>NC_137796.1:8720406-9320406 GCF_963383645.1 Muscardinus avellanarius
TTTCACTTGTCCTGGGTCCAGATTCATCCAGATGAGCAGCTGGAAACCATAAAGGTCCCGCCACATCAGTGATGCTCATTCCCTTTGGAACCCAGGATAGACGGGGCTGGTGACCCTGCACTTGACCCTCCCACGGGAAGGGTCTGTAGAGGTTGGCTGAACTTCCCCAACTTAACTCTTTCTGGGTCTTTCTGCACGGAAAAGCCCATGTACCTCTGTGGAGCAGGCAAAACACTTGTTCTCCTGCCACAAGGACATAACCTAAGCGAAGTGCCACTTTGAAGGGGCACTCTCTGGTCCAGAGAACTTGCAAGAGCACCCAGCAAGGTTACTGAGTTATTTGGCAGGGGCTTTGGTTAGGGGGATGCAAAACGATTTGCCGTCTGGCCTCATATGGGAAGGGCCTTTCAAGAAAAGCAAACGGGCTGGATATGATGATGTTTCAATAGAGCAGGAGCCCTTAGAGCTGCACTTCACAACTGTCCCTGTAGCCTGCAGAGGTCTTTTGCAGACCACTTCTTGGTTTCTGTCTCCTGTGCTGGTCTATTTCAGCTTCGATTTGCCAGGGAGAACCCCGTGGCAGGGGAAGACCTCTCCAGATTCCAAGCACTGTCAGACTTGGAGCAAGCGCATCCTGGCACTCACAGCCCATGAATGTGACTCTATGCTAGATACGAGATGGACGCCTGATGGTGGGGGAGAGAGGCGTGGCGACTGACTAGCGACATCATGATACACGTTAATAGGTGTTTTCTTTTATCCATTAAAGATTTTCTTTTTGTGTGTGTGTGGTATTGGGGATGGAACCCTTCTACCTCTGGGCTACACTACCAGACCTATTTTTGATATTTTACTTGGAAACAGGGCCTCTTAAGCCAGTGCGGCTGGCTTTGAACCTGCGCGATCCTCCTTGTCTCTGCCTCCCAAGCGTGGGGATTGCAAGCGTGCGCCACCACGCCCAGCAACTTTGTAGATTTCTGTCCATAATTCAGAGCCAGTAATATTTATTGTTGTTTTCTTCAGGTCTCAGAAACATGCTTAACCCCGGCAACTTCGGTCACATCTGTGTCTCCTGTTCCTCATCAGCAAGCCAGCCCTATTCCTTCACACCAGACAGAAGGCACGTGGCAGGAACTGCAGAATGGATGAAACCCCTGGGTCTGGCATGCCCGGCCCTTGTCCCAGACACAGGCACAGAGCTCTCCTTTGGCTTCTCTCTACAGGGCTCCTGTATCTTCTTCTGTGCAGACAGCCAAGAAAAGGGAAAGTATAGACCCTCCTCTCCTGCCAGTGGAAGGCCTGGGTAGGCTTTGGTCTGAGGGACTATTCTGCCTGGAGGACAAATTCACGCTGCAAGCCCAGTTAGCGAACCAAAGCTTCAAGCTTTGGCTAACTGAGGTGGGTAGGGAGTAAGACCTTGCTAGATTACAGCCTTCGTCCCCCACAAAAACATCCCCTACAATTTCTCAAAGCCACAAATCTATGCATCTGGACCTATTGTATACTTTATTTGGAAACAGGGTCTCACTAAGTAGCTGAGAGCCTCACTAAGTAGCTGAGGCTGGCTTGGAACCTGCGCGATCCTCCTGTCTCAGCCTCCCAAGCGCGGGGATGACAAGCGTGCGCCACCACTCCCAGCTCTTAAATATTTTTAATATGCTTACTAAATATCTTTATAAATCCAAAATGTCTCATGCAAACGAGTCCTACTTCTACTAATAAAGTGTGAACTCCCTTCTGAGGCACTTCCCGTTGGTTTTCTAGTTGATCGCGGTGTGTTTGAACTGGTTGATAAACGGGACTCTCCGCACTTCTGCCATGGCCCATTTCTCCTGCCTCCTTCCCCTGTCCCTTGCCGTCACTGGGCCTCTTTGGAGAAGCCGGGGACTCTATTCGGTGCGCCAGGTCATGGGTGGACAGATGATAGCAACAACAGCCTGCCCGTGAGCCCCACACAGAAATGACTGTTGCACCTAATTAGCCAGCGATGAGGACGCTCTCCGCTGTGGGCGCATAAATACACTCTGTCCCGCGGTCTTTTCCACCCAAGGAGCCCTGCTCACTTCAGCACTCAGGTACTTGGTTACATTCAACACAGGCTAATTCACTTATCCTCAACAAGTGGGCTATTGATTTTTGCCTCTTTTCAGAACAGCCTGGGGCTTTCTGAATGACAATAGCCTTCCCTTATTTAAAAAAAAGAAAAGAGAAAACCTTGCCATTTGCGGGGGGGGGGGGGGGGGAATATGCCCTTCCACTTCTCCTAATAGGGCCGGCTTCGCATTTGTCTGGATCTCCACACATGTTCAGCTGGGGGTCTGTTCATTTTCCCGGTTTGCCTTTCACCTGGTCCCTTAAAAAACCCAGCATCTCTTAAGTCCAGAGGTCACAGGACTGGCTTTTGTCCCCTAGGGCTCATATGAAGGGGACAAGAAATTCCCTTACATAGCAGGACGGGCTGCCAAATAGCCTTTTCTTCTTCTCTTTCTTTTGGGATAATCAACTTGTGAAAAGCACACACTCGAGTTTCCCAAAGGCCAACAGGAGAAATCCAAAGTAACCATTAATTTGTCCTTCTTTGTTTATTTCGGTAAACAGCTTCCTTCATCTAAAAGCAAAGAAAAATGATTTGTGTGTGTGTGGGGGGGTGACTACATACAATTTGAAATGTGCTTTTTTTTTTTTTTCTCCTTAAGACTGCACTGAATCCCAAAATAGGAACACCAGTTCAAATTGAAAAGTATGACCGGTTTTATGTTAATGATGGTTTAATTTTAATAACAGCCCAGCCTCCAGTTCTGACTTTGTCAGAGAAGCTCTGATGGCTGGTTGTGGACCATTACTTTGCTAGCCATAAATTCCAAGTGTACCATGAACGACGTCCTTAATTTGTGGGGACGTCCCTCTCTACAGAATACATCCCCTACCTCGACAATAGGTGTTTGAGGAGATGCTATGCGGCGCGGGTTGTGCTGAGTCTATTAGAAATGTGTTCAGCTTCTTCCCTTCCCGGCGACATTTCAAGTTGCTTGTTAGGGGACCAAACCCCCGTGTTACAAACAAAGCCCAACAATGAATAAACAAGCGCTCCTCCAGGAGGAGGGCTCGGTTTAACCACCAAGCGCCTCACTAATTTTATTAGAACTTCCTCTGGTGGTTTAGGAGGAGACAGAGGGCCAGGTATGGTGAATGCCTGAGCTCCAAGCACAAGTGGCCACAGCCCTGTAAATCTGGGCAGCGCAGGCTCGGAATGATGGAATTTGAAAACTTTGGTGGCGAATGAGCTTGTGTCTGAAAGGCTGGGCTCTGGGTGCTTTTTAAACTCTGGGCATACTTTTGACTCTTCGGTTAAGCACAATGGTAATAGAAAACCGGGCTGCCCTTTTATTCCAGGGGCCAAGGGAACGAAAGCGAAGAAAAAGGCTGTCTGTCTGGAGTGGCCTCGTCTCCTTTTACTAAGAATGGAAGAGTGAGGTTTCCTTGACAGGAGTCTGTCTTTGTGTTTTGCACCTGTGGGGTTTTCTGGGGGGGAGGGCTGGTAAGGGGGGTTAAGACGTCAAGCCACTGAGTATTGATTACTTACAGCGTGCCGGAGCGCGGCACACCTTGAGGGATGCAGAGAAAGGAGGAAGCTGCAGAGACCAGAATGACATTTTAAAGATAACCCGGGAACAATGGGAGTCCTGTATCACCCAGGAAGCTAGGGCACCGGCTACTCCTGGACTTCCAGAGGCCCGGGCTGGCAGGGGCTGGCCAACTCTTCACCAATGAAGGACTCTGAGAAGAAGATAGCATCAGAGACAGTACATTAATACAAAATAGAAGACAGACAGGGGAAGAATAAAGCAAGAATGAAAGAAGAAAGGAGGAAAAGAAAGACAGGAAGGAGGAGGAAAAGGAGAGAGGAGAAATTATCTTTTTTTTTTTTTTGGCATGGTACTATGGGGCACTAAACCCAGAAGCATTCCAACTCTGAACTATACCCCAGCCCTTTCCATTTTTTTTCTTCTGAAGCAGGGTCTTTCTAGGTTGCCGACAGTCTCACCAAATTCCTGAGGCTGGCCCTAAATCTGCCGATCCTCCTGTCTCAGCCTTCCGAGTACTGGGATTAAGGGCATGTGCCACCAGACCTGGTTCATTGTTTTATTAATGAAAACTATTTAACATTGAGGGAAAAAAAGTATATAGTACTAAAGTAGATGGCTTAAAACTGATAAGATGTAGCATCATGAAAAACCAATTCTTTTGCATTTTTTCTCATTTTCCATCAGAATGGGGCAATTATCTCAGAGAAGAGTCTCCAGGACTTGGCAAGTCTCCAGCTCTCCCTTGACCCTTCTCTCTGCAATGCGTGGGCCCATAGGGGCTCTGTGGATATTTGCTGAATAGGTGAGAAATCATCTCTACACATAGGTACCTACAGAATGAGACCATGCATGGGGCTTGGAGGATGTAGGAACAGAGAGAGGATATAAACGTATTAGTGTGGCCAAGGAGATGAAGACCATAACTCTTGAGTGTTGCAACATTTGAAGAACATGCAGAAACATCTGAAAGTCTGTGTCTTCAAAAATCAGGTTCTGATTTTTTTTTTTTTTTAACTTGGGATAGAATTCAGGGGCTTTCTATCTCTGAACTACTTCCTCCAGGCTTTTTGATTTTTTATGTTGAAACAGGATCTCACTCAGTTACTGAAGGCCTTGCTAAGTTGCTGAGGCTGGCCTAGAACCTGAGATCCTTCTGTCTCAGCCTCCCAAATGCTGGGATTACAAGCAGGCGCCATAACACCCAGCTTTTTTATTTCTTTTTTTTAAATTTATATACTCCACCGTGTCCGCCCAGCAGATGTTCTTTGCTGACAATCAGAATAGACCTCTGTGCAAGTCAGCGGGGCTGGTGAGAGGAAAAGGAGCTGGGGTCTCGTGGGCCTGTGCCGCCATACCTCCCCCTCCATTCCTGGCTGGAGACCTGGGCCATGACTTACATAAACCCGGAGCCTCGGCTGTCTTGTCTTGGTCTGTGTGATAGAAATAACAAGAACACCTGTCACGTGAGGCAGACAGGCTGTCACGAGGTGACGTTGGTACATCAGATACAGATCGTGGACCTGGCCCGGGGAGGGGGGGCGGGGACTGCGTCCAGACAGGAAAAAAGAAGCCGCCTGACGGCATCACCATGTGGTCTGTCTTGATGGCTTCCGCAATCTTGAAAAATCTTGCTGGGGACAAAGCATAAAATCCTGTTGAATCCAGGAACCCAGAAAGGCAGATGAGGAGGCAGAGGAAAGCTGATCAGCAGAGACAAGTTAAAAGTATGTGCAGAGATTAAGTCCTAGTACTGACACTGGCCATGCTATGGGACCTGGGGAAATCACTGAATTTTTTTTATTTTTTATTTTTTGGTGGTGCTGGGGGTTATACCCAGGAGCATTCTACCTCTGAGCTATACCCCCAGACTGATCTTATTTTTTTTTTATTTATTTTTTAAACAGGGTCTTGCTAAGTAGCTGGGAGCCTCACTTGCAAAAGCTGGTCTAAAACCTGCAATCCTCCTGTCTTGGTCTCCCGAGTACTGAAATTACAAACATGCACCACCATGCCCAGCTCTGAATTTCTCTAAGGCTCAAAATTCTTGTCTATGAAATGGACATCACCATAGTGTCTCATGCTAACAGGGTGGATGAGGCCCTGCGAGATTTTACATCGAATAAGCCACTTCGCGCTGTGCCCAGCACAGTGACGCTATACTGTGATGTGTTATTTTCACTATTAGCATCGTGTCTGGTAGTTATCGGGACAGAATATCTACAGGGCAGGCCTGGAAGCGAGGAAGGATGCATCTGCTTTAGATCTCAATCTATCATCAGCACGCAAAGAGACGAGGGCCAATAAGCCATACTCAGAAGAGAGTGTGGGGATAAAATATGAATGGGAAACAGGTAACTCCCACAGAGTCCTCTCTGCTCTGATGAGAGAGAGATTCTGTTAGTGTGATTAGTTCAAACCAGTTCATGAGGCCCGAAGGAATCATTTCAAAATAAGCCTCTAATTTTAGGAACCTACGGAAGCCTGCGTTTTAATAAGATATTCCATTGTATCCCAAATACAAAACCATTGTTTGCCTGACTCTATAATTTATTGTTAGACAGACACTGCGCTATTACTACGGCAAACTGAAACATGCAATGATTCTGCTAATAAAACAATTGGATCACACCGCAGAGCGCGGCTCGGCAGTTTAAACCGAGCTGAATACCCCCGAGTGTGGATCGCACAGTCTCATATTCCCAGTTGGAATTTCACCTTTCTCTACTCTTCCGCAGAGAAAACCATTGAAATAGCCTGCTAACAATACCATTACTGTCTCCCTAACGTAATCCTTTGTTCCCTCCAAAGAAAAGCCGGCTGCTGATTATGAATATTCTGCGCCACCATTTCCATCAATTAATATACTCCCTTGTTCTTATTATGGTATTAATAGCTTCTGGATTCACATTAGAAAGTATATATTTTACACACCATGAGTAAAACGAGGGCTTTCCCTTCAACAGAAAGTACTTATAGAAAAAGAGCTTACAATTTAGAAAAGAGAGAGAAAGCGGGTACATAATTGCTTGTACCAAGAACAGCCTCTGCTCCTTACTGTATTCTCTTCTGTCTGCCGGGGAATTCCTGCTCCCCAGACAAGCAGGGCAAATGGTTCCCCTGGACTCCTTTGACCATGACCCCTCCTCTGCAGAGACAGAGAACTTAGCTGGTTCCAGCTAAGTTGGACTCTCTGGATCCAGTTCCCGCTCACAGAACCCAGAGTTGGCAACTTGCTTTTTACAAACACCCAAGGAAGTGAAGAGGGGCCCAGCCCCCTCGTGGCGAGCCTAAGGAGGAGCGTGCCTGCAAAGACCAAAGGTATCCTGATACTATGGAGTCCTGTTGGAGCCGGAGAGCCTTAGCTGGGTTTGTCTCTCCAGCCCTGCTGTTCCAGGACCTGCGGGACCCTGGTTGTCACTTATACACCCTGAAGTCCTGGGGGTCTTATCTATAAAACCAGAGCATTTATACCAGGTCCCTGGCATTTGATGGACAAATGTGGTAGAATGCTTCTAAGTTCGAGCGAGGTCCTGCATAAAGATAATGCTTAAGGTGATGGGCGTGTCCCACTCTGCTTTATCAGTGGCCCTGCAGGAATTTAAGATGGCTGTGTGGAGGGCAGCCTGCTCCCTGACCCCTCAAATGGAGGCCTGAGTCTCCCCCAGTGACCTTGAGGTCTGCCCTAGACTCCAGCTCCGCCATATGGAACCCTCCCACAACGGCTGTTTGGAGGAGTCAAGACCCAGAACTATCTGAGCATCCTGTGTCTGGAGCTCAGGACTCCACCACCCCACTGTCTGGCTATGGCTTTATGTGGTTTTACCTGCTGTAGGGTAATGAATCTGGGAGATTCTAGTCTCAGTCTTGCTACTGGCTAGCTGAGGGGCAACAAGAGAGCCTTTTACCTCCCAGAACAGGAGCTGTGCAGCAGCAGTCCCAGAAGTCGACTAATCTGTGCTGTCTTCCCCAGGCACCTGTGTCGGACCCATGGCAGGCTGAAAAGAAAACAAACCAGCCGGGCGTGGTGGTGCATGCTTGTAACCCTAGTATTTGGGAGGCTGAGACAGCAGGGCCGCAGCTTCAAGGACAACTTCGGAAACATAGCAATACTCTTGGCAACCTAGCAAGGCCTTGTTTTAGAACAAAAAATAAAAAGGGCTGGGGGTATAACTCAGAGGTAGAATGCTTCTAAGTTCAACCCCCAGTATCATAAACACACACACACACACACACACACACACACACACCCCAAAATTTAAAAAAAAAACCCCACTGGTGTCCAATATCTAAAAGTGGAGATGGTAGATGACTTCACATTCAAACCTTTAGTTCCTCAATTTCTTTTTTCTCCCCCTTCCCTCTCTCCTCTCCTTCCTCTCCTTCCCTTCTCTTTCTTCTCTTTTCTCTCTCTCCCCTCTCCCCTCTTCTTCCTCTGTCTCCTCTTTTTTGTCTTCTATCTCACCCTCTTCTCTCTCCCTTCTTTTCTCTCCTCTCTCCTCTCCTCTCTCTCCTCTCTCCCCTCTTCTCTCTCTTCCATATTCCTTCCTCTGTCTCCTCCCTTTTCTCTTCTCTCTCACCCCTCTTCTCTCTCCCTTTTCTCTTTCTCTCTCTCTCTCTCTCCCCCCCCCCTCCTCAGTGCTAGGCATTGAACCCAGCACCTAGTATGTGCTACACACTGAATGACACACCCAGGCCACCATTTTTCTAATAAAACAAACTTAGAGACAAAGGCCTGGGGAGCTCCCCCTAGGCTTTTCTGACTCTATACTGATCCCATTTCTCTTATTTTTGTTAACTTTCAAGTGACTTCCATATTGTCTTTTGTCCTGAAGATGATGTGGTCCAGCCACTGTCCCTTAGGGAGCTGTCTGATTTTTCCCAAAATGGGCATCACTGGGCCAGCACTGGGGTGTGACCCAGAGTCTGGAGCCAAGAGCCTGGGGCTCCTTGGGAAGACGCCAGCGTCCTGCCCCCGCTGCTTGGGGCAACTCTCCCCCACCAACCCGTCCTGCCACTCACACCCTCCTCCTAGCCCTGGTCCTGGGAGGCCCCCTTGTGCACCTGTGTCTGCAGGTGCTGCTGGGAGACGTGGGAACGCACAGTGATTGACAGGCTTGGGTTTTGCAGCATTTCTCATAAAACTGTGTCAGGAACGATTAAATGGCCAGGCCTGGAACGGAGATGGATGTTCCCCTCCCGAGGCCGTGTCTACACATGACCAAAGCCGTCCACGGGGCCAGTTTAGTGAAACACACCAGTCAGAGAGACCGTACGATTGAACTGACAGTGCAATTCCCCAGCCAGGGCCGGCAGCCTTGGGCTATGGCGGGGGCAGGGCAGCGGGCCCTTTGGTTCCTTCCCATTTAAAGTACTTCGCAGAGCCTGGAGCCCAAGGTAGAGATTCGGTTCAATGTCTGTGGATTGATTGATTAATTCAAAGCCCCCAAGAGATGCTGTGAGCTCACAGATAAAGCCAGACAACCTGAGAGTTTTCCAGTCTTCCTCTCAAAAGGAAAATGTTCAAGAAGTAGCCCCCTAATTGGAGATGATTTACATTTTAGTCTTGATCTCAGAATCGGAGGAGGGGACCCGAGTCTCCATCCTCAGTCTCTGGGGCCTGGCTGAGCGCCGATCCCCGCTACACTGCGGCCGGTGGCCCTGTTCTCTTCCCACACCGTCTGGACTTGGGACAGCTTCCGTGGCCCTGCTGGGTCAGAGTCAGAGGGGCAACAAGTCTTGGCTCCACAGAGCCCAACCGGTCACTGAAATTCTGGGTGCCTCAGTTTCCCCATTGGGAAGCTGGGGTTTGAGTAAGATCAAGTGTGTAGTCCAGGGTCGGGTACCAGGACAGATGCTCAATGAGAAAGTAGTGCCGATTACAATCGGTGAGGAAGGGAGGTGGCGTTGGACGGCGTGGAAGGTGGAGAGGCAGGGCCTCAGGAGCTGGGCTGAGCCGGCTGTATACACCCCGGGGCCTTCCCAAGGTCCCTGGATCTTGGCTCCTTCTACATCTTGGTGGAGAGATGCGCTTAGACACTGAGACTTCCTTTCCAAAGGTTTGCCTGCTGACTGCCACGAAACACACCAAGCCAGGAGACAGGCTGGAGGCTCCCACGTCACCTACCTGCAATGGGCTTGGTTAAGGAGATGTGGGGGCTCAGAGTCTCTCCCTCAAGTGGGATCTCTCACCTAGAAAGAGATCTCTGGCTACTGGCTGAATTACATACAGCCGAAGGAACCCAGAGGTACAGGGAATGGGGAGGAGGGGGAAACGGGGAAGTTAATAACACCTTATAAATTCAATTTGCATTGCCCTCTTGATGTTAACTTGATCTACACCAGCTGTCCAGAATAAGCGGTCATTTGAAATCCCCCTGCACGAGAGACAGCCTCGTCCGTTTTAAAAACACCATCCCTTTAATAAACCCAAACTGCACAATGCGGGCTTCACTGGTTCTAGAATATTCTGACAGTGAACTATTTTCTGTTTCTGGGCCAGCACTGGTCATTTCTTCTTGGGAATATGATGTTTGAAAATCAGTTCCTCCTATTATAGATTTCTCCCTCAGCTTGTAGAAAATCCATGATTCCCTAAACATTGGTCTTTGAAAGCACATTGACTAAAATCTTCATGCTTAATTCATGAAGCGCAGTCTGGAGATTAGTGGAGCTGGACATAGACCAGGAATACTTTATCATATTCTAATAAGCAGAGGCTGAAAATTGCCTTTCTAAAGCTACAGTATTAAAGGGCACACCGCAAAACATGACCCAAACATAACTCAGTAGTTTTACAGGGTCTGAAAAGGCTTTGATATGATAAAGTATGCTGACGAGGGGAATAAACACAACTGGAAATTTCTGAATTTAAAAAGAAAAAAAAAGGAGCGGGGGAGGAAACTTGGCAAACATTCGGTATATTTGTGGAAAAAAATATATATATATTATGAACTCATATACTGTGATTCCTAGTAAACAACTCTTGACTATTGAGTCACGCTGTAGAGCATCACTGTGATGCCGCAGATCGGGGGGGTTCGGGGAAGAGTAAAAACAGGAAAAAGGAAAGAAAATAAATAAAGCGAGCCTGATGGGGTTAATTTGGAAGTTCCCAGAAAAATCCGAGTGTTAGCTCTTCGACCTCTCTGAAGACATTGCTTCCAAAAGCAAAAAAGAAATGGCCATGGTGGAGTTGGGGCTGCGGGTGCTGGATGGTGGAGCAGGGGCACTAATCAGAAAATGGCCCAGTTGAAACGCCCTCCCTAGTGCAGGCGTGAAGAGTCCACAGAGGAGCCGGAGGAGTATTGTGCAGACAGCGATCATGGAACCCACCCCCTTAAACCAGCAATGAATACGGCCCTTAGTCCAGTGCCCAGTACACAGTGGGTGCTCCACTATCTGTTTGACTGATTCATGCAAGCGTGAATGGATGGTTGGCCAATGGATAGATGAATACATGTGAGCGCAGGAAACCACGGAACAAGTCCTATGCTTAAGAGCGCATGGGGGGCTTTAGACCAACCCTACGGAGTGCTTGCAAGCTGTTTCTCCTCTACAAAGATGGGTGCTGATCCAACAGACAAGGCAGTAGGGCAGGAGCGGTCTTCACAAAGACTGTAGCTGCCGGACTGCAATCACCTGGCCCCATCAGCAGCTCCAGAACTCTGCATGAGGGAATCAGGGAAGCAGAAGCTGGATTGGAAGAGGGTGGTGTGCTGGGGTTCAAAGGATTCGCCTTGAAACCGCATCTTCACAGAGAGCGCGTGAATACACTTAGAACGTGTGTACTGAGGAAGGTGCAGGAGGCGGGGCTGGGTGCTTCTGAGAGCCCTCTGATGGTGTGTGTGATCCCCGCCCCTCCAAGCCAGCCCGTATCACTGCGGAGATCAGAGCAGCAAGATCAGAGGAGCCAGACCCCTGCCGATCTCTACGATTTTATGTTGATGGGTGTACATTTGTCATCCTTCCTGGCTTCAAGGAGTGAAGTAAGGTTTGGCATCTTTCTATAAGGACCTGTTTATGCCCCAACCAGACCTCCCTGGTGGCTTCTAATGATAGATCTGTACTCCCCACCCCCAAAATAAGGCTGGCCTCGACACCAGCAAGTCCCATAGCTCTGGGTCCCCTCCACTTTGGCTGGGCGCTCACTGTTATCCTGTGTCCCTGCCGATCTCATTCCTGGGAGCGGACCTAGGATCTCCCACCCCTGCTGTGGGTTTCTATAGTTTCTGTAGCTGCCCAGCTTCATCCCAACACAACCTTGATTTCATCATAATAGAAAGTCCCTCCTCTTCCTCACTGCATCCCATGATCCTCAAGGGCCAAGACCCTGGCAAGCAAGCAACCCACAGCAGACCCAGGCCCAGCACAGAGCGCGGCCAGGTTGGATTTCAAAAATCTATCTATAAACCCAGTGAATAAATGGAGGTGGGGAGGGTAAAGTATCTAACCCTGCAGGGAGACTGCAGATTTGGTCTCTGGCTTTTTATTCCATGTACACATTTAAAAATTAACAAAGCCTATTGTTCATAGTTATGTATCTATGTCCCATGTATGTATGTATGTGTGTGTATATATATATATATATGTATATATCATATATATATCACATGACTCTAGGAAATTTGACTATAAAAATGAACATGAAAAACAAAGAATGAAAAACAACTCATATTTCCACAGTTTAGGGGTCCCCACCATGCTTCATATGTATGTATGTATGTGTGTGTGTGTGTGTATACATACACACACACATATATATGCATATATATACATACATATATGTATGTATGTGTATATATATATGTATATATATATATATATATATATATATATATTTTTTTTTTTACTCCCTTTGAACACAGAAGTTCTAAGGTGCATACTCACCGGGTGTGGTAGTGCATAATCTCAGTGCTTGGGAGGCTGAGACAGGAGGCTTGCATGTTCAAGGCCAGCCTCAGCAAGTTAGTGAGACCCTGTTTCGAAATAAAAAGGTAAAAAGGTCTGAGGGTGTAGATGAAAGGTAGAATACTATTGGGTTTGGTCCCTAGAACCACAAAAAAAAAAAAAAAAAAAAAAAGAAAGGAAGGAAGGGAGGGAGGCAGGAAGGAAGGAAAAAGGAAGAAATAACCTCTTAACTCTGAATTCGGTTTTCTGAGAGCAGCCATGAAAAGTGTATTGACCATGCAGAGCCTGCCCGCTCTATCTTCAGGACCCTGATGCCCTGATAGGTAGATGGGGTGAGTGCGGGGCCAGAGCGACCAAGGTCTCCCAGGTGGGTGACGTGCTGCAGCCCTGCGAAGGCTTCAGTGAGCCTGTGTGCTGCAAAGACATGGGCGGCCAACTCGATCAATGGCCCCAACCAAGGCTGCGCGCCACGTGCTGGGGGCACGGGAGTCTCATGGCTGCCAGCCGAGGAGAGGAAGCATGTCCAGGTGGCTTTGGCCTCCCTGTCTCCCTCCTCTCATCACCACCAAACCTGCCCTCAGACTCCTAATCTGCCACCGCAACAGCTTCCGGGGTGAAGGATGCGCCTCCACCACACAGGCCGTTTGCCGGGGCTTCCGCCACTGCCTCGTGCTTTGGAAGCCTGTTTGCGCTGCAGCTCCGGCCCGGTCCCCGAGACTCTTGGTCAAGTGTCTTCCCTAAGCACGGTGGTCCCTGGGTCTGGTCTCTCTCCCACAGACCTTTGCCAGGGAGGATGGGGGTATTGTAAAAGGAAATGGCTGGCTCCCTGAGAGACCAGCCCTTCTTCTTGCCTTAATTATAATTCTTTACTTGGAATATGCATCGGCTGCTATTTAAATAAACAATGAGGGATTTGAGAGAAAGAGAGAAACTAGGAAAATGAAATTGCTTTAATTCACTTCCCAAGGGACTGGGGCTGCGGAGTTTTCAGAACGCTAAATAAATAAATACAAACTTAAATGAGCGTCGAGCTGGGGGCAGCCCACGAGTTGCGAGCGGGGATAAAGGCGCCAGTTGTGGCCTGTGCTGACCTAGTAGATCCCAAGCTGCTCCAGGATGCACGGGGCTTGGGGGGAGGGGGCTCCTTTGCATGCAAATCACAAAATTGCACTGGGACAATCAGCCCACTCCAGAAGCAAGGAGGAAAGGAGGCGGAGGCGGTGCTCTGGTTTACGTCACCTCAAGTGGCGAGTTGTGGCAAGCTGAGACCGAGGCTTTTTTTTTATGGTTCTGAACCCTGGCAGAGAGGACAGGCCAAGCTGGGTGCTGGCGGACAAAACAAGCAGAGAGACTTGGAGGTCTGTCCTCAGCCTTGTCAAGAGTCGGACGCACAGCCAGAGGGGTCAGAATCCCCTGCCGCAAACGCAAAAAGAGCAACCGATCTGGGTTTTGCTAACACAGCCTATTGCCGGGAAGACGAGTCGGGGGAAATCTTGGCGATTGACTTGCCCCTGAGGCATGGGGTGAAATGAATTGAGGGGCACGCATATGCGCACGGGTTTGCTTCATACATGGGGTTAAAAAGACCCGAAGGATTCCAAGAGATAGAGCTGAGGACAGGCTAAAGGATGGGCATTAATAAACCCAGGGAAGGAGAAGTTGGGAAACGACTTTATAATGGGCTTGGCAGGGACCCGTGTGCACATTATCTCATCCTCAAATTGGTATTTTCCCATTTGGTGGGAAAAGAAACTGAGACGTCGTCTATGGTGCTTCTGATGACACCAGCTAGATACAGCCATGGTGGGATTTGGGTGCAAACAGAGGTCATTCACCCCCAACTCCAACTGGGAGGGAAGGAAACTAGAACTCTTTCTTTTGTTGGGCTGACTGACCCAAGGGCTCCTAAGAATTCCTCAGCTTTCATTTGAGTTGGCGGCCTTTTGATCTTTCTTCACCGCCGGCCCCCCTTCTCTGATTCTCTTTTCGTCCCTTGCAATTTTTTTTTTTCCTGCAATGGGCAGCCACCCTCGGGTCACCTGGGAATATGCTACTACCCAGCAGAATCAGTAGGTTGGCTGTTCAGGGATTAGACCCGCAAAAGCTCCCCACCAGCTACAGCCGCAAAGTCCCGGGAAGGTCTCCAAACATCCTGGCTTTATATATGTTTATTTCTTCTTGCAACACTGTGACCTGAGGTCAGGAGCTGTGTTTCATTAAACCTGCCTGGGTCCTGTGCTGATGACGTGGTTGACAGTTAGTGGCTGTGGTTTTATGAGCAACGGACATTCTTATCTCTGCCATGCAAAGGGAGACAGGCGTGTCGCAAGGGAAAAGAGGGTAACGTCTATGGTACTCGTGATGGGGAGAGATGCTGAGCAGACACGACTTTAGTTACCAAAATAAAAGGACAAAGTGAGACTCAAAAGGCTTAGGATGGAGTATAAAGCTGATGTGGCACAAGATTCCAGTGTCCAATATATTCATTTTCTTTTCTTCCTTGGCTATAGGATTTTTATACCCAGGCACCATAGCGCCAGGATTGCAGGCTGGACTTCTTGGCCTCCCTGGAGGCTACTGGAGGTCCAGCAACTAAATCCTGACTCAGGAGCCTTAAGGAGGCTGGAGTGCTGGGTGGGGGGCCCCGAAAGGGAGAAAGTTAGCACCCTTTTCTTTGCTCCTTCGTGGTGCCTGGTCATTTTGAACCAGCAGGTTATCCTGAAGAAAGAAGCAGTATTGCGGAGCAAGAAGACAGAAGGAACCTGGGTCGCTGATGATTGCAGGGTGGGAGTGTCAGGCCAGGAGACTAGGTCGGGATACTAGGTTGGACCCAGGTTGGGTCCTTGTTACTAGCAGCCAATATAAATCTTAATGTTTATCCTTGGGCTCCAGCAATAGGCTTCTTTTCCAACTTCAACTTTGATGATGATGGTAATAAAAAGAAACCATCCACCAATACTTTTCCCTACTTTTCTCCCCTTCCTTCTCCTTGTCTCCATCCCCTTGCTCCAGCCACCCCACACTCCCAAGCAAGAGAGACTCGATGCCTTTGCAATCTGCTGGTTTGCATTGCATTTCTCCTTCCTCTTCTCCTTCTCTTTCTTCTTTTGATACTGGGAATTGAATCCAGGGAATTCTACCTCTGAGCTATATCCCTAGCCCTGTGTGTGTGTGTGTGTGTGTGTGTGTGTGTGTGTGTGTGTGTGTGTGTGTGTGTATGTATGCATATGTATACACACACACACACACACACACACACACACACACACACACAATTTAGGTACTATGAATTGAACCCAGGGGCATTCTAACCTCCAAACTACACCCGTGGCCTCTTTTAAAAAATATTTTACTAAGTTGCTGAGGATAGATAGCCTTAAACCTCTAATCCTCCTGTCTCAACCTCCCAAGTACTGAGTTTACAGGCATGCGCCACAGTGCTGGGCTTGTATGCATATATTCTAAAGGCTACAATTTCATTCAGAAACTCTCATGGAATTGTCTTCAGTTCCACGTCCTTAAGAACAGCTTGGCTCATTTATCAGATATCATGCTGTTCTTCTCCAAATCTCAGTTATCTGCAGAATGTACCTATTTTTTATTTAGAGAAATAGACTCTGACCTCTAAACAGTGATACGGCAAGCATAAAGCAAAATGGGGGTGAAAAATACCCACATTCATTTGCAAGATGCCTCCTGGGCTACCGGACTCCTGTGACACCACAGAATTCTTTATTTTCACATATGTACATCATATATTGTGATATGAAATGGATATTGACTGCAGCTGAGGTGAATATCCACATGTATTGACCTCAGAGGTAAATATTGACTGGGACAAAGGTAAAATCGATGCTTACCTTGAGGGATAATAAATCTGGATATCTATTGAAATAAGAAGTCAATAGGTGCATTGTTACAAACGCTCATGGCTATAGTCACTTGCGCACACTTGCACGGCGAGTGGCCAGGGCTGGTGCTTTCAAAAGTGGAGGAGCAGCTCGCTGAGGCTGTGCCGGGATCCTTTTCCTTAGTTACCCTGCTCTTGATTTTGTCATCCCCTGGCATCACACCGGGCACACAACTCCGGGCAAGTCCACACAGTGAAGGGGATCGGCCGCCCTCTCTAGGAGGCGGCTCTAGAATCAACTGTTTTATACTGACTGGTTATTTCCATCCATTCTCCTGGGAGCAGACAACACTTACTTGGTAACTCCCACTGCAGAGTATGGTCACCAAGAATCTCACTCAAGGTGAAAGAGACGATTGAAAACCCTGAATGCTAACCCCAAATGTCTGCTGTCAAACTTGGTACGCGTCAGCCAGGCCCGGTGGTGCATACCTGTAATCCCAGTACTTGGGAGGTTGAGGCAGGAGGATCGCAGGTTCAAGACCAGCTTCAGCAACTTAGCAAGACTCGAAGAAACTTAATAGGATCCTGTTTCAAAAAGTTAAACGGGCCAGGGATGAAGCTTGAAGGTAGAATGCCCCTGGGTTCGACCCTAGTACCACACCATAGTTGCTTGATAAGGTGTAGGAACCCAGGGCTCTAGGTGACACAGAGAAGGGTCAGAGATGGTGGTATGTAAAGATGGATCTTCCTGATGTGTCAGTCATGCACCCAGCTGGGAATCTTCAGTGGCTGGAGTGAGCAGTCGTGGTGGCTCCTGACAAGAGGCTGTCTAGAGACAGAGACGGGCATCTGGTACAACTCTGGCTGCTAATTTAATGCAGTGACCGGAATCTTCATTAACTACACTCAAAAGCCATGAGTCAGGTCTCCTGTTCGCTGAGTGCCCCACCTTTTCAAGGTGAGAGCGGCTGCCATCTGTAGAGTATTTCAAGGGGTTCTGCTGAAGCGAGGTAGCCATCACAGGATAGGTCCCCACTTATCTCTCTACCTGGTGTACACTGCTCCTCCCTGCACCAGGCAGGGCCTTCGGCGACGGCGCACAGGATTGGGGCCATGGATCACTTACGAGGGCTGGGGGTGTAGCCTGGAGGTAGACTGTCCCTGGGTTCAATCCCCAGTACCACACCATAGTCTTTTGATAAGGTCTACAAACCCAGGGCTCTGGGTGACACCAAGAAGTATCAGAGATGGTGGATGGGTAGGTAAGCCAGGAGCAGACGCTGCTTCCCAGGGCTGGGTTGAACTGCAGGGTCACGTCTGTATTTTATCTATTTGACACAATTATAAAAGAGAGGGTTAAGTTCCCTTGTAAGCACTCCAGGCATTTCTGAGCGGGGCCAGCTCGATTTACAGAACCACACATGAATGTGAGGAAAGAGGGTGTTGCTTATTAGACTTAATGTTTCGTGGTGGCAAGGACTTGGCATTCCCGGGGACGCTGTGCATGTACCAGGAAGAGGCCCTGGGGCGAAGACTATCAGGGAGTTGAGGACCACATCCACCACACAATGAAATCTGTCTCCAGCTCGTCAAAATGAGGCCGCGGCCTTGATCGTGTCTTTTCATCTGGGCCGCTTCGCCACCTCGGCTTCCCACTACCCACGTCTCAGAGTGCCCTGCGTGCAATGCCAGCGAGGGTGACATTTCTTCTGCTCATCTCCTCTGCTTACGGTAACCAGGGGAGAGCCGAGAGTGAACCTCAGGATGGCAAGTGATCACTGGCGTTCAGTAATCAATAAGACACTTATCTTGAAAGATTCATGCAAGTTTGGAATCAATTATGAATGGGATGATGATAAAACTCTGGCAGAGAGTTGCCGGATGGTTTTTTTTTTTTTAATTCTTATCAGAGTAACACTCCATTTTGTTGGTTTCTCTGAAATGCTATAAAAGTTTTAAAGAGAATGCAGACGTTACTATGCCATTTTGGAAGAGGGAGGTCGCCTCGTGGCGAATCAGGGATTTTCAGGAAGTCCCATGCTGCAGAATCTTGGGCAATTTTGTAGGGTTAAAAAAAAAAAAAAAAGGAGAAGAGAGAAGAGACAGCCCATCAAGGATAAAAAGGGATGTGTTGTGGTATATAGTAGAAAGAGTACGACATTTATTTATCTATTTATTTATTTTCGTGGTACTAGGGATAGAACGCAAGGCATTCTATGCCTCCAAGCTACACCCTCAGTCATATTTTTTATTCTTTATATTGATATAAGTTCTCACTAAGTTGCAGAGGGCCTCACTAAGTAGTTGAGGCTGTCCACGAACCCTCGATCCTCCTCCCTCAGCCTCCCAAGTACTGGGATTGCAAGCCTGCACCACCACACCTGGATAAGTGCATGGCTTTTAGACTCAAAGAAACATAAGTCTAAAATTAACGCAGCTGGGTGTGGTGACACACGCTTGTAATCCCAGCATATGGGAGGCTGAGACAGGAGGACCCATGATTTACAGTCAGCCTCAGCTTCTAGTTAGTGAGGCCCTGTGCAACTCAGTGAGACCCTGTTTCAAAATATAGCATAAAAACCAGGTGTGGTGGTACAAACTTGTAATCCCAGCACTTGGGAGGCTGAGACAGGAGGATCGCACGGGTTCAAAGCCAGTCTCAGCTACTGAGGGAGGCTCTCAGAAACTTAGTGAGACCCTGTTTCCAAATAAAATATAAAATAGGTCTGGGAGTGTAGCCCAGAGGTAGAAAGCCTCTGGGTTCCACCCCCAGTACCACACACACACACACACACACACACACACACACAAGAATAAAATGAAATAAAATTAATGCTTCACCAGTTACAGATAGGTGACCTTGGGTACATTATTTGACCTTTATAACTCAACATTTGCCCCTGTCAAAAAGATGATAATAGCATTCATTCATAGGATTATAGTACAAAGGAAATCAGATTACTTATATGAAAAGTTTAGTACAGCCCCAAACATATAAAAGGCCCTCGATACTTGTTGTTCCCAATATTAAATCTCTGACCTGGTCACCTTGATCGAGTTCTTTCATCTTACAGAGCCAGCACTTCCTAACTTCAGACTTGGAGATCAGAGTACGTTGCTAGCCAGGCATGGTGCTTGTAATCCCAGCATTGGGGAGGCTGAGACAGGAGGATGGCGGTTCATGGCCAGCCTCAGCTGCTTAGTGAGGCCCTTTGCAACGCAGTGAGACTCTGTTTCAAATCAAAGAATAGAAAATAGGGCTGGGGGTATAGCTCGGAGGTAGAATGCCCCTGGTTCCCCAGTTCAGCAAAAAAAAAAAAAAAAAAAAAAAAAAAAAAATTGCTAGGTTGCCGGGGAATTTAGTTAGATATGAGTTAAGCAGTACGTAATTCAGCAACAGGGACATAGCAGGTACTAAAGATGATAACTACCATTCAACTAGAAATACACAGCCAAACGACCATTTCACGGAATCTCGTCTTACCCCTCTGTTTTATAAGGCAGGAAACTGAGGCTTGGAACAGTTTTCCTTGGCTCAGGTTATGGGAGCAAGTAAGGGAGCCTGGCCCAGGCCTCTTGAGAGGAAGGAAGACCTGAGCTCAGCTGTGAGCAGGAGACGATAGGAGATGAGCCAGGCAGGGCCAGTGGAGATGAGCCAAGGTCTGCTGTGATAGCTAGAAACCTGCTCCTGTCTGGAGGCACAGGGGGAGGGACAGGAACTAGGTCTCTTGAAAGGGAGCCGAGCCTGAGACTGAGCTGGGTAAAAGACAAGGAGCTTGTGCTTTGGAGGGACTCGGAAGAAGGCACCAACTGAGCCCAGGAGTCCTGGTGAGACCACCATGACCAAAAGGAGAGGGAAGAATGAACACCACGGAGAACCTTCTGGAATTCACTAGCTCATCCCAGAGTACCCTTGGCCATCAGAGGTCCAGCCGGAGGCCTATAAGTGGACCCAGCATTGATGAGGTAGTCACATGCTAGACAAGTCAACCCTACAACTCAGAGGCCCGTTCCCAAAGAGACAGGTTGCTGCACATCTCCCAGCCTCCTGGCCAGCAGCCGGGACAATGGTCTCCATTCAGCCTAGAATCCTACCTCAGGGAGACTGGCTCTCAAGGCCAGACCCCCTCCTCTCCAACCCGAAATGGACCAACATTTGGCCTGAGCTTGCAGATTAGTTTTTATGGGCCACACCATTTAAGCTGTCCCTGCGGTTAGAAATAGCCCGGGGGTGGTCAGAACCACAGACGTGTAAATATGGCGCTATATTTAGTTCGCGCGGACGTGGCTGAAGGATTTCTTTTTTGGTTCAGGTTTTTACAACAGATCCATAAACCACCTTTAAAAAGGCCAGGGACAGAGGCCTGGGCAGAATGGGAAAGTAGGCCAGGCGTTCATCTCGGCCTTTTTGTACCTTTGCCAGTGGCCCACAGGTGGGATGTTGTGGGAAAGAAACTCTCAAAGAATGGAAAATTCAATGCACCAGTATAAAGCAAAAATAAAAAAGAATGGAAAATTCCCACGAGATGGCTTTTTGAGGTCTCCCTGATATGCACTGAAGTGCACAAATATCGTGTCCACATGCTGGTGAGCTTTTACATGTGTGCATATGCATGAAACTGTGCCACCAGATCAATGTATGGAGCACTTTGCACAGGCCAGAAGGCTCCTCCAAGCCTAGACCACCACCCCTCTGCAGGATAATCATGATTCTACCTCTCTCGCATGGAGAACCCCTCTCTGCTGCTGGCCCACACACAGTTGGTGTCATAGAGCATACACGCTGTGAAGCGTCTGGCTTCTTTCACTCCACGACACACCTGCCTCTCAGACTTTAGAACATATAGGAAAATTCTGCCTCTGTCCCTTGTGCTGGGCACCCAAGATGCCGGCTTCGACCATTCCTTGAGACTAATCCTCACTACAAACTCAGGAAACAGGAATACGTGATTCCAGTTTCACTGAAAGAAAATCGAAGTTGACAGATTATGCAATATGGTGCAAAATCCTAAAATGGCAGATTAGCTCACTGGAGTTATGAACCCAAAAGCACAGACTCCAAGGCCACATACTTTCCTCTTAGCTAATTTACTTTTGGTCTCTGAATTAATTAATTAATTTATTTATTTTGTGGTATTGGGGATTAAACCCATGGGCCTTGCATCTCTGAGCTAAACGTCTAGCCCTAGTTTATCTGATATATAGAGATATAGATATATATTATGTATATGTATATAGTATATGTATTATATGTATTATATATGTATATATTATATATGTACATTTTTTGGTTTTAAAGCAGAGTCTCAATAATTTGCTGAGGGCCTTGCCAAGCTGCTGAGGCTGGTCTTGAACCTGCAATCTTTCTTAGTCTCAGCCTCCCAAATACTGGGATTACAGACACGCATATCATGCCCGGCTGGCTTCTGAATTTATAGTCGGAAATAATTCATGTAAAGCCTTTCTTACTGTGTCTATTGTACCGTCCATGGCACTAAATATTAACTCTGGCGATAAGGACAAGAAGAGGGGTGACGGGGACTATGCCAGGTGTTGCATTGATGTTGAGGATGCAGAAATGACCCAGCAGGACATGATCTTGGGCCTCGTGAATCTTACAGTCAGGTGCTGCAGACAGAAAACAACACATAAATATCTTTATAATTACATACTGTGATCAGGACGGGAAGGGGACAGGCCGCTCTGGGCCACCAAAGCGTGTTGAATGGCGAGGCCGGGATATTTCTGCAATGGCATTTTCCTTTTTGAAGTGCTGGAGAGCAAGAAGTCTGGGGACCTTCAGCAATGTCACGTAGCAGTGCTATGAAGAGGCCTGAAATATTCCCCTGAATAAGTGTGCAGTACTAACCGGCTTTGCTCTAATAAAGCTCTTCACCTGAGAAGCTCAATTACATCTGTGGTGGACTCTTCACAGGCAGCACTTAAAAGGCAGCTTCGCCCTTGACTCTTGATTCTGCATGTGAAAAGCACTTAGCTCAAAACCTCTGGCTCACCACCACCACATCCTGGGGCACTGGGTCCAGGCCCAGACGCCCTCCCCCACACTCTGACATTGAAGGGACCGGTGTCATCCCATGTGATTACTGAGTCAGTCCGGCCTGGCAAGATGAAGGTGGAACCCAGGCTTCCTAGCCCCTTCTCAAGGAATGGCTACCAGGTCCACCCTGCCACAAAACCTACGTCCCATATTTCATTTTATGATCAGAGAGTCTACTTTGGGGGAAAAAATACAAAAAAAAAAACCCTCTTCTTAATAGAGTCATTGACAAGTGATTCTAATTTTCTTGGAAGATGTTACAGGGGCTCTCATCAGACCCCAAGTAGGCTAGGCTCAAGAATTGATGCAAGAGGTCAGAATTAGCCTTGAAATGTCAAAACTTCCTCTATGAGTGGCTCCACCCTCTCTCCAGAGGGACAAGAGAACTAATGGTTACCGCAGACCTGCCTCGGTCTCCTTCCTGTGGTTGCTCCACTGGGCAAAGCAGCTGCCCCGGTTTATGAGCATCTTCAAAGACTTCATAGGCGCTCCAAATAAAACACTAAGAAGGGCAAAGCCTGCCACAACAAAAGGTGGCCTTCTCTCAACTCCTGTCCGATTCTAGAGTCCCCAGCCCTGGGAGGGGAATGGAGAAATGGCCTGTTTTTCTCACTCAAAGTTGAACTGCCACAGGTTAAATGTAACACCTCAGGGACAGGGCCCTTCCCTTCACCAGTCAGAACTGGCAGAATCTGGACCAGTGTTCCAATCAGCATCCACGTGTGCATGACAGTTTTGTGAGCTTGTCACCGGTCAGTAAAGAATTAAGAGTCTCTCCTACAGCTGAATGGCTCCACATTTGTCAACTGTCCTTGCATACCGAAGAACGATGTAAGTTCACATGGAAAAATCTAACTTTTAGGAAAATAAATCGACCTGCAAGAAGACACAAATATTCCCTATATTGGTAAGAAATATTTGTCAATGCCACAGTGCCATCAGTACTCAGAAAATTGATATTTGATCTATCATGGGCAGTAACCGCCACTGATAAGAGTGACATAACCCCACAGCGGTTGCTATCAGAAGCGCGGACTTTCTGTTTAACTTCACCTGGCACGACGCAGCCATGTATTGACCACTTAGGAACATTCTTCTGGCCATAAATCCAATCAATAATGCACTCGGGCAAAACATAACTGCACATTTTCTGCTCATATAAACCCATAGATGATGACTGTCGATTACTGCGCGGAGAAACCCACGATGCCCCTGCATACAGCGCTGCCTTCAGAGGACTAACCTGCAAATGTTCCTTGTCTGGACTGCAAATGAAATATTTAAAACAATGTTTTGATGCCCCCAAGTTATACCTGACATATTTGTCGATTTTCCCACATGCTGGGAGTGATTAGATTTGGGGGTCAGGTACTTTGAGGTCATCTTGAGACCACACATTTTAATTTCAAATGGAGGATGACAAACCCAATAAGCAAAACTTTATAAAATAAAAGGATATGAAATCAACTTACACTACTAGTTGATATGGAGAAAACTTCTGTATTAAGCCCTGTCATCTGAAGGCAGGGACCCTGGGGCCTCAAGAGAGGAATTTTCCTGACAAATAACCTTGATAAGTTAAGGCACCTATAAAAGGCGTGGGTATAAACTGCTTCAATCTGTGGGCTGCCCTTATTCCCAATGAGGGACAGTGGGAGAAGGGAGGGAGACTTTGGCTTCAGGTTTCAAGGAAGATCATCACTGGAAATGGGTAAGACAGTAAGAGCAGGAGGTGCAAGGTCACAAGGGTAAAGGGTTAAACTATAAAGATAAAGGGACAGCCCAGAGGTGCTTTAAAACTCAATTAAAACAAAACGAGTTACTGCTAGTTTTTCCAACCCGGATTTAAGACCCGTTCTGCATTATCCACGCATATGAAAAGGGAACGGCAATTGAATTTGGAATTATGCTAACCCATTTTCTCAGCACTAGAAAATGTTGGCTTCCAGCCCACTGAACACAATAGCCACATGTTCAAGACCCTTAATTATCTAATTAATGTAGTGTCATTTTAACAATTAGTTCAAATGCCCGTATGCAACTTATTTGCTTTATAAAATCAGAATTATAAATACTTTAAAAATACTTGGTAGACAGGGCCCTATCTTGTGCATTAAGGGTGTGCAACTATGATTAAGACCCCAAATGACGCATAATAAGGCTTCTAATTTAGAAATGCTTTTAAACCACCGACCCTACTCTAATATGCCCAAAGGCTGCCGTTCATGTGATAAATTCCTATATATCCTTTGGAAATTTATAGGATTAGACTTCTGGCCAGGACTTACCACCTGGTAGGCAGGTATTGCCAGAGGAAATCACAGGGTATGCTTGAAGGAAGAGGTACACGGAGCTCACATTCCAATGAAGAATTGCCTGGCCAGCCCCTTGTTCTTCCCTAGAATCCCACCTCTGCATCCCCATCACAGCACTGCATCCCTGCCTTGGTCCTTCTCCTCGCCAGCCTCAGCCTCTGCCACTTCCTACCCACTGGCATTTTATTATACTATTTCATTTCATTTGTACTGAGGATTGAACCCAGATGCATTCTACATTTGAGCTACACCTCCGACCTTTTTGTCTTTTTTGAAACTGGGTCTCACTAAGTTGCTAAGACTGGTCTTGAACCTGCCATCCTTCTGTCTCAACCTCCCAAGTACTGGGATTACAAGTGTGTGCCACCACACCTAGCTTTCTACTGTTTTTTTTCTTTTCTTTTTTTTTTTTTTTTTTTTTTTTTTTTTTTTTTTTTTGAGTAAGACTACACTGAGTATCTGAAGATCCTATGTCCTTTCCTTCCCTTTTCTGCCTGGTGGACTCTGTCTGCCCTCAACTGGGCTCAGATGTCTCTTGGTCTTTGGGCCCTGCCCCGCCTCCCTCTCCTACCTTTTATTCTGTGTTGTTCATACTCTAAATATATTTCTGTCGCATTTGGCTGCCATTAATCTAAATATCTATTTCCTTGAATCAGCTGTGAGTTAAGAACAAAGAAAATACCTGCCCTTTCACCCCTTGTGCTTCCTAAAGTTGCTCCCACAAGGCAGGAACTTCATAATTATTACTGAATCACCTCCAAAAAGTAATAAGACCAAAAATGGGAGACCAGACATGAGACAGTGGCTGGCAATAGGAAATAGGGAAGAAGATCAACTAACCAACCGAAAAACAAAACTACGCAAATAACCAAGAAAAACAGGCAGGACGGGTCTCATATAGTCCCATTACTATTACCTTTTCTGTGATGGGGCTTTCTGAAAAGGAAGAGGGTTGATATTTAATTTTAACCATCCACAAAGCCATAACAGCATGGCAAGTGATGATCACCTATGGTTTATCTAATACACCTTCACCATTAAACCTGTTCAGAAGCAGACCTTCTGCAGCAGACCATACATGTTCCAGGTGTCAAATATGCAATATTGGAAGCCGCACAGAAAACTGTGCTCTCAGAAAACAGGAGGTCCCATTCATTTTCATTTACTTATAATGTTGGTGTGGCATATTGGTCTTTCTCCAAATGACCTAAAGCTGGATATGAATTTCTTTCACACGGTTCAGAACAACTATCTATGTATCTATGCATCTATCTTGGAAAATTTGAGCGTGTATCTATCTTTCTATGTACATGTATATACTATAAGTACTATATACTATGATGTATCTACTCTGCTATTTATGTTTATGAAATCCAAGAGAATAAGAGCATAAGATAACTTTTCATTGTCAAAAAGGCATTCGCAACAGCTTAATTAGTGCATATTATCGTATATTGAAACCAGACATTATCTAAGTACTTTCTGATCAAAATGATGTTGCCTAAATATATTATTATATATCTACAAGCACAGAAAGATATATATATATTTTTTTCCTTTTGAAGAAAAGGAACTTTAGGGAGCAAAGGAATGAAAGGCAGGTCTTTTCTTTGTTCTTAACTCGTAGCCGATTCAAGGAGGTATGTACTTAGATTGATGGCAGCTGAGTGTACAGAGATACATTAGGAGTCTGAACAACACAGGATAAGAGGTGGGAGGGGAGGAGGGGCAGGGCCCAAAGACCAAGAGACATCAGAGCCAAGCTGGACCTAAATGACAAGCGTTCTTGTACAAACACTAATGAACAAGTCTTGGTTATTTGGAAGAATGGAAACCAGAAGGGTCCAATTGATAGCAACAGCCATATTTGAAGAGATTCTGCCCAAGTCGAGTCATAAAATTGAATCACCAATGGCACAGACCCAAACAAGGTCACCAGTGTTTCTGATAAGTTGAAAGTCAAATCACACATGCAGACTTTCCACAACCACCATGACCATGCGGCCAAAGGGGATCCCAGCAGATGGGGGCTTCATACCTCTAAGCCAAGTAATTATCCAAAATGCCCTAATGAGGGTGAAAAGGAGGAGTGTGGACAGAATCTCTCTCATCTAAAGGATTTAGCAGTGAAACCCTCACAGGTTAAGTCAGTTGTCCGAGGTCACAAAGCGGGAAGGTGGGAGGGTTTGGCTTTGAACTCTAGTTCATTCACTTGCAAAGTGGACACATACTCACACACACTCATGCATGCACACACGCACACATGCACGCACACACATACCTTCCCCCACATCCCAAAAAACAGACAGAAAGTCTATTCAGCAAATACTTTCCTCCTTGTAAGGTATAAAATTCCCCAACTGAAGTTGGGTTTAGCCAGGTGCCAGTCACTTCCTTTTGGATGTTTTGTTATTCAGCCGCAGCTGACTGATACACAGAGTAAAAATGAAAAGAAAAGCAACAGTCAAGTCCTTAGAAAGTGAACACGTAGTAGTATACAAGTGGGCGAAGAGAGCTAACCTTGGAAGGCCTAATGAGAAAGGATTAAGATGGCCATTTCAGTATTTTTATATCGTGAGACTTCACCATATATACCTTAAGGGACTAAAATGCAGAGGCCTTAAAAGATGCTAGAAGGAAGGATACTCATATCCTTTCAAGCCTGCTGCCTCCAAACAAGGAAAATATGCAAAAAGAATAATCAAAATCACATCACAGCTCGTGTTTAACCAAACGGTGAATCTCAAATGTTGGGCCCAAACGTTGAACAAAAGAAAGAAAAGTGGACATGTAGGGAGTTCTGGGCAATCGGGAAGGCATTATCTGTTGCAGAAAAGTTGGTGAAACACAGAAGGAGAAGGGAGGCCACTTAAAAGATTCCTGAAGATTAGGACGATTACTTCTTCTCTTTCAAATGCAGAGTATATTGAAGTTCCTTTAAAAAATTCATACCGGAGAATCACTCCCTGCAACTCTACGAAGGAAACTGTCAGACAACATTCCCAATTCAATATGATATTGTGCTTCAAGAAAAGATTTCCATATATTCTAGATTAAAAAAAGCCTCATAAATAAATGATAATCCAGTGCATGCTCCGAAAAAATGAAAAAATAATTTTGTGTTTGCATTTTACTCCACAGAGTAAAATTTAATCTCTCTTTTAATATAGCATGTTTTATATAAAGAGGTAAGAAGATGTAACCTTATGAAAATTGATTTTTTACATGTTTGAAGATGCCCCTCACTGTATTTACCTAGGCATTTTCTATCTGCGGGCAGAGACAGGCATCGCACACTGATAACTTCACCCTACTGGGCTGAAACTAAATGGAGTTATTGTGATTTGATTTCGTGAAATTTTTCTTTATAGTGTTAAAAACAGTCAAGGCCGGAGAGTGGCTCTAGGAGCACGTGATCATTATTCAGAGGAAGTTTCTGAACCCGCACCCTGGTCTATAACAGTACTGAGCACACAGTAGGTGCTTACAAAATACCCATCAAATGCATGGCTTTAGGGCAGCTATGGGAACGCCGATGCCGCAGTTTAAAGCAGAGTTGAAATCCCAGGGTCTTCAGATGGGATAAAACGAGGCCACTTGTTCCTGACATCAATGCAGAAATCCCTCTGTTTCCTGAGCAGCTTTTGAAGATCCTCAAAGAACTGGGGAGACGTAAGATTAACACGGCCCCCGGGTGCATCTGTGGATGTGGCCCTAAGTCTGTGGTGGCTCTTTTAAAACACATGTTTTATAAATGTGTAGTATGAACAGACATTTATAAAAGACTAGTTGGGCCCTAGTCTTTAATATCCAAGAACTATTTTTTTGGTGTGGAAAATCTAGAACACATAAGCCAGTTCTGATTGATTTTCTTTCCTCCCTTCTAGAATTGGGACCAGCCGCTGGGATTTCTCATCCCAGTAGAAGGAGGCAGCAGTACCGCAATGAACAAATGCAAAGTCTTGCTTCATCATCTTCTGGCTTTGCATGCGAAGAGCTCAGGTGTCAGCTTTGATAAAAAGTATTCAGCGGCCGAGGTTCACTGATAGAATACTCTTTGGCATATGGAAGGCCCTGGATCCAGGCACATTCTACCTCTGAGCTACACCCCCAGCCCTTTTTATTTTTTGTTTGAAAATGGTCTTGCTAAGTTGCTGAGGCTGGCCTCAAGCCTGCAATCCTCTTTAATCTTAAATACTGGGCTTACAGGTCTAAGCCACCATGCCTGGCTTATACACTTTAAATAATAACAAGGAGAGGACCTAGGGATGAGCCATTCAGTTTAAGAAACTTCCCAATGCCCCCAACACACACACACACACACACACACACACACACACACTTCTCTCCCCAGAACATCACGGTTCTCGCCTTCTACTACGTACTCAGGAGGCACTAGCTCATGCGTGTTTTAACTTGCTCTCCCTTTAATCGTCATCTTCCCTCATATCCTCGGTGTTGCTTCCACTGCAACACCTTCTAACCTATGAGCTCAGCGACGTCATGCTCTTCTCAGGAGGCCTAGAATTCTAGGACTGCCACCTGCCCTGTGTGCATTTTGAGGTGGCCAAATGGGGCAGAAGCCAATGAAAGTTATTAATGAGTTTGAACAAAGAGTTGTATTCAGAGAATATGTGTTAAACCATAATGCATTATTTAATATATATGTACATATGTAGCTACATAGACACAGATATATATAGAGAGAGATTTCATGAAGTCATTTGTGATTAATTTTGACTCCCTAGTCTATAGACGGTATATAGAACCTTGAACAAGTCAGTCCTCTTTGTAACCCATCACCAGCATATAAACAGCACATAATCAACAGCTTCACAAACACTGCCACATAAAGGTTATCTGCACTGATAACATCGCGAAGCTGTCGCTGCCTCTTTTTCTCCCTTGGTGGGTGGGTGATCAGGAATCTACATTTCTCTTATTCTTTGAATATATACCACTTTCCTATGCAGACACAGAGAAAAGATCGATACTTCCCTTCACACATGGACCTCAATTCTAAATTTAAAAATTACAGGGCACAGGAACGGGCCCTCTGGTTGACACAATTTCTTCAAGGATGAATCATGTTTGCCGTGACGGAGCATCTCTGCACTTTCTGGTCCTACCGCCTGACACGCTCTTCCCCGGGCCCTGAACATAGCTCCTCCTCCTCACCTTGGAAGCCTCAGGCAGCGCCACCTGGCCATCCTTTCTGGAGTTCGCCTCTCCTCCACCCTGGCAGTTCCTTTCCAGCCCAGTGCCAGGTGTTTGCTTCTAAAAACGCATCACGGTCAGAATATACTTCATGGAATCGTATGCTTGTGTCTTGCCTCCTGACTCCCCTGGTGGACATAAACTCTGCAGGAGGAGGCACCTGGTGTGTCTACGGGACCACCTGTGTGTCCTTCGTGCCTTGAGGAGCACCTGGCTTCTAGCAGCAGGGTGGAGAATAAATAAATGTTGTCTTAGTTCACCTGCCGCCCTATTTCAGAATTCATGAGCTTGTATATATTTGGAGGTCTTGAGGATTGAACCCAGGGCCTTGTGCATACTAAGCCAGTGCTCTGCCACTGAGCTACATCCCCAGCCTTGCTTATATGCAAATAAAATTGGGGTCTCGGACCCCAAGTCCTGTGGGCGCCCTCTGCCTCTCTAGCAGGGTAAGCTTGCACAGTGAAATTTCTAAAAGGCAAACGGGACCACGGGACTTCCCTGGATTGTCATCTCTTCCTTCCTTATCCTGCATCCCCATAAGGAAATTACGTGATCATAAATCAGCCAAACACTGGACTTTCTTTATCATTCTATCCGCTTGATAGTTGGAGAGTTTTAATCGTGCCAATAACCATCCCGCTGCAAGCTCTTAAGGATGGAAACCATCTCTTATCGCATTTGAAATTCAAAGAGGAAGCTCCGAGGGCGCCCCATGACAAGAGGTAGGGATGGATATTTATGATCAGGGAAGATGATGAGCGAGAAGCAGGAGCTTGTCGATGAGGTCACAGCGTGTTACGAATATGGTTTATTACCGCTCGCTCCCCAAGATAGGGCCCTCTCTCTGGTCAATAAGAAAAGGATAAAAGGTTCAGAGTAAAGAAGGAGCACTTTATAAATGAAAACGTTCGCTAATGAAATTAGTAGCATTATTGCAGGAAGTGCTAATTTTCCTGCTCACTGAGAGTTTAATAAAAATGTTATGTCTACTCTATAACTCTGATTAATCAGGGTGGCATTGAGAAGAGCAGTGATTCTTTTCTCAACAAGGCAATTTTCGAAATTTGAAAAGGTGTAAATTTCATGCAAATTGCTTCATAATCATATATGTACAAAACGGAGCCGACAGAATCGCAGTTAGGAAAGGAATCATTAACATTTAACTCCCCCCCCCCCCGAGCTGCTCCTTGAGAAGGATAATGTAATTTAGAAGAAAGTACCGACTGAAAAGCAGACAGGTGGGTGCCAACAAAAGAGTAATCCTTTACAAAGACAAAACTCAAATGAGGATGTCCAGTCCGAGCAATGAGATGCGGAAAAAGGCTCTGTACAGCCACGTAGTCCTCTAACGTAACAGGACTCGATTTTTCATGCACTGGACACGGACCTGTTTTAATCACAGTAAACAGAGATCAAGAAACACTTTTCTATGGCTGACTCTCCGTGGTGGGGAGCCATATCTTTGCTAAAGAAAGCCACTTTTCTGCTTTGGCACTGTGGTAACTCACCTATAGTCCCAGTGTTTGGGAGGCTGAGACACAAGGATTGTAAGTTCGAGGCCAGCCCTGCAGCTTAGCAAGACTCTTTAAAAAAAAAATGGGGGGAGCTGGGGCGTAGCTCAGGGGTAGAATGCCTCCCCTGGATTCGATCCCCGGTATCCACCCAGCAAATTCCCCAGATCTCTTGTAATCTCAAACAGCATTCTGCGGACCTGAGCATTTCCTGGACAATGTGGTCTATCCGGTGGCTCTTCCTGCCCCGTGAGGCTGTGCTCAACCCCTTGGAACAAGCCAGCCGCAGAGGGCGACACCCAGGGCCTCCAACCTCATCGAACCTAGTGTCAGCTAGGAGCACTGGCTGAGAGAGTCCAGGGGAAGTTATTCACCTGTTTCTGTGGCTTAGAAGGAAATGGATAATAAATAAAACCTCAAGTGTAAACGTGACAGTGTGAGGATTAGTAGACGTTTCTACTGATGGCACTTAAGCTTGTGAGAGACAAGCAAAAAGCCAACCAGACGACATGCTTTGCAGATGTGGGTATTAATATGAGAATATCGAACTAACCGCTGCTTGCTTCTGGCCTTCAAGGAGTAGGCAGCCTTTTTTCCAAAAAAAATTTTAAAAAAATTAATATATAACTTTGAAAGCAATGGTGGGCAATTTGGGGATCGCAACTCAGAGCGATTCTAAGTGGTTGGAACATCATCGTGGTCCCTCGTGTTGGGGGGGGATTTTTCTTTCTGTTTGGAGGAATGGGGTAGTGTTAACTAGGGGTCGTTTCCCTCCCTCGTTTTGGTCCTCTACTTCATCCATTTTCTAAAATGATGGCCCTACTCGAGGTAGTCATTATGCACAGTCAATGTTCTTCAGAGAGTTTTTTTTTTAGAGGATGGTTTTTGGTTAAAGCCGCATATTTTAGAACCATCTGGTCACACGCGTTGATGCATGCTTTTGAATTCCACACGGATAATCTTCCGGTGGCATCCCTCTGCCCCGAGTGTGTCTTGCAGGCCCAGTGTGTAAATAAGACAAAGGCTCCTGCCGCCTTCCATCACGGGGTACCAAATAGCGGCTTCGGGTTTGACATGGCAACGCATTTTCCATTATACGCTAAGATTAATAAAGCTCGCTGGGCCCCGGACAAGCCACTGGAAAAGAAGGGCAGCGGGGTGCGCGTTTCTGTCCCATTAGCCACGGGATGAGCTGCGGGCTCGACACACTCTGTCACTCCACTCTGGTAATGGGCCTCACTTGAAGCCTGTGCACCCAGAGGCTCCCCTGGCACCGCCGCTCAGCTGCAGGAGGAAAATGTTCTCTTTTCCTTCTCCCCCAAAAAGAGAGGTGTTGTGAGCCAGGTAGAAGCTTTCAGGGCCGGCAGGAGCAGCTGACTGGTTCTCCTTTGCCCTAGTTAGGTAGCAAGGGACACCCTTTAAACACACGTGAGCTCGGTATGGTGGGAGGCAGGAGTGAGCCTTGGAGACGTTTTTGAGCAAAACTTGGCACGGAAGTAGAGATCTTGGTGGCTGGAACAGCTTTAGGGAAAAGTTGGGAGATTATGGGGGGGTTCAAACGGGGCTTCTGCTTCTCGTGATAATCACTGGGCCACGGTAGACCTCGGTTTCTTCATCAGATACGAGAATGATGGGGGCATTTGCTTCCCAGAGTGAGACGATTAAATAAGGAACTGGGTACCCAGCGCACAGAGAAGGCGCACCGTGAACCTGAGTTTGGGCTATGACAACTTCAGCCACTGCTTCCATTTTAATTACCACTGTGATTACTATCAGGCCTGCTGCTAGTCGTACTAGGAGTCACCACCATGTAAGCCCTCTGATCCTCAATTCCCTCACTGTACGACGACGACGGCCCTGCCCTCCTCTGATTGATGAATACGATAGTGCACCGACAGCGGTCCGCATGCTCCTGGCGTGCTACAGGCGCTCAATTAACTGCACACCACCGCCGATCCGGCGGGGATCCCAGGGGGGCAGGAGGGAAAGGCCGCTTTGGGGCCACCCTGAGATCCCTGTTGGCTGAGTTAAGAACTCTGGGAGCCGAGTCTTGGGAGGCTCCTGACTGCCGGGCAGGAGAGGCCGTGCGGTCCCCGGGCTGCAGAGCGGGCTGCTAGTTCTGAGCCCTCCCCACTGCCCGGCACATCGCTGCTGACCCAGGGCTCTCCATAGCTGGTTTCGTGTGGCCCTCGGAACCATCCTACGAGAAGGATATTTTAGATCTAACACTTTATAGATGAGGTCGTGGAGGATCGGAGAGAGCAAGCAACCACCCCAAAGTGGCTTTGGCTCCTGTTGGCAGAACTGTCAAAGCCACAGGCCCCTCTACACACACACACACACACACACACACACACACACACACACACACTGTACTGGCTGTCTTCTGAGTCTCTAAGAGATGGGAAATGGGAGCGAGATGGCGTGTACAGAGTCGATGTATGTGTTCCCCACTCCAACTCACACGTCAAAGTGTCAAAGCTCTGCCTACCACCCTACCACGTGATAGTGTTTGAAGGGGGGGGGACGCTTTGGGGGCGATTAGGGTTAGAAGGGGGGGAGGACAGAGGGACAGAGCACCCAGGAGAGAATTCTTGCCCTTATAAAAAGAGACAGGGACAAGAGAAGTTCATCTGATTGCTGTAGGGAGACACAAGAAGGGGCCAGCCACCCGAGAAGCAGGAGGAGCACCCTGGCTGCACGCCCATCTATCTGCACCTTGCTCTAGGATCCAGTCTGCCGACCACGGGGAGCACATGTCTTCTGGCCAAGCCACCCGGGCTGTGGGTTTTGCTCGAGGAGCGCAGCTGGACGGGATGAGGGCCAGCGCAGGGCTGTTGGCTCGGTGAAGGTCAGGTAGATGGGGAATGGGCTGGGCGGACTCACAGTTCAGCCCCGGACCCGGGAGGGCTTTCTCAGGAAGACCTCAATCACTGAGCGACCCCCTTGATAGAGCCTCTCTTTTCAACCTCCCCCAAGAGGTGGCCTAGAGGTTATTACTGCCCCATCTTTTTGGATGAAGGAGCCTGAAACTCAAGTTGAGTGGTTGTAGTGGACAGAGTCCCGAGTCCCCACAAGACGCTGAGGACAGAGGTAGAGACCACCAGCCAGAAAGCTAGCAGGCAGCTTCCACGAGCCAGAAACAGACACGGTAGCCAGACTGTCCCGAGAGAAGTCGACAGGAACCGGACTTCCCCACACGTAAGCCCAGTGAGACCGATTCTGAACTCCTGGTCTCCTGAACTGTGACATAAACATGTGTTGTTTCAAGCCACAGAGGTTTGGGGGATTTGTTATAGCAGCAAGAGGAAGCGAACACAGCCATGGTGTCAGGCTCGCACCCTCACGCCCATCCGGGCCTGAGCTGCCTCCGCTGAACAAATCTGGGAGCACACCGGCGCGGGCAGAGCAGCTGGGGTACCTGCCCGTCCCCTTCTCTCGCTGCCTGGAGCTAGAACCATTTCATGGTGGGCCCGATTGCTGTTTTCTATTCCCTCACTGCCTTGTGAAAATGGAGGGGTGATCTGAGATGGAATACAGTAAGAGAGACACACGAATGAGGGGAACAAGAATCAAAGCTAAACGAGGAAGAAGGACACAGACAAAGCATCCGATGCCTTTGCTGGAGGCAGGGAGAAAGGCGATAGAAAAGAACTCCTTAGTGGCCAGAAGAAAGGAAACTCGCAGAGATGAGGTTCACATTTAAAAAGAAATGGACTCCTTAGGAGATATATGTCATGCGCACACACACAGACACACACACACACACACACACACACACACACACACACACTCACATGTATTTTTATTTATTGTAGTCTCACACCATAATGTAGTTCAGAGTGATAAGGATGTGATGGAGAACTACTGGAGAAAATGTGTCTTTTCTTGACACCAGGCCTGGAGAAGGTCTCCTCTAAGCCTCCTGCGTCTTAATGATGTCACCAGGAAAGGTGGTGCACGCTTATGATCCCAATACTTGGGAGGCTGAGACAGGAGGATCGGGAGTTTGTGATCAGCCTTAGCAAATTAGTGAGACTCTTAGCAATTTAGTGAGATCCTGTTTCCAAATAAAAAATAAGTCTGGGGTGTAGCTCAGAGGTAGAAGGTCCCTGGGTTCTATCTTCAGTAACACACACACACACACACACACACACACACACGCACGCACGCACGCACGCACAGGCACACACAAAATATTCATCGTCTACTACCTGATTCTGCAGGACAGGTATGAGACACCCCAAGAACCTCAAATTGTTGATACCCCTGAGCCCCTAACTTCCTCCAGGAAAGATGCAGCTTCGGTCCTTGGGCATCAGCAGCGCCCCTCTCAACTCCCTGAATTCTGCAGCAGAGGGCAAGCAAACTATAAAGCCTCTCACACCTTGCAAAGAGTCAAATTCCGAAGCACCACCTCTGTTAATCTTTACTATGCAACGAACAGTCCCCAAGACAAGTGCTGAGAACAACGGCTACGTATTTTTAGAACAGGAGTCTGCAGATCAGCAATTCGAGCTGGGCCCAGCCGGGCGGGTCTCTGCTGCCAGCCCTGCCCGCCGACCCGGCTGGCTCTTGGCTTGGGCCCGGGGACAGCATGACTCTGTGGCTCCCCCCACAGGGAAGGCCGGCCTGGCTCGTCCACACCTGGCGTGGAAGGGCTCCGGGCATGGCCCACAGGCAAGTGGCTGTGTCATGGTTATAAATGCCCGGCTGGTGGGTGTAGTGTCAGGAGGCACACAGACGCCAGGGTAAGACTTTTGAAAAGAAAAGCCCAACATCCCAGTGTTAGCTATTCTGTAAGAGGAGAACAAGAATTGGTGGCTGTTTTGATGCTTAAACATGCATATTAATTGCTGCTACCTTTTATGGACATAATATCTGCCAACGGGGACACACTTAGGGGTGGGTTAGGTTATTACGGCCTCCTCGGCTTTCTGGATGAGGGAGTCTGAAACCCAGATTGAGTGGTGGCAGCGGACAGAGTCCTGGGTCCCCACAAGAGGATGAAAATAGAGGAAGGAGCAGGCAGCCTCCAAAACCAGAAGTAGCCCAAAGAGCCAGCAAACTGATTGTCCCAGAGAGCTCCAGAAGGCACCAGCCCTCCTGACACCTTCACCCCGAGATTGATTTTGAACTTCTGTCTAGAACTATCACATAATAAACATGTGCTGCTTCAAACCACATGTGTGTGCATGTGTGTGTGTGTGTGTGTGTGTGTGTGTGTATTTGTGTGAGCATGTGTGTTACTGGGTATTGAGCCCAAGGTAATTCTACCTCTGGGATGCATCCCCAGCCCTATTTTATGTTTTGTGTTTTTTTTTTTTTTTTGAAACAGGGTCTCACTACGTTGCAAAGCGTCTCGTTAAGTTGCTAAGGCTGGCCTCAAACCTGCAATCCTCCTGTCTCAGCTTCCCAAGTATGACCAGGAATACTAATAAATCAGATGGCTCATCAATTACCTTTTATAATTTACTATAGTTTATTCAACTTCAAACCAAAACAAAGATGGCCCTCTTGAACTCTTTGGGTGCCAGGCACAGTGGGCCCACCAGTGATTCTAGTACTGGGGAGACTGAGACAGGTGGATCGCAGGCTGGACATCAGCCTCAGCAACCTAGTGAGTCCCTCGCGAGACCCTGTTTCAAAATAAAAAATGAAACAGGGCCAGGAGCATAGCACAGAGGTAGAATGATCCCAGTTTAAGCCCCAGGATCAAAAAAGAAAAAAAAATTTAGTTTTTGGTTTTCGATGTCTGCCTTGACGTTCTATTCCAATAGAACAGTATGTACTTGTGTGTGCGCGTGTGTCCCCGCAGGTGTGCACAGATCCTACACTCTCTCTTCTGCTCCGTCTCTTTAACGTGGGGCGTTCATGCCTGTCAGTCCCGTTGCTGAAATTCCCCACGCCTCCCCAGGAACTGCAACTGCTTCCATGCTACCCAGAGCATTCGGAAGAAATAAATAAAATAAAAGGGAAGAGCAGAGGAAGGGCGGCACTTACCCCATGCACAGAAAAATGGGCTGAAAGGGAAGCATTGTCGGACTGTTTTGCAAATGACATTTTCGGCAATATAAATTATGATTTATTTTCCCATGTAATCATCTTGATTGCAGACATCGTCGTGGAGCGATCGTACCGCTCTTGGCTAGCTTTTTAAAGCCTCACAAGACAACTTTCAAACCTGATTAGTATGGATGGTGGGAAATCAGTTACATTATATTTAGCTTGAAGTGCAAGGCGTTGTGGGTGCAAAGAGAGAAGGACAGAGGGAGGAATAAGAAAAAAGAAGGGGGAAAAAGCAGCATCTGTAATCTTTCTCTGGGGATCTTGCAGCACTAGGCAGAGGAAGGATGGACGGTGGAGTTTCCACAGGGTGTCTTTATGTAATTTATCCATTGTACGTCTCCTCCTTATCATGGGCCCCCAGGTCACCAAGTTACAGGAGGGGAGCACTCTCTCCAGGCAGGCTCCCGCTCTTCTGTTAGGATTCCCAGGAGCTCAGCACCCTACCACCATGGTCTTCCCTGAGCCAAAGATGACCCCTCCTGGCTCACGGACTTCCCCACCCTGTAAGTGGAGCCATGAGATTGTCGGCCCAGGCTGCCTAGGAGGGATTCAGGTACTGAGCAGGGTGATATAGGATGCCAGACCTCCATGATGCGGGTGCATGGCAACCCCAGCAGAATCTGCCTGGGGGCCCAGGATCGGCAGGAAACCTGGGGGAAAGCTTAAGGTGCCCCCAACAAGCACAGATGTGCCTGGGAGAGGTGTGTAGACAGGCCTGGGGCGTGAGTCCAACAGTCGAATCATGAGGACTCTAGGTTACATCCTAGGGCAATGCAGCTGTATTCAGAGTCCGATGCAGACGCTGTGTGAGTTTCTCAGATACAGTGACACTTCAGGGGAATTTTGTATGTGGCCTGAGCGTGCAAAGCAAACTCCAAGCCTCCAAAGGCCCCTGTTCCTTTTTCTGTGCCTGTTAGGCACCTTCCACGGAAGATACAGAGAAGTTCGCCGTGTTCAGAGGGCCTGGACAACACCCAGGCCTTAGCCTCCAATTTCTCTATCTCAGAAAAGGGCATTGGGAGGGACATTGACTGTCCACTGTATTTGTGAACAGGGTAACAACTGCATGTCCATTCCACCACTGCTTACCCGTTCCAGCAATCCCCAATAAGAGCCCATCCTAAGCGAGGGCACAGAGGCACGGAGAAGATAGGGACTTCCACTCGTTTGATCTGCAGGTATCTAAGGATGGAGAGCCACACAGGGCCCCTTTCCCTACCCTGCCTCTTCAAGCAAGGTGACTTCCTCGGCTCACAATGGAAGGTCCGTCCACAATCAGCTCTCTCATTCCATCGAGGTGTCCCTGGAGGTATCTTTCTTTTGGTGTGCCAGCTCCCCACCACAAAAGTAACCCCTTTTTTTTTTATACTAAACTTCTGGCCTCTGAAGATATCTAGGATTTGCTTTCTGTTATTAAAAAATAAAAACAAACACAAAAAACACAAAAAAATAACGTGTATATGCCAGGCACCAAGGTATACACCTGTAATCCCAGTATCTGAGAGGGTAAAATAAAAGGATTATAGGTTTGAGGCCAGCTCTAGCAACCTGGCAGGACCCTCAGCAACTTAGTAAGACTCGGTTTAAAATTTTAGAAATTGGCCTGGGGATGTATCTCAGAGGTAGAATACCCTAGGTTCAATCTCTAGTACCAAACACACACACAAAAACAATCAAACAAAAATGTAGCTTTGGCAGGTGATAAATTCTAAGTCGGTTCCCGATGCTCCAGCCCATGGTTTCTCTGTTATTTGACCACATATGCACTGTTGGGAAGAGGTTTTGCAGATGTTAATTATGCCTCAAAATTGTTGCCCTTAAGGAGATCATTCTAACCACAGGAGCCCTTAAATCTGATGACAACACCAAAAAGTCAGAGAGACTCAAAGATTCCATGCTCAAAAGAGACTTCATGCACACAAGTCTCCATTGCTGAGTTTGGAGAGCCAGGGGCCAAGAGTTGGGGAGCGTGGGTGGCCTCCAGGAGCTGATAGTCAGCAAAGAACTTGGGTCCTGGTCTTGCCAATGCAAGAGCTGGATGCTGCCAACACCTTGAATGAGCTTGGCAGCTGGTTCTTCTGCAGCTCCTGCAGGAAGCAAGGTAGCCCCAGCTAACATTTTGATTTTGTTCTTCTGATACCTTGGGCAGAGAACCCAGCAACCCTTCGAGCTGTAGATCAGGCCTGGGTGCTGTTTTAAGCTGCTTAGTGTGTGGTCTTTGTTATGTAGCCACAGAATGCAAATAGAGCTGCAAATAATAACACCAGCATTAAAATAAAACTTCCTCTGTCTTTACTTTTATGGCTTTCACAATCCTTATGCCATTAAAGTTATGAAATCCTTAACTGGGGAGGTTAATTCCTAGGGATGCATTGATTTTTTTTTGTAAATTACTAAGGGATTGGTTATAAAACACTGTTCATCACGAGTATTATTCATTATGATGGTGATATTCTAACCAATGAGCTACTGAAATTATTTTTTAATAAAAGTACGAAGCCAGGCATGGTGTACAAGCCTGTGATCCCAGTACTTGGGAGGCTGAGACAGGAGGGCCGCAGGTTCGAATGACAACCTCAGGAATGAAGCAACTCTATTTTGAGACCAAAAAAAAAGAAGAAAAAAAGACTGAGGTGTCACTTGGAAGTAAAATGCCCCTGGGCTCTGTCCTCAATACAAACAAAACAGAATGAAAACAATGAAATAAATAAACAAACAAACCAAAAACAAGTAAGAAAGTCTTCAGATCCAAACAGAGGTTGGAATTGATGCTGTAAAAGATGGTGTTCCCGCAGTGCTGATTGATTCTAAGCTACTATGTCGAGGTATGCCCTGCTATGGGTATTTTCATAGAGAATATCGCCTGATATGATCTCCCAAACTGCAGAGATGGGGTGGGGAGCACTTTGCTTATTTCTTCTTATAATCAAAATTATTTTTACGTGTGTGTGTGTGTGTGTGTGTGTGTGTGTGTGTGTGTGTGTGTAAAAAGATGATCCTCTTTCTAGCATCAACCGATTCCTCTGAAACAGTGTCACGGCAAACTCCCGAGACCTGGGCTATTTCAGACCAAAGAGAAGAATGTGGACTCTGGAGGAAGCTGGGGAACTGGCCTTCCTGTAACAGACCATAAGCCAAGTCATAAATTGAGGTAAAGTACAAAATAAAGGAAGGGGGAAAGGGTGGAGCTCATGGCTTTGTGCCGGGTCACTGGGGGTCTGTAAGATAAATGGGGCTGAGGATGTTCCTGTCTGTTCTGCTTTCCATTCCCACGACTAAAGTCATTAGTTAAAAAGCTCTATTGAGAAAGCAGGGGGTTTCCCTTAAGGAGGAGGATGAAAAGAAGTAAGAGAAAAGAAAACTCCGCGTGGAATGCGGGGTACTCAACAAATACACCCAAGCTCAAGCCAGCGGCTGCTTGCTGGGATTGCTGCTTCCTGGTGCTCAGAGAGTGAGCTTTCAAGGTGAGAAAGATGATGGCTGGTGTTGGCTGGAGAGAGCCTCCTTGCCCTCCACCTGCTGGACGCCCCCTGCCCCTCTGCAGCCAGCCAGAGACTCCTCTACCTCCATCGCTGGCTCAGCCATCTAGCCCTCTCACCTGGACTGTGTCCGGAGTCTATGCGAAAATCTATCCTTCTTCACCTGAACCTAAAGGCTTGCATGATCTGCATATTAAATATAAGATGCTCCACTATCCATAAGCCATTGCCTCCCATTTCCAGAAAGTGAGGACCAAGACTGGCTGGGACTTCTAAGGTGCCTGGGGACTCTCAACTCCATGTTCTTCTGTCACCACCACCATCCCTCTCCCACCCTGGGACCCAGCCAGAATGAACCTTGTCCACCTCCCTGAGCTCAGTCAGTTAGGGCCTGGTGTGGTGGTACACATTTGTAATCTCAGTATTTGGGAGGTTGAGACAGGAGGATCTGGGTTTGTGGCCAGCCTCAGGTACTTAGTGAGTCCCTCTGCAACTCAGTGAGACCCTGTTTCAAAATAAAGAATAAAAGAATAGGGCTGGGGGTGTAGCTTGGAGGTAGAGTGCCCCTGGGTTCCATCCCCAGTACTGCAAAAAAGAAAAAGAAAAAAAAAAAAAAAGGTCACTTATCTAAATGACCCGGAAGTGAAAGAGGCGCCAGAGGGCTAACTTCCGAGAAATGAAGAACACAGTCTTTGCCCCTCTTCTCCCAGCAGCTCTAGCAGACCTGCACAGAGCCAGGGAGAGAGGGACAGATGCTGAGAGATTCCACAGACCTGGAATGCAAGTGTTACTGAGATCCCTGGTGTTTAAAAAAAAAAAAAATGAAAGGGAAAAAAATCTCACTCAAGTTGCACTGGATTTCCTTGTGTTAGAATTATCTTCCTTTTGATTCCAGATCCCAGCGTGAAGGTAGGTTTAGGTATGTGGGAGGGTGCTCAAGGTCAAGAAATAGTAACAATAACAGATCCTTCATTCTGTTAACAAACAAGATTGGGGGTTCTGAAAAGCAGAGTCGAAATGCAATCTTGCATTTGAAAAAGCAGTAGAAGAGAGGCTAGGTGTCATTAGACTCTCTCCCTTCCACAAATTCCATCTCTCCTCCTTTCCCTTCTCTCTTCCTCCCTCCCTCCCTTCCTTCTTTCTCCTTCCCCTTCTCTTCTTATCCCTTCCCTTTCTTCCTTTCTTTTATACTAGGGATAGAACTCAGGGGTATTCTACCTCTGAGCTACACCCCAGCCATTTTTATTTATTTATTTCCAAACAAGAGCTCACTATGTGGCTGGCCTCCAACCTGCCATCCTCTCATCTCAGTCTCCCAAGTACCTGGATTGCAGGTGTAAACCGCTGTGCCAGGCTCCATCTCTGTTGATTTCTTAGGACCATGTCCTTCTTCTGTTTCGTTGTATGTGTTGCCAGATGTGTTTGCCAATCACGGAGAGAACAAGTAAAAAGTGGTATTGTAGCCGGGCGTGGTGGCGCACGCTTGTAATCCCCGCGTTTGGGAGGCTGAGACAGGAGGATCGCACAGGTTCGAAGCCAGCCTCAGCTACTGAGTGAGGCTCTCAGCAACTTAGTGAGACCCTGTTTCCAAATAAAATATAAAATGGGTCTGGGAGTATAGCCCGGAGGTAGAAAGCCCCTGGGTTTCACCCTCAGTACCACAAAAAAAAAAAAAAGTGGTGTTGTATAAAATGATGTGTAGGTGTGGTCAGTTAAATTATTTCCTAAAAACAGGGACACTCATAATCCTCCCAGGACTTAGGAAGCTGAGACAGGAGGATTGCAGGTTAGAGATCAGCCTCAACAATTTAATTAGGCTCTGTTTCAAATTAACAAATAAAATTGGGCTGGGTATATAGATCAGAGGAAGATGGTCCCTGGATTCAATCTACACACACACACACACACACACACACACACACACCATGGACAGCAGCTATGGCGGGCAGGGAGACTGATTCCATGCTAGTCTGGTCTACCAGCTACAATCACAGTTGAGTCCAGGTGCCATTGGTAGATTTGAGAATTGTAATCTCAGCCCAGCAGCGTTAAGATGGCACCCAGGATAAATGAGCCACCTCGCAGATGGGAACAGAGCAGTCCATCATGGAAATTTCCTGACCATTCCCGGTGCTCTGACCCGGCAAGAACTCTGCTCCCCACAAGCCTCAGCCGGTGATAAAAATCCCCTTTGCCCCCCAGCCCGTCCCCCACAGAGCCTGGCGCAAGCCCAATGCTACCATTGCTGTGGCCTCCATCTTTTCTTGTTGGAGTTTCTTCCTTTCTTTCTTTTTAAAGGAGGGGGGAAAGTACCCTGTTTATTTCCAAACACCCTTGCATCTGATGCATGATAGGCTGGCATTTGCTGTTAAAGCAGAAAATTATAAGGAGGGCCTAATTGACCCTCCTGTGTCTTTGTAAAAGCCTGTCTGTGGTCTCTAATTGACCCTCTAGGTACCTATGGAACAATGAATGAATCTTCAGAAAATAATGGAGGGCGATGATTAATAGCCCAGGCCTGGCTGGACCTCTGTCTTCGGCAGTTCTCCTCTCTGTACTTCTCCTTCCTCCCCTCCACGACACTATATATTCCCAGGATTTCGTAAGCAGCGATTTATTATTATCACCGAATAATAAATACCCTGCAGTAGACACTGTCAAAAATTGGCGGCATCGCGGCTCTGGCAGAGGTAGGGCAGCATTTGTGGAAGCTGGTGCCCTTGTTTTTCACCTTGGTGGCCCCCAAGAGAGGCGTGCATGGGCATTGGTGGGCAAAGTCGAAAGCGGAGGTGCCTCACGGGCTCCTGGTGATACCATTCTAAATATGGATGGCTGTGGAGTTGTAGGGGATTTCTAGCCCAAAGAATAAATATGGCTCCTTTTGCCTTAGTCAGATGAGGGGTAAGACATTTCAAGGGCAATCACGATCATAATATTGGGAGTAAAAATAAGGGACCCTCCTTAGAGAGAAGTGTGTAATAGACCCCCTTATACACACACACACACACACACACACACACACACACACATTCATACTTGTGTGTGCACATACATGTATGTGGTACCAGGGATTGAATTAAGGTGCATTCTACCTCTGAGCTATACCCGTAGCTTTTTTTTTTTTTTTTTCCTGGCAGTACTGAAGATTGAACCCAGGGGCATTCTACCTCCGAGATACTTCCTCAGCCCTATTTTTTTCTTTACTTTGAAACATGGTCTCATCAAGTTGCAAAGGGCCTCACTAAGTAGCCGAGGCTGGCCACAAACCTGCAATCCTCCTGTCTCAGCCTCCCAAGTACTGGGATTACAAGTGTGTGCCACCATGCGTGGCTATTTCTTTATTTACTTATTTATTTATTTACTGTGGTACTGAGGATTGAACCCAGGGATATTCTACCTCCGCGCTACACCCCCTGCCCTATTTTTTCTTCTTTATTTATTTATTTTTTAACAGGATATCACTGAGTTGCAGAGGGCCTCACTAAATAGCCAAGGCTGTCCATAAACCACAATCCTCTTGTCTCGGCCTCCCCAGTGCTGGGATTACAAGCATGCACCACCATGCCAGGCTTTTTTTTTTTAATAGGGTCCAGCTAAGTTGCTGAGGCTGGTCTTTAACCTTCAATCCTCCTGTCTCAGCCTGCCAAGGATGGGATATAGGCATCCACTACCAAGCCCAGTTTTACATGTATGCTTGCTGAATATGCACCCAAGTCCAGAGATGCTGGTGGCGATGCTCCTGCTCCCATTCTTCAGACCAACAAACCACAGCGCAAATAGAATAAGTAATTTTCCCTACGTTAAAAGATCCCAAGCCCTGGTTCTGTGCACTTTGCTGTCTTCCAACCCTCCACAAAAACTGGGCCAAATAGACGATATTGAGGGGAAAAAAAAGTTTTAAAATACGATTGCAGGAACAAAAGAGAATAGCTTTCCTTTCTTTTAGATTGGCTGGGAAATGTTTTCTTTTCCCCCAGACAGCATAGAAGAGCACATTTAAATTTAGAAATGTGCGTCTCCAACACGGATCAGAAGAAACTCAAGGGATTTTTTTCTTTGAATCCATTGCATTATACTTATAACTCTACATATAATTAAAAATTATTTTAAAATGGAGGCGGAAGAGAGAGGAGGGGCTCTCCTTCGTAACTCTCCCTCACCCCTGCCCGTGTCTCCACTTTCCTGGGACTTCAAGCGGCAGGTAGGCGGCAAGAGCTGTCTGCCAGACCCTGCTGGGGTTTCTGGTTCCCTTTTCTTCTTAGTCAGTGCTTTGTGGGAGAACAGACTGCCTAGGCAGCAAAATTAATGCTTGGGTAAGACTCCCAGTTTCTGTGCAGGAACAGATCGTCTCCAGCGCTGGGTCCGACCTCTGCAGTCGGAAAGCCCAGAGGCCTCCGCTCAGAGCCAGGGACTGTGGGCAGGCCATGGGGAGCCAAGTGTCTCTGGCGAGACTCAAAAATCCAGGCACAGGGAGTTGAGAAACCTGTACGCGGGTACCAGATGGGGGACTGCCTTCTGTCACCTCAATGGCCCCTTTTAACGGTATGATATTGAAAGTCAAACAAGACCGCCTTGGGGATGTTTTGTCCAAAGATAGATACAGATGTGTGGACACATAAGTACCCTTAGGTGTGTACACATAAGTAGATGTATGCTTATACATCAAAGAACACACATGTATAGATTAGGTCTTTCCCTGGTCCTGTCTCGGTGTACACGCGTGTACGTACGGATCATGTCTTCTGTCTCTCCACTAGGCAGCGCTGTTCTGAAGCCCCAGGGCTTGTTAAGAAGGTCAAGGGGATTTATGGCAGCTGTAGGCAAATCCCAAGGCTGCCTACTTTCCCTCCCATCAGGTCTCCCTGCAGCCGGGCACCAGGTCCTCCCATCTCTTGCCTCAAGCTAGACCTCCTCCACCACTCTCCTACATTTTGGCAAAAGGATGCTAATGGGGTCAGGGTTACCATGTGATTTGGCTTGCTGCCCCTGAAAACTCATATCTGACTCCAAGTACTCATCTGAAGACTCAGATTTGTTGTTTTCTACATGAAAACCTATTCAATGACTTGCAGAAAGAGTCCTGAGTCCTCTCTCGGGTCCGGGAGCTGTGGGCTGCCATGGTCTACCTTCTTACACGTCTGTCTCTAAGACAAACTAAGGGATTTGCCTTAACTCTTGCCTTCCGGTTCTGGCTACACAGAAGCCATCCGTGCAAGAGCCTCCCAGACCTCTAGCACAGCCACCAGGTGGGTCTGCCAGGCCTCGGTGACCAGGCTCTCGTCACTCACCCCGCTTCTGCCCTGTGCCTTCCCCTGCCTAGGGAACAGCTTTCTGCTCCAGGTCAAGTTGGAGCCGTGTTTATTGGCCACGCGTATGCACCCCCTCTCCAGGCATGTCCTAAGCCTGCGGCCAGGCCTGCTTCCTTTATAGGCTTCGCCACTTCCCAGATATGGCACACAACCCCCCAGAGAGAGCACTTAACCAGTGCAGAGTCCAACCACCTTCTTTTTGGACCTTCAAACTCCAGGTTGCTGCCCCATGGCCATGTACCAGACCAGCAGATGCAGCCCTGCACCCCAGGCCCCAATAATATAATCCACCCAGCCAATACTGAGCCTTCCTGCATCGCCCTCTCCTTCCTTCCTGAGAAAACCACCATAAAACCTCATCCCCACGGTCCTCCCTCCATCCCTCTACCTATTCACCAACTCTGGGGCTTCCTCTTGGGGATCCCAGTGGCGTGACGAAGCCCAGATCTGTGCGGAGCGCAAAGCATCTCTCCCGTGGCTGCCATTTCTTGAACTGTTGGCCTTACGGTACCTAGTAAGACCTATTAAATCAGGAAGAGCCAGGTATGGTGGTGCACGCCTGTCATCCCAGTACTTGGGAGACTGAGACAGAAGAATCATGGGCTTGAGGCCAATTCTAGAAACTTAGTGAGACCCTGTTTCAAAAACTAAAAATAAAAAAGAATGGAAGTGTAGCTCAGAAGTAGAATGTTCCTAAGCATAATTCCTAGTACTGCAGATACACACACATGTGCATACACACACATGTACACACACATGTGCGCGCGCACACACACACACCACAAACAAAACAAAACCCAGAAAGAAAACTAAGGAAAAAAAGGAAAGAAAAAAAGAAAATTAACAAAGAAGAGATTAAAAAAAAGGATATATAGTGAACAGGTGATACTTAAATCCTGCTCTTTCCCTGGAAGAAAATAGCTAGCAGAGATGAAGAAGAAGCCCTCTTCTGCTCGGCCGAGGAGATGCACATCAAAGACACGTGTGGACACGATTTCTCATAACCTGATCTTCCATCCCAAACGCCATGTTCAGGACTCCATCCCAGATCCTCTGTGATCATCACTGCCTCACTCAGGAAACCAGCAGAGAAGTTAACTTCCTCGCATAAATGACAGTAAACACCCAGTGTTTATCAGATTACAAAACTATCAACTATAAATAGAATCATACTACTCCCTTTTATAAAGCTGCGGGCGATTTTATTCATTAAGATTCAGAAGCTGAGGAAGGTGCAGATGTGTCTCCTCCCCTCCTCGATCCTAAATAAAACACCCATATGGGAGCAGATGGCATTGTGCAAATCAGATGACGGGGTATACAGGGTGAGACGGCTTCATCAGAATGGTATTTCCAAGATAATTTTTTCTGAAGGGGCCAAGAAGTCAATCCAGTTCAGCTTTAACTGCAGGTCACGTTCCCAGCCGCCATTTAGGGTTCATGTAAGGAGCGATTATTAGTCTTCGGCTTGCCTCGCCAGTGATGTCTCCACCATTTTCCTTCTGGGGGGGTGGGGGGGGGCTCAGGTAATGCACAAGGAAGCCAAAGCTGGCTGGCCTCCTGCCCAGGGCTGGTTCTGTCAATGAAGTGGAAAGCCCTCTCCCGTCCACAGCTCACAATCTCCCTGCCTAGGCTGCCATGTTGTCAAGGGGGTTTTTTTGCTGAATGGAGACCATAAGACTGGAGTAACATTGGTTTGGACATATAGTCCTGGAAAAAGGGAAGGGAAAGTGGTTTCTCTTTATTTTGACCTTTAGTGTAAAGTGGACAGTAGTCATGGCAGGAGGTATTTTGGCAGAGGACCACCAAATTCCTTGGGAAAAGATGGAGCCTGCTCTGTCCAGGGCACTTTGAGAGATTCTGGGGTGTTGCCTGCTTCTTGGCCTCCTGGCTGAGCTGAGAAACGGCAGAGGCAAAGGCGCGCTTTGTGCATAAGATTGTCATTGGACGCAGAGGCACCAAGATCAAGCATCTACGTACGGGGCATGGTCCTCTGGGTCTAGAGTCTACCTTTCCTCTGTAGACGGGTAGAGGAGGTTACCCTCGCCCAGCATTCCTGGAGCATTCCAGTACTTTAAAATTACATGATGGATGTCCCCCACCGCCATGAAAGCAGAAAAAGAGTCTCCCATTTCCTTACTCAACTGGATCAATTTTAGGGTTAAGAGTTTAAAAATATAAAAATAAACATGAGTTCAGATGACCACTGGCCCTTCTCTAAGGAAAATTCAGGGAATGATACACTGGAGTTTAGCAGGTAAGATTATAGCATGTTCCAAAAATAACACTATGATTCCATAATGTCTATTTTATCAGGCTTACTAACTTTGCTCAGAATCCTAATTATGGAACATTTGTCCCCAAAAGTCTGTGATAAATTCCTGATTAGAGATTTACCAGTGAATCCTATGCCCCCAGCCAAAGGGAAAAACTACATCATCTCTCTTTCCCTTTTCTTTTTATCCTAAAAAAATGAGGTCAACGCCCAGCCTTTTGGTTTCAAATCTGATTCTAAACTCTTGACTTGTTTCCAAGGTGCCAAGCATGAAGCGTTCCCTCTCCAGGCTGGTTCTCCTGACTTCACATCCGGCCACCTCAACTCTGCCGCCATTCCCAGCGCCACCAAAAAAAAGCAGGATATTGGACAAGAAGTGACAGGGTCACCCAGAAGTCCTGAGACCTGGGCTTCGAGTTATGTCAGGAAAAGAAAGAAAGAAAGAAAGAAAGAAAGAAAGAAAGAAAGAAAGAAAGAAAGAAAGAAAGAAAGAAAGAAAGAAAGAAAAGAGAGTGAATGATCACTCATTCACAGGTGAAAACCACATGTCCATAAACCATGAAGTCAAAAAAAGAAAACAAAATTATGTGTGCCTGGTGCGCTCTTGACCAGGGGCCCGCATACTACAACTCAAGAGCTACTTCCAACATGATGCCTGTTTGTATAAATAAAGCTTTACTGTCACCCAGCCCTGACCATTTGTTTACTTATTATCTGTACATTCTAGTTGGGTAATTGTGATGGCCACCAGAGGAACCACAAAGCAAAAGATCTTTACCATCTGGTCCTTGACAAACTTCGCAGACCGTGTTTTAGGCTGAACGCTGTTCCTCTCACTCTCAGATCCTTGTATCTGCTCTGTCATTCTCTGACTACAAATGGAATGATCAAATAAGAGGATTTTAATGATAGCATGCATGAATTATTAATTTGGGTATAAAGAAAAGAAAGAGAACTTTTAAAAGACTCACAACCACTATGTATGAAATAAAGATTAGATCTATACCAGATAACTTAATTCAACCACAGATATCTATTGAATACATATCAGTGTACACATTTCTCTTTATTGTGGGAAAAAATACTTGAGTCCTTCCTTTTTTCATTTGTTCATTGGTTCCTTCTGTCCATCAGTTCATTCATCTGTCCTTTTTTTTTTTTGCAGGTCTGGGGATGGAACCCAGGGACATTCTACCTCCAAGCTATGCCCCCTGCCCTTTTATTTTTATTATTATTTTGTGTGTGTGTGTGTGTGGTACTGGGGATGGAACCCAGAGGCTTTCTACCTCTGGGCTATACTCCCAGACCTATTTTATATTTTATTTGAAAACAGGGTCTCACTAAGTTGCTGATAGCCTCGCTAAGTAGCTGAGGCTGGCTTGGAACCTGTGCGATCCTCCCGTCTCAGCCTCCCAAGCGCGGGGATTACAAGCGTGTGCCACCACGCCCGGCTTCATCCATCTGTCCTATCTTTCTTTTCTTCCTTCCTTTTTTAATCCATTATGATTATTTTGCCTGGTCAAATAAAAACCCTCAAAGATTTTTCATCTCTGAGAGGTATCTCTCCTGCCTACATTATTCAATACAAGTCATAGGGGGCTCAGATAACTTGGATCATTTAACAAGTTCTTTTCACCCCTGGACTTGATGCCTAAACTGTAGGATTAAGCCATTTACAGGGTACTTGATTCCTATAATATGTAGTGATTTCACTAATGTTGTCCAGTTTTTTTTCCTTGCTCAGAATGATTTCCACTAGGCGGCTTGCAGATTAGCGGGCCTAATCTCCTAACAAGAGCTCTTCGATCAAATGGTCTGCAAGTGCCCACACGTCTTGCTGCTGCCACGTGGCTGATTTAAGAGATGGACGCAAACTAGACACACAGAAGTCCAGATAGCGTGATTAATGGTCGATCCAACTTTCTCTGAACCGCATATCATGACTTAATGGGAAACCCTGAAGAGATTAGAGGGGGGAATTACATTACCATGAATAATATAAAAAAAAAGGTGATATTCTGTCTAAAAAGCTTTTGAGTGCAAGCGACTCGAACAAATATATTAACAGAGCTTACAGCAGATTCAATCAGGTTGAACGCTCCCCAGAATTTATTTCGAAATAAGCTTTACATATCCGAGATGTGAAGAATGAATCCATCGGTGACTGGCAGGAAAGCTATTAACATGCAGATTTTAATTCTGCCTTGACTCTGTAGACGGCTCATTGTCGCTCCTTGAGTCCCGGCAACCTCTCCCAATTACAGATGGCGCCCACCTCCTCCGATCTCAATGGCACAATGACGTGCGCCCGGGCTAGGGTTTATTTTCCTGACTCTATTGTAACCTCTGAAGAAACAGTTCAAATGTATATGATCGAGGAGATGATAACATGAAAGGCATGAATTCTGTCCCGCCAGCCCATCTATCTGTAGGCAATGCCACTTCAAGAGGGTATTTGGGGCGCAAAACTTGGCAGTCCAGCTAGAAGCTTGCTCTCTGCAAACCAGGTGCGCGTTCACTTACAATTAAGCCCTGGCAGTAATGAGGTCATACTGTATGGCCAGTTAACTGGCTGCAGCCAAAAGGCAAATATTGAAAGGAAGGCACTTATTTTCAAACCAACAAAGCTGAACCGAACCATTACAGTAAGTCCCATTAGCGTTCTAGTTATCGGGCAAAATAATTTCAGCTCCAAAATTAATTAAATAAATTGGAATGACCTGGAGTCGCTCCTGTGGCAAGCAGACGGAACAACCCTGCATGAAAGGCAAAGTCATTTGGGGTCCACCGGCCCGTCGGTTCCTTGAGTAGAGCAGGTTTAAGTTGATGGGAAGTGAAAGTTGAAAATATGATTTACCTAGTAAGGCATGGACTTGCTCCTCCAGAGTTCGCGGTTTACAGTTGCGAAGCAATTTTTTGGGGGGGAGGGGATTGACCCCAGGGGTGTTCTGCCTCTGACCTACACCCCAGTCCTCTTTCACTCTTTAATTCTGAAACAGGATCTCACTAAGTTGGGGAGGACCTTGCTAAATTGCTGAGGCTGGCTGCAGAACCGTAATCCTCCTGTCTCGGCCTCTCAAGTACTGGGACTGCAGGTCTGTGCCACCATGCCTGGCTGCAAAGCAGTTTTTAAAATAAACTGTACTTTATACACACCACACACACCCACACACAAAAACACACACATAAAATTCCCCTAAAGCCTGGTGTGGGGGAGCATGATCATAATCTGTAATCCCAGCATTTGGGAGGCTAAGGCAGGAGGATCGTGATTCAAGGACAGCCTTAGCTACTTAGTGAGGCAGGCCCTTTGCAACTCAGTGAGACCCTCTTTCAAAATAAAGAGTAAAAATAGGGCTGGGGATGTAGCTCAGAGGTAGAGTCCCCCTGGGTTCCATCCCCAGTACTACAGAATAAATAAATAAATAAAAATAAAACTCCCCTAAATTTAGAGATAGAATGCCTTTGGATGAAAATACATATGATGTTGAAATGTTTATGGCTTAGAAAATCCGGATTCTATCTTCATTTGTCCATATTTTATTTTGTAAGCAATCTGCATTTTGCTTAGCAATTAAGATTTAAAAATAAATACATGACAGTTAGATGGGACAGAGGAAATCCAAAGGCCACTGTCAGATTTCTGAAGAGAATCAGGAGCGGATTCTTTGTTCAAATCACGTTCACATTTGAAAGTGACTTGGTCTGAAGGTTTGTGCCCCCAATTCCTCTGTTGAAATCCAGTCACCAAAGAATGGCTGTGGTGGTGCATGCCTGCAATCCCAGTACTTGGGAGGCTAAGACAGGAGGATCACAGGTTTGAGGAAAGCCTGTGTGTGTGTGTGTGTGTGTGTGTGTGTGTGTGTGTGTGTGTGTGTGTGTGTATGTGTGTGTGTGTTTGTAAGAGACAGGGAGATAGATAGATAGATAGATAGATGGATAGACAGAGATACTGAGGATTTAAATCAGGGGTATTCTGCTCTCCAAGCTACACTCTTAGTCCTACTTCATTTTTTATTTGGAAAGAGTCTCTCTAGATTTCTGAGAGTCTCACTAAGTTGCGGAGGCTGATTTTGAACCTGTGATCCTCCTATCTCAGCCTCCTAAGTACTGGGATTGCATGTGTGCGCTGCTACTGCCAGTTTCTACTCATACCCTGAAGTCCTAACCTTTGAAGTGATTGTATTTGGAGATAGGGCCTTGAGGGACGAAATAAAAATTTCAATGATCCAAACAGACTGGTGTCCTTTGAAGATGAGGACAAAGGAGGTCTGCAGACAGACAGAGGGATGGCCATGGCATCCGTGCATAGAGGGCAGAGGTCTCAGTAGAAGCCTGCCTGCCAGAAACTGGATTTGGGACTTTTCAGGCTCCAGAGCTGGGGGAGAATACGTCTGGGGCTTCGCCCTCCTTGTCTGCGGGCTTTGGCTATGGTAGCCCTGGCCGGCTAAGGCCAAACCTGTCCAAAATGCGACTCAGTAGCCATTTGAAGACCGGCCATACTATGCCTGGACATCAAGGTGTTCTTTTCTCTCTGCCCTTGCTATGTCCTGGGGAAATAAGACTGCTCCACTTTAGAGTAGACAAGAGGCACTCAGAAGGTGTACCCTAAGCAGAAGGCCATGCTGCCCAGGCAGGTAAGGCTTCCTCAGAAGCAAAGCTGGGGACCAACAGGGCATCCTAAGCAGCCACCTGGCCCATCACTCGAGCCCAACCGCTCTCCTCCTCTAGCCCTCTAATCTTGTACACACCCCCTGCTGCAATGCTCCCTCCAGGGAGAAGGAAGTCACTGCCTCACCATGCCACCCTCAACTGTCCTGGAGAACTAGGGTTTGACCATCTTGGGAAACAGAACATGCTAATAATTCATGGGTATCCATTTCGAAACAGCCCCTAAAATGAGAACAAAAACTTAATTTCTGTTTAGCTGGCTGCCTTATTCTAGAAAGGATCTCACTTTTAATAATCTCTTTGTTTTTTGTTTGTTTGTTTGTTTTTTTCTACCTCTGAGGTACATCCCCAGGCCTATTTTATTTATTTTTGTTCGGAAATATGGTCTCCCTAGGTTGCCGAGGCTGGCTTCAAACCTGTGATCCTCCTGTCTCAACCTCCCATGTACTGGGCTTACAGGTGCACGCTACTACACCTGGCTAATAATCTCATATTAACCCACTGCACATTGTCCTGAGTTTGGAAATGGGTTGGATGGTGCACAGTTGTGCATGTGAATCATGACTCTACCACCTAGCCCCTCTGTCACCTAACTCAGCCAGCCATGGTCTCCTCATCTGCAAATGAAGAGCCATCTGCTTAAAAGGATGGGGATAACGCCTACTTCATAAGGTTGCAGGGGATACTAACCAAGGGATACAAAATGTGCATCATAGTGTTCTGAGGTTATTTTTATTACTATTATTATTTTTTTGTGTGGTACTGGGGTTCCTGGAGCCCTTCTACCTTTGGGCTACACTCCCAGACCTATTTTATGCTTCTTTTTTTTTTTTTTTTGGGAAACAGGGTCTCTTAAGCCAGCACGGTGTCTCCGCCTCCCAAGCGCGGGGATTACAAGCGTGCGCCACCACACCACGCCCAGCTAGTGTTCTGAGGTTAAACAGTAACCATGATTCAATTGGTCTACAGAAATTGGGTTTTATGTATTAATAATTTACATAACAAATGTTATCACCTACCGAAAGATGCCTACTGCTTAACAATTATTATCAGAGGATATTGGCGGCAGGCCTTTTTATTTCCTTACCAAAATATTTGCTCTCAAAATTCAATTTTTCATTCACTGAAAATAAAGGGCTTGTGCTAGATCTCAGCCAAAGGGCGGAAGGGAACTGATCCGCAGATGTTCCGCAGGGTTTCAGCTTGGCTAAACTTTCCTTCGTTCAGCCACCTCCAATCTCTTTGTCTGGAGCGCCGAAGCAGGGCTGTGGGTGTGGGTGCAGATGATCCTTCATCATCTCTTCCTTCGTCGTCTCTTCTTTGACACAAAATTTACGACGGGCTGTTGGAACATTGCTTTATTGATGATTAAAGTATCAACTGTCCTTGACACAAACAAACAGGGCTTTTGAATCATAAGCGGCAAAGAATGGTTCGGGCCAGGCCCTGGGGGCAATTTATGGGCCATCCCATTCTCATCAGTGTGCGCTCAGTACATCTCAGGGATCTGACAGATTCCTGTTTAGAAAAAAGATGCTCTCTCCATAATCCAAGGAGCAGCCGGGTGAAGGTCTCAGGTCTTAGAGGGCTGAAACCTTCACCACTACTTAACATTTCATATTGGGAACTATGCCTGGTCCCAAATTTTGGTACTCTGAGTCTTTTAGATATGACATATTCAATTCAGCGATCAGGTTGGGCAACCCTTGAAAAGTTTTGACGTCAGGGTTTAAGATGCTGAGCAGAGGTTCCAATAACCAAACCATGGCTCCTTTGCTCTTGACCTCAAGTTTACTCGTATTGACCAACAATACAGACCTTCAAGGTCCTTCTCTTTGTGGACAAGGGAGCATCATTGTAGGAAAGACCTACTTATACAATGACATTCACTTCTTTCTTTCTTTCTTCCTTCCTTCCTTCCTTCCTTTCTCTTTCTCCCTTTCTTTTGTACTACAGATTAAACTCAGGGGTGTTTTACATCCAAACTACACCCCCAGCCTTATTTTTAATCTTTTTTTCTTTATTTTAAAACAAGGTATCACTAGGTTGATGAGTTTTACTGCTTGCTGAGGTTGCCCTTGACCCTGAGATCCTTCTGTCTCAGCCTCCCAAGAGCAAGGACCACCAGCATGAGTCACCACACCCTGCTTGGGCCAAGACATTTCTTCTCCTGCTCAGCCCACTGGGAGGTCTGTGCATTCCCATCCTTAGCGTATTCCCAACTGGTCATCAGGTGACGGGTTGAGCCAATAGGCTCTTGACAGGAAGTGACACATAACACTTCAGACCAAGGCACTTGACGGCTGCTGGGACGCCCCCTAGTGGTGAACAGGACATGTGTGCAAGCCAATTTGGCCATGAGACCATGAGGACTCCATCAGCCAAGGTCTCTGAGTGACCCAGCCAACTTGCAATGGATATGGAGCGTGAACCAGAAATAAAACACTTGTACTACACTTAAACATTTCAATATCATCATTTCCCTACCCACAGCCTCACTCTCACTACACACACACACACACACACACACACACACACACACACGTTTTTTATATGAGGAAAGAAAAAAATGTTTGCTATTTTTCTTCTGATATCATCCTATCATTTCACTACCCAGTCTAGCTACAGCACATGATTGGACTGACGTGCTCAGGGATTAGACTGTGACGTCTCTCATGCCTCCAGTCTGGGTTTGAACTGCGAGTCCCATCTCGATTTTCCCCTGCATTAAGAAAGAAAGAAAACCAAAGCACTCGGAGCTTCTTATCTCTGCTGTTTCAGAAACGCCTTCCCTGATTTGTGATTCAAGGTTATGTCAGTATAGAAGGCCGAGAGAGGAACTGTCTGCTCGAAATGCATTTCTGTTTTTTAGAGAACCGCATCTGAGCAGTATTCCGCTCTGTGGACTACCCGAGGCCGCACGTTTGGATCTGTGAAGGAGGTCCCAGCTGAAGTCGGATTCAGGGACAATTTTCCCCTCTGCAGACCGGCTTTTGCTTAACGGTTTTTGCTTCGGGACAATAGAAAGCTGTGCAGTTTGCTTATGGCTTTAACTCTAAGGAAACCTGAGAGCTAATTCCAGGGCCAGCTGAGGAAACCAGCTAACTTCATACCCCTACGACATCCACTCTTGATATCTGGATGGTGCCTCTTTTCTTCCTCCTGGCTAGCAGACTCTATGTGATATTTCACTTTCTCCAGCTTGAAGAACACTGGATCCATCACTTACTAAGAACCAGAAGTTCCTCCTTACCTAGGTATGTCCAGAGTCGGGAAGGGCATCAGGAGAGCAATGTGTAGGCTCATCACAGCAGCATGCCTTGAATGCTGGGCGTGGTGGCGCACATCTGTAATCCCAGTACCTGGGAGGTTAACACAGGAGGATCGCAAGTTCGAGGCCAGCTCAGCAAGTTAGAGAGGCCCTCAACAACTTAGTGAGACCCTGTTTCAACATAAAAAGTAAAGTAGGGCTGTGAGTGTAGTTTGGAGGTAGAATGTCCTTGGGGTCAATTCTCAGTACCATAACAAACGTACAAACAGCATTGCTTGTGGAGAGCCTGAGATGCTTCAGATGGACGATTTCTGTTGGCTGAACGTTTCACATCCGGAAATGTTCAGTGTCAATGGGAATTTGGACGATCGCTCTAGGAAGTATTATATTAGGAAAATCACGAAGATTAAACCCAGATGGAGAGCCGGGTCGGCCCCGTTCATGCTATCTGTATGCTCCGTTTAGAGTAACTGGCATCAAGCAAGATGCCAATCCATGAAAAATGGTCCCACCAGTTCTTGGCCACTTGTTAAAACAAACATAATTATATCCTGTTTTCACTTAGGAAGCCACACCTGCTCACGAGTGAAGGCGTGGAGGAGAAGAGAAAGGAGAAAGGAGGAGGAGGAAGCAGGAATTACAGTCAGCGAGCCTGACTGCCACAATGAGGCCCTGGACCTCCGCCGCACCTCCACTTATAACTTCGGGAGGTGGGATATTATAGTTGTCATCATACAGATAGGGACTGGAAGGGGCACTAAGGCCAAACTGTGTGTCCAATATCACATCATGCAGACAATTAGTGACAGAGGCAGAACTTGAACCCAGGCTTGTCCGACTAAGTTCATGAACTTAACAGTTAAGTTACACCTAGTCTATCCACAGAAAACACGGCAGGTGCCTGGGCCCGTTTCTTATAGAATCTCTTTATCTGTGTGTACTTATGTGTGTAGCATAGTAAAACACATATTTTTATATGGTATATGTAATACTGTAAAGCAGTTTACAATATTGCATTACCGTAGTCTAAATTCTCAGTGGATGCTAATTTAGAGCATACATTATACGCATACATGCAGCACAGCATACACTATACTAAGTTATAGCATACACAATGTCTGAGTATGCTGTAAGATCTTTCAAGAGTTTAAATTAAAATTTAAGTTCTCAGTGTGTGTTAAGTTATCTGAATATTCTATAAGGCCTTTCAAAAGTTTAAGTTAATCATATCTACTCACGTCCCTCTCAACGCAGCTGACACTAATCCTAATAGGAGTGGAACATCTAATTCTTATAAAAATCGCCATCACATGAAAGAAGTATGAGCTTACAGGAATGCATAGAGACTCACAGCTCGGGCAGGGACCGAGGATCAGAAGCCTGGAGTGCGCGGCTGCGGATGTAGGTGCATTTCAAGGTCAGAGACCCACAGCAATGATCAGTGTTGGCGAACAATTGGCAAAATGTCATCTTAGTTATATGTCAAAAACAAAGCGGACCCTTTCCTCATTTTACCCCCAAAGTAATGGTTTTCACGAACACACATCATGCCCATGAACAGGAACAAATACTTTTGCAACTGGCAAATGTGTCTGTATATCACACATGACATGTACAGGGGGAAACCGGGGCCCGGGCCACACGGCTGTGTTAGCTGCTGTAATGGCTGAATCCAAAGCTCAGAACCAAGTCTGTGCTCAAGTGAATAAATGATAGGACTCTACAAAGACTCGTGAAAAGCAGCTGGTCTCGTGACCCCGACTTGAGTCCTGGCCAGGTTCTCTCGTGACTATTTCACCCTGTTTAACCATGTCTAAAGAGAGGGACTCATTCAGGCAGGCACTGAACTCTGATCAAAAGCCAGAGAACGAATGCATGTTGGGGGAAACAGAGCAAAGGGATGTTGATTCTACTTTTTAGGTTCATTTGTAGCTTGGAGAGGTGTGTGTGTGTGTGTGTGTGTGTGTGTGTGTGTGTGTGTGTGTGTGTATGTGTGCGCGCATGCGCGTGTGTGTGTGTGTTGTGGTTGTTATTGTTATCACCCATCATCCTTCGAAGGGAGAGTGAGAAAAGGAATGGGAAGTGCTTGACTCTGAATGTAAGTGCGGCTTTATGAATTTATAGGAGATCTGATCACATCTATGAAGAGAGAGTAAATTGCTCAACAGAGGGGCATTAACAGCAAAGATAAAGAAACACATCCCAGCATCAAGTACAAATGCCCCGGGCCGTATCACCTGTACCAGATCATCCCCCTCACCTCATCCTGGCATTAGCATCAGTGATGATCAGCTACCTCTCTTTACGGGGGAAATCGTGCCTGGATGAGGTGCAGCAACCAGCACGATCTGTAGTCGCCGGTGCACACTTGCACACCTGCGTACCGTGGAAGTGAGTGCAGAAGGAGTCAGCACTGAATCCGTGCGCCCTCAACACTGAATGTCCCCGGGCGTTTAGCCTTACTTCTGTCAAGAAAAAATAACATAATACTTTCTGCGTATCCTGTGCCTACTTCGTATGGATGCCGAACTGCTTACTGGAAGAGGAGGCACTCTTTAAAATTCTACTGTAACCTTCCTCCCTAACTGGCGCTGCGCACATTTTCTTTTTAGAATTGTAGCAACAGCTTCTATGACAGGAGCGCCCGGCCGAGGAGCACAACACTGGGCTTTGTGTGCGTTACTTCTATTTATCCTCAGAAAAATCCCTTAGGAGCGGACAAGGCTCACCAAGGCTACCGTGATTTTTGTCTATGCATCTAATCGCTAACCTAAATGTACTACTTACATTCAATGCATATTTTTTTTCCAGTACCCACTATGTACCAAGCACTCTAAAGAAGTCAACAGGAGAAACGCAAGACACAAATTCAATAAAATGTAGCTACAGGCCTTACGAGAAAGGCAGACCCGGGATGTCAGGGGTATGTGTCCCTTAAATATTGTGCAACAGAAAATCATAACTCCTGGCCACCAGGGGCTCCTGTGGTCTCCAAGTTGAGTCCCTCCCAGGGACCCTGAACCCACGGCTGGGAAGGGCACAGCTTTGCTGTCCAAAGTAGCTATTTCAGGTAATGGAAGAAATTGCAACTGAGAAAACACAGAAACAAGATAATTTCCAAATGCATCTCCTAGGTACTCTTCAGGACAAAATGAACAGAAATAAACAATCCTCCAATATCAAGTGACATATTTTATACATTTTCCCCCAGTCTGCGTTTTCAGAAAAACAACAGAAACAAACACACACACACAAAAAAAAACTGCTCCTAAATCAGGGTTTTCAAATCAGATGCTGGTGTGAGAAATCAGATTAACCCGGTCCCTTAACAATCAAATTTATGACAAGGAAAGGGTCCTGAGATATTCTATCTCCGTTTCAAACGTAGGAAACGCCGTCTTTGGAGGCAGATCAAGATGAACTGCAGCCCGAGCAATAAGCTCGGTGAACGGGATGAACGGTTCAAGAGTTCAGAGCACGCGTGTCGGAAAGGTGTTCAGCTAAAGAGGAGGGCAGGCTGCACACAAAGGCACGGAGAGGTCATTCCTACAGTCATTCCATCTTCATTACCATGACCCAAGCACACGCTCGAAGCCCTAGTGTGTGTACCGTGCCGAGGTTTAAGACTTGTGAGGAAATTAATTAAAACCCTCAACAAACATCAGGGTGCAGAAAGAGGCATCTGTGCCTGGAGAGTGCTATCTGGCCTTCCAAATATAACCGGAGTCATGCAACAAAAACTGATGTGATCCCCCGCCCCCCCGGCCACATACACACACACACACACACCACCACCACCATTATAACCACCACCACCACCCTTGCTTTGCTTTACTTTTTCTATTTTTGGTGTGAGTGATAGATTAATTAAAGATTACAATCTATCTTCTTCAGAAGGCCAGAGAATGGATTCACAATCAGTAACCTAATTTTCTTCCGGGTAACTGTCAGGCTTAAATTTGTTCTCCCAAATAAAATAATTCCTCCATCCGGGCAGCGTGCTGGATGCCACGTGCCGGCGAGACAGGGTCTTAGGCAGGATTTGCCCTTTAACTCAACCCTCCTCGTTCAGTGTTCAGGAATTGGGGGAAAGGGGAATCTCATTTACTGATTATCGGCAGGCCTTCTGAGAGACGGGTCAGAACTGCTGTAATGGAAAAGCGGCTCTGGCTCCAGCCTCTGCCGCGACCTTCTGAGACCAAAGCCCACAGCATTCTGGGGATGGAGACTTGTAACCCTCCCAGCACACTGTCTATCACCTCCCCTCCAATCCCAGATGACAGGTGACCTCCCATCCGGCCGGGAACTCCAATCCTTCTCAACTCTGGCAAATAGGGACCCCCTCTAACTGCACTCCTGAATCACCTACAAGGACAACAGAACCCCCCACCATGCCTGCCCCTGTGTGGACTGGTTTCCAGCTGTGAGAAGCCTGGTTGACCATATCAGCGTGGTCCCCTCGACTGCAAGATGCAAGAGAAAAGGCTAATCACACAGTGGCCCAGACAAGGATGAAAACACCTCCACGTTTCCTACCTTGAAAGACAGTGGGTATCACAGGTAGGGGCTCAGCATTACAGTCTGTAAACAAAAGGATGACTTCCAGAGCTTAAGACACACATGATTTAAGACAGTTTACGTCCTCCTAAGCCTTTGTCTACCCACCTGGAAAATGTACATTGTCCATCACTGCGCTGTAAGGATTAAGTCAGAGGACAGATACACAGACAGGAGATGGAGACATGGAACAAAAGGAGGAAGAGGACAAGGGAGGAAGGAAACTGACACTGCTATTTCAAAGACTGAGCCCGGCAGCCAACATGGGCTAAGAGTCTCATATATTGTCTCTGCTGTGATCAGACGGTGCGGACATGGAACTTAGCGGAGAGAAATAATCCAGGTTGCCTTCCTTCCTCATCTCTTGGCACCCTTTCCCTTCCCACCACGCCGAGCAGCATCAGGCCACTCCTCCGCTGGCTAAACTGCTCCAACATCATTCTGGCCTGACCCGAATGGCATGATGCTGACTGTGCCCCACACCTAATGGGGAATCGCAAACAGCACTGGCCAGGCCTGCCATCTGCATGGGGACCTAGATCGCCAGCAAGAAGTTGCAGGAAAAAACAAACAAACAAAAAGAACTAGGCGACTTTCCCCTGCCCCCCACTCATCCCCTGCCCCCCACTCACACCACGGGTCAGAGCAGAGCGTGCAAGGCCCAGTGGCAATGGCTCAGCCAGCCAGGCCCTCAGAGGACAGCAGAGCAGGACGTACACTCTCAGGCTGTCCTGGGATACTGGCCCACAGTGGGCGGATTTGGCTTGATGGAACTGTCCCCCCATTTACAAAGGAACCATCATGAACTCAAAGAGTTGAGAACCTCAGACCCTGAAACAACTGTGGGTTAAAACACACAGTTCTACTGGGTGTGGTGACGTACCCTTTTAATCCTGGTACTTGGGGGGCTGAGACAGGAGGATCGCAGTTCCTAGACAGCCTCAGCTACTTAAGAGGCCCTCTGTAACTTTGTAAGACCCTATTTCAAAATAAGGAATAAAGCCGGGTGTGGTGGCGCATGCTTGTAATCCCATCGCTTGGGAGGCTAAGACAGGAGGATCACACAGGTTCGAAGCCAGCCTCAGCTACTTAGTGAGGCTCTCAGCAACTTAGTGAGACCCTGTTTTAAAATAAAGTATAAAATAGGTCTAGGAGTATAGCACAGATATAGAAAAGCCCCCGGATTCCACCCTCAGTACCACAAAATAAATAAATAAATAAATTAATTAATTAATTAATTAATTAAATAAGGAATTAAAAAATTAGGTCTGGGGTTGTAGCTTGGAGGTAGAATGCCCTGTGTTCAATCCCTAGTACCTAAAAATACATACATACATACATACATACATACACACATACATACATATATACATACGTATATCCATATACACATAAAGCAAAACACACAGTTCCAAGAAATGGGTGGCATTGGCTGGGCGTGGTGGCGCATGCTTGTAATCCCCGCGCTTGCAAGGCAGAGACAGGAGGATCGTGCAGGTTCGAAGCCAGCCGCGCTGGCTTAAGAGACCCTGTTTCCAAATAAAAAAAATATATAAAATAGGTCTGGGAGTGCAGCCTGAAGGTAGAAGGGCTTCCAGGAACCCCAATACCACCACCAAAAAAAAAAAAAAAAAAAAAAGAAATGGGTGGCATTGACTCTAAAAACTTGGCTTGGATTGGGGCAGACATGAGGAGAGAGACACAGATGAAGCTCATGACATTTTAGCCACTGCATCTGTCCTCTGTGGGGGTTAAGGTCCTGGTGTATGTATCTTAAACTTCTGGATAAAAATAGTAACAGCCAGCATTTAATGGATGCATGGTGCATACAAGGCCCTTGCATGGTAGGCCATTACAAATGCTAGCTGTGGGGTTCCAGACAACTTCATTACGTCTCTCGCCACCACTGCCAGCGCCCAGGGCACCAGGAGCTAACCTGGGCTGAACATGGCGCGCACCAGCACTCCGCTCTACTCCGATCTGAGCTTCTGGGCAGGCTCCCAGCGATTCACCTCCACTCCCCATCCAGGACAGTGCGGCCTGGGAAGCCAACCTGCCTTGCTTGAGGTCACACCCCTGGAGCAGCAAAGACGGGCTCCCCCACACCAGGTCTCATCCCGTTCTTCCCCCGACCCCGCCACCAGCAAAGACAGCGCCCCGGGAACTTCTCAATGTGCAGGGTGACAGAGGCCATTTGCTCACTGATGGACAGGGGAAGAGACCATTTTAATTTGCCTTATTCCAGAGCAGTCAAAGGTATCAGTCAAGGTAGGCCGGCTTTTTCAAAGGTCAGGGACATCAAATACAAACAAAATCTTAAAAAGTAATTTATTAATAAAACGATACGCATCTAAATTTTAGAATAAATCAGGTTCAAAACCTATAATCGTGCCTAAGAGTGTGAACCCTCCAGCACAGTGTCACCTATTTAAACAAACCAGTCAATAATGCTATACTGGGATCCTGAGCCAGGGATTTTAAATAAATATTTATTAGCAAGACCCCTGCTTCAAGATAAAAAAAAAAAGGGCTGGGGGTTATATAGCTCAGATGTAGAATGCCCTAGAGTTCAGTCCTAAGAACCATAAATGGTGTGTGATCTATCTATCTATCTTTCTATCTATCATCTATGACTGTGAAGGAGAAAAAAGAGAGAGAAAAAGCACTTGTCTTGGGACAGTGCTTTGTAGAATTCTTTATAGATACATGCACAATATTGTGTGCACGAGTGTGTATATGCTTTGGAACAATACCCTGAATATTGCAGGGCACTGTCCCCAAACACATGGTAGAGAGAAAGTCACTATTTAGGCTAAGTCAGGACAATGGGTCCTCAAATAGAACCTTTATCCTGTTATTTCTCCTTAGTTTCCTTCTAAGCCATCCAGGATGCTTCTCATAGCTCCTCCTCCTGTGGGTCTAATCATGTCCAAGGTCACTTTTAATGTTTTTTAAAGTAGAAATGAGGGGCTGTGGACATTTTAATCAAAATTGAGCTCTCAGGGAAATTACAATGACCAACTTTCAGCCTGAGCCTCCTGATGGTTTTCATTCCGTTGCTTCGGTGAATCGTTGTGGTTTTAAAATACAAGGGAGGTTTATAATAAAGAAAAGCTGGTCTTTATTGAGCCTCTATATTGTGTAGGGTATGGGGCAGCCTGATTACTTGACTTCAACTTTATAATGTTCTGAGAAAGATTTGGTTTGTGTTTATTGGCCGTGGGGATTGAATCCAGGGATGTCTTGTTTCTGAGCTATACCCCCAGCCCTTTAAAAAATTATTTATTTATTTATTTATTTATTTATTTATTTGAAACAGGATCTCACTAGGTTGCTTAAAGCCTTACTAAGTTGCTGAGACTGGTCTTGAACCTGTGATGTTCCTGCCTCAGCCTCCTAAGTACTGGGATTATAGGTATGCGCCGCCAAGCCTGGCTAATATTGCTTTATATATTTTTTATTATTTTATTTTTTATTTTTTGGTGGTACTGGGGTTCCTGGAAGCCCTTCTACCTCTGGGCTACACTCCCAGACCTATTTTTACATTTTTATTTAGAAACAGGGTCTCCTAAGCCAGCACACGTGGCTGGCTTCGAACCTGCGCAATCCTCCTGTCTCTGCCTCCCAAGCGTGAGGATTACAAGCGTGCGCCACCATGCCCGGCCTATTGCTTTATATTTTAAGGCCATTCCCCCAACCCCAAGTTCATGTTGGCGTGTGCTAAAGAATTCTTTCCCATCATGTAAGTCAAGGACCCCGTTGATCCCAAATTGAGGAACCAACCCTTCCCCCACGACACCAAGACGAAGGCCAACTTCCTGATCTGTGTTGGACGGCGGGCACCTGCAGTTATAACTCTGGTAGAAAGCCGCAGTGTAGATATTCTAGTGCTAAATATGAGCAGAGTCCTGGGGCCCTGGGCCACCAGAGGAACACGGGAGCAGTTGAGATTCTCTTAAGAAAATGAAAGTAGCTGAGCCAGGGTCAGCGTTTGCACTGACGGCTCCCCCTCATCTCTTCACGGAGGTGTCCAAGTGGAATGCCCCAAGACAGGACAAAGGTTTTCTAGAAAACACTGACTCCTCAACACAGCAGAGCCGTGGAATCACGTAAGTTTGAAAAAAAGACTAAGTTTGGGGTCCAGAGATTCTGGCTCAAGAGATGCTGAGTGCAGTGCAAAATGTGCGTCGTTTTCTAATATACTTTATTAGTGCACTGGAGTCTCACACCACCGTGTAGTGTAGTTCAGAGCAGCAGTGGCGTTCGTGCCCGCAGCACGTGGTGGGTCCCTCCTCATCCTTCTTCTTTCCTATACAGGATACGGAGGTTGGTATTGGTGATTTCACATATGTGCCTAAGTCGATGGGAACGCTTCCTTTGTTATTTAACAAGCATCTCCCCTTCCAATTCAAGTTCACCCTTCGCAGACACAGCCAGAGTTCAAGGTCGTTTTCCTACAAGGGTGAGACCATGAACATTTTCCCCGGTTCTCTTTTAATTGGCCATCTTTCTTTGATTAGCAGGCAGGCCCTTGATTACAATGGTAATCAGAGCTATTTAAATGGATAGCCTATATACCGGTCATCTGTAGTGCCAGGAGCTTCGTGCATAATACTCTTTTCTTCAAAAATAACCTTAAGATACATTTTCTTCTTTCTCTTGGTAATTTGAAAGGGGAGGGAAAAAAAAACAGCATTCATTCCACGACTGACCACTGTCATGAGTTGTGTCCGTTGCTATCTATGGACATCTGCACAATGTCCTTTTCATTGTTAAACGTGGGGACTGACTGGCTGCTAGATCAATATGTTCCTTTGGCCCTGATTCATCCAGTTGAGAAAAAGACAGCGTGTTTTGAAAACATACAAATGCGTGACAGTAAAATCTGGAGCCTGAAGGGATAGGCAACGACCTTCTGCAATTAGATGCTAAACATTTCGGTGTATGCCTCTGGCAATTTTATCCAAAGAAACTCCTGAGTGCAAAAATCCGAGCCGAAATTCCCGACAGTTAACCAGGGCACCGCACGCCGTAGAAGCCCAGGCCTGCTAGGGAGTCTTACTTACAAAGGCCCACGTGTCAATGTCACACATACGCACTGCGGTAGAGGTGGGGGACGGGATGAAGTGAGGAAGCTGGTCTATTTTATTTTTTTAAATACAAAATGGGAAAAGAAACATCATATAGTCTGGCTTGTTTTTGTTATTCACCGCTTTCTTTTGCATGCCGATAGCACTCTTTAAATTTTTTCTAATTTTCTCTTCAAATCCAGTCAGGTCTCCTCCCCTGCACCTCTGTCTGCAGCACCTCCTCTAAGGACACCATCCTCCCTTGGGCTGCCCACAGCAGGCACTAGGAGGAGACCTGAGGGTAGCAGCAGGGGAGGCCAGGATGCGCCCATCTCTCTGGTCCCTCTCTCCCGGGCAGCAGGACTTCTGAAGGTGACAGCTCCCACGGGGCTGTGACATTCAGCTGCCCTCGTCCCTTGCACCGTCAAGCCTGAAAATCTTGGTAGCTTCCTTTAAGTTTCCCAGACCTTTGTAAATAGTCTTTCATTAAACTCTTCTCAGTTATCCTATTTGAGTATGACAGCTCTTTCCTTACCTGTATCATAACACCATGCCTTAAAAAACAAATGTAGGAAGCATGTCCATGAATTTTAGTTTTGGTAGAGAGACAGCGAAAGGGGCTTCCTAGGGTCATTTCAGAGACAAGAATGTCAAGGCCCTGAGCAGCTGCCTGATTACTAAGTGTCAGAGAGGGGACCTGAACCCCGGCATGTGTTTCCAAATAAAAATAAAAAAAATCCACCCAAGAAGGTCCCAGGTTCTTATTTCCATTTTTAAATGACACAAGTCATAAAATTTGATTCAATACAAACAATTTTATAACAAAGGAGGAAGGTGGACTGCCGGATGTCTCTAACATTAGAAAGCTAACTACATTCTGACAGCCCTTCCACTCCCAAATGCACAAGGAAGAAAGAAAAAGTGTCCCTAACTCCCCCAAACGCCACTTCTCCTCCATAGACCCTTTCCCAATTAACCTGCCCAGCCCACAGGATACTTGTGACGCTTTCTCTGAGCAATTCCCAACCACCAGGGCGAAGACAGGAAAGGGTGCAGGAGCCTGGAAAAGTTAATCTGCTAGGCTTAAACAATTTGCTATGATTTGTTTCTATAATTATCCAATTTCACGCCTTTGGAAAATATTAAAAGAGCTGGTAGCAAAATACAGAAGGTAATTTTTGGTGTAAGATAAGAATGCATGAGATGAGATAACTCTGCTAATAATCACATTCTTATTGTACAATTGTTTTAACCAAACAGGCTGCATAATTTATCAATGGAACCATCCTAACCTAAGGGAACAGGCTTCACTCCCTCTTTTCTCCTCCTCAGGAAAATGAAAGAGGAAAGATTAATGGAATTATCCATTTAGAGAAGGGAAATGCTTCTCTTTTTTTCAATGACACTCAAGGAAGACGCCCAATCTTGAAGAACAGAAGGTTTGCATGCCGACAGACCAAGACCTCTTGGTTTTAGGCTATCTAATTTATTCATTTCCCTTTCTCATCCTTCCTTCCTTCCTTCCTTCCTTCCTTCCTTCCTTCCTTCCTTCCTTTCTTCTGTAGTACTGGAGATTGAATCCATCAATCTGCATTCTACCTCTGAGCTATACTCCCCATTTTTTAATTTTGAGGCACAGTCTCACTACTTTGCTGAGAGCCTCCTGGCTAAGTTACTGGGGCTGACCTTGAATCTGTGACCCTCCAGTCTCAGCCTCCCATAGTACTGAAATTACAAGCATGTGCCACCATGCCAGGCTACAATTTCTGATTAAAATAAAGTGAAATGAAGTTTCTCTACCAAATGCAGGACAGGATTCCCAGGATACAAAAAACTCCTAAGAGCCGAACCAAGCTGCAGTGTAGTTGGCATTAGTAAAATGCAGACAATTAATACATAAGTGATTAAGACTGTGGATTGAGCCAGGTGTGGTGAACATGCTTGTAATCCCAGTATTTGGGAGGCTGAGACAGGAGGATCACAGGTTCAAAGCCAGCCTCAGTAACTTAGTGAGGCGCTGTTTCAACGTAAAAAATAAAATAGGGCTGGGGTGTAGCTCAGAAGTAGAATACCCCTGGGTTCAATCCCCAGTACCACAAATACTAAAAATATTATTTATTATATTATATTTTTATAAATTATTCAATATATATTAATATATTATTTAATATATATTCATCATCAACCCCTCTGATTACCATCCCCTGCTATTTTATTTCAATGTATACCTGGGACACAGGTGGAAAGTTATATATATGGCTATAATAAGATATATATGTGTGTGTGTGTGTATATATATATATATATATATATATGTACATATATGCTTATAAACACTTTTTTAAGCCATGTATAGTGGCACATGCCTATAATCTCAGCACTTGGGAGGCTAAGGTAAGAGGATCGCAGGTTCAAGACCAGCCTCAGCAACTCAGCAAGAACCACTCAGCAACCCAGTGAGACCCAGTTTCCAGAAAAGGGGCTAAGAGGTATGGCTTGGGGTAGAATGACCCTGTGTTAAATCCTGTGGCCCTCTCTCTATTAGCACCTGACTAAATTTCATAAGAGCCAGGAAATATCACCACAGAAACATCAACAAAAAATCCAACTGAAGCAATTTCAGAGGGGCCAAGAGTTGCAGATATAAAGACAGAAACATCCACAAACCTCGATGAGGGTGAGAAGCTCCAGCCCCTGCGATTCTGCTTCAGCGCGTACCTGGGGCACAGGGAGCAAGCCATATAAACGTACCCCGACACAGTTCACGGTGTGCGCTGGAGAACCCCGAGAAGAGATCCAAAGGGCTTCACCACAATCCCTATCATCAACAGTGCCAAATAAGGAAACACTGCAAAGCAAAAGAGAACATATGGAGGAGCCCGGCCAAAGCGTTGCTGGGAGGGCCGGCCTCCAGGAGGGTACCTTAGGATTGGCTGAGCGCGCTACTTGGCGTCGCTGTTTCTTATTAAACTCTGTGCAACGGAGCCCTCTTTTCTTGAGCAATGGGCCCTGCAGTCGGCCGCGTGAGAGAGCTGGGAGTGGCGGGTCTGAGGGCCCAGGCTGCCTGACTCCGATGTTTATCTTGCAGAGCCAGCCACCCCGCAAACAAATGGGCCCCTTCATCCTCCTCAAAGCCGGAGCCAAAGTTCATCTTCACAAGCCAAATTTAAGAGATCAATTAATAAATTACCACTGCCAAAGAATGTTAGAAAGCCCAGAGGCACCTAGGAAGCGCTTAGAAGAAACAAGAAAGCATTAAGCCCTAGATGAATGGGTTTACTACGTGTTTACTGTGATGTTGACTTAGCATCCCAGAGCAGAGATTCTCTTACCTCCACTTACCACTCCTCTGTATGATAATAGCAGCATTAATTTTAAGATGCTCAGGAACCAGTCATGAAATCTGACTCTTGTTTTCGCTGGCCACAAAGCTCTCTAATTAGCACCTTGGATGAGAGCGGTAGAGATGGCATGGACCGGTGAGCTGGGCGCCCTGTTAATCTTTTCCCAAATTATCCATCCTGAAGTAGGCTGGATAAGAGCTTGCCCCACCCTGCCCATTCACTAGCCCCTGACCAAGCCACCACGAACTTCTGCAGGATGAGACCGAGCTTCCGACCGCTGACTGTTGATATTTTGTGACTGGGGCTGTCCTGGGTCTTGCCCTTGACCCACCAGATAGGAGTTCTACCTTCTCTCTCCTGTTACACACACACACACACACACACACACACACACACACACACACCCCTACCTCTAGACATGACAAATGGTCCCTGACAGGAAAAATAGCCCCTCAGAACCACTAGCCTCGAGAATAACCTATACACCAGGCAATTATGAGGATCAAATGTAATAACCTGAACTTTTTGAAAAGGGGCTCAGACAGGGGCAGTGGCGTACGTCCTGGAGGCTGAGACAGGAGGATCGCATGCTGGAGGATAACCTCAGCAAGTAGTGAGAATCCCACCAAGCTAGTGAAACCCTGTTTCAAAATTAGAAACAAATTAGGGCTGGGGGCATGGCTTGGAGGTAGACTTCCCCTTGGTTCCATCCCCAGTACCGCACAGGCACAAAACATCGATCAATCAATATAAAACTGATTAAGAGAAACAGACTAAATGGAAAAGAAGTTTAGACAGAGAGCGAGTCGATCCAGGGCTGTCCTCAGGTCATGTGGAGTCTCACGTTCTCACACACAGGGTCTTTGTCTTTTTTAGTCGATGCAGTTGAAGTGTCCTTTCCATCCAGAATACTATGTCTGTGTTTTGTTGTTGTTTTTCAGTCCTAGGGATTGAATCCAGGGGCATTCTACCTCTGAGCTCCATTTCCTGCCCTATTTTTAATTTAATTTAATTTATTCATTATTATTATTATTATTATTATTATTATTATTATTATTAGTGCTAGGAATAGAACCAAAGGGCATTTTACCTCTGAGCTACACTCCAGCCTAATTTTTTTATTCTTTATTTTGAAACAGGGTCTCGTTGAGTTGCAGAGGGCCTCACCAAGTAGCTGAACTCGGATACTCCTGTCTCAGCCTCCCAAATGCTGGGATTACAAGCATTGCATCCCCCCATGCCTGGCCTCCAGCCTTATTTTTTTTTTCTTTAAACAGGACCTAAGTTGGAGGGCCTCACTTAGTAGCTGAGGCTGGCCTCGGACCTGAGAACTTCCTGTCTCACCCTCCCAAGTACAGGTACTACAAGTGTGTGCCACCACCCCCAGTTTCGCTGTGTCTGTTTCTACTGTGCCCTGTGTGCTCTGATGGCTGTGTACCTCGTGCTGTGCACACCAGGTGCCCCATGAGGAGGGTGGGCTCCTGTTTAGATGTGCTTTGAAATAAGAACTGGTCATCTGTTAGATTCCATACCCAGAGCTTTCCCATTAAATGCACGGCCTCAGCATCATTAGCTGGAAGTGCTCCCCAGGGGTGAGCTTTCCTGGGAACTCGGGTGGCCTCACGGGTGTGAGACTATCTCAGTGCCCCCCACCCTGGTTGGACGTCCAGCAGTTGCTGCTTGCCCTTCTCTACACTTAGTGGCTGCATGTGTGTGTGGACAGCCAGGGCTGGTGGAACCAGGGAGCACAGATTCAGGGCTTGGAACATGAGCAAACTGTGCTGGCCCTGCCTCTGGCTCCCAGGACAGATTACTGGCCACCTGCTTCTCTGCCCTCTGGCATCCTCAGCCCTCCCTCCAGTCCCCACCCGGAGACACTGCCACTATCAACCCAGGACACCTGGGCAGGGGAGACCTGTGTCTTTCTATTGACCTCACTCCCTGCAGGGGCCTGGCCATGCACATGACGGCAGATGAGAATCGAGACAGGCTCCAGTCTTGCCAGGCATAGTGATGCTTGCCTGAGATCCCAGGACGTAGGAGTCTGAAGACAAGAGGATTGCAGGTTTGAGGCCAGCCTCAGGAACAGAGCAAATCCCTTTTTATTTTTGTTTCAAAAATAAAGAGTTAGAGGTATAACTTGGGGGTAGAATGCTCGTGGATTCAATCTCCAGGACAGAGACAGAGAGACAGACAGACTACTATGGGCTGGTGACTGACAAAGGGCCTATTATGCACCCTGATCCAGGGCCAGAGTGTGTCCCAGAGCAAAGGTGGCCATTCTTTGAGGGATATCCGTCTACCTTAGGTAGGGGCACTGGGTCTGCAATGGGTCTGGGATATTGTTAAGTCCGCCTTGCTGGGACCTTCTCTAGTCACTCGCATTAGGTCCTGTACTGGTGCCCTTGCTCGCGACAGCCACAGGAGGGGCAGCTCCTGCTGCCTGGCTTCCCGATGCCAAGACTGACTGCAAGGTTCCCAGACCACTGGAGCCCTTAAGAAGGCTCACTCCACGAAGGGTCAGAAGCAGAGAGGGCGACCCTGCAGAGCCCTCGCCAGCTCCTGCTCCTCCTCCTTCCTCCCAAACTCTCTTTCATCCTGGTCATCCCAGGGCCTTGCTGGGGGCCTCCAGGGGACCCAGAAAGTCACGCTAATGCTGGGGAGCGCGTGCGCAACCACTGACATGCTCCTCACCCAAATTACCAGAGCCAGAGCCGCTTCCTGGACGTCGCAGGCAGATGGGACGATACGTGTGCTCTAAGACCATAAAATATAATGTTCCAATCAAATGATAAATCAAGCTTATATGATTTTTATATCTCCACTCAGAAGCAAAAGAATTATGCTTTATTTTTTCTCGCTCTTCCTCGGACCTTTTCTTAAAGTGATACGCGTCTTCCAACTCCTGGTCAAGTCTCAAGCCAGACAGGCTGGATAAAAGACGACAGGGCTGGAACCAAGTCGGGGGCGGGCAGTGACGGGTTCCGGGTAGGCACCGCTCGCTCCGCCACAACATGGGGCTGGGCTATAGAGGTGGAGAAAACTGCTTGAAAAGAGGAGACATCTTTGGACACCTTCTCTGCCACTGTCCCCTAGCGGATGCTGTCCAGGCGGCAGGACATTTCACTACTCAATCAGTATAGAAACTGGCAGGACGGGTTTCTCCAAGAAGGAGGCTGGGGATACAGCCGTGCTCCATCATTTGTCTACCATGCGCAAGGCCCTGGTTTCCACCTAGGACACCACAGAAATAAGTAAATAAATGAAAATATATATCTGTGTATGTGTGGTGTAAGATATGCACACACGTACACGTACAGACAAATGGGGGTGTGTGTGAATGGATGTATTGTCAGAAGAAATTAAATAGTTGGTATTTTTAACCTCCAGCACTATATATTAAATATTATTCACTAGAGTACTGATAATTCATTAGTTAAAAGGCAAATATGAACTTTCTAGTTAATTAAATTTTACTAATTAAGTTGCATTTTAATGGAAGGAGACTGAGAAATAAAGGCCTTATGGAAAAAGTGATTTAACAACCAAAAGAAAAAAAGAAAGAAGGGCCCGTCGTGGTTCCAGTGCCTGCCGGGCCACGACACTGTCCATTAAAAACCAACAATCTAGCCGTGCGTGGTGGCGCACGCTTGTCATCCCCGCGCTTGGGAAGCAGAGACAGGAGGATCGCGCAGGTTCGAAGCCAGCGGTGCTGGTTTAAGAGACCCTGTTTCCAAATAAAAAAAGATGTAAAAATGGGTCTGGGAGTGTAGCCCGGAGGTAGAAGGGCTTCCAGGAACCCCAGTACCACAAAAAAACAAAACAAAACAACAACAAAAAATCAATATAAAGGAGACAGGCGTGGTGGTGCGCGCTTATAATCCCAGCATTTGGGGGGCTGAGACAGGAGGATCGCCAGACAGCCTCAGCTACTACTTAGCGAGGCTCTTTGCAACTCAGTGAGGCGGTGTTTCAAAATAAAGAATAAAAAAAAGGAGCTGGGGGGGGGTGTGGCTCGGAGGTAGAATGTCCCTGGGTTCCATCCCCAGTACCGCAAAATAAATAAATAAATAAATAAATAAATCCAACAACATAGGTACTTTAACAATAAAAAAAATGGTTACCTTATAAACAAAGAGAAGCAGGAGGAAGAGAATGAGCCCACACACATCAGCGAATTACACAGGGACATTTGCTGACAACAACGCACTGATAACCACATGGAGAGCAACTGCTGTAATTTAATGACAGAGCTCACATGACAGGCGAGAAACACAAAACTGGGTGAAGTGTGCGGAAGTGAGGCAACACACACCCAGGGAGAGAAGAGAGAGTCTCCTTCCAAGGGGACTGCACGCTGGCCTGGGATTTCCTGAGCCCAAGGCTCCTGGGCCTCCCCTAAGAAGCTGGGCCTCCTGCAGGGAGCTGTGATCAGCTGCTCCCAGTCCCAGGTCACATCCTCCTAAATCAGCCCCCCACGCTTCTTTCTAAATCCAAGCCTGCCTGGGATATACCCAAACCACTTCTGTTTACTAAAACCAGTCCCCACTATGTTATAAGAAGCAAAGTCTTTTTGCCCCCAATAAAGAAAAAAAAAAAAAAAGAAAGAAAGAATAGTCCCCTTCCCCGTCAGATTGTCCACTGGGGATTAAAATACCACCATCCAGATGCAGAGGATGAGCATTTAAAATTCACAAAGGGTTGCTGCTAAGCCTGTGACCTTCGGCCGCCCCAAACATTTATGATTCGGTAATTACCGGATGGCATGGTTACTGAGAGCTAGATGGCTTCCTCTCTTACAGAACCATTTGAATAGAGAAGGGTGAGCAGACATCTTAGCATCTGCTGGATACTGGAAGGAACCCAGTCTATAGCTGTGCATTTAATAATTTGGAATTCTTACATAATGACCTATGCAAAATAGTATGAAAAATTAACATCGTGGGTGTTTTGGTTCAGATATGTGGTGGTATTATTACTACTACTACTACTACTACTACTACTACTACTATTGTTAATAAAATATAGGTCAGTAAGGCACTGCTCAGGAAAGGCTGGGCAGGTGATTTCTGCCCACGCCAGTGATGGATTTTTAGTTGCCCACACTCGATTCAGAGGCTGGATTACTCCAACATCCTCCGCCTGCTCAGAGTTCTGCAGATGCAACTTTGCCCTGTACTTTTTTTTTTTAAACCAAAGCTAGCAAGAGCATCTCATCTGCTCAGTTACTTATTAGTGTTGGTACAGAATACCATTTCCTCTTGCGGCTGATAAAATATTAATCAAAAACAGGAACTGAGCGATTTCCCAGTGTAGATGTCTTCTAATGGTGATACGGGGAGTCAGAGGGAGTTTGGAGGTCATGTAATAGCTTCTGAAGAAGCAGAGGAGAGTGACATCGGAGACCAAGGGACTCGGAGACCGGGTGTTGGCATGCGATCTCCACCGACGCAGAACACGGCTTCCAGAAGCCCGGACCAGGCACCTGGTGCGGAAGGGCCAGGTCTGAGAAACTCTCAAAGAATTAGGTTTTATTGTCTTTGACACAGAACAAACTTTCCATTGAGTAGAATGTTGTTGTGATGTAACCTTTTCCATGACTCTACTTTCTCCCTTAATAAAATTTTACAATAAAGATGGATGAATCTAGCCGGGCGTGGTGATGCACGCTTGCAATCCCAACATTTGGGAGGCTGAGACAGGAGGCTCACGGTTCATAGACAGCCTCAGCTACTTAGTGAGGTCTTTGCAATTCAGTGAGACCCTCAAAATAAAATATAAAATAGGGTTGGGGGTGTCACTTGGAGGTAGAATGCCACTGGGTCCCGTCTCCAATACTGCAAATAAATAAATAAATAAATCTCTAATCCAACTCTGAATATTAAAAAGAAATGTCTTCTGTCTCCCTCCTTCTCTTCTATAGTCTATAGGAGAACATGGTTTTGAGTGTAGACAGACAAGGGTCAGTCTGTACTTAGACTCAGAGGTTAATTTACTCAGAGGGTAAATTATTTCCCTGAACCTTGGTTTCCTGAAGATTTGCAAAATGTGCCATAGCTTTGAATGCCCACTTCCCTCATTTCTGGAACCCAAACTGTACACACCAAGAAAACCCAGACACCCACCTCCCGCACCCTACAGTCCAGGCCTTCCTCCCCATACACTGGTTTGCACAGGGCTCTACCAAACTACATTTCCATGTGGGCTGATTCACCAAAACAACGGTTGTTCTTTGCTACAGCATTGACTAAATACTACATAATACTTTGAGAACTGTTTCTCCTGGTATAGTTTGAGTACTCTGAATCTGAAAATCTGACATCTGAAATGTTCTTTCTTAAATTAAAAAAATAATTTTTGAGGGGTGTGTGTGATACTGTGAATTGAACCCAGGGGCATTCTACTCCTGAACTGCATCTCCAGTCTTTTTTATTTTCATTTTTTTGTTTTGAAACAGGGTCTCAGTCGGTGGATAAGAATCTCCCTACTTGCTGAGGCTGTGCTTGAACTTAGGATTCTCCTGTCTCCGCCTCCCAAGTATTGAGATTACAGGTGTGCACCATGCCAGAACAACTCAAATTTTTTTGTGGGGCGGGGGGTCTGGGGATAGAATACAGGGGCATTTGACCTCTGAGTCGTCTTTTTATTTTTGAAACAGGGTCTCAATAAGTTGTGGAGGGCCTCACTATGTAGCTGAGGCTGTCTGTGATCCGCGATCCTCTGATCTCAGCCTCCGGAATGCTGGGATTACAAGCGTGTGCCACAATGCCCGGCTCAAAAAAAATTTTAATGTCATGTTGTAATTCAACAAGCAGAGCATTTTAGGTCTTAGATTTCCAGACTAGGAACCCTCAACTGGTAAGGTCTATGCAAATATCCCCAAATCCCAAAGAAAATACTTATAAATCATAAACACTTCTGGTTTCTAAGCATTTTATTATTATTTTTGGTAGTGGGAGTTGAACCCAGGGGTATTCTACCTCTGAGCTATATTCCAGTCTTTTTATTTTTTTTATTTTGAAATCAAGTCTAAGTTGCTAAGGGCCTCACTGAGTGACTGAGGCTGTCCTTGGACCTTTGATAATCCTGCCTTAATCTAAGTACTGAGTTCAGGCATGTAATGCCACACCTGGCTCCTAAGAATTTTAGGTAAGAGTTATTCAACTTTCAGGTAAGAGACATTCAACCTGTACTAGGAAAGTATAGGAATACTTTAAAAGGCCAGGTTTTCCAATATCAACAAAGTCAGAAACAATAAGATGTATCCCACATCTTTGGCTAATACTTACTCATGTCTTGCCATATTTAGTGCATTGACTTGCGGAGAGCCCTGGGCCATAAGTAGAACTCCATCCACCTGGCAGAGGAGGACCTGAGCCTCTTTCTAGCCCAACATAACAGAGGCCAGCAGGTGGGAACTTCAGAATGAGTTCGGGCTGTGCCTTTGAACTGTCCGCTCCCTCCACATCCTTCCCTTCCTGGTACTCCTCTGGAATACCCCCTAACACCTACTCACCCTCTACGGAGTATGGAAAAGCCGATAAACGAAAGGACTGCTAAAGCTTGATCCAGAGGGATCAAGAGTTAACCCCTGTGGGTCAGCTGTCAAAGTCTTGAAGCAGGGACCTTGTTTTATCACTGGGCAGTAAAAGAGACGCATCTCACTGCTCCGAGGCTAAGCACGTGTTTCTAAAAGGGACCTGCAGGCGATGCCATTTCAGTCCTCCCTCCAGTCCCTGCCAGCCTGATGACCACACTCCCAATACCAGTGTTTGTTTTGAGCTTGGAGCAAGGGACTAGCTCCGGGCTTTGCAGAGGGCTACCCGTTCACTCTGCACTTGGACAGCCAACGCACAGATTCATGGTGCATTCCTGCACCCTGTCCTTCATGACCAACTCCTAAGGAGACTGTGTGTGTGTGTGTGTTTCATGTTAAAGTAACATTAATAACACAGCAACAAAAATAGTGACAACTACTATATATTAAATCACTATTAAAAGGTATGGTGGCCCAGTATGGGGAAGCTGAGACAGAAGGATGGCAGGCTCTCAGACAGCCTCAGCAACGTAGTGAAATGCTCAGCAACTTAGTGAGACCCTGTCTCAGAATAAAAAATAATAGTAAAATAGGCCTGGGGGTGAAGGTTGAAGGTAGAATGTCTTTGGGTTCAATCCTCAGTATCAAACACGCACAAAAAAATGGCACTATACCTTTAAGTCCATATTTATATTTCATGGATATTGGAAAGCAGAAAGTAAAGTCCTCGAAAGCAGAAAGTCAAGTCCTCATGTGACTCCTGAGGAAACTGAGGCCCAGAATATCTGATTGCCTAGCTCCAGGCACCCCGCTGGTAAGGAGACTGTGGTATGCAAAGGGCCATCTCGGCTCTTCCCACGGCACCCCTGCAATCAGTACACATGTCAGTCACTGATCAGCAGTAAAAGTAAAGCGTCCAGTTAAGCATTCAGAGCTGGCTGCAGAGGCACATGCCTGTAATTCCAGTATCTGGGAGGCTGAGATGGGAGGATCGCAGGTTCCAGGCCAGCCTCAGCAACTTAGCGATACTCTCAGCCATTTAGTGAGACCCTGTTTTTTTTGTGTGTGTGTGTGTGTTTTTTTTTTTAAGTAGGACTAGGGGCATAGCTCAGAGTTAGAATGCCACTGTGTTCAATCTCCAGCACCACATGCACATGTGCGCGGACACACACACACACACACACACACACACACACACTCTAATAATAAGAACAATAAAGTTAGGGATTCTGAATACAATGATAAAGATTGCACGTTTTTCTTAAACTAGACGCAAGTTAACCCCAAATCTTAGCGAAACAGATCCGTAGCATGAACTGTGTTTCCTTTATTTAACACAGGTCCATCCATAGCTCCATCTGTCAGAACCGCCTCCGACAGACATGGATGACAGGGCGTGCTGAGGACATTTGACAGATGTGTTAGTGCAGGGGAATATTTCAGCTTCCGCCCTCTCTGGACCACAGCATGACAGTTACAGAACTCCAATCCATTTGTACCCCTGTTGAATCCCACATAATTCAGCAGACATTCATTACGATGCCAAAATGATATCACACAGCCATAAATACATATGCTCAGAGTCGAACAAGACATTCATATTTAAACAGAGCTGGAAATCACTTCAATTCTGGCGATTTTCAATTGCTCATCCTATTACTTTTCTGTGGTTGCTTAACATGTTAAAATACAGTAGGAAACCAAGAATAAATGTGTGTGTGTGTGTGTGTGTGTGTGTGTGTGTGTGTGTGTGTGTGTAAGAGGAAGAGAAAAAAAGAGAGTATATGTGTGTGTTAAAGTTTCCAGTTTAGCAAGAAAAGGATTTGATGGATCGGGTTGCATCTGATAAGTTTGAGGAAAAGGTAACTTAATATATGGGAACCTCCTTGATATGCCCATTTCTGAAGATTCCTCCACGGTACTACAAGTGAGAACTGGGATCTTAATATTCTGAAGTATCTGCCTCCTATTTGAAGGATTGCTCCCCTGATTTTATAACTAAAGATTGTTTGTAAGAATTAATTTTGGGTCAAACTCTTTTTGTGTGGTAGTGAGGACAGAACCCAGGGGCATTCTACCGTCGAGCTATACCCCCAGCCCTAGTTGTTTAGTCTTTTTATTTTTGAAACAGGGTCTCGCTGAGTTGCAGAAGGCCTCGCTAAGTAGCTGAGGCTGTCCAGGAACCGCGATCCTCTGGTCTCAGCCTTCCGAATACTGAAATTATAAGTGTGCACCACCACGTCTGGCTTGGTGAAACTTTAACACACACACACACACACACACACACACACACACACACACACGTTGCAAACAAACAATGCAGTACAGAAATTAAAGCCACTTGAAAGTCACCATTCTGGAGGAGAAAACAGGGTGCCTTGGCCCTTAGACCCAGGCATTCAACAAGGAAGGAGGCCGAGCCAACACCTCCCGCTTTTCCGCACGCGGCGCACTGCAGGTGGAAAGATCCAGTTTGTCTTCAAGTTCAATAACGCCATCATGAACTCCCCCTCCCTCCCTTTCGTCATAATGCAACACCCCACAGCTGATTTTTGAATTATTTAAATGAAAGCAGTGACACACGCAAAAAAAAAAAAAAAAAAAAAAAAACCCGTACTTAGGTTATGCTCAATTAGAATTCTTTTTGCAGGACTTTTGCCTGTGCAAAATATACATTCAGGAAACTCCTGGGAAGAGCTCAAAGAAACACGAGGAGATGGTCGTGGGCAGAAACGGGAGATGATGATGTTTGGGTAACAAGAGTGTAGGGGTGGGCCAAGTGGACATGATATTTTATTTATTTATTTATTTATTTATTTATTTATTTATTTATTTATTTGATGGTACTGGGGTTCCTGGAAACCCTTCTACCATCGGGCTACACTCCCAGACCTATTTTTATACTTTTTAATTTAGAAACAGGGTCTCTTAAGCCAGCACGGCTGGCTTCGAACCTCCAAGATCCTCCTGTCTCCGCCTCCCAAGCGTGGGGATTCCAAGCGTGCGCCACCACGCCCGGCAATATTTTAAATATTCCAACATCGCAGAGGGAATGTGAGCTCCTAAAATGTTTCCAAATGTCCAAAAAGTTCTGAACATGAGAGTAGCAAATAAGTATAAACGCAATCCCAATAAGTCACAGGATATTAGGCAGGTATTAGAAGAGACATGTCAGCAATGTATCTGTTGACCTGGAAGGACAGCCACAGGGCGCTAGTCGGGAAGCTAAGCCAAGGAGCAGGGACTGGTATTCTTGTACAAGTGAACAGAAACCCTTGCCTTTATTTGCCGTAGGGGTCCATTGGTGGATGGAGGGGCTCTGAGACGGGTGGGCAGGGCCCCTGGCGGGCTGTCTACTGTGGTCCCTGGGCAGGGGATGCTAAGCTGGGGTCTGCGGGAAGAAAGGCAGATGCCAGAAACTTTGCTCTTGGTATTTATTCCCAGGGTCTGACTGTAGTGAGCACATACGACTATTGAGTTGGTGAGAAAACAGAGAGAGAGACACCCTGGGTGCCCTGGGAGGTGGCACATGCCTATAATCCCAGTATTTGGAAGCTGAGACAGGGAGATCGCAAGTTCAAGGCTGGCCTGGGCAGCTTTGGGAGATCCTGTTTCAAAAATAAAAAGGGAAGCTGGGTAAGGTGGTGAATGTCTATAATCCCAGCACTTGGAAGACTAAAACAAGAGAATCATGTATTTGAGGCTAGCCCCAGCAAGTAGAGAGACCCTGTTTCAAAATTAAAAATAAAAAATAGATAAAATAAGGCTGGGGGGGGGATTATAGCTTGGGTGTAGAATCTCCTCAGGTCTTTATTTATTTATTTACTTATTTACTTATTTTGTTTTGCGGTACTAGGAATGGAACCCAGGAGCATTCTACCTCTGAGCTACACCCCCAGCCCTATTTTGTAGTCTTTATTTTGAAACAGGGTCTCACTGAGTTGCAAAGGACCTCACTAAGTAGCTGAAGCTATCCACAAACCGCGATTCTCCTGTCTCAGCCTCCCAGATGCTGGGATTAAAAGTGTGTGCAACCACACCTGGCTATCTCCCTAGGTTTAATGCCCCATGATAGATAGACAGACAGACAGACAGACAGACAAGGGAGAGGAGCTGAGGGGAGAGGATAAGAGAGAGAGCAAAAGAAACTTAAGAACATACAAAAATCTTCCTTGCTGGCCAAAACCTGTTCATCATCAGCAATCTTTCAATTTTGCAGACTGACAAACTTACAGAGCTTTTATGGTTTGGAAAGGGCATGTGCTGACTTGTTTGGAAGAAGCCCCCCTCCCTGAAGCCACCTTCAGAGAAGCTGCAGCGGAAGTCCTGAGCTTGTGGGTGCAGCCTGGGAGCCAGGCAGGTGCTGGGCAGGTGCACAGGAAGCAGCTAGGGAGGGGCCATGATGCTGGCCAGATGGAGTTCTCCACCGCGGAGGCACTGCGGCCTCTGGACCCAGTCTGCAGGTTCTTCCAGCAGCTCCCAAGAAAGCCCTCAGGGCCTCTGCGAGGCACTCACCTACACTTGGGTATGTCCAGGGGAATGCCCGCCACACCAAACAAATCTTTACAAACAAATCAATGCGAAGCGCGTGTTGCTCATCTCAGGGTCGCTTTTAAGTACAAATACAATGCCCCTTACAAGTGTCCATCGAGCCCCTACTATGCGCCTCCTGCTTTACATTAGGTGTGAAATTATATCTTAAGCCCTCCCTCGCTCCCCCACACACATACAGACCGCAATTTCAGACCTTTTCTTCTTCTGATTATAAAAGTGACCAATTCATTTTGGAAAGTGGACAGTGACAGAAAAATATTTATTATTTATTTTTTGCAGTACTGGGAATGGGACCTGGGGCATTTTACCTCTGAGCTACACCTCCAGCCCTAGTTTTTATTCTTTATTTTGAAACAGGGTCTCACTGATTTGCAAAGGTCCTCACTTAGTAGCCGAGGCTGTCTGCAAACGGCGATCCTCTGGTCTCAGTCACTTGAATGCTGGGATTACAAGCGTGGGCCACCACACCCGGAAAAATTTTTTCTTAAAGGGACTAAGAGGCCTACAGTTTCCCTGACACAGATTGCAGCCACCCTTCCCAGCACTCACATGATGGGGGGGGGCACTTCATAGGTGTCTCAGCTGTGGTGTCCAGAGGAGGAGCGAGGCGGGCATGCGCCCTACGGTGACATTATTTATGTATATCTACTTTCTAGGCTTATATTTTTAGATAGCCAGAACAGTGCCCTGTATAGACTGGGTGTTTTTTTTTTAACTGCTTATCTCACTTAATATGCAACATGCCCTTTGCTAACATTAAATGCATTTTTTCAATGCATCAACAACTCTCCCTCTAGGGTTCTGGAACAGGCAGCAATCTGGCATATTTATCTGACAGGGCAGCTGTCATCGGCGCCCAGAGCAAGGGAGGGACGGTAACCAAACGCACCTTCTCCAAATACACCAGGCTGTGCTGGGTGGATTAGGGTCATTTCGACTTTGTCACCTTTTAGTCCACCGTACCACCTTTAACTCTGCACATGGGAATATACCGTCGGATTTGAATATATTTAAATATTCAATATATGTTTGCACGGATATTCAAATATTTAATTTATATTTAAATACATTTAAATATTTAATTCCTGTGTGACTGTCTATTTATGCATTTAAATATATTTAAATATTTCCCCCTCCTTTTTTTTTTTTTTACTCTGTCCAGCAAATTGATAGTAAAAATATATGCCAACAAGAAAAAAATCCATGGGCCTGGTAGTGGAGTCACAGGCTGTTCCAATGCAGTTGTGTGCACATGCACGCCACTACAGCTGCTGCATGTAATTAATGTGCTAATTATACACATTATCAAACTACTAAAGGAAGGAGTCGACGCAAGTGCAGTGGTAAGGGTGCTTAGATCGCTCAGAACCTGCTACAACGTGGACCATCTTGCTCGGTGGGAAACTCGTTCTTTCAAATTTTTTTTGTCCTCATTTCTCAGAGCTCAAAAGAGAGTCACTAGTACTGTGGGTTGGATGACTTGAAGTCTTTGTATGAACAGAGTCGGTCTCTTTAAAATAGACCATCTTGGGAGCTGGGCGTGGTGGCGCACGCTTGTAATCCCAGCGCTCTCGGGAGGCTGAGACAGGAGGATCGCGCAGGTTCGAAGCCAGCCTCAGCTACTGAGTGAGGCTCTCAGCAACTTAGTGAGACCCTGTTTCCAAATAAAGTATAAAATAGGTCTGGGAGTGTAGACCGGAGGTAGAAAGCCTCTGGGTTCCACCCTTAGTACCCCCCCCAAAAAAAATAAATAAAATAAAATATACCACCTTAGGAATATCTAGTCACGGCCTTATTCTTGTCAACGGGGACTTGTGAGGGACTCAGGTGAGTAAACAAAGCTCCCCAGTGGATATTCCAAAGGAGGCCGGTCACACAAAGTCATCAAAGAAAGAAAAATGGGGGCCAGCCGAGTGATGATATAAATTTGGTAAATATTATCTTCCTATCCCCTGGGTACTCTATATAAGACTGGCCCTAACAAATATTAAATAAACAAGTGTGAAGGTAGGTGATTAGTGGTTATATAAGTTTGGAACATACTGTCATGTTTTCTTAGAAAGGATCGAGACTTTGGCACTTAAAGGCTCTGAGAAGAACAACGTTTCTGAAGCAGTGGTAGCCACAGAATTGTTTTTTCCTACCTCTGAGCATCTGTAGATATCGATGGGTCTCATAGACCATGGAGATCAGGCCGCCAGTGTTATCACCTCCTCTGGACCATTCATTCGCGTGATGGGAAGCCTTTTCATTCACCCCAAGGTTACTGACCAACAGGAAACACCTTACAACAAGATACCGGAGAAGCTGAAGCCAGTTGTGACCCCAGCGAGCCCTGGCTAGACTCACGTACCATCGCTGTCTCTTAAGATTTTCCCTACGGGATAGTGGATACACCACCTCCATGTTTATTTTCCAAGGTCAAACAAATCCTTTACCAAATCTTGCCTACTACGTTATTCCACACCTGCATATAGCCTCCTCCCCCAGTAGAAGACCCCAATCCGCATCTTTGAGGTATAATTTACTTCGTGAGTTTGTCCATTCATACCCTGCCTCCCTCTCAAAAGGCTTCTCGGCACGACCCCTCCCCTTTTTAATACCGTCATCAAAATTCAATGGGCCGTGACTAACGTCAGGAAGGAAAGTGTAAACCGGGTAGAACCACCAACGGTGCCTGTTCATTACTTTTACTATTTAACTTTAACTTTTAATCTCGGGCCATAAAAACTGTCCTAATAAAAGATCCATAAATATCTCTGGAATGTGCAAAGGAGCGACTTTGATGGTCGGGGAGCATATGCCAGCTCTTGCCAAGGATGGGCTCAGGAGCTGCGACTGCCCAGGGAGGAGGCTGCGTGAGACCTGGGCCCGGAGTCTTCTTATAAGTCACCCCACAGACAGGGTCTCTTGAGGGGGCAGCCCTGCCTCCACTCCCAAGCCGCAGTGTGTGTGTGTGTGTGTGTGTGTGTGTGTGTGTGTGTGTGTTCCTTCCTAGGGATTGAACCCAGAGACGTTCAACCTCTGAGCCACATCCCCCTGCCCTATTTTCTTTTTTCTTTTTAATTTTGAAACAGGGTCTCCCTCATTAGCTGGGGCTGACCTGTGATCCTCCTGCCTCTGCCTCCCAAGTTACTGGGATTACAAGCCTGTGCCATCATGCCCAGCTCAAGTTGCATTTTAAAGGAATGAAGTTATAACCTTCTACCAAGGGTAAGCCAATCTAGTAGACTTGGCCATCGCTAGGGTAACACGTGTGAAAAAGTTAATTCTATGCCAGCTGTATACGAGGGCAAGGTGGCCCGGGTCAGGGGTCGGTCTCACTGAAGCCTGGCCTAGACACATCTTCTCCTCAGGTTTTGTCAGCACACAGTAGGGATTCAGGTTACGTTTGCTACATGTATGAATGAACTCCGTTCAAGTATTGCTCTTTTAAATTCTGTTTCTAATCACGCATCGATTTCTAAGTAAATATAATTAATTGCCAAATCATTTCCCATTGCAAAGTGGGCATTCTTGAGCGCATTTAATTCTACTGAACAGCACATTTTTAAAATTAGAAACACTCAAAGCTCAATATTATGGGTGCCTCTAACCTCTTCCAAATTAAACTCTGAAAACAAATATACTTTTAAAGTTCGATTATCGCCATGGAGTATTTCTGAATGAACAATACGTACATACATATAACGACTTTATAATGTAATGCACAGATGTCAGCTTATAGAAACCAGTGATCTAGAATATTAAATACTGAGAATTTTTTCTCTACTTACAAGGCTTTTCCCTTTTCTGGGGGGGTTTCCTCTATTCTAGGAAATCACCATAGGGCCACATTCTTGACGCTGTGATTTTTGACGCCCCCTCTATCTCTGTCTTAAATTAGATGCGAGGAGAATTTTCTAAGTTTAGAATCTTGGACAGAAAACCTGGTGTTTGAAGCCAGCGTTTCTAAAAGGATCTCTGATGCCCAACAACTTCTTTTCATATGTAAAGTGGACCTACGAGATCCTATCTCACTCATGCAACGGAGTAGATGTACAGAGAGAAGTCGCTGTGCGTGTGGACGCTGAGCAGAGGAGCTGTCACCAACGGCGGGTGGTATTTAATATTCAGATCAAGATATCCCTGTCTCATTCCAGCGGACCCTTCTGACAAAAGCCATCCACGTCTGCCAGGAGAATCGAGTCCAGCTGAGGACAGATTTCAAGATGAACCTGAAATCAATGTGCCATCAAATTTTCATGCCTCTCCCAGACTCTCTATGGCATTTTAATTACAAGCACCCTAGGCGGGGGTACTACAGATATTGACACTTAGCTCCTACGATAAACTTTATTGGCAACCTCTGTCTGAATGCAGTACTCAACTAGAATAACAAGAAATATATGACGATATGTACTCTGGGGAGGGGCCGTGATCACTCCAGAGACCATTTTGTCCAAACAGCCTGGGCATCTGTTAGGCAAAGGGTTTGGGAGACGGGACACGTGGATCTCAGAAGTACAAATGACCTCTGAATTCGATGTTTCTGCAATGTCCCAGGGGCCGCAAAGTCCTGGGGTCCTCTCCACAGGACGGCAAAGCATCCTCTTGCTCGCTGTCTCGGTAATTTGTTTGCATATTTCTAGTGTGGATCTTTACAGACCTCTCAAAAGACTTCCCGTCCTTCTTCAAATGACAGGGTGTCTGGACAGAAAGCACTGTTGTAAACTTCACTTTTAAGAGGCTTGCTTATAAAGAGACAGGAACGGTCACTGACTGTATTTGAGGACAATGTGGGGCCCGGGGCGGGGCCGGGGTAGTACAACTAGCTGTCTTTGCATTAACGACAGCCGTCCTCTGCATTTTCCTGATTTTTGTACGGGCTATTAGAAGGGCTGCAAATCTCAAGAAGAAGGGGGAGACCTGAAATTTGCTGGTCATAAATGATTTCTGTTGTCTCTGAAGAGTAAGGCCCTGGGTCAAAAGACATCCAGTTTTATTTTATTAGAACCCAGGGGCCTCCTACCTCCGAGCTACACCCAAGCCCTATTTTTTATTCTTTACTTTGAAAGAGTGTCTCATTAAGTTGCAGAGGGCCTCACTAAGTAGCTGAGGCTGTCCACTAACCGAGATCCTCTTGTCTCAGCCTCCCAAATGCCGATTTCAAGCGTGTGCCACCATGCCCAGAACGTGCAGTTTTTGAAGAGACACGCTGAGCAGTTCCTATTATGCAGTTGAGGTTGTCACTGAACATGCTGTGGTGCCACCCGTGATCTTACATCCTGGTAGCGGCACCAGATAAATGCAATGTCTCAGCCCGGGTGCCATCTTGATGTCTCCGCAGTTCCAGCCCAGGTACTGGCACAGACCCGCTCCACAGGTCACGGATCCTCAGACCTTCTCGTGCGCAGCAGCTGACTAGAATGAGTCCAGGATTCTGGTAAATGTCTAACTACTGGCTTCCCAAATACCGATCTGTGGGTATAAAGATGCTCACGTATGCCCAGTGAGCATTTTGCTGATATAAAGGACGGTGTGCGCACCATTTACAATGCACATATGTGACAGTCTTTGCTGTCAATTCCGCAGGGCCAGCTGACTCTCTCTCTGTGGGCTTCCCCTGGTTGGGGCCAAGCTTTTGCAACCACTGTGAGGTCACATGTGTAGTGATGGACACCTGCTGTCCTGTCCAAACAGCACTGGCTGCTCCTGAGTCCTTCAGGTGAGATGAGAGGGAAACCATGAATATGTTTTGGACCTAACTCATTTTTCTGTGGCATGACTAACTTCTTTGGCCAATGGATTAATCCACTTTTAATTCCTTTTTTTTTTTTTTTTTTTTTTTGGTGGTACTGGGGTTCCTGGAAGCCCTTCTACCTCAGGGCTACACTCCCATACCTATTTTTACATTTTTATTTGGAAACAGGGTCTCCTAAGCCAGCGAGCGCAGCTGGCTTCGAACCTGCGCGATCCTCCTGTCTCTGCCTCCCAAGTGCGGGGATTAGAAGCGTACGCCACCATGCCCGGCTTAATTCCATTTTTAAACTAGTCAAAACGTAACGTTATAAGCATGCTCCTCTACAATCTGCATTATTATTAATGTTATAATCCCTCTCTAAGTTAAGGCAATAAGAATAAGGCAATCAATCAAGCTTTTTTTTTAAGTACTGAGGATGGAACCCAGGGCCTTCTACCTCCAAGCTATACCCCCAGGCCTATTTTTATTTTTTACTTGGAAATAGGGTCAGGATGAGTTGTCGACAGCCTCGCTAAGTTGCTGAGGCTGGCTTCCATCCTGCGATCATCCCGTCTCAGCCTCTCAAGTACAGGGATCGCAGGTGTGCACCACCACATCCAGCATCGATCAAGTTTCGACTTGTATTTTTTACCTATTTCTGTGGTGTAAATATTCCGGCAGTGCACTTCTTTTAAGATTCCAAGGTGATACTCCTACGTGCAGTGGAGGGCTAGAGGGCACTGCACAGAGACACCCCATGCTATAGTTTTTCTACCATCCTCACACACAAGGTCTAGAAAACCTGTAGAGCACAGATAACAGCCTGGCCAGGTGGCTAGGGAGCACTGAGCATTGAGTACTGAGTACTGGTGGAGTGACTGTTACTGTCTAGTCCCAGGGCAGCATGAGGGACAGGCTTCGCTGCACACTGGACATAGTGCCCACTGTGCAAAAGCATGCAGGTGTGCACACACACCCTCATAGGTGCACACACACACACACACCCTCATAGTTGCACATACACCATTAACAGGAGCTCCAGCTAGCAGAAAACCCATGTAATTTTTCTAGAGAGAGAGATGCTTTTGAACAGAGCAGGCCGGTCTATGCTCCTGATGTAAGAGCAGAAGATAAAATTAAATCTCTGTGTTCCTGAAAAGAGTCCATAGGTTTGACAAAGAAGGCAGAGGGGATGGCATCTGCCCCTTTGACCGGGGGCAGGCGACTGGTTGTAGCCACGGCGCACACATTTGCAGATGGCTTGGTCCTACTGCACCCCAGCTCTGCTCTACCTCCTCTGCAGGATTCCCAGCAAACCTTATGCTCTCCTGAAATGCCGGGCAGAATCGACTTTCAGTTTCTTTTTTCTTTTTGAGGTACCAGGATTAAACCCAGGGCCATTCTACCTCTGAGCTATACCCCCAGACCTATTTTATTCCTTATTTTGAAACAGGGTCTAAGTTGCAGAGGGCCTCAATAAGGAGCTAGGAGTGGCTGCAAAACGCGATCCTCCTGTCTCAGCCTCCCAAGTACTGGGATGACAAGCATGTGCCACCATGCCCCGCTGACTTCCAGTTTCTTATGAGAGACCAGAAACTTACCGCACTCTGACCTACCTGCTGTCCTTTCTGAGGCCAAGACTGGTTGGAGAAATAAAACCTAGAAAGAAGTTGGTATGAATTCTAGAAAACACAGAGACACCCATTGCATAAGGCAGATTAGGCACGCCCATTCTGCAAGGCAATGAGCGTTTTCCTACAGTCGAGGACCACATCATTTTGTTGTTGTTGTTTGGACTAAACAGGTGTGAATTCGGAAGCTCTTTCTCGCTTTATTTATCATCGAGGAGGGATGCTGAGAACTGATCTCGCTCTGGGCAGCACCAAACAGCATCTGTACATATTAGCACAGTGAGACTGTCACCTCCCCGGCCATATGGTCATTCAAATGCGTCACCAACGGTAATGTGCACGTACCGAGAGGGGAGGTGCTGGCTTGGTTGGAGGCAGTGCCATTTCTCCAAGGAGAACGGGCACTGGAGCAGTGTGTGTGTGTGTGTGTGTGTGTGTGTGTGTGTGTGTGTGTCACTCATACTGTGTGTCTAATTCCTCAAGGATAAGATACCTAATATGACATGCTGGGGGCTTCTCTGCATGTATTTTCGAAACATAAAAATACAGACAGCTTTTTATGGACTGACCGCACTAGAAGTATTCCAAAGTATTCCCTGGAAATGTCAGAGCTGTAAAATATCTGGGAGATATAAACCTGAATATCCGATCACTTGTCAGTACCACGGTTTTGTTTGGTCTTTTTTCCTTGTTCTTTTTATCCCTGAGGGTCAGTTACTTATATTCGACATTGAGGGTTCCGAAGCACAATTTATATTTTGAATGTGAAATCTGAGCTGCGGTGCTTGGCCTGAAAAAAAAAAGTTTATATTTCTCTATTACTAGGAACCTTGACTTTAAAAGAATCAACAAACAGAAATCACCTGTGCTTTCCATTCTCAATAGCCTTCTGGTTCAGACTCAGTTCTCTGTTGACTGAAGGAATATAGGACCACTCTCAGTGGCCATCGCTTTACTTAAGATACTATTACTTTTGTTGGAGAGAGCTCTTGCTTCTCCGATATTTACAACAATAGCACGGGTTAAAAGGTTTCTGAACCTGGAAAGAAATTGGGCTTAGCATAAAACAGGGCCTGGGCAAATCGTAATTAATCAATGCACAACCCATGACAAGAGTCTACACTCCACAGCTCACCCCCGCTGCAGGACACAGTATCACCGGAACAGGCAGAAGGCAGGTGTGAGAAAGGTGCCTCTCCCTGGCCTGTAAGCATGGAGGCAGCTGGACAAGTTTTTGGAGAACCTGGCTATATCTTTCCGGGAGAGAGTGAATTACGAGAGAGAATGCTAAGACTCTTGAATTTTTTTTTTCTTCCTCTTCCTGGGATTAAATGACATGTTATGAGCATGAGAACACTACTCTTCATTTTATAGAGTGGCTAAGTCACTGGCCAGATTCGTTTCGGAGGCAAGAACAATATAGTATGTTGACAAGCGCCAGGAACACACTTGGGCGCAGAGCCAAGCGAACACGGACTGCCTGCCCACCGGGAGAACAGGGAGGCCTCTGACTTCTGATGCGGTCTCCTGGCATCCTCAGAAGCCACTGCCTTCCAACCTGAAGCCTGCTGTGTCCTCACTCTCCGCGTAGCCTCTGCTCGCCAGGCCAGTATCTCTTGGGCACAGACCAAGCCGAGACTCAAGCACAGAACCCAGAGGTGTCAGGGGTCTGGAAAGGGCTGACTGGGAGGGCTACTTTCCTGCCGGATCATCCCCCACCCCCACCCCCTCTCTCTGGAGCTCAGCCAAGGAAATGTGCTTTGCAGAGCCAACCCCGTACTTCTCTCTCCAAATCCCATTGCTCACGATTAAGGAGAGAGAGGCCAAAGCCCGCTCTGCGGCCCTGGAGTCCTCTCCACCCACTCTCTCTACAGAATCAGTTCATCTGGGTAATTTTTAAAGCGGAGTGTGTGAGCCAGCTGGAAGCGGCTGCTGCTTCCTGGCCAAATGCTTGGGGTTGCTTCCAGGCCTCGGCCCATGTGCTCCGTGTGCGAGTGGGATCTCAGAGCCAGGGCCAGGACTGGGAAGCCGGGTGCTGCTGACCGGGCTACCCAGCAACGTCCCCGGGTGCTAGAGAGTCAAGAGGCTTAGTTGCTCCTGGGGGGGTCGCCTGGCCCCAGAGGGAGGTCACTCAGCACTGCTGTTCAGGAAGTCCGTGTACCCTGCCTGGCTTTCTGGTTGCCCAGGCTAAATCTACATCTTGGTCATTTACAAAAGGCAAGATAATTTCTCAAGGGGAAACTAATCAGCTTTATTGGATCTGGTGTCTCCCGGCTCCAGGGTCACCTGAACATCACTGGCCAGGCTTCCTTCTAGAATGAGGCTACGTATAGCTCACTCTGAGACCGTCCAGCCAGAAAGAGCCGCTAGAACTTATATCAACAGAAGGCCACAGTGTTCTCTGTTTTCCCCTTCCGGGCATTTTAAAAGCTGTGAATTGCAATTTATTTGGGAGGGGTCAATGGTTTAAAAAAAAAATCAGTTCTATGTATTTGAAAGATCTTTCGATTTGAAGTTCTGAACAGTGGTGGCTGCCAGGTGTGACTCTGCCAAACCGGTTATGTTTCAGAGGCTCGATTCAGGAATGAGAAAAGCCCTTGGTGGAGAAGAGGAGAAGGAATTGTGTTCCATGGACCATTTATCTCCTTTCAGGCACTAAAAGCATATACAAAAAAAAAAAAAAAAAAAAAAAAAGCTCTCCATTTTTGCATTCTTCTAGAGGTCTGCGACTCTTCCCAGCCATTATTCATATTAATTAATGTGTGTTTGGTTTCTAAACCGCCTGGCCTAAGAACTCTAGACATTCGAGAGAGTAAATAAACCAGCCTTGCCTACCACAGAGGGCCCCCAACAGGAACACGTAGGCTCTGGAGTCAGCCCACAGCTGGGGGGGTTTCATGCGTTCGGGGTCAGGTTCCAAGCCCCATGACGAGCCCAACTTTTACTATTTGGACACTGGAATTCTTCCTCCTGACTTTTCTGGTTCACACAAATGTGCTCAGGACAAGCCAGGTCATATTTCATAAATTCTAGGCGTTCGAGACAGGATGAATAAATAAATAAACAAACAAAACAAATGAACACATAACTAACAGCATCACTAAAACAAGGTCCTCAGAATTTCTGCTTCTGGCATGAGCGAATCCTTGAAGAATTTTAAAAAAACAAATCAGTAATGTATTCTTTCCAAGCCACATGAGCCTGCAGAAGGAGGCTCTGCGAAGAAACTGTGATAAATAGATAAACACGAGAAAAGTTGTAGGAGGTGTCCTAAAAATATCTGAAGCGGGCAAATGCATCCCAGAAGAACCACCTAGCTAATATGGTTCAAGGCACATCTCTAACCCCGGGATTTGGGAGGCTGAGACCGGAGGATTGCAGGCTTGAAGCCAGCCTCAACAACTCAGTGAGACCTGACTTCAAAATAAATAAAACAGCTCAGGGTATAACTTGAAGGTAGAATGCCCCCACCTAGTGTACCTCCAGTACCAATAAATAAATAAACAAACAAGTATTGGTTGATAAAATAATTCATCTTCGTTCATGAATCTTACTGAGTACCTTTCTAATAGGATTTTATCTTTTTTTTAAAAATCCTTCTTAGGTGGAAGTCTTTAAACTTCCAACTCCTCTTTGAGATACTTGACTTTGGGTATTTGCCAAAGAGCTATGTCCTAACACATCCCCGGGAATACATGACTGTATTTTTCCACATCTGCATTTCTGTACACCTGGTATTTCGGTTCTTTATTAGCCATGCCTAGTTTTGTGGTTTCTAGCTCTATATCTTTAAAGTCATTAAAACTTAATAGGAGAATTAATCATAAAAGAATCTATCAAACACACTTGCCAAGCACTTTTTCTCCCCCCCCCCCGACTGACATCTTTAAAATGTATTTGAAGGCTATTTATTTCATCACACCCAGGGAATAAAAAAAAAAATAACTTGCAACTTCCCAGTTCAGAGAAAGCATAAAAATGTGATTTACTATTTATTGTACAGTTGGGCACAAGCATATTATATATTGCATGTTAATCTTCCACTGGCTAAGTTTAGCAAATTTGACAACAGTACTGTTTGCTAGCGAGGAGAAAGAATCTACATCTGTTCCCTTCCAGATACGATTCCTTCTTGGAAGGAATCAGAAATACTCCCAGGCTTTTCTGTTTTCCTGGTAAATTGATAGAATGCAGGCTAGGTGGTCAGTCGAACCACAGCGCCCCCTGGTGGTCAAATCGCGACACCCACAAGGGCTTCGGCACCGTGTCTTTTCAAGAGAAACCTAGTACGGACAGTGCGATGTGAAAATCTTCTTTCAGTTTAAAAAAAAACAAAAACAAAAACAAAAACGCAAATACAAAGAATGTGGTGCACCGATGGTGGGATGAGGTGGAAAGTAACAAGCCGCGCTATTAGTGAAATTAAACATGTCCTTGCGTCTCTCAAAATCACCTTGATCCAACTACTTCTGTGATAAGGAATTACGCTCAGGTTACATCCTTAAGATCTGGTATGGGGGGGGCAGAATCAAAACTGCAGCATGGCTTATATTTTTAAATTACATTTATAAATGTGGCACAGTCGGATACTTAAGGTCTTGAGCTGCTTTTCGGTGCAATGGAAGGAGAGCAGTTTCCAGGTTTTACCAGGGGACGGAGGGCTCCATCCACCCATCTGGCTCGCAGCATGCACCTCTGATAAGCAGCTTAAAGGGAATTTCCTCGGGTCAGGAATAAATAGAGATTCTCAGGTTCCCTTAATCCAGACACACATCACTTGCGAGTTCGGCTTCATAAATATCAAAAAAACCCAACCAGGCGACACATGGAAGGCGGGACTCTTAGCGGGCTCAAACACATCCAATGGGGATGTTTGAAACGGGGACTCATTAATCATAGAAACAATACTGACGTCTCGTCATCATCGAGGGATGCAGCTTTGCCTTCCCAGGCAGCATCTCGTGGTACCTCAGGCTGGCCCTGGAAGCAGGGCAGTCTAGAACAGGAATTGGCATTGGGTCCTCTGTCCACCAAACGCGGAGCCGGTAACAGCCAAGGCCAGGTGGCATCTACCTCCATACCCCGTCCCCTGCTCCGGAGAGGCCAGTGGTGACTTGTTTTTGTTGTCTTATATTTCAAGATATCAGCGTGAAAAGGGCAACACTGCCGAGGCACCCACAGAGTAGAGGCTGACACTGTGTTAACACCTGGGCGCGGCCCTGCACGGAAGCGCTGGTCAGAAGAGGCAGGGAGTAGGCAACACACCCGTCCATGAGCGGGTGAGGGCGGCAACAAAATGGGCTGCGCTCGTAGGATGGAATAGTATCTGTTCATAAAAAGAAGCCAAGGATTGATGCGTGCTATAAGAGACATGAACTGGGAAAAAAACTATGCCAAGTTAAAAAAAAAAAAAGACAGAAGACCATGTGTGTATGATTCATTTTAGATTAAATGTCCAGAATAGGCCAATCAATAGAGGCAGAAAGTAGATTAGTGGTTGTCTAGGGCTGGGGAGAGGAAGCTGATGGAGTGTTGGCTAAGGGACACAGGGTATCTTTTAGGGATAATTAAAATGTTCTAGGATTGACCATGGTGGTACATGCACACTTCTGTGACTAAACCAGAAGTCACTGAATGGTACACTTTATTTCTTTCTTTCTTTCTTTATTTTATTTGGACTAGGGAGCTAGGGATTAAACCCTGGGGCATTCTATCTCTGACCTATATCCCCAGCCCTGTTTTATTTTTTATCTTTGTACGTGTGTGTGTGTGTGTGTGTGTGTGTGTGTGTGTGTAGAACCAGGGAGGGAATTCAGGGGCATTCTACCTCCAAACTACACCTCCAGCCCTATTTTTAATTCTTTATTTTGAAACAGAGTCTCGTGAAGTTGCAGAGGACCTCGCTAAGTAGCTGAGGCCAGCCACGAACCTGTGATCCTCCTATCTTAGCTTCCCAAGTACTGGGATTACAAGTGTGCGCCACCACACCCGGCCTATTTTATTTTTAATTCTGAAAGCAGTTCTCACTAAATTGGTGAGGCTGGCTTTGAACCTGCAATCCTCCTGTTTCAGCCTCCCAAGTATTAGAGGCGTGTGCCACCATGCCCAGCCAATTATGCACTTTAAAAGGATGAATTGTAGCTGGGCGTGGTGGTGCACACTTGTAATCCCAGTACTTGAGAGGTTGAGACAGGAGGATTGTGGTTCGCAGCCAGCCTCAGCTTCTTAGTGAGGCCCTATGCAACTCAGTGAGACCCTGTTTCAAAATAAAGAATAAAAAATAGGGCTGAGGGTATAGCTCAGGAAGTAGAATGTTCCTGGATTTCATCCCCAGTACTAAAAAAAAAAAAAAAAAAAAAAAAAAAAGATGTATTGTTAAAGGTAAAGCATACAGGGGCTGGGGACAGAGAGGCCTTGCAAACTTCCAGTGGATGTAAAACGTCCCTGGTTGAAGGAGGACACAAACAGAAAGAAGCAGACAACCCCTGGATAAACTGGATTCTAACCTTACTTTTGCAAAGGTTACCTTACCCAGCGCTCTGTTCCCAGACATCACCTGAACAGGCTTCCGGAGGAAGCATCTCTCCCGCCACATCTGGAATCTGACAGTGGGTACTTTGGATAACGGGGGCCTTTCCGCCCTTACAGCCTCCCCCACCTACACCTCTCCCCATCCCCCCCCTCCCCGAGACCCTGACTCGATGGCCCGGCAGCATCTCGCTTTCCCAGGAGTCCCAGGAGATGCTGATGTCTGGCCAGCACTCATTGCCATGCTGTGGGAGACAGCCGGCACTCTACTTTGTAGAAAGTCTCTATCCTCATTCCTTTCTGGCCTCCCGCAAGTCATCGGACGTTGGCTGCTACCTACCTGCCGCCGCAGCCAACGGAAGGTGACCCCGAGATCTCCATCTGACTCTTCACAAATAATGTGGACGTGTTTATGCCAACAGAGACATCAGAAGTAACTTGCCTGCCTTTTTACAGCACGCAGGCACTGTGCCAAGAATTGTTTCATTATTGGAAAAAAAGTGTGTGTGTGTGTGTGTGTGTGTGTGTGTGTGTGTGTGTGTTGTGGAGAGGACGTCTATGTTCAAAGTTTGGGAGGCGTTTGTTGAGAACGTCCACTACACTCATTCAGCTGCTCCCGGGGTCCCACCCTACATTCTCCACTGTTGAGAACATAATACTCCCCCAACTCTGCCCCGGCAAAGTTAAATTTATACTCCTGGCCGGGTTTTAATCCAGGCCAAACATAATGGAATCCTAGTGTGGTACCTGCATGACTTAGCTGCTCAGAGAAAAGAGATGCTCTTGGCTTTGAATTCTTTCTTTTGGAACTTCTTTGAGCCAGGAAATATCGACTCCTCGCAGGCTCGGCGCGGGCGCTGTTGTACACGCTCTCTGGGTCTGTAGTGATCAATGACAGTTTTGGAAAACGCCGCCTGAATAATTCATCATAGGAAAAAGCTTTTGGATTCAACGATATTACCGGGGCTTCCAGCACAAACAGACACGTGTTCCCCAAAAGCCAGTCCAGCTGGAAGACAGCTCGGAATAATCAAGACGACGCCCAGGCTGAGCGCCCCGTTTTGTCAGTCGTAATGAGCCAGCTCGCGGCTCCCGCGGCAGGGAGACGGTGCCAGCCACGCAGCCAGGTGTTCAGCAGCACGCGTGCGCCTGCCTGGTCCTGCCGCAGCTCGCTCGCTGGAGGAGTGTGATGTGGCCGTGGTCGATTCAACGTGGCAGAGATGAAAGAGATGGATGAAAAGAGGGGAGGAAAAAAAGGAAAGAAGGAAGGGAGGAAGAAACACAGAAATGCTGGCTGCGTTTCGAGCACAGTACAGCTGAAAGGCGGTGGGAACGATTCAATTTACTCTTGACAACTGCAATAGGTGCTTAACACCCACAACAAATGCCAAGCCGTCCTTACCTTGTGTTTCATTTTATGTTATTTTCTGGTGCCCTTTCTTCACTCTGCACGGTCCCACACACGGTGAGGACCGCCCTGGCTATCACCACTAGCAGACCCTGGGCTGACAAAACTCTCCACCAAAAGGCAGCCCTCCAAGCGCGCTTCCAAGTGCTCGCCCGCTTCTCTGTTTTATGGTTATATTATATTGTTGTTCTCTTCTTATGCACAGAAACCAAATTTCCTTCTAACTCCTCCCCATCCCTTTTTACCTCTTTCTTTAAACAGAGTGGCGAGGTCTCCAAACGGTAAAAAAAAAAAAAAAAAAACCATTTGGTGCACCAAGAATGTCTACGCACAGGGAGGTATCCCACAGCATCAAAGGATGGTCTTCAGCATCCCAAAAAGTGGGGGCTGCAGTGCTCGGACCTCAATTTTCTTTTTTTTTTTCCTTGTTTTTCATGGTACTGGGAATTAAACACCGGGACATTTTACCTCTGAGCTACACCACCCCCCAGCCCTATTTTATTTTTTATTTGAAACAGGGTCTCCCTAGGTCTTGGAAGACCTCGCTAAGATCCAGAGGGTGACCTTGAACCTGCAATCCTGCTGTCTCAGCCTCCCAAGTCCTGTGATTCCAGGTGTGCGCCATCACACCCAGCTTGACTATAGTTTTCACAGACTTGTTCCATGATGGATTATTTTACCTGTTAAGTTTTAGCTGGCAACTGGAGATAATAATAATAATAATAATAATAATAATAATAATAATAGTAGTAGTAGTAATAGCAGCAGCAGCCTTGAGGAGCCTATGTCCAGGAGGTACAAAAGTCCAATTACAGATGGCAGCATTTGGTTCAAGGAACGCTTGGATTGCAAAGGGATTCTGAGCCTGGAGGCAGAGCCGTCCATGACCTCATGGCCCATCAAGGCTTCCAAGGTAGATCCAGTGGCTGTTAGGAGCCGACACCCCTCGGAGTCCCACTTGAGCATTTAGGAAGGCTAGCTAAGGTACAAGTAGAGAGATGGAAAAATAAAAAAGCCTGTGAGGAAGGGGCTGCTGGACAGCCAGGGGTTCTGCCGTGGGTCGACTCCTCCCGGGCAGACCACAAAGCGCATGCGCTGCCCTGCCACCAGGAGCGTGGGCCAGAGGGAGAGGACATCTTTCTGGCCCCTCCGCCCAGCCAAAGCCCTCTCGCTGATGCAGGGTCTCCCGTCCCGCCCTGGCCTGCGCACCTTCGAGGGTTAAGAGATGAACACGGCCGCCATTTTTTATATGGAGAGAGAAGGGCCCAGATGGTTTTTATACTTAGGAAAATTCCATTTTAATCAAACTCGGTTAATTATTGACTCAACGAGGATGGAACTGGAATAAAATCATTTTTGCCTTAAGCCAAACTATTAAGAAGCCTTGTGTAGTTAATAGACTGAGAGGCCTCAGAATTATTCCTGTAGCCTTCAAATATTCCATCTTAATCATCACGGCGCTTATCTCTGATGCCAACAAAGGGGAGACGGGCCAGGAAGCCGCCTTTATATTTAGGCAAAAAAGGCTGCAGAACTGCTATAAACACCCCCCAACACACACACACACACACACACACACACACACACACACACACACACTTCTTTTTTACTGAAACAATACAACAACATAACGTCCCTTCTGCATTTTCTTAGGAGGAAGGCTCAGGCGGCATGTCACTGGTTCTCTTGGGAGGTGCTTGGTCCTCGTCTTGAGGGCCCACGATGCCCTCATGGGAGGCTCTCGTTTTAACAGAACCTTGTGGGTGGCTGGCGCGTGAGCGCCATGGGAAGTGGCTCCTCCTGTAGCCGTGTCCTCCTGGGCTGGGACCTCGGGATCGCACCCGGCTGCAGAAGCCCAGGAAATTCTAGCACCCCAGAGAGACACAAGCTGTGCAAAGCAACGCGGATAAAGCACAGAATACACACAGGAAGTCTGACGAGGTCCTTCGTTTGCATTTTATTTTCTTCCTTATGACTGTGAACCATAGATGCTTTCTTAAAAACATCAAATGGCCGGGCGTGGTGGTGCACGCTTGTAATCCCCGCGCTTGGGAGGCAGAGACAGGAGGATCGCGCAGGTTCGAAGCCAGCCGCGTGTGCTGGCTTAAGAGACCCTGTTTCCAAATAAAAAAAAAAAAAATACAAAATAGGTGTCTGGAAGTGTAGCCCGGAGGTAGAAGGGCTTCCAGGAACCCCAGTACCACAAAAAAAAAAAAAAAAAAAAACATCAAATGCCAGCCGGATGTGATGGCATGTACCTGTAATACCAGTGCCTGGGAGGCCGAGACAGGAGGACCGCCTTGGGAGGCTGAGACGAAAGGATCGCAGGTTCAAAGCCAGCCTCAGACACTTAATGAGAATCTCAACAACTTAGTAAGACCCTGTTTCGAGATAAATATTAAGATAGGAATTCAAGTATAGCTCAGAGTAGACTGCTCCTGGATTCAATCCCCAGAACCCCCCTCCCCCCCAAAAAAAAAACAATCCCTTAAACATTTTTTTAAGTTTTTTCTATTTTGGGTAATTCCTGGTACCTCCAGTATATAATCATATAATCAGTCTAATGTATATGTAAATATACAATTGTCTGCCTGGTATCTGCAGTGTATAATCAGTCTGCAATATATACCTATATAATTTATAATAGATTATATTATATATAAAATTAAACACATATATAATTTTTTCGGTACTAGGGATTGAAACCAGGGGCATTCTACCTCCGAGCTACAGCCCCAGCCCTATTTTTTATTTTTTATTTTTGAAACAGGGTCTCACTGAGCAGTGAAGGGCCTCACTAAGCAGCTGAGGCTGGCCACAAAACTACCACTCTCCTATCTCAGCCTCCCAAGTACTAGAATTATAAGCATGCGCTGCCATGTCCAGCTCATATATAATTTTTTAAGATAAAACAGCAAGGTTTCTCCTTGCGAAAACAGCTAAGCTGCAGACCCGCACTGTCTCTGTTAGGCAATGCAGAGGGCCTATTGTGGGACTCTTCCTCGTCAAGATACAATCAAACAAGTATTTACTAAACACCCAGTAATTCCAGGTGTTGGAGGCAATATAAATACACAGCTTATGTTCACAAAACCAATTATCAAGTTATCTATTATTTCAATAATCATGCCATTGCTGTCACCCCTAAACAAACTCACAGCTCAGATGAAGTTGGCCTCATGAATACAGAGCCTGCAAATTCAACCTGGGACAACCTGCCTTTGTGTCAGGTTTTTCCCGGTGGCCTGGAGCTGTGTGGAGGTAGGACCAGAGGAAGAGTTCGTCTACCTGGGTTCCCCCTAGAGAGTGTAGTTTTGAGGTAAGTTAATGAGCATTTCCATGAGTAAGACACCATTCTGGTATTCAGAAGACTCTGTGCTTTGTCTATTAAAGACTTTCTGCTCTTAGTAAATTTTTAACAATTAGAAATATGTTTGTAATCCTGGTGCAGTACACGCTTGTAATCCCAGAACTTGGGAGGCGAGACAGGAGGATTGCACAGGTTCAAAGTCAGCCTCAGCTACTTAGTAAGACTCTCAACAACTTAGTGAGACCCTAAATTGCTGAGAATCTGGGGTGTAGCCCAGAGGTAGAAAGCCCCTGGGTTCCACCCCCCAGTACCACAAAGAAAATAAGAAATATGAGCCGGGCGTGGTGGCGCACGCTTGTAATCCCAGCATTTGGGAGGCTGAGACCTGGAGGATCGCAGTTCGCAGACAGCCTCAGCTACTTACTGAGGCCCTCTGCAACTCAGTGAGACCTGGTTTCAAAATAAAGAATAAAATATAGGGCAGGGGGTGTAGCTCGGAGGTCAAATGCCCCTGGGTTCCATCCCCAGACCGGCAAAAATAATAATAATAATAATAATAATAATAATATAATAATAATAATAAAAGAAATATGTTTGTGATTTTGATTCTTAACTACATTAACAATTTGAAATTATAAAAGCAATCAATGCTCACTGAAATATTAATAATTTAAAAATGTACAGATTGGTCCAAAGCAAAACCTGGCCATTATTCTATGACTTCCTACCCAAACCCACTCCCCAGGAGTAAAACCTAATCAACAATCTGCTCCATATCTTTCTAGATCTTTTCCTATAAGAACGCAGATGAATATCAAACAACAATTTTTCATTTAAAAAGTACAAATCAATGGTGCATCTCCACTTGGCAGTATATCATGTCCGAGGGCCCCGACCTCCCGGTTGGGCCTCGGAATAAGACACCTCCGTTCATCTCATGGTGGTGAACTGGGTCACGTCAAAGTATCTAAGGAGGAAATAGCAGGCGTCTCTAAGGACGGGCCTAAAACCCTCGGAATGGGCTGTCACCACGCGATGGACATCAGCCTCTTACTCAATTGACAGGCCTTCCTCCGGCTATAGGATCTGGGCTGTAATTACAGGAAAGACCGTACCATAAAGATGGGGGAGGAGCTAATTGACAAGAACCTCAATGTGCTGACTCCAGGGCCCACGGCAGAGCCTTACATTTTTTCTTCTCCAAAAGCGACTGATACGCAGTCCATTAAGTCAGGACCAGGCAAACCCAAGAGACAGAGATGGGGGCACTTCCCATCACGGGACGCGTGGGGGGCGCACGTGGCGGCCTCCTGGACTCGGCTTCCAAAAGTGCTGGCTTCATCAAAAGACAATGCGCGCGAGGCGCCCAAGTTTCTGTCTTTATTTTGTGGCGGCCGCACTTTTGTTTGCTTTCGTTTGATTATCGCTTGGTGTTTGCACCGCGGTTATTGACTGACCCATTCAAAATGTAAAACGGAAGATTCTGCTTTCGGGCTCTGAGATTTAAGCCTCCTCTAAGCACCTATTTCCCCAAGTGGCTCCCATTATATGGAGCCCTCGCTCTACTTAGCAAGAGAATATCACCACTAGTCCGTCCAAATAAAGAGAAAGTGTAGGGTGCTCTTGTGTAATCCAACGAGCCAGAACGTGGACCTCAGACAGCGCAACGGCCGTTCCGGCTGCCCGCTGCTTATCTCTGAAATGGGGATAGCGTTGCTTTGAAAGGTTAAGTTATATTAAAGACTCAGAAAGATTGCTGCATATTTTGTATTTATATGCATAAGAAAGCAGAGCAATATAAGTATCATCTAAGTATTAGTTATATATACTGGTTTTTATTTTTATTTTTTGCATTGCTGGGGATCAAACCCAGGGTCCCAAGCACACTAGGTGAGCGCTCTGCCACTGAGTTACATCCCTAACTCCCATAATTCTTGTTTTTTCTTGCACCAATTGCAACTTGTAAAATAAATTATTCTTCTTAAACATCTTGAATATATTTTACAAATAACTGGCACTGTAGGGAGCTAGAGTGACCCCACACAACTGCTCTTCTGTACTGTGAAAGAGAATCCTAAGTAGAGTCATTAAGTATCACACAGGTGGACCTAGCTGAATGGGCAGGTATGTTCCTAAATCTATGGGTGAGAAAATCACAACACTCTCTGACCAACTGGTAAGCTTGAAAAAGCGGGAGTGGAAAGAGGAAAGATTTTCCTTCCACTATACAGGGGGCCAATCTGCGTCCTGCAGGAAGAACCATGCCACTTTCATCAAAATGGCACTTTGCCAGGATGGTAAATAAAGACTTTCTCCCATATTGACTGCAGGTGATTAGTGATGACTGCCTGGAGTACAGTGCTGAGCAGGATTTTGATCGATTAGTGATGTCTGTCATGGGCAAAGGATTTGGGAAGTGGGTGCATGCACACTGGGGCTCACCATTCCCATTCCCTTGGCACACAAACATTCAGCATAGCAGGCATAAGGCCCTTGGAAATTTGTCAAAAGTCTACTAAGGATGAAAAAAAAACACATTTTGGTTCTGATGACACATATTCTCTCAGAACCAATTAACTCCCTGAATTATAACTTTGTAACTCATTGCAAATTATTCAGGGCATATAAACACCATGATAAAACTTTCTCTAAGCCAGTATGTAAAGAACACTTCAGTGCGAATCTGGTCTTTGTTGGTAGTGAAGGGAAAGTGGTTCTGTGAGTACCACCCAGGGGCAGGCCCTGGGCTGCGTTCTCAAGGTCAGAGACTATCTCCTGCTCAGTGTCCTGGTCCTGGATATAATATGAGCTTCTCTGTGGCTTCCATACAGCCAATTCAATGTGGATTGGATGTTAAATAGGTTTGATCCCAATACTCTGTGTAGAGAGTTTGACACATGGGTGAGAAACGTGATTAGGAAGGGTCAGCAATGGGCTTGGTCCCTGAGGAGTCACTGTGGGGGTCTCCCCAGCTGACCATGTTATAGGTCAACTTGCCCACTGTCTAGTCTATCTGAAGACACATTTGTATGCACACATGCACACGTGCACACGTGTACACACACACACCTTCAGATACGTGTTTCCCTCATGACTGAGTATTTCTCTAAGCTCCACTAGCCTATGACTCAAACTTTCCTCCTAGCCTTATAAAGCGACACACACTTTGTCACCTGCCTCCCTCTGTGTGGAGATGCCACCCAGGCTGTCCTGCTCCATAACTTCCAAGGGTTCTGAGTGTGCATTTAATTGTGATGTGAGAACAGTGGTCCGGGAATCTTTGAGAGAAGATGCTGAGTTTCGGAACCTAGAGATGAAGATGAGGGCGCCCCTCCGCCTCCCACCCCCCTTGTACATTGACAGCATCGAGTATTCCCCACATCTCGGTCAACATTCGCACTTTGGAAATTTCATTGCATGCTCATGTTTTCTCCTGGATTTTCCAATTCAGCTTTCATCTTCCCGCTGGCAAATGAAGAAAACCCAAGTGTGAATCAGAGATTCCCAATTTTATTGCATCCTGTAATCCACCCACACGTACACATGCAAGCACTGCACCCTCGAACACTTCACTGAAAACAAGACGCTGAGCCTCACTGGATCTTAAACACATGTCAGCGTGAGAGGAAGCAAAGAATGAAAAGCTGTTCATTCTAACAGGTGCCGTTCGCCGAGCACCCGGTAGGTATCAGGCCAGCGTTAGAAATGGACCTTCCGAGGGCAGAACCGTGGGAAAGTTGGGGGGCGTAACTAGATGGTAAAGACAGAGGGCACCTGGGGTGTCTGGGCAGAGCCAGGGTGGAACTGATCCATCATCCAGGTGAGCAAAGGTCCGGGAAGCCTTTGTGGAAGATATGAAGCCAAGAGCCAGATGTGGAAGGCTAGAAATCAGTTGGCCAAGTGAGGGAGGGCAGCTTTGGGGCAAGGTCACCGCTGGGACAGATGACTCAGCCCGAGAGAGCTCAGTTCAGTCGGGCTGAAGTGTGAAGTTGGTCCGGAAAAATAAATGGAAGGAGTGGCAGCAGGAGGGGTCACCCGGGGCCAGTTGGGGGACTTGTGAGCCAAGCAGAGTGGCCGGTGACGAGTCTTTCCTATGAGCTCATTGCTAGTTTTGTTTTACGAGCTCCTGCTAATGAGCCCAAACAGGAAAGGGGGAGGTTCTCTGAGCCATTTCACAGTCTGAGTGCCTGACTGCATAGCTTGGTTACCTGGTAAGAGACACCCCCGCAGTGAAGAGCTATCGTGTAGAAAATGGACTTGTTTTCATTTGCTGCAGGACAGAGAACTGAGGGCATGATAGCTAGGCATTCAAGTTCTGCGATTTAAAGAAGAAAACCAAACAATTCGGGCATCACTCTTGTCAGCTGTCTCTGGCGCCACGTCAAACACCCTGTGTTCTTTCTTCTCCGCAGATGACAGGCCAAAACTCTGAAATTAACCCAGTGTTAGAAATGACTGGGCTCGTGACCTCTTTGTGAAGAGTGTAAATAAATTTGCAAGAAGTACAGTAATGAGCACAAGAGAATTCCATCAGTGGAATTCTGACTTCCCAAAGGAGCCCAGAGCAACAGCGGAAGAGACATGCAACCACATAAAAACACACGCATGTGTGTGTTGGCGACTATTAAGTCACTTTAAAGTACACTGATTATACCTGAAAATGAGTACACTGCCAAGGCCCTCACATGCCAAAGAGTGTAGAGAGTTCTCAACGTGCTTCTAAAAGTTCCTGGTTTATGACTGGATTCTACATTATCACCTGGATATTTACTTTCTTTGTCTTTGATAAGGAAAAGTCAACTGCAAATAAAAGCCAACCCACACCACCATCCAAAAAGGAACATTTAAAAAAAAAAAAGGTTTTCCCCCAATCGTTTAGTGTAAAAATAAACAGAACTAGAAATTGTCTCTAATAAACTAATATTAGTCTCCCCAGAGGGTTAATTATGTCGCTTCGTATTTTAAGAAGAATGTAAATTGCCAGTTTCAACAGATGTTCTTTTAAAAGAATTGGCTATCTGGGAAATGATGGGTCTTTGTTAGAGCTTACCCCAGTGGAATACCAACATTAAAATCATCCAGCTATCTGCTGGCCCCTCCCTCACTGCTACCCACAACAATACACTCTTTGGCTGTCGGTTCCATGACAAGGTTTCCAGCCGGAACTGAGGTCCCAGATCTCAGGCAACGTGCCGTGAGGACCCCCAAAGTCCCCTCTGAACACTGCAATGATGCGAGGTGGCCTCATTAAGTCCTCAGCTCAGACAGTCAGCCCACAATCATCTCCTTCCTATTCTTTCATTATTATTACTATTTGTGTGTGTGTGTGTGTGTGTGTGTGTGTGCGTGCATGTGTGTGTGTATTACTGGTGATTGAACCCAGAGGTATTCTGCCTTCGAGCTATACCCCCCAACCTATTTTACTTTTTTGTTGAGAGCCTTGCTAAGTTGCCGAGGCTGTCCTCAAACCTGCGATCCACTTGTCTTAGCCTCCCACGTACTGAAATTACAGACATGTACCACCATGCCTGGCTACTTCTTTGACCCTGCGGAGTTAAGAGAGTGCTGTCACAAAGCTGTAGAGATGGAACTTTCTGCAAATAGTAGCCTTGTCCACGTTCAGTTTAAGAGCTCAATCATGTTAAACACATGCTACACGCACGCACAAACGCATACAGAAGCACATATGTCAAACCTCCTCAGGGAGGAATGAGAATACACGCACACACAAATGCATACAGACGCACATATGTTGAACCTCCTCGGGGGGGGAATGAGAATATAAGTGTCTCTGGAAAAGTGCGTAGAATTTTTAAAAAAACATCACAATCGTCGCTGGTGTTTTGTCCCCGTGGTAGTTTGCAGAAACTGGAACGGATGTGAGCAGGGGACAGAGTGGGGGCCTCCACTTGAATATCTGGCCAAGGAAAGAGAGGACAAACCCTGCATCTGGCAGCTCATTATTCTAAGCTGAAAGACCTCTGCTGACCCGGGTATGGAGAGAACATATGTTCCCGTGTCGCAGCCTGGCGTGGGTGTCTGGCTGCCAAACTCACTTGACCTAACTCTTCATTAATACCCTGGCTAGACTCCCTTCACAGACAGGGAAACTGAGGCTGAGGGAGATTAATGATGCCTACGGAAAACGTAACGGAATCTGTGTTTAATTATTGATCTGCTAGTAGCACGCATAAGATCTCATCTCGGCCGGAGAGGTGGGCAGATACCTATCGATCTCCTGGACCACATCTGAAGGACGCCTCCATGTCACGTGGGTGGGAGGGGGCGAGGTGGCCTCGTGCCACTTTCTGATGGAATGTCTTGAGTAGCAGTAGGGCCAGAAGGAAGGGACAGCAGACTTGGCTGCCTGAAGGCCTACTCTGTAACAGAGACGATTGGAGATGCTTCCAAATTAATTTATCATTCCACTACTCTATGGTGGAACTATCACTGTGCTTGCTTGATTTATTTATTTATTTATTCATTCATTCATTATTTTTATTTATTTATTTTGTGGTATTGGGATTGGGCCCAAAAGCATTCTACCTCTGAGCTATATACCGCCCAGTCCTTTTTTTTTTTTTTTAATTTGAAACAGTGTCTCGCTAAGTTGTTAGGAGCCTCACCAAGTTGCTGAGGCTGGCCTTGAACCTACGATCCTCCAGTCTCAGCCTCCCAAGTAGTGGGATTGCAGGTGCTCACTGCCATGCCTAGCATCACTGTGTTCGTTTAACCAGGAGCCAGAGCCGTGAAGCCAGCGGCCACAGGGTCACACGGATACTGAGAATGATGTAGGTTCTGACAAGATTAGCGCCCTGGCTGTATCCTTGGATGAGCAGAAGCATCTTCCATAAGTCCTGAATGGGCCACAGGCGAGACACGCCTCTGAGTATTGTAATACCCTGGTCGGCCTCCTCCCCCACATCCGCTGTCTCAGAGGCCTGGTGAGTACAGGGTCTTACCACCACCCATCACAGCATCTCTGGAGGACGCTGGACCAGCCACCTGAGGACCCAGGTGCCAAGCAGGGCCAGCAAACTGTCAGTGAGATTATGATCAGGTGAGGCAGACCCAGTGGCAAGGCCAGAAGACCTCAGGCCTGCAGAGGACGACTCGGGAAAGGTTCACTCACAGCCCCCAACGGGCTCCATGTGTCGCTGTGCAGGCCGAACACAACCATCCCACTGGGTTCCTTTGGGGAACAGGATGGGAACTGTGCCGCCTATAATGGGCCTGCCAATTCCGATTTGCTGCTGAGGAAGAATCTAGACTCTTCACAGACCATCCAGAACCTCCCTCTTGCCTCACTCCTGAGACCAGGCCCACCTCAAAGGTCCTGAGACAAACAGCTTCCTGCAAATGACGTGCCCCACAGTCCCTTCATCTCTAGCCACACACGGCAGGAACCTTTAAAGTTCTCCAAAGTGTACACTCCGCAGGCCTTGGTGAGACCCTAGCCTGCTCAATGGCCCAGAAACCAGACTCTGGGGGCTGAGGTGGAGTTCAATGGAAGAGCACTTGCCTGGCATGTGCGAAGCTCTGTGTTTGATCCTCCCCCAAAAAAAGTATCTGTGGCCACAGCAAAGCAGCCCAAGAGAGAAAAGCTCCCAGGTTCATGTACTTTAGAGCCCCTGTTTCTGATGAGCTCAGCACCTCTTCAGGAGAAGGGACATGGCTCTTGGATTATAGACACTGCCTTTCTTTCTCTGGTCCAGGCCCCTGGGCAGAAGCTGCATTGGGGACATAAGGTTGCTTTATCCCCAAATGTAGTATTGCAGGGGACAGTCGATGTGGAAGGCAGAGAGCTTAGGGAGGCTCCTCTCCTGGATGCTCAAAGGAGCAGGGACTGTGGCCCTAGAACGCTGGTTCATAGCCAGGGGCAAGTCTCCCCTCACAGGACATTTACCCATATCTGTGGACATGTTTCATTAGCCCTATGGGAGGAGAGGGGTTGGTTGGCCCTGGAATGCCATCAGTACAGGCCAGAGATGCTGCTACACACCCTGCAATGAACGCATGGGACATCCCTGCCCCAAAGGGCGATGTGTTCCACTGTCAACAGTGGCCAGGTTGAGCCAGCGTAGGAAAGGACATCCATTGTGAGTCTTAAAAAGGTCGCCAATGAGACCGGCCTTTGAGCAGTCCACATACACCCCGCCTACCACGGCCCTAGGTTGGGATGCCACGCGAAGATGGACCATTAACGAGTGGCTCCCTGCAACCCTACGGCCAGTTCTTAATAGATATCATTACTTCCTATCAGTAGATGGGCTACAGCATCGGGGGCAACCATTTCCCAAGAGGCTCAACTCTGCTGATGCAACCTCTTTTTCAGGGAAAAACCAACCAAATCCTTGTTTTAGTCATTCAGTGAAACCTAGCACCTGTCTACAGCAACATATTCCAAATTGGAAAAAAAAGGAAAAAAAAAACCTGAAAAAAGATATAAATTATTTATCTACATAAATATTAAAGAAAATTGCAAAACATAGGCTGGTGTCACCATGCTGTTGTTACGGAATCATCTTGTTATAGCTTCTGGCAAAATACTCTTGTCCTTAATATCAGAACAACAGAACCGTCTGGGTTGTACCACGCAGGGTACATGTGTCTGTGTGCGATCGCGGACACTTAGCAGGAGGCTAACGGGCTCATTAAAACCCCAGTGGAAATCCGTGCAGGGGACACCCTGGGAGGAACACGCCCCAGTTGGGAAGTGTTCAGGAACTTCATTAGAACCCAAGGTGGGGTTTAAACACACAGTGTGTGGCAGCCAGGCTTGGCTGGCCCAATAGAACCGAGTGCTAAATTCTCAGAACATTTTATCAGCTGCTTGTTGGATATGCTCATTACGAAATATTAAGTTATATTATAAGTTGTCAAAGTGGGTGACGCCGCTTCCCTCGGGGACACTAGAATGAAATATATATCCATAAAAGAATGCCAATGTGTTATTGCATCTTGCTGTTAAAGAAGGCGAGTTGCCGGGGGAAAAGTGAGTTACTTAAGTTTTCCTGAAAACGGAGTAAATCATATAAGTTTAGGAACTTGAGTCATATAAGCTTGTGATTTAATTAGCAAACCTGAAGCCGGGCCTGGTGGCACCCACTTGAGAGGCTGAGACAGGAGGACAGGTTCGTGGCCAGCCTCAGCAACATAGTGAGGCCCTCTGCAACTTAGGGAACCCTATTTTCAAATAAAATAGGTTTGGGGGTATAGCTCAAAGTTAGAATGCCCCCGGGGTTCATTCCCCAGAACTACACATACACACATTAAAAAAAAAGAAAGAGCGTGGTGGCGTGGTGGCGCACGCTTGTCATCCCCGCACTTGGGAGGCGGAGACAGGAGGATCGCGCTGGTTCGGAGCCAGCCTGGCTGGCTTAAGAGACTCTGTTTCCACATAAAAAGTAAAAAAATAGGTCTGGGAGTGTAGCCCATGGGAGTGTATCCCAGAGGTAGAAGGGCTTCCAGGAATCCCAGTACCACCCCCCCCAAAAAAAAGATAAGAAAAAGAAAAGGAGATAAAAATTTAGCTACCTGAAAGACCAAGGTAAGAAAATCTCAAAACTCAACCTTAGTGGCTAATTTGGTGTGATAATTATTATCTCTGTTTCTGAGGTTATTACATCTACCTTTCCTGGGTAGTGGAGATGTGATATAAATACTGGTGTGAGCCGGGCGTGGTGACGCACGCTTGTAATCCCAGCATTTGAGGCTGAGACAGGAGGATCACACAGGTTCGAAGCCAGCCTCGGCTACTTAGTGAGGCTCTCAGCAACTTAGTGAGACCCTGTTTCCAAATAAAATAAAAAATAGGTCTGGAAGGGTAGCCCAAAGATAGAAGGCCCCTGGGTTCCATCCCCAGTACCACATAATACATACATACATACATACATACTACTGGTGTGGCACTGTACATTTCTTTTCAATTATCTCTTTGATGGTCTGAAGGATATTTACACCATTGTAATCAGTAAATCCCCCTGACCACACCATGCTCAGAGAGCGGATTCTTAAACATTTACCAACACCTATGGGCATTTGGGGGGTGTGTGTGTGTGTGTGTGTGTGTGTGTGTGTGTGTGTTAATAATAGTCACAAAAGGATTTTGTTTGTGAACCAAATGTCTCTAATTCAAAGTTGAACAAACTCTTTGGAGCCGCTACCCAGGCTCCTAGGTAACCAAGGAGTTTATTAAATCCGTTGTGATCATAATTAAAGACTGTAAATAATTTATCCGCTGAAGCTCCCTGGCTGGCCCTCCGTGCCTTTGCAAGATAGTGATCCATGCTGACATTCTGAATAAGGTCGGCAGGGTGAGCGAGGTGGAGGAGCCCTGGCGGAAAGTAGGTTTGCTCTCAATAATGTATGAAGCCCCACGTGGGGGGAGAGGGATCTTTGGAAACGCAGCCCTTTCATCCGGAGCCAGCCTCCAAGCGAAGGCGCTGCCCCGGGTCGGAGGCACAATTGCTAGCTCGTGAGCAGATGTCCTGCTCGCGGTGGGCTACAGAGAACTGCACAAACGCACGCTGCGTGCCAGGCTCCCCTCGTGGCACCAAGGGAACACGCTATCTATTAATTTAGCAGGTTGCTGAATAATGTTTGAAGGAACAATTTATGAAGAAAAAAAGCCACAAGGCGAGACAGAATGAGTTTCTCTCCCAAAGGGGAGAGAGAAAGGGATTTGGCTTCAGGGGAGGTTTGGACCACAGAGGATGGCAGATCCTCACCCCTAGAAGAAACCCTAAAGAGGACATCCCAAAGACTCACGCGTCAGATATGACCCGGCTGGGTGGGCACACTGCAAACCAAAATGCTATGTCTACCACCCTGAAGACTGTTTTTAGCTAACATTCAGCTGGATTAAAAGTACACGTAGCTGATTGGAAATTATGTGTACAGTAATTTCCTAGACTTCCTTCTCAATTCTATAGTGATAGTGTTTTTTTTTTTTTTTACAGTGAACATTGCTCTAAGAATAGTCAATTGTGTGTGTGTGTGTGTGTGTGTGTGTCTGTGTGTGTGTGTGTCACTGAGACTGAACTCAGGGTCATTCTACCTCCAAGCCACACCCTCAGCCCTATTTTATTTTTATTCTGAAACAGAGCCTTACAAGGTTGATGAGTGTTTGACTACTTGCTGAGACTATCCTCAAACCTGTGATCCTCCTGTCTCAGCCTCCCAAATACTGGGATTACAGGTGTGCACCCCCATGCTGGCCAGTTAATTTTCTTTCTTTCTGTCTGTCTGTCTGCCTGCCTGCCTGTCTTTCTGTCTTTCTTTCTTTTTTTAAAGTGCATGTATTCTTAAGCCTTGTGTGGAGCTGAGCTTTTTCCTAGTGGGCTGAGAGGCCACATGGAGGTCTATCAACACTGGTCCAGGGTGATTTATGGGGCACGCCTGTCCAAGCAGTCTTATCTGACTGCTGTTCCTCACACCCATGCTGTTTGTGGCCTCGCCATAGGGCAGGGCTGGGCGCTCACCAGGTATGATGTTGGGACACCTAAAAACACCACTGGCCAGAACCCCACTCACCCTCCTGATGGGCAGAGACGAAGGGTCTGTTCATTCCAATTCTCTTCCCTCCACCCCGTCCCACTCCCAAGACCCTGATTTCAGGACAGCTCTGGCAGACTCAACCTTTTCTCCCCAACTAATAGAAGTGGACCTACTTCTCAAAATTCAGTTATTGGGAGGAGAATAGTCCATTTCACACTTAGGAAAAGAGAAAGTGGAAGGCTGCTTGGGGAGCCCAGCAGGTAAAGCCCGGCACCCGCTCACCTTCTACACACAAACGCTCCTGGTCCCCACCCTGATAATTATTAAATTGCAATGTGAAGCCCAACTTCTGCTTAAATATGCGCGATTATTAGGCTACAAGTCAATTGTGGATAACACGCAGATATAAATGCAGCTAATAAGTCTTACTGTAATGATTAATCAATTTATGAATACATTATTTAAACTAATAGCTCAGGTAGGGTATCTTAAACAAGTTGCAGAGTGCATCGACCAATTCAAATACCAGCTGCCGGATCAATAGCAAACTGTGAGTAAACTCTGGGGAACAGGTACACTTGCAAAAAAAAAATAAATAAATAAATGTGAGCAAAAGGGTCTGTGATGAAGAAAATCTACAACAATTTCAATTTTTAAGACAAATGCACAGTACTTTAATGTATGCCAAAGCTCAAAGAGAAGGTTCAACACCGAATATTGCTGCAAAATGAGCTCCTTCTTCATCCCCACGCAAAAATAGTAACCAAGAGCAGCTCAAAAAACACATGCATGTATAAAGAAACCATTGCATGGATTTGCACAAAGGTCACATCCTAAAGGTCACTTCGATTCCTTAAAAATGACACACTGGGTCCACTTTATAAGACAGCCTATTCCCCCAGTTCCTAAATGAGTGTGCACGTATGCCTCCGCCATCTTGTACTCCATTAAGATGTATGACTACAAGGCACCCCCCAAAAATAAAAGTTAAAATAAATAAGATACAGCCGGGCGTGGTGGCGCATGCTCGTAATCCCCGCGCTTGGGAGGCTGAGACAGGAGGGTGGCACGGGTTCAAAGCCAGCCTCAGTTACTTGGTGAGGCTCTCAGCAACTTAGTGAGACCCTGTTTCCAAATAAAATATAAAATAGGTCTGGGAGTATAGCCCGGAGGTAGAAAGCCTCTGGGTTCCAACTCCCATACCACCAAAAAATAAATAAATAATAAATAAATAAAAAATAAGAGTATATTCACCTACGTCTCTTTCTAACAGGAAAAAGAAAAGTATGTAAGTATGTCTGCAAAATAAGATTAGTAATTTTCCTGAAAGGGGCCTGACTACCAACATGCTCCCGGGGACAGACCCCACCCCTCTGCCCCGTACTGGTGGAGCCACAGAGCCCCCCTCCCACTGCTAACCACAGGGGGTTCGTGTAAGCAAAGCCAACCCCTGTATTGCAAGTGCAGTCCCTTCCTATTCTTTTTCATTAAGGCTAATTAATCTGAGTTTAATAAATAAACCAAAAGGGCCTTGATTTCCAAAGGTGGGCTATTTTATCATGGCTTCAAGTGATGCGGCATTTTAAAAAATTAATTAGTATCTTGCGAGACCGGCCACACATTATTGAGTGAGTAACAGCGGCTGAGTGAGGCACATGAGATATTGGTAAGCAATGCAGCCACAGTATAAGTATCTGAAGGGGGTCAGAGGTTAATCCCTATTGATTTTCTGAGTCTGCGCACCGCACCACTGGGAGCGGCCGGTTCTGTTGGCAATCAGCAAGCACAAATACATTATAAATCTTACTGTCCGCCTTCACTGATCAGTGTCATTTACTTCCTTTGCTAAAGACCATTAAGAAACTACAAAAAAAAAAAAAAATCTACCCAGATGCAGGCAGAAAGGAAAGCATTCGAAATCTTCCAGGTCGGAGAGTGCCTTTGAAGATAATGTTCCTGAGAGCGGGAACATAGCACAGACCCTGGGAACCCTGGGAGCTGTCTCTACCTGGGAGCTGGTCTCAGGCAACTGTCTAGAGGGTAAATCCAGGTCCAGGGGTAAACACAGTTTTGTTTTGTTTTGTTTTGTTTTGTTTTTAATGATCTTCAAGGCGGAATGAAAAAGGTACAATTATCTTTTGCATGAAAAGAAAAAACGAGAAAGGGAGCAGACACTCACCAACACTGTAAGAGCATCTCCAAGGTGTTTCTGCAAAATCTGGCAGAACCTTAAAGATATATATATATATATATATATATATATATATATATATATATATATATATATATATATATTTTGAAACAAGGTCTCCCTAAGTTGTTGAGGCCAGCCTCAAACTTGGGACCCTCCTGTCTCCACCTCCCAGGAACTGGGGATCACAGGTGAGTACCACTGTACTTAGGCAAGGCATAGCATTCTTTAAAAAGTTCCCAATGCTGGAAACACCACCTGTCTTTGCAGTTTTTCAGAATTCCATCACCTAGGCTCTAATGCACTCATGTGCTGATATCAAGATATTTGTTTGTTTGTTTGTTTGTTTATTATTTGGAGTACTGGGGATGGAACCCAGGGGCATTCTACCTCTGAGCTACACTCCCAGCCCTATTTTTTATTCTTTACTTTTGAAACAGGGGCTCACTGAGTTGCAAAGGGGCCTCACTAAGTAGCTGAGGCTGTCCATGAACCGTGATCCTCCCGGCTCAGCCTCCCGAATATTGGAATTACAAGCGTGCACCACCTCAACCAGCTCAGGGTGTATTTTTTTTTTTTAAACCACACCATGATGCTCTATTTCATTTAATGAGTCCTTTTTCTTCACAAAACCAATCTTAAGGCAGAATTTTCAACTCTATTGAAAGGATGTCCTTCAAGTAGGTGGAGAATAAACAGATTGGCGTCCCGGGTGCACAGTGAAAACCAAGATGGGCAGAGGCTGCCAACTCTGGTTAAAGTCCTGGAGATTCCAGGCTGTCACCAATGGCTCAGTTTTATCAATCGCAATTAAAAATATATCCTCCGTGTTTATTTACGTATTTACAAATTAGGTACTTGAATCATTCTATTAGCTACTCTCTCCGGGTGTGGCGTAGGATCAAACTGACACTCAACTTTAAAAATAGCACAGGCTCTTGCCCATTTCTCTTTGCTATTTTCGATTTCTAGTCTTTGACTGACTTCTAATCAAATTCTCACTGCGTGCCCCTTGCAGCGGATGAAGAGCTCGTCCGAGGAGGAGGAGCAGTAAGTCTCCAGCCTTCCCTTTGCTTAGTGCATGCCTATGTGTGCATCCTAAGTGCTATCTTCCAAAGCTCCTCTCTGCAGAAATCTTTCTAGCCCTCCTGTTCCCTTTGTGAGGGTGGCTTCAGTGGAAGCCATGCAGTGGAATGTCTCATGCATTGAACTGAGCATGCCCAGGAAACTGTAGTCCACAGGGAGCCGAGGCCCCACCATGGACTCTCTGCCTGGAGAAATATCCAGTCTGACTCCCAAATTCTTGCATGTCATACACGGCTCTTAGCCATCTGGGGACAGTGCCCACGCCCAGCCAACTGTGAAGAATAGCATGTCTTAACATAGAGTAAACGCACTGCCTTTGAGAATATGGGACCCTGGAGTTGGGCCATCTGAGCTGGGATCCCAGATCTTTTGCCTCTACTTTCCCATCTGTAAAATACGGATCACAACAGCGCAGCTCATTGGACAGCCGGAAGGCTGGTATGCATGAATAGAGGCGGAGAATTTAAAACAGAACCTGCTAGCCGATGAGCGCATTGAAAGTTTAATAATAAGTGAAAGGGATGAGTGGATAAATACATGTTGATGTGTTTGCTTCTGGAACTCCAATGGCTCATTCCTCACACTCTGGAGAGAGTACACAGCTATCTCAGAGTGTTCTGCTAGAGTAGAAATGTTCTAGGTCAGCACTGCCCAACATGGTAGCCGCTAACCGCAGGTGGCTCTTCAGCATGTGAAAGGTGGTGAGTACTTCTGAGCAACTCAACTTTTCGTTAATTTACATTTAAATGGCCATATGTGGCTGGTGTCTACCAGAGCAGACAGGGAACCTCAAGAAGGTCCGCTACTTCTGATATGCAGTTAGATGGAGCTCAAATGGATAACCCATCGATTGGCCTGAAAAAGGCATGGGTGCTTACGGGAGATCAGGACAGCCTTGGTTGCTGGAGTCTGGAGCTGAGAGGACCATCCTGGTGGTCCTGCCTTTAATATGCTCCACTGCCATTATCATTGCCTATCCTGTCTCAGGATGGGGTGGTGAACAAGGTGGAATTATTGGGCCAGCGTTACTAGAGGCCTCTGATGTGTGCCAAGCTCAGTGTGGCACCTGTTCCCAGGTTGGGTCTGAGTCTTGGCTGAAGAAACTCAGTACCTCCTGCCTCTGACCACTGTCCAATCTCTTAGGCTAGATGTTGCCCAGGCCCCGGTCCTAACTTGCAGATGAATGCCCACATTCTGCATATACCCTTATTGACCTTCCCTATGACAGTGGCCACCTGAGTCCCTGTGGTACACATGGTAGGCATTCAGTACATATTGGATGGATGGATGAACGGATGGATGGAGAATGTAGTGCTGGAGTGTACGTTAATCCAAATAGAAAGAAGGGGGAAAATTACACCTCTTTGCCTTGCTTACTAAGATATTTTCCCCTTTTCGAATACGCCTACATTATGGAAAATAGAGCGTTGCTAAACCCTACTTATATTTTAGGAAGGCGGGGCTGTCCAAGTTTGTGCCTCCTACGGCATGGAGATGCGCCCCATGGATGACAACACGGTGCCTTCTACAGCTTGACAAAATACAAGGAGAAAAGGGGCCATGATGGCCCCTTTAAAACCAAATTAAATACTGGAAACAAGTTAATGAAATTACAGATTCAGCTTACTCAGAAAGGGCTTGTCCATGGAAAGGAGGGCGGGGGGATAGAAACAAACAAACAAAAAAACGTACCACCAGAGTGAGCTGTCTAGTTTGAACTACTGGATTGCTGCGCCCACGCCGTATGCATATTCATGGGCACCACAGGAAAGTGAGCACCTCTGGAACCAACATTCAAATTCTCCCCTGCCAGCCAGTGCAGTGAACCAGGACTTCAACAGCCCCCTGGGGGGCTGGAGGAACCAACACAGCTCCCAGAGGTGGGGCGGCGCTCCTTGGGGTGGGGATGAGACCTGGAGCCTTGGGGAGGAGGGGATACACCCCAGCCGTGTGGAAAAGTGGGAGATGTGACCCTGTTTGGTGCAGGGAGGGAACTATATTGCTATAATCACAGAGTCTGTAAAGGAGCCACAGTGTACGTAGCATAGACACCCATTCTACCTAACCTGCGCTTCAGGAAGTAACGGATCCGATGAGCTCAGGATCTCCATTTAAAACCATCATTTAAGGGAATTTTAAGCTGTCTGAGAAGATGGATACACTGTGTTTGTTTTCTACATTAATGAGCTATAAAAAGAATGGAATAGGCCATAAATACAGTATTTTGTAACAGCCTTTACTAAAAATGCTACTACTTGTGTTTATCATTTATATCCTTGTACACAACCTCAAAATTGATTACACTTTAAACCGTACATAACTTGCTGTGTTTTTCATTTTGTGCTATACTACAAACATTTTTATAACTCGGTTAATATATTCCATATTTTGTGTTCTTATTGATTATGAATATTTCTTTAGGGGATTTTATTGCTTTTAAAATAACAAATGTTAGGTATTAAAAAATAGAAAAACCTATTGCGGCTTTTATATTTCTCTTTCCCCTGGTAATTCTAATACGCACGTTTTAGCACAAACATAATCAGAATATCTTTTTCCATATCTTTTATACTTCCTCACACTAATATTAAAAATGTACTAATATAGTGCCTTGTAAAAAAATCAGATTTTTCCCATGAAAGCCACTACTTAATGTTTTTTATTTGAATTCATAATCCTTTCCTTCCACAATTAAAAAATTAAAGTGCCAAAGATTATCACACATAACATGATGGTTTTACATCAAGTATATATTATCGTTCCTAATTGCCATTTCGGTTTATAGGCTAAAATATGATTTATATATGATATGATTTCACTATTAATTATCAAATTGAAAAAAACCTAAAATCTCACATTATAAATTCTCTCCTGGAAATTAGTTTTATTATTTTTTCCATAATCCTATCACACAAGCTATAAGTGCACTGCGGCATGAACACTTTAATTTTTCCAGTTAGTTTTAAGCAAGCCCAGAGGTGAGGTTTAATAAGGATCAATGGCACTTTATCTGGGACAGGGCCTCTTCACAGCATGCAAATTACACAGTAACACTTAAAAAAAGAAATAGATTTAATTAAAAAAAAAGTAGAACCACAGGCTCTGGAAATTCAATTAAAGGATTTATGCAAAGGTTTGCTAGGTTTTTATATGCAGTTACTGCTTACATAATGAGCTTTTCATATTAAAAATCAATAGGTAATCTAGACTAGAAGATCATCCCCTTAAATACATTTTTGAAATCAATTTGAAAAATAGTCCATCAACTGCTGTGACTACTCTTGCTGCTTCGATTACACTAAAAGCAATATTTAGATTGTAAGACGTGCTATGGAATATCTATGCCTGGATATTGCTTTCAAGGGCTCTTAGACTTCTGAGTACCTAAGATGATCGCCTAGTAACTCAAGATTGTGTTAAATGTATAAATAATTTATTTAATTATCAGCCGAAGCTCACAGACACAAACCCGGCATATTTATAATGGTCAAATGAAAGGAGAAAAGAGAAGAAAGGAAGGAGGGAAGGTGGAAGAAAACAAAGGAAAAGAGATGGCGGGGAAGGAAAAGAAGAGGAGAGAGAGAAGAGAGAGAGAGAGAGAGAGAGAGAGAGAGAGAGAGAGAGAGAGAGAGAGAGAGAGGGAGGGGCAGGCAGAGAGAGGCAGGAGGAGGGAGAAAGGCTTCTCTAAATTAGTCCTTGCTATCTCAATTGCCTATTGTGGGTTGGCTACTTAGCCCTTGGAGATATGCGTTTTGCTTTAAAACTCATTTAGGTCTTCAACCGAGGAAGCAATTAGCTAGTTTATAACTTAAGCAGACTTTCCATCCTCGGTTATAATGGGGGACAGGTCTTGAAATAATAATGAAAGCCGCTTCTCTAATTATATCCAGTAAGTTCACCACCTGTCTGGCAGCCAAGCCAGACGGGATGCAGCCTGATTTGGTGAAGGAAAGCAAGACCCAGGTAAGCCCACATCCCAACTCATCATCATAAGAGACCTCTTCCTCTGCACCTCTTTCCATTAAGACGGCATCCTGGCTCAAGCTCCCTTCAGCCAAATAGCCTTCTTCCAACAGGTCGAAACTGTCTACAGGACTAACTATAACAAAACAACACCTTAATCTCTTTCTGCAAAATCCTGGGAAGAAATAAGCAAAAGATCAACACACTCCAATGTATCCATTTTCCACAAGCTCCTCTTCTCAGCAATGGCGATATTCTAAGACAACGATGTGATAGCCGACCTGAGTCACCATGGGATGCCCGAGCGGCACAAAGAACCCTCTGCTCTCAACTCCCAGGAGGAGGAGAGAAGAGCTACTGAGAAACGCCCCGTCCAGTGCTGAGATCTCCACGGGGCCCGGGTTGTGATTTCTAAAGCGGGACTCTGGGGAGCACCTATAAAGAAGCAGCGTTTCTTGTGGGTGTGTTCACAGATGTGCTGGGGAGAGCTAAGGACCAAGCACGGGCTTTAGCTTTATCAGCTGTGATCTCCTCCATGTGCAAGGCTGGTGTGGAAGGCCCCAGACAGCGCTGAAAGGCTACAAAGATGAACCCAGAGCCGGCACGCCTAAATCAATAATTCTGTGCACACATCTGTCTGTTTTTTAAGTGCTGTATGAAAACGATAGTAAGGGAGGGACTGAAAAGGAAATCAAGTCTTTATGGGAAGCATCACAGTCGTGAAAGAGTGAAAGTCAGTCGTGAGATGGTGGTGAAAGTCAGTGTGCTGCTCCATTAAAAAAAAAAATGACCAGCCGGGCGTGCTGGCGCACACTTGTAATTCCAGTACTTGGGAGGCTGAGACAGGAGGATCGCGCAGGTTCGAAGCCAGCCTCTGCTACTTAATGAGGCTCTCGGCAACTTAGTGAGACCCTGTTTCCAAATAAAATATAAAATAGGTTGGAGATGTAGCCCGGAGGTAGAAAGTCCCTAGGTTCCATCTGCAGTACCACAAAAGAAAGAAAAAAATGACTAGAATATGCAAAATCGCAGAGAGAGAAGGCAGAGCCCTAGTGGCCAGGCCCAGGGAAAGTGAAGCTGGGACAGGACCACTGTAGAGAGGTAGGCTTGCTTCCTAAGGTGATAAAAATGCCCCCCAATGGAATAGGGTGCTGGTTGCTCAAATCTGGAACTCTATCAAAAGCCTGGCTTGTACTCTGGAGATGGACGAATTCTATGACATGTGAATTACATCTCAATAAAGCTGCTACAGGAGCAAGACGTTGTGGTGCATGCCCATGATCCAGGAACATGGGAGGCTGAGACAGGAGGATGGCAGGTTCGAGGACAGCCTCAGGAGTATAGCGTGGCTCCCAATAACCTGGCAAGACCCTGTTTCAAAACAAAAATAAAAAGGGCCAGGAATGGTATGAGGCTATGATGCACCGACATAGTATAAATAAAAAACTGAGGGTGTTGCTCAGAGACAGAACGCCCCTAGGATCAACCCATGCTACCATTTGTGAGTAAATACATAAAACTGTTATTAAAAATAAATAAGGTAGGCTGAGACCAGAAGATCACAGGTTACAGGCCAGCCTCAACAACTCAGGGAGACTGTCAGCCACCTGGGGAGATTCTATTTCAAAACAAATAATGAAAAGGGCTAGGAGGTATAGGTCAGAGGTGGAATGGTCCTGGATTCAATCCCTGTACCCCAAATAAAATATAAATATAGATAGATGATAAAGTACAGTGTAGCTTGAATAACTTCAAGAAGCAGCAAAAAATAAAATTTTTAAAAGGATTCAGCTTAAGAAAGAAAAAATAATCATTACTGTCTCCTACCAAAGTCCATCTAAACCCCCAAACCTTTGAGATGTCTCTGTGTCTACAAAACATCTTCCGTGGGGATGGGTTTAGAGCGCGCACAGGTACAAACATAAAAGACCGGCTGCCTGCAGGGCAATGCTACCCACCGTCAAAGTAAGCAGAGCCTTCCCACTGCCCCGGACGAGAGCCTAAGGAGAAGACGTCCCGGGTTAGTCTGATCAAAATGTCAAACACGAAGCTGTTTTGTAACCACGCGAGAGGTGTTAGCGACGGAGGTTTGAACGATGGGAACACTTAAAGATTTCCGCGGCGCCATTTCCATCCGTAAATGTATAAAAGTCATTTTACAGTGTGCTTAACAGTCGGGACCGAGAGCCGTCATAAAGGCAGATGCCCGCGGATGTCACTACATCCTCTTTCATTCTTATTATCGCATTTAAATCTCTCTGTAAAAGTGGTCTTGATGGGTAACTTTATGACACATTTCGAGACTATTCATTCTGAACAGAACTTCCTCCAAGGGATTCGCAGATAAAGAGGGACCACTTTCCCTTCATCATCCCTAAATTAATGCTGTAAGTACAGAGGAGAACGGCAGCCAGCCCCCGTGTGCCGGGGACTTGGCGCGCGCTGCCACGCGAAGGCTCGGTGATCTTACAGGTGACTCCGTTCGGCCTACAGGGAACCACTGGTTGGCTGCGGGAACCCTCCTCGCCCAACACCTTCCTGCTCACCTCGCAAAGACTTGGAGAAAGTTTGGGGCATGCAGGAAAACTTGAGGCCGGGCTTGGCAGAGGAGAAAGAATTCCAAAAAAAATGGCTGTGAGGTTCATAATAGCACCAGGTGCGGCTTTCCAACCTTTGCCCATTCTGGGGAAGGAAGGAGCCAAGATCTACCCATACGGGTAAGCTGGCAAAAGATGTGAGAAGGATCAGTAAATACTGCAAGCGTTGTGTGCCACACTTCAACTCCTGGAATCGCTCATCCCCGTTACTGGAAAGCTTCAGCGGGTACCGCCAATGGCAAAAAGGATGTGCGGGGCTGTGCTCCAGTCACACTTGATGTGAGGATACGGGAATACAAATTTCATGTATTTTTTAAACATTACCCAAATACTGCTTTTTCTTTTGCTATTTTTCAACCACTTAGAAATGTAAAAAGAAGGCTGGAGACATAGCTCAGTGGTAGAGGGCTTGTCTACATGTGCGGGGCACCGCGTTCAATCCCCATCACCACGAAAAAAGAAAAAAATTGGTAAAAAAGAATGCTTAGTTTGCGAGCTGCATGAAAAGAGGCAGTGGGCCCAAACTGGCCTGCGGCTTCTCTGTGGCTTTCTCTGAGGCTAGGCTATGGGCTGGCCAGGGAGGAGCTGGACCGGGATCCTGCTATGACTTGAGATTCATTCTCACCTTCCTTTATCTAAGAACAAAATGGCATGATATTCTTCAGTGTCACGAAGCTCAAAGGAACACATTCCATATTGTATGTGCTTCGCAGAACACCAAACTAATCTCAAGTTGCAGGAATTTGTATTCTAAAGTTTCTGAACTTCTTTCTTTGAAAATAATTGTCAGGGTCGCAAAGGTTACTATTATTTAAAGATTGACTAAGGCTTCTGTCTCTGATGGCTCTGGAACATTCAGTATTAGGGGCAAGACGGCCTTGGCTTATAAGATACAAGGCTGAACGCGTTCCCTCTGGCCCCGCCTAGCAATCTCATCATTAATGGGTGGGGCTATAAGAACGTACTGTGTGGCTAATCCTTTGTATTGGCATTTCTGTGTGGCTGAGGTTTTATTTTGAAATATATACAGGGATGGAAATTCACACTATTAATTTTCCCTCTTTCAACCTTTATTTCTCATGAATCCCCTGACCAACACAAGCACGGGCTCTTAAGAAAACCAGAGGCACAAATTAGCACTAGAAAACCTACTTGGAATAATCAAAGGATGGCTTTACCAAATAAAGTGAAGAAGGCTGAATTACGTAACACTTCTAGAGCAGTGTCCGTAATATCTGAAATGTGTGTAGAATTAAAAATAGATCGCTGTTATCTAGGATAATTTTAATGAACAAGAAAAATGCACACGCACACTGCAAAATGACACACTCGCGTGCTTTCAAAGCTTATTTAATATGTCCATGCATGTAGATCACGATGGTATTTACACTATTCGTTGGTGTGGAAAATCACCATTATTATCATCATCATGATGACGAAGACGACGGCGTCCACGATTAAGCACGAGGGAGACTCCAGCCTCGCTCAGGCCAAATGAGGTTCAAGGACTATATATTTTTATCTTCTAACCAATGTGGCCCAAATAAAGATTTTTAAATACCACAAGGCAATTACCATAAGACAAATGTGTCTCGGTACAAAGTCACAGAGTAGAAAAGGGCAGTACCGGAAGCAAATGCAAGGAGATTTCATACGTGGCGAAAAGTTCTGAGATCAGCAGAGCCCGGGCCACCACAAGAACGGGCTGGCAAGAACAGTACAGAAGGGCAAGGAAGTCTTCCCATGCTGCGGCTGACAACTTTCTAGAAACACTGCAATGGAGGGTTCCCCACTGGAAGCAGAATTTAATTAAGCAGAATTTAAACAAGGTGCAGGAAAGAATTCTCACTCCTGCGGGTTATCCGGAATCCATCGTAAATCTGAGTTCCGTGTTGTCTCAGTGGTTTACTCATTTGCAGGGGTAGGGAAGCAGATCTCAGCTGGTTGTCATGATGCAGAGACCGGCTGGTAGCTCTACAACGCCACAGTCATTCTGTCATTTCTTTGACTCTTGTTGGTTATGAAAGCAAGAGGACAGTGGCAGCTGGAGTGATCAAGTCTGCATCCAGGTGGAAAGGAATGAGGAGCCAAGCTGGGCTTGGGGGGGGCCCACCTGCCATCCCGCTGCTTGGGAGGCTGAGACAGGAGGATCACACATTTGAGGACAGCCTCAGCATTTTAGTGAGACTCTCAGCAACCTAGAGAGAATGTGTTTTAAAAACAAACAAACAAACAATATATATATATATATATATATATATATATATATATGTATGTATATATATATATGGTTGAGGATGTAGCTCGGAATTAAAAAAAAAAAAAAAGAATCAAAAATAGCTGCCATGCCGGTCTTTGCCCCAGCAAAGCTAAGGCTTCCAAGGGGCCTGATGCTCATTTCTGATTTGATGTGTTGGCTAGGCCCTGCCACGTGGCCACCTTTTGTTGCCAGAAAGGCTACATCATCTTTTCCAGCCTCTGTAGTGAAGCTCTGGAAGGATGCCCCGCATCCTGGAGAGTGGGGTGGACCCTGCCTCCCCGCCGGGCTGACGTAGTGGGAGGCGGGAAACATGGTTCATTATCTCGGGCTATTTAGAGAGTCACATCCATGGAAAACATGGGTAAAAAAAAGTAACTGGTTAGTTATCGAAAGTGATTTCAAAAAACAGCAGTGCATGGACCAGGGAGGAGGCGTGTGCTCTAACTCTTCCTAGACACTAGACCTGTAGGAGTAAATCTAGAAATCTAAAAACCTAGCCTCACTATAGTTCCTAATCTCTTGCCACACTTAAGCCTGGTCCTTAAGATGTCCCCACACATGACTGCCATATTATTTACTTATTTACTCATTCATTTACTTATTTTGGTACCAGGGGATTGAATCCAGGGACACTCTACTTCTGAGCTACACACCCAGCTCTTTCTAGTTTCTTATTTTTGGAATAGGGTCACGCTAAGTTGCTGAGGCTGGTCTCCAATCTACGATCCCCCTTTCTCAGCCTCCCAAGAACTGATCCCTGTGTTCTTACGTCTCCACTAGCTTCCTGCAGTCAGGCAAGGCTACTGAGCCACGCATGGAAGAGGGAGGAGCCATGTATGGAGAAGGAGGAGTCATTCGTGGAACAAGGCTGGCCATGTATGGAAAAAGGCAGAGCCATGCACAGAAGAGTGCAGAGCCACAAGATGGAAAGAGTCCGGGTCTCTGGATCACCACATGAAAAGGAGCTACCTGCTGACCCAGAGCAATAACCTTGGGCCTTTCATAAGTAAGGTATAAATTTTGACCATGTTAGAGTCACTGTACATGTGTGGCTTAGTTGTTATAGCAGCAAGCATTACCTTTAGTAACACACCAACCTACATCTTAGACATCTCAGAGTCACAGTATTCTCAGCACACCCTGTTGGCTATACTCCCACTTCATGCTTATTGGTCTGCTTTAGCTCTGCCGAGCAATCCCAGGAGCATCTCTAGGTGGCATCCAGCACCAGCTGACCTAGCACAGGGCCCAGCCCTCCAGTCCACTGATGGCTTTCTTAGGGAAACCATCTGCCTGTCCAGCCTGGCTGTCATTGGTGTGAACAGATTCACAGACTCTTTCCTGCCATCGGTGAGGAAGAGATGTCTTAGGAAGTCTGCTCTGCTTTTAAAGTTCAGTTTTTCACATCTCTTGCCTGGACCCCTCTTATCAAAAAGCCCTTCTGTACCCTCAATGATAGGTTTGCGGGGAAAGCCTAGCTTCACACCGAATGGGTGATTTACCACACCGTCGTCGCGCTGCATTGTGGAACCTGCCATCTCAATTTCACAAGCCCAGTCTCTTTTCTGCTCACTTTGTTTCCTCTAGCCCCGCTCCAAGAGCTATTGTCAGGAGAGGCCTTGGAAGCTCGAGAGTCTGCTCATTCTAAGTTGCACTGAGCTCTATTTCTCTTGTTCTGTTCTTAGATGGAAAATAAACTGCATAAGGGGGATGTCTTTATAGTAACAACCCTTAAATATTTTACAGGCAGGAATCTTGGTGGGTGGTTCAGAGCCTCAATTATCCTTCTCAGGAGAGAGTATAAATATCCCTGGGGGTTTATTTCACAAACCCTAGGCGATTCTGTGCCATTGAAAACCCATGGAATTTACATCTGCTTCCAAAATCTAAGACTCAATGGCTTTGGAGCATTCAAAAAATAATAATAAGGCCAGAAAGACCGCACAGGTGTAAACAAAAAATCCACCTACCCATCCATCCACCTACTGAGAGACACAATAAAGACGGCCAAGTCAAATCGCTCACAACTATTAGGTAGAGGCGATTGATATTCAAAGTTTGGCTCATAACATACTTTGAGGGCAACAGGCAAAGATGTTTGCAAACATTAATTACCTCAAAGGAGAGAGTAAGAGCAGGCCCACTGCAGTGTAGAAGTCGGGGCAGAGTGTTGGAAGAATCAGAATCCAGGTTGTTACTACACCCCGTCCTAGGTCACTTCGTTGATGCTAGGTCTTTAAATAAGTCCCACCGTCTTCAGTTGACAGGTAAGGAAACTGAGAGGCTCAGAGGTTCAGTACCCTCTCCTGGGTCAGTGAGGCCCTTAATATAGAGAAGGCATGGGTGGCCTTTGTACCCAGGTCTGCTTTATCCCAGGTCTTGGGCTTATCCACTTAGCACAGTGCCTACTCTTATTATCGGGCTACAAAAAGGGAAAGGCTTAAAGCGCTGAGGATACAACTACACTCAGATCTGGAAACTGAGTGTGGACCCTGCTGGGTAGCGCTCCGATGCAATACTGCTGCTCCTGCAGTGGTGTGGGGAAGAGCGTGATGCAGCCCGCACCTGGTGCAAAGGCTGTGGATGAGTGAAGATTCAAGAATCTTTGAGCCCCCGGCAGCCCCCGGCATTCTCAGAGGCAAGGCGGACGGACTGCACACATGGTGAGCTGTGTTTGGTGCCACGGGAGAGAAGAGAGAGGGTTTTGCATTAATTGAATAGAAAAAACGTACGAACTGCAACCCCCGCATCCCCATGAACTGTCCATTTTTAAACAGATATTTGAGGCCAACAATAAGGAAAACTGAAGTCAAGGAGGTAGAAGGAGCCAAGGTGACTGGTTTTACTAAGAAAGACTGGGCGAGCCAGGCGGGGTGATGCTCCCTGTAATCCCAGCACTTGGCAGGCTGAGACAAGAGGACCACAGGCTCCAGGCCGGCGTCAGCAACCGAGCGAGGGCCTCAGCAACTTAGTGATACCCTGTTTTAAAACAAGTAAATGAATAAATAAATAAATAAATAAATAAGGCTGAGGGTGTAGCTTAAAAGCAGTATGTCCCTGGGGTTTTTTTCCCCCATTACTCCATCCCCTCTCTCCCCCCCAAAAATCTCAGGGAGCCTAGAATATTCTAGTCCGGATCCTGGAGTTGTCTGAAGCATGTCCTAGTCAATCCTAGGAAAGAGGAAAGAATGTTTCTGAGCTCTGATGTCTATTTCAAGCTTTTATCAGCACCAATTTCAGCCCCCTTTTTCCTTCTAATTCTGAACAGAGGGAAAACAGACATTAATTAAGGAAAGCTTTATCTCTTCGCACTCTAATGAAAGCCAAGTCACGGTTATATTTTTTTTCCCCAAGATTTTTCTCCACTTAATGAAGACATTATTCCCCCGTTTTCAAAGTCATTTTACAAAAGAGCATTCAAGAGACATTAAAGTCAGTTTAAACTAAAAAAGTCTTTTTGAAGTCAATAAACAATAAAAGAACAATGAAAAGAGAGCGTTTGATCCCGTCTTGGCCCAAAGTCTTTAATTTATGTTTTAATCTACTAGATAAGTCAGTCTTGTATTCAAACAGTCCTCACCTCAAGAATACAGTGAACTGAAACTGTGAGTGTTTAATAATTCTCTCCTTAAGATGTGCACGCCTGCATGCACATAGAGATACGTGTGCATATGTGTACCTGTATGTATATGTGTACGGCTGAGTATATGCATATATGAATATTTCCATGCATGCAAATATTTGCATATATGCATATATGCGCATGTCTGTGTAATCATGTGTGTTTGTATATACATGTATACGTGTATGCATGAGTTTAATATGTCTATGTGTATACATCGCACACACATATATATCTCATTAACACGGATGCAGGTCAGTAGGAAGTCTTCCACAAGAAGGGAAGAAAGTTCTAAAATTATTTCTAGTCTATTTCTTTGGAAAAAAAATTAAATGAAAGGAAGAAAAAGAAAATAGGATCTTTGGCTTTGAAATTCATGGCAAGATCAAAGATTATAATGCTCATAGATTTTTCAAGGTATACATTATTAATACCACAGGCAAACACATAACTGATCAATAGCACGGTCAGCAGATGATTAGGTAAGCTCGCGTCTCTGCCTCCGAGCGGAACCCTGGGTTCCCTCCCTGTGAGCTGTTTACCTGGGCATTACCCTCCACCCAGCCATTTCCTGCTCCGGAGAGGATGCTGGGGCTTTTTAGTCCAGAGGGAAGAGAAAAAAACGAGCAGTTTAATATACCCCACGTGTCAAAACACTCGCTCCATGTGTGAGCTGCCCCCCTTTCCCTTCATGAGATGAAATTTGCAAAACGTTTTTAGCCATTTTAAAGTGTACAGCTCAGCAGCATTTAGAAGCTCGGTGTTGTGTGATCGCGGTTTCTATGGAGCTCCAAGACTTGTTACCACTTCCCCCAGGAAGCCCAAGACCCAGCGGTCCTCTCTCCCCACCCCTCCCCACAGCCCCTGGCAACCAACTATATTCTAGCTCTTGGAATTTGCCTCTTCTGAATATTTTATGTAACTGGAACCACATAATCTGTGACATCTCATGTCTGGTGTGCTAGCCTCCCTTAATAAAAACAAATAAAGCCCATACAAACGCAGCTCTGATTATAAACATCAGTTCTTTGGAAAGAAAAAAATATCCATTAAAGAGAGACTAGCTTTGGCACAAACACACCGGTGTTCTCTGATTATGAGTATTATTTACTGGAAAAATAAAAGGAAGTGCACTAATTTACATAATCAAGGAAACTTCATACAGGGGGCTTTCTATCCCAATACTTGGGGGGCTGAAACAGGAGGATTACAAGTTTGAGGCTAGGCTCAGGAATTCAGTGAGACCCTCAATACCTTAGCAAGCCCTTGATTCAAAATAAAAAATAAAATAAAAAGGTCTGGGGGTCTAGCTCAGAGGCAGAATGCAATTTGGTTCAACCGGCTGTACCAAGAAATGGAAAAGATGAACAGATTCCTGGAAAACATTTAAATTAAGAGGCTAGGGATCCATGAGTCTACTATTTGGGAATACTGCCCCAACCTTTGAGCTTGGGGTCATGGGATAAAACTGACAGTTCCTTCACAAATCCCCTCTCGGGGCCACAGCTGGACGGAACCCAGGAGGCCGAGTGGACATGTACATCAGTATGACTACCAGCCTGGAGCGCTCAACCCCTTTAGAAAGGGCAACTTTGGACAACCACACTTCTCTTCCTCTGACTTTTCTCGAGGGTCAGAGGTGTTCCCAGAGCAGGACACAGAGTTGCCCTGTCTATTTCTCCAACAAGGGGAAAAACCAGAGACTCTCAGAAATAAAAATGAGGCATCCCAGCAAGGAAGAGAAAAGAAGAAAAAAACGAGGAGTGTTTCTACATCTTCAGACCCAAAGCAATTTGCGGGGTGAGGGTCCCTACTTGCTTTTGTGGCTTCTAAGCGTAGATGAAGGGGGTGGCTTGCAGGATCGCACGTAGATCAGAAGAGCTCTTGGTAGCTGTCAATCCTATTCCACCACTTGGACGAGGGTAAGGGATGAGCCCCCCACCCGGGCATTCCTCACACCACAGCGTTCTGCAATGGAGCAGGCGGCGCCTTCCGCAGGGTGGCCGGCCATCATGGATGCGGTGTGCTCAGATCAACAACGGGCTCCCTCCACTCCCACCTCGCCCTCCATTCTGACCTTCACACGGATGCACTAAGATTCCTGTTCTGTGGGAGAACAAAACCCTCGATCAAACGGTAGGTCCCTCAGCACGGCGACTCCAGTGTGACCGTCCCGAGGGCCAGAGAGGCCTAGCCTGGAAAATCAGAATGTGTGTCTCACCTTTTTAAATCATTAGATGGTCTGCAAACAGGGAGTTTTATATTTGATCATAAGCCTAAACTAACCTAACACACCTCAGCCCTGGGGTGAAGCAGGATGACAACTAGCCGGGTTTTAGGGACTGAGGTATAAATTCCACAACGCGGCTTGAGCTTCCGAATCCAGAACCATGAACTGAGAAGCTACTGAGATAAGCTGATACACGTGGTCTCATTAGCCCATCCGGCTTCCCCTCTCAGGCATCCTGACAAGTCTTAGCCTCTCAAAAACCACACACGTGACCAGTCACCTATTTCTCGATAGTGGCAGCTGCTCAGCACCTGGGGACGATGCCGGGTGCTTCTTCTACAAACTTCTGTGCAGTGGAGCGTGGCAACGTCTCCCTCCTGTATAAATGTGAACTTGGACGCCTACATTTCCAACGGCTGTCCTTTAAAGCAGCCTGCTATTTGATTAAACATCATCTATCAATTTCTCCCAAAGCCTCGGCCAAGAGTGGCCGCAGTTTGCACTCACTGCAAAGCCAGCTCAAACGCGCACGCTCCACGTGAACTATCCGCACGCCTTCTGGAGAGCACAATCCCCAGGGCTTCATTCCTCCACGCTGCGTGTTTATTTTCCTTCTTGCACAGCAAGACCAACTCTGTTACTGCGAGCACAGAATTGCAGCGGGATAGAGATTTGACACGAGGCGATCACCTCCCCTTAGCAAAAGCAAATAAAACACAAGTTCAACGAGCCTCAGAGCCGGAGTGCAGAAATGTCACCGTGCCTGGAAAGAGAGGAGCTCCAAGGACACTGATGGAATCGCGGTCCTCCCGGGGTGGTGGGAGAAGGTGACCGTGCCGGGGCCCCGAGGGGAGCCAGCGCGGGTGCCCAAGAAGAGCAGCAGGGACAGGGCGAGACCCCCCGGAAGCAGCCTGGGGTTGGATGTCATTGGCGCGGCGGTCGCAGCGCCCGCAGCTTCGTTTCTTGAAGCTAATGAAGGGAAATGTAACGGGTCGAGGCGGCGGGGCGAGTTTACAACTGACAGTAACTATAACGTACGCCAGTTTGTATTAAGATGTTATTACACCTTTCCAGTTCTAATCACCAATTATGACTCTATTACTCCTGCTTGGCAGTTCATCTGCTCGCGCCTCTTCTCAGGGCGACTTGGAGAAGGACCTCTGATCTCCCCGTTCCGCCTCGGCGAGCTCGCAGCACGGAGGCTGTCATTTCGCCGACACTGAAGGGGTGAGGCATTGCTTTGGCTCCGATAACTGAACCTGACCTCACAACAATTTACTGAGGAAATACCTGCTTAATAGCAGTGTGAGCCCGGTTTCCTTTCTGCCCGCCGCGGCCCTGCAAATTAGCGACAACAGGATAAATCTAGAGCGGGCTCACTAGACACTTCATTAAATCACTGTTCGCCTGCCTTGTAGCGCGCTAATAGAATCACAGTCCTCGTTAGCTACTGAATAAAAGATCAATCACAGATTTTGAAAGCTCGTGCTACCAGCTTCCAGTGGAAACAAGGAGAGGGGGGGGGAAAAAAAGGAGAGTGAGCAAGAGAGAGAGGGGAAGATATTTAGGACCATCGCTGAGATTCTGAATGGCCTCGCTGCAAGTTTCTTAAATTACCTTTTCCACAACTGACTCCAACAGCAATACTCAAAGGAACTTGTTAAGCTGGCTTTCAAGAGCAGCGCTCTAATATATGACTGCTAGACCCTGGTCAAAAGTTCATAATGTGCATATGTAAAAAGGTACTAAATTGCCTGAGGGCTAAAACCAGAGGAGTTTAATTGTAGCAAAATGCTGAAAATGGTCTGTTGAGAGTCCTTCTATTGGGATACTGCGGGCTTTGGCTGATTGAAGTACGGCACATAAAAGTCTTACAACAATATTTCCTTAAAGGCCGAGGAAAAACTGCCAGCAGCAGGTACTGCTTGAATGTTGTGGTTAAAGAAAAACATTTTCCTCCCCTAAAATAAATAGAGTATTAAAAACTGCTCCGGCCCATAATTCTAAAGAATGAAGGAAAAAGGGACGGCTCCGAGATCATCAATAAAGTATAACTCGTAAGGCATGTCCGATCTACTCGTGGGTATTTTTACACAGGGGCACGCTGGAGGTATTTGGGCATGGCCAGTAAGGGGTTTTGGACCTTGGGTGGCCTTGATTTTGAAGGCAGCTTTGCACTGAAGCAACCGCTCCTCCTGGCCGCCTCGTCCATCACTGGGTTAGACGTACCTACGAAGAATCTTCGCCAAGCCACCTATGTAGCTGGTCTCCATTTCTTCTTTCATACACTAAACACAATCGGCTTGCGTGGATGGCTTTCTTGTACCTAGGATTTTCTACTTCCCGTAAAAACACTCATTTTTTTTTTTTTTTTTTTTTACATTTTTGTTTCCTTTTCTTCCTCTGACCTTAGGAACTAGCTCCTCACTTGGGGAGCTGTGATGTGAATTACCATAATACATGGTAATTCCATCAGCTAGGAGGGTCTGCGTCATGTACAGGACACCGGGAGAACCTGGCAGCAGCTTCTCTGATTTCCAAGACACTCTTGTGAAAGTTAACTTCAGTTTCATGGATAGAGAAATATATGTGGCCAAGTATCACTTTAACTGTTTTTGTTTTTGTTTTTGTTTTTGTTTTTTTTTTTTTGTGTGTGTGTGTGTGTGTGTGTGTGTGGTACTGGGGATTGAACCCAGAGGCATTCTACCTCCCAGATACAACCCCAGCCCTATTTTATTCTTTAATTTTGAAATAGGGTCTCACGAAGTTGCTGAGGCTGAACTTGTACCTGCGATCCTCCTGTCTCAGCCTCCCAAGTACTGGGATAACAGGCGTGTATCACGATACCCCACTTAATCAGAGTTGAAGGCAATTAAGGAACACGGATGGCACAGCCCGCCCACTGCTACCGGGTATGTCAGACATGGCAGCCCTGACGTCCCCTTGTTTCTTTCTAGGACTCAGGCCCCATGTCCTCAAAGGCAGCTCTAGTGCATGCTGGCTCCTGACCGCCTCCTCCTCCTGACCTCAGCGGCTGTCAGACCCCACAAGAGCGGGCGGCTTCTCCAGCCAAAACATCACACTCCACTCAGGAGCCCAGCCCCATGGCTCCACACAGACCACTGCGGTGAGGGCCAGAGCCCACGCAGGCCGATGGGCATCGGCAGGATGTGCTTAGGGGAGCGATGGGCTTCGACGGCAGGGCGCAGGCGCCTGAGTCGGACACCTGCTCCTCTCCCTACAGGCTGCGCGGTCAAGGAAAGTCACTCGGAAGTAGATAAAATGGGCACGGTAATTCAAAACTCGTAGGTTCCTGTTGGAAGAAAAGTAAGTGAAATGATATATATGTACACATATATATCATTATAATATCATATATATCCTTATATATCAAATGATATATAAAATATAAATGAGTATATATATTAATATATATGTGAATACCTGAGAATATGAGGATATAAATGGATATATGGATATATTCATGCATTTTTTGGCCCGTGGCCTGTCAACAAATCCTCCTTGTCTAACAAGCTGTGCTACCCACTTAAACCTGAAAACTATCCAAAGGATGCTCAAATGCGGGTAATTCCAATGGAGAAATTTTAAAATATGTTTCCAGTGTAATTTCAATGGGAAAGCTTGTTAACTTGCTGTAAACCAGTGTATTTCTTTCTTCTTTCTTTCTTTCTTTTTTATTTATTTATTTTTGTGGTACTTAGGATTGAACCTGGAGGCATTCGACCTCTAAGCTTCACTCCCAGTTCTTTTTCTTTCTTTTTTTTTTTTTAAACACAGTCTTTCTATGTGTCTGAGAGTCCTGCTGCATTGCCGAGGCTGTCCTTGAACCTGTGCTCCTCCTGTCCCAGCCTCCCCGGTGCTGGGCTGGCAGGCAGGAAGGCATCACTATGCCCCACTGAATCAATATACTGAAAAGAACGACTCCATCTACCCGATACCCTGGACCAATCTCATTCATAGGCACGAATAAGACTCATTTTCAGCTAACTGTGGGCATTAGATGCCCTTTACCAGCTGATCATCTCAAATCTACTGAAAAGCAGGCAAGAGCTACTTTTGACCCTTACTTCTCACCCTTGACCAGGCTCTTCGAGACCAATAGAAGACCTCAAAGATGAGCATGGAATGCATGGACAGCTTTTACTTCCTCTGGCTTCGCACCCTTACAATGCTCCCCCCAAAGCATTTCCATTTTACTTAGGCCTTGTACAAGCACACTCCTTCCTCATTTCTGCTCCTCTATGAAAAGCAGAAAAGAATTCATATGCAAAGGCGGAATGAGAGTGCTAAAGCCAGCAGAGACCCAAGTCAAGACGGGGAGGTGCCTTCCTGGGAACAGACGCACGCAGTGTGATTCCTGCTGAGGATGCGATCCTTTAATACTGTGCGTCAGTGTCTACTAAAATATAGTAAATATAATAATAATAATAATAATAAGAAGAAGAAGAAGAAGAAGAAGAAGAAGAAGAAGAAGCAGCAGCAGCAGCAGCAGCAGCAGCAGCAGCAGCAGCAGCAGCAGCAGCAGCAGCAGCTAGGTGAGATTTTAAAACTATCAGCAAAATCCTCCAGCACCCACGGATAGAGATGCTAGAAGGACTTGGCTTTTATGGAAACTAGAGAAACAGAGCATGCTGTGGGACTCGCCTCCGGGAAGCTCACAGCCTGGGCTTATGAATATCCTGCCACCTCCAGACGCCAGCGTCCTGTGTGGAACTCTCGGCCCGTCACGTGAGCTCAGAGTCCTGCAAGCTCGTAGTTTCCAGCAGAGCGACCGAATGCAGCAGCCATACTCAATTCATTCAGAGAAAGAGGAGGGAGCCCGTGTGTATATTTAGTATTCTTTTTGCAAAAGAAAATTATTTTAGATTTATATATGACAAGTAATTAGGCATCTCTCTATCTGGCAAAATAAGGTAGTTTCCCCCCCCAACTATGTATGGCAATAAAAATGTGTGTACAGGCAGCAAGACCTTGAATGGCTGAAAAATCTACGAAACTAAGTTTTGCCCTCCACCCCCATCCCCCAAACACACCCCAACATAACCTTGGTACTATCCCCAGTTAGACTTGCAACTTTTTGTCTTGGATAGGCAAAAATGACTGAAACCAAGAGGTAAAGTCTTTCAAACCGAATGTTACTTCTAGACCTAAGCAAATGATCTCTAAATACTCAAGTATTTGCAACTAAATGTTGAGTTGACTGACTAATAAAGCAGATAAAATAAGGGGAAGCTAATCGAAGCTGGCCTTGGGGTGTTCCAAATTTGGTTGACAAGAGCCCTGCCATGGACTAATAGGTATGCAGTAGAGAGTTGTTCACAAAGCTATTACAAATAGCTTCTTGGGATTTTATTTATTTATTCATTCATTCATTCATACATTTATTTATTTATTTATTTATTTATTTAGTACTGGGGATGGAGCCCAGGGGCATACTACCTCTGAGCCATAACCCCAGCCCTATTTTTTATTCTTTATTTTGAAACCAGGTCTCACTGAGTTGCAAAGGGCCTCACTAAGTAGCTGAGGCTGTCCGTGAACCACAAGCCTCCTTTCTCAGCCTCCCAGATGCTGAGATTATAAGGGTCCGCCACCATACCCAGCTACTTCTTGTGATTTTAAAATCTTGCCTTATAATTTTTTATTCGCAGCATCAAGCATGCTTTCAGGCTCACTGGAAATGCAAACATGTCATTAATATTGTCTTTATTTTATTTGTTAATTTTTTTTTTGGAACTGGAGATTGAACCCAGGAGCATTCTACCTCCAAGCTACACCTGTAGACATTTTTATTTATTTTTTTAAAATTTGAAACAGAATCTTCCTAAAGTTACTGAGGGTCTCGCTAGTGGTTGAGGCTGTCCTCAAACCTAAAATCCTCCTGTCTCAGCCTCCCAAGTACTATGATTACAGGCATGCACCACCACGCCCAGCTCTCAGGATTATTTTCAAATATTTAGCTGTATTTAGTCTAGGTGATTTCCAATACTACAAACGGACAGACATACGCAGCCAGTCATTAATAACGGTGTACCCAAGTGAGGGGGAGCACAACTTGCCCCATCAGAAGTCATGAATAGCTGGTAGCTTACACGTAAACCACAGACCTCAGAGACTCATGGGTACAGAGCTATAGAAGAGACATGAGAAAGACAAGAACTGGTGAACTGGCAGGGGCCCAGTGTTTGGTGAGAAGGAGGAAGAAGATGAAGAGGAGGAAGAGATGAGAGACAGAATCTCAGACCACTGCATCCCTTTCCACACACACACACACACACACACACACACACACACACACACACAGGATAATTCCCAAATAGACCTTAAAAGGATCCTTACTTGTAGGCCATTCTGAAGTAGACAGCTAAATCAGAAAACCATACTTCCTCAACATATATTTAACAGATGAAATAAAAGGTGAATCTCTCTCAGGCCGGAGACACGGTCATTAGGATGCTCTCTTGCAGCTTGACCGTGACATTTCTGGGTTTGGTTTCATACTTTGGACGAATGACCTTGACCTAGATAAACCTTGAGGGTCACGCCCATCTGTGGCTACCAGAGGAGGGGAAGGGAAGCCTTGGCCGTTACCTGGCGTGGCACACGCGCATCCGCTCTGCCCACATCATCTGCTGGGCTCCACTTGGATTCCGTAATCCATTAGTTTACTAATATAATCCCTCTAGGTTATAATTAATAGGAGAAGCTAACCTGGGAAAACTTCAAGGAGTGGAGTTAAGTGAAGTAAATTAAATGCCGAGATGACACGGGCAATGAAAATTGTTGGGAATGAAGAGGTTTTATTGTCCTCCCCAGGCCCAAGAAGGATAATCATCTTCCAGCCATCTCTCCCCCACCACACCTCCACAAGCCAATTTCACCCCAACCCAAGCGGAGGTGAAACGTGGCGCCACCTACAGACAGCCACTAGTACGTGTCTGACTTTACATCTGTATTCTTGCCCAGGAACACATGTATACAGACAACTGTGTTTTTAAACACCAGATTGCTTCCCCTGGTATTCACGGTAAAGATTCGTCAAATTGTTTGTTTGTTTGTAGGCTGCATAAGAACCTTTAGAGAAGACCTGTGCTATAAATGTGAGATAAGAGAATAAATGAACGTTTCAGACGGCCTGGCTACACCCATGACACAAGCACCCGATTGGCAAAGAACAGAGGAGGGCGGTATAATCAAATTATGGTGTCTAGGCTGTGTTTGGTAAGGCCGAGTCATGCACCTGTGTCGCTGGACGACTGCTCGGTTTTCTGACCTAGAAACAAGGGGAGGGTGTGAAGCCCACGTTCAAAGTCAGGCAAGCTTCTACGTCCAGTGGAAGCTGCTGAGTTTATGTTATGTGCATGCCTGTCTCTGTGGTACCCGTGGATGGTAAACATGCAGAGAAAGGCTATTAGGAGTTCCCTTTCCACCAAGAAAGGCCTGGCACTCAGCAATAAATGTATTTTTTAAATGTGCAGCATGGTTAGTAATCATGGGAAATACTAATCAGAACTACACTGGGATTCCATCTAGCTCCAGTTAGAATGGTAATCAGCAAGAACACAAATAAAGCCGGATGTGGTGGTGCACACCTGTAATCCCAGTACTTGGGAGGCTAAGACAAGAAGATCCCAGGTTTGAAGCCAGCCACAGCAACTTTGTGAGGCCCTCAGCCATCTAGTGAGATATTTGAAGATACCTTTCCAAAAGAATTAAGGTTAGAATACTCTGGTGATAAATGCTTGCCCATGTTTACAGTAGCCAAAATATGGGACCCACCTGGGTGTCTGTCAAAAGATGAATGGATAACGAAATGTGGCAGGTACACACAACAGGAATTTACTCAGCCATAAAGAAGACAAAACTATGTCATTTACCAAAAAAAAAATGAATGGAAGAGAAAATACTATGACGAGTAGATCTGCCTTTCTCAGAAAGTCAAGGGCACATGTTTTTTCTCTCACAGGTGTGGAAGCTAAAGAGAAAAGAAGAGGCACAGGAGACTTTGGACAACGAGGACAGTGATCAGTAGAACAGTGGAAGAGGGTTTGAGGAGAAAGGTGAGTTGAGGGGAAAGGAGGATTAAGGAAGGAAAGAAACAATTCAGACTACGCTGCATCTGTATATGAAGGTGCCATGCCCAGGGAAGTCACAGACAGATGGGATCGGGGACCGGGGAGGATGCGGAGGGGACCGGGGAGGATGCGGAGGGGAAATGCCAAATGTCGTGTATATGTATGAAAACATCACTTTGAATCTTGCTACAATGTGCACTTATGATGTACCAATAAAATATATTTTTAAAAAAAGCATGGCACTTACTCAAGAATAAAAATTTTCAAATGTAAAATGAAAAAAAAAAAACAAGCCAATGAAGAAAAAGAGAGTTTGCGTTTTGACCCACTAACTTCGGAAGATTCGCCTTTGCTGGATCGAGATGCACGTGTAAATTAGAGTGACACTTACTTAGCGAGGCTCTGTACCCAAAGACTGGTCGCTAGTCATTATTTTATTTTTTATTATTTTTGATGGTACTGGGGCTCCTGGAAGCCCTTCTACCTCTGGGCTATACTCCCAGACCTATTTTTATATTTTTATTTGAAAACAGGATCTCTTAAGCCAGCGAGGCTAGCTTTGAACCTGTGCGATCCTCCTGTCTCGGCCTCCGGGAATTACAAGCGTGCGCCACCATGGCCGGCACTAGCCGTTACTTTAAAAGAACCAAGAGGTCAAGGAACATTTTTTTCAGGCTGAAAGAAAAGACCTTCCAATGTGTTTTTTTGTTTTGTTTTGTTTTTGTTTGTTGTTTGTTGTTGTTGTTTTTGCAGTACTGGGGATGGAACCCAGGGGCATTCTACCGTTGGGCTATAACCCCAGCCCTATATTTTTATTCTTTATTTTGAAACAGGGTCTCACTGAGGTGCAAAGAGCCTCACTGAATAGCCGAGGCTGTCCTCAAACCATGATCCTCTTGTCTAAGCCTCCCAGATGCTGGGATGACAAGCATGTGCCATCATGCGCGGCTCTACTGTGGTATTTTAAAGAATAAAATGGTATATTTAGAGGGGAGCCTATGATGTTCATAGATAATCCTGCCTTTATAAACGATCTGAGAAGGGCCCCTGGAAAGGTCCATTAATGAGGATGAAAGTAACAAAATAAAGCGAAAGGGTGCAGAGACACACACCATCAGGGCCTCTCCAGTCAGTCTAAACTTATACCAACTCCCTTAAATGCACAGCACGTTAAAATCACTGGGCAGGCACGTGTGACTATGTGACATTTCAGCATCAAATAAAGCATCCTTCCGGGAGTATTCTCTAAGGGGGTGCTTGCAGAAACGCCCCTGTCTCACGGGGAATGTGCCCCTTCCGTCCTCAAACAATGCAGGCGACTCCTCCTCGGGCAATCAGTCAACGCCAAGTGTGCGCGTCTGATAGTTCCGTCATCAGATGGCACTGCAAATTTCATTGCATATTTTAAATCACGTTAACATGGTTTGTTAATGCTCGTATCCACTAAAAGGCCGCAGCTATTTCAGTAATGAACGGGCATGATGATTCGTGTACGGATTACCCAAGTGACTCGTGTGGAGGTCCTACGTATTCTTCTTTCAGAATCTGTCTCCATGCCAGGCGTGGGGGCGCACGCTTGTAATCCCCACGCTTGGGAGGCGGAGACAGGAGGATCCTGCTGGTTCAGAGCCAGCTGTGCTGGCTTAAGAGACCCTGTTTCCAAATAAAAAAATATAAAATAGGTCTGGGGGTGTCGCCAGGAGGTAAAGGGGCTTCCGGGAACCCAGAACCACCAAAACAAAACAAAACAAAAAAAAAGAATCTGTCTTCATTTGTGAAGGGCTGTGGCTGAGAAGGTGTATCAAAATGTTTCGGAGACACTACAGCAGCCATGATTTTAATAATTGTTTATAGAAGTAAACAGCATATAGATGGGCATGGTGGTACATGCCTGTAATACTTGGGAGGCTGAGACAGGAGGGCTGCAGGCTTGAGCACAGCCTCAGCGACTTGGTGAGACCCATCATAATTTGGTGAGTTTCTGTTTCAAAATAAAAAATAAAATAAGGTCTGGAGGTGTAGCTCGAAGAAGAATGCCCCTCGGTTCAATCCCCAATACCAAAAAACAAATAAAAAGAAAAGACACAAACAATTTGGTACCTATTGGAAAGAAAACTACTTTAAATTATGTTAAAAGATTGTTCTGAGTTAGCTCTATCAGAGTTCCCCAAGGCCCAACTTTGATGCTACTGCTTAAAAAATAAAAGATGGGGCCGGGCATGGTGGCATATACCTTTAATCCCAGTACTTAGGAGGCTGAGACAGGAGGACTGCAGGTTTGAAACCAGCCTCAGCATCTCAGTAAGGCTCACAACAACTTATTGAGACCTTGTTCCCAAATAAAAAATCAAATATGGCTGGAGAGGTAGAATGCTCTTGGGTTTGATCCCCAGTACCACAATAAATAAAAATAAAGGAGAAAGGAAAAATATTTTGCTGTGCACTAAATGACATTTAAATAGCAGATATTTTATTTTCTCATTGGCTCGGGTACACATGCATATACGCACGTGTCAACACGTTCATCCTAAAATGTATGTTTTCCAAATGCATATATCTGCCTACTTATATTCAATTCATACTTCAAAAGTTTGTTTCTATTTCTGTAATGCCAAGGGTATTATTGTTCTTGTCTCTAGAACCCTAATACCATTAACACCCTTTTGTACAGATGTACGACATTTCTGAATAATCAGCTTTCGCAGCCTCCCTCTTGGTCTTCATCCTAAAAAGATCTTCTCCTTCCCAAGCCACTTTCCTATTTTCATAAAAATGACCTCTTAATTCTGGGCATGGTGGCTCTTGCTTGTAATCCCAGTACTTGGGAGGCTGAGACCTGAGAATCATGGGTTCAAGGACAGCCTCAGCAACTTAGCCTAGTCCTTCAGCAACTTAGTGAGACTCTGTTTCAAAATAAAATAAAATAGGGCTGAGGGTGTAGCTCAGAGGTAGAACACCCTTGGGTTCAATCCCCAGTAACACACACATGCGCGCATGCACACACGTGCACGAACATGCATACTTATACCTGTATTGAGTCCCAACATAAAAAAAAAAAAATTTAGTAGGTAGCAGGGCATGGTGGATACACTTGTAATCCCAGCATTCAGGAGGCTGAGACAGGAGGTCGCGATTCATGGACAATCTCAGCTGCTTAGTGAGGCCCTTTGCAACTCAGTGAGACCCTGTTTCAAAATAAAGAATAAAAAAAAATAGGGCTGAGGGTGTAGCTTGGAGGTAGAATGCCCCTGGGTTCCATCCCCAGTACCGCAAAAAAAAAAAAAAAAACCATTAGTAGTCAAGCCTCGTCTGTTCCTTTTGTGTCCTGGCGCAGCGTGGAGAGGGTGAGGTATTCAACATACTGCAAGTTCAGGGAAGAATTATATTAGTGATTTGTTCAGAAACCAATTCCTGAAAGAAGAAGAAACGCTGGAGTCCTGGAGTGGACTTACTGAGGAAGTTCTTAGGGAGTAGCTAAGAAACTCTTAGGAGTCTTTTATGGAATCAGTAACATTTTTCTGGTTGAAATAAGCATTGCAAGAATTCCGTAACTGCCCTACACGACGAACGTAGACTTGCCAGACCTCAAAGTGTGGTCTCCACGAAAGTAACAGACAACAAAAAAACCTACAACAAAAAATGTTGCAAAATGTGGTATGTACAGAAAACCGATAAAGTTCACTGTAGAATGCACAGAAAAAAATTAAACTAAGTGAAGAGGATATAGAAAGAAATCGAGAGAGAGAGAGAGAGAGAGAGAGAGAGAGAGAGGAAGAAGAAGAAGGAGGAGGAGGAGGAGGAGGAGGAGGAGGAAGAAGAGGAGGAGGAGAAGGAGGAGGAAGAGGAGGAGAAGGAGGAAGAGGAGGAGGAGGAGGAGGAAAAGGAGGAGGAGGAGGAGGAGGAGGAGGAGGAGGAGGAGGAGGAGGAGGAGGAGGAGGAGGGCAGGCAAAAATATCTTCATACTATTTAAAAACTGGGTAAAGTATTTCAGTTTCTGAATGAAATTCACCCGAAATCATTAAAGAAAAACTGGTCAGTATTGATATGGTTCTGATTAAAATGTGTTACTCAAAAATATATCCTAAAAGCATCCTCCAGATCAAATGGCAGGGCTGAATGGCCGGCTTCCTCTCTTTCCTCCCCACCAGGCCGATTTCTAAGTAGGAAAGCCTATCTGCATGAAGTGTCACAAGCACACACAGTTACTGACCCCCCTGCTGTCTGTGTCTATGAACATTGGCAGTGCTTGCTCCCCTGTCTGCAGAAGCCATCTTAAAGTGAGCTGAATAAGAAAAGAACGGCCAAGCATGGTGCCGCATCCAGGAACGCCAGCACTGGAGAGGCTGAGATACAAAGAGAGTGGGTTCGAGGCCAGGGTAGGCAACTTAGCAAGACCTGGTCTCAAAACAAAACAAAATTTAAAGGGCTGGAAGTGGAGCTCAGGGGCGGTATAATCCTGGGTTTAATCTCTAGTACCACACACAAAAGAAGAAAATAAAACGTTCATGAGGATAGGTTGGAAATTTAAGTAGCTCACTAGAAAACAGTAGTAAGGACAGGGTAAAGAAAATAGTAGAGAAACAGAAAGAAAAACAGCAACCAAGGAATACATATATATTTATTTGACCTGTGAGAAATTGTGATTACATAAATATGCCTTGTAAATAAACACAAATGTGCATGTATCTGATGAAGAGATCTTCCATCTGGGCGCTGGCATAGTGCTTCATAAGTAGCCATCAATAACATTGTGTTAATAACAAAGGAATCAAATCTTTGAAAATCCTTTCTAAAATTATTAAAACAGGAACGACTTTATTAGAATATTCAGCCTTTCAAAGAGCGTTATGATTTCTGTTCTGAGCATGCACAATAGGGAATTGTGTCCAAAAGCATAGACCAAGATCGTGTTACTTTTCGCCTGGCGTTAAGAGATGCCAAAGGATACGCCTGTCCTTCAACCGAAGATACTTCATTAATTCAAATTAGACATAAAAATGAGGGAACTGAAGTCAATGTAAAGAGGCTGAAACAGGAGGATCGCGGGTTTCAGGGCAGCTTCAGCAATTGAATGGGGTCCTCGGCAACTTAGTGAGATCCTGCTTCAAAATAAAAAATTAAAACCGGGCTGGAGGTGTAGCTCAGAGGTAGAACGCAGCTGGGTTCCATCCCTAGGACTACACAATGCGAGCGCGCGCGCGCACACACACACACACACACACACACACACACACACCCCTAAGGAAGGAAGAAAGGCAAGCAGAGTGGGGTAAGTAAAATGTACTAGGATCCCCAAAAAGTGAGGGAAGTTGACACCAAAGCATAAACCTTGACACGGCTACAAAATGGAGGGGGATGACCTATGAGCTCCCAGAATAAGTCATGCTTTAATTTGGTTATCAAATGGAGGGATTAAGGTGATCTCTCAGGGAGTCCCCTTGGAATTCAGAGGTAAAGGACGCTTCACGCCTTCAGCAGCCTAACCTCTGAATGTTCCCGGGCCACGTTATAGATAACATCCTTGACAACAGCTGGCTTACGTATCCTTGAAAATCAGCGCGATTTCAGGAAAGTTCACATGAACCGGTGTGTGTGGGGGGGGGGGGGGTGACGCAACGGGGCCTTTCTTGAGTCTGACGATGTGCCTTAGGTCCTCAACAAACCCTGACTATGGGAACAGAGGCAAGCCAAAGCCATAGCCCAAAGGGGCAAGTATGATTGCCCGAGACCGCAGGGTCTCTAAAGAGGGCTCTGGGGCTCATTCATCCTGAGGCTGCTGTCTTAGACTTCAAAACCCACGTGTGGCCTTCCTGCCACATCACACTGAATCCTGCTTTGACCACGCACGCTGGAATAAGCTGGCTCTTCTTGTCTCCTGCCCCTCTTGCAATCAATGTTGGCAGAGAACCCTGGGAAATAAATGGGTCGACCTGTGAAGGTACTTAGAGCTCAGCTCGGCACCGGGGAAGTCCTAATGAAGGTGAGAAACGTGAGTTGTGTCGTGATTGGTCGCCTCTGTCCTCTAGACTTGCACAATCCTTGGTGACCCCGTTAGAGACTGACACTGGGGCGTGTCAGTTAATGGTCAGGTGGGCTCAGAAAAGGTAAGAGTCATATATATATATAATTTATTTATTTTTAATTTGTGGCTCTGGATCAAAAAGGTCTCCACCCTGGGTCCTTTTGCCTGGCAGAGAGACAAAGCAACATTGGAAGATAAAACACCCGTGCTGGAGGCCCAGAAGAGCACTTCACAGAGAAAACCCAGATCCAGACAAAGGAGCCCGGGGTGCCCCCCAACGTCCATCCCTCAGAAGCTCGCCAGCGCCATCCTGAGGCTGAGAAGGAAAGAACAGAAAGAGGAAGAAGAAGAAAACTCCCTTCTTCTGGGGATTGAGTCTACTCCAGAATCTAGTTCTTTTGAAATACGTTGTATTTATTTTCCTTTCAATGTCATCTTAATGCTTTCCTTATAAGAAATTTGCTCAGGGTCAATGCTGAGATCCCAGCCATGCTGATTTTATTACTGGGCCTTTTGTGGTTACAGAGAATCAACCAAGATATAAATGGCACGCAGCACGCGTAAATGCCAACAAGGGACACTGGATTCTAAGAAGAAAAAACAGACGTATTGTGTTCACCTGCCTCGGAATATTAAAATATCAAAAAAATTTTTTTTTCAAGTTTACCAGATTTTATAGACTCTCTAACCCCCAGCCCCTTTGAAAGAGTGAGAATACTAAGAAAAACATTATGCAGGTCTCAGTAGTTGATGCACAGTATTTTTTTTGGATCTAGCAGATATACTTTTTATAACTTTTCTCTGAAAGAAGGAACTTTCTAGCTCAGATTACTTGGACACTCTACTGTTTATTCTACCCTTTTTGAGCAGTAGAAGAGATTTCTCTCAGTACTTCAAATAAATAAGATATCCAGCTGAACAAACACCATATATTCTCGTGGATTACTTTGGCTTCTTAAAGAATATTTCACTTTTTTTTTCAAAATGTAAATGATTAAAGAGACCCCATCATTTGAAACTCAAGAATGAAATGTTTTAAGTGGTAAAAAAATTCTACATACGGGGGGATATGAAGAAGCCAAAGAGGCTTAGCTCAGGAAAAGAGCTTGATATTTCACGGGGGAAATTTTAATATTACCAAGTAAGGCATTTTATTATACACTGTAACAGGGATGGTTTCCTGACGCAAAATCCAAACTTCAGCATTTGATGTCAACCTCGACCAACCGTATCTTCTAAAAAAGGTACAACATAAAAGGTGTTTTTCTTTTAAGGTTCCTATGTTTAAGAAACAAACTCCCAAACAACATGGACAATCAATCCTATGGATTATATGTAATCTGATTAAGCAGAATAATATTCTACATGGGATTTAAAATAGTTGGTGAGCCTTATCTGGTTTTATAGCTGGTGAGGAAGCAGAGGGCTCAGTCTACGGGGCCAGAAGAAACTAAGCCCTGCTCCCAAGCCCAGGAGTAAGGGAGGAGGGCCTCCCAGCGGACTCTTGCCTGGCCAACCCATGACCACAGCCCGTGACACCCTAAAGCAGAGGGCCCAGCGCAGCCCAGTGCCCATTCTGCGCACAGGTCGCCGGGGGAGGTCCCTCACCCCGGCTGGCTTTGCTGCCGTGTTGGCCAAGCCTCCCTCGGGTGCTGATGTGGGTGCTCCAAAGCCCACATCTTTCATAGTTTCCCTCTAGGACCCAAAGGGTGATCTGGCGATTACACAGGGCACTGGTGAAGGGTCCTCCAATGTCACACACACACACTGGGTGTTCATCTCACATTAAGCTGACTTTATTTTATTTTATTAATTTATTTATTTTTCCGGTACTGGGGACAGAACCCAGGGTCATTGTACCTCTGAACTACACCCCCAGCCCTATTTTTTAGTCTTTTTTTCTTTTTTTTTCTTTTTTTTTTTTTAGGTACTGGGATGGAACCCAGGGGCATTGTACCTCTTAGCTACACCCCCAGCCCTAATTTCTAGTCTCTTTATTTTTTTTATTTTTTATTTTTGTGGTACTGGGTGTGGAATCCAGGGGCTTTTCTACCTCCAGGCTATACTCCCAGACCTATTTTATATTTTATCTGAAAACAGGGTCTCACTAGGTTGCTGAGAGCCTCGCTAAGTAGCTGAGGCTGAATTCAAACCTGTGTGATCCTCCTGTCTCAGCCTCCCAAGAGCAGGGGTTACAAGTGTGCGCCACCACACCCGGCTTAGTCTCTTTATTTTTGAAACAGGGTTTCACGGGGTTGTGAAGGACCTCCCTAAGTAGCTGAGGCTGTCTGCGAATTACAACCCTCCGGTCTCCGCCTCCTGAATGCTGGGATTACAAGCGTGCCCCACCACGCCCGACCTTCTTAAGCTAATAATTTACTGGTTAACTTTATGGACTGTCCTTATCAATACCAATACCATCATGCTGCTGTCTATTTTGCCTTCGGTCTCTAAACAGATCCAAAATAAAATAACAATAATCACAACAAGAAGGTCAGTTATGGGTCAACATATAAACACGTTCCGACTTGACTCTCTGGCAGAATTTGCCAGCCTCTTTCCTCGCCAAAGCAAAGGGTAGGATCATCAGAAGCATTGATGATGCTCTTCCTGTGTTTGCTTGGTTCTCTGACTCTGGTGAAATGATCTCATCTTGGAAGATGGGTCGGTGGAAATGGGTACTCACTGGAACTAAAGCCCAGGCGGAAGTCCTGTGGTTCCCTCCTCGTTTTTGCGCTCATCACCCTTCTAACCACACACGGTCCTCACAGGGACAGGGCCCGTGGTCAGCATTCTGTCCCTAGCAGAGTCCCCGGCAGAGGCCAGACGCCCAGTAGAACCTGCTGAATGGACGGATGGACGCGCTTTCAAAACAACTGCGACAAAGCGCCCCGCGGTCCACAGGGGAATTTATTTGGGCAGTCTTGCATCTAGCATTTCCCCCTTTTGCCTCCTTTCTAAAAGTGGGTGGGTGACGTGTTTATAAAAGGGCACTGGCTGGAATAATTGTCCTGAGATAATAAGATTCTGCAAGCCTGGCTGATCCGTTCACTCCACCGTAGTGCGTCTACACAGGCGCTTCACAGGGGGCTCACCCCATGGCGTCCTTAGGTTTACTGTTGTGATAAAACCTGAGATTCACTGAAGAACCAAGGGCCGAGAAGACCCCTTTGGGATCTTCTGGGACGGTCATTCCTGAAAGTAATCCCACCATTTCCAAGAAAAAGAAAAACAGCAAGACCTTGATGGGTTTTCCCAAAGGCCAAATGTATTTCCTGGAATGTGAGCCTCCTCCCAAGACTGGGTCCAGCCTGCCATTTCTGGCATTAAAATACCTGTATTAGAGCTGGGTGTGGTGGTACACATGCCTATAATTCCAACACTTGGAAGTGCTAGAGGATGGTTGGGTGGGATGGAGGCCAGCCTCAGCCACTAAGAGAGACCCTTGGCAACCTAGGGAGACCTTGTGTCAAAACAAAAATGTGAACAAAGAGCTGGGGTGTAGCTCGGAGGTATAATGCTTCCAGTTTCAATCCCCAGCACCAAAATAATAAATAAATATCTAATATAAAGTGATAGTAATGGTCAATGATAAGAGTTTCTTTTCTTCCAACTTGGGCAGAATGAAAAGCCTCAGAACCTGGGTTTGTCTGACTTTCTTATTTCCTTTCCAATTAAACTTGTGTAATCTGCCAAGACAACTAATCTTGGTCAAGGGACTCATTTTGGGATAAGATTACCAAGGCCCAGGGAGGGTCCGCAACTTGCTCAAAGACCCAGGATCCCCCCCCCCCCCCCCCGCTACTGGGGATGAAACCAGGGGCATGCTACCAGGGGCATGCTACGTCTGAGTGACATCTCCAGCCCTATTTTTTATTCTTTCTTTCTTTATTTATTTATTTATTTTTTGGTGGTACTGGGGTTCCTGGAAGCCCTTCTACCTCCGGGCTACACTCCCAGACCTATTTTTACATTTTTATTTGGAAACAGGGTCTCCTAAGCCAGCACCCGCGGCTGGCTTCGAACCTGCGCTATCCTCCTGTCTCCGCCTCCCAAGCGCAGGGATTACAAGCGTGTGCCACCACGCCCGGCTTATTCTTTATTTTAAAACAGTCTCACTAAGTTGCAGAGGGCCTCATTAAGTAGCTGAGGCTGGCTGTGAACTGTGATCCTCCTGTCTCAGCCTCCCAAATGCTGGGATTACAAGTGTGCGCCACCATGCCCTGCTGCCCAGGATTGTTTGATTGGCGCAAACTCAACAATTCCACAAGAGGAGATGTGAAGGAAGGTGTTAAACCCGTGCCCCTGGAGCCTAGACTTTAGCTGGCTCTCAGGGAACCTGGAAATATGCTCTCTACTGTTTAGCAAAGCATTCCTTTATCTTAATGTAATAAGATGGCAGGCGGGGGAACCGTCTTCTAAGTGCTCCAGTGAAGGAGGCCGGAGTCATCTTCATTTCGGCTAGAAAAAACATTACCTTCCACCTCCCAGGGAAAAATCAACACGTCCAATGGGCTATACAGAAACCGAGGTGCATAGAAAGAACGTTCCAGAAAGTCAGGGGCGGGGAGGGGGGGGCATGGAAACCCCTGGCTCGTGTTGAATCGCACTGGCCTCCGGTATCGAAACGGAACTGAGGCCAAAAATTATTGGGAAGAAGTATGAAATTGGAGAAAAGGAAACTGAACGAGGAGGATCAAAGAAGGCAAGGCTAACTTACAAAAAGAAAAAGCAATAAAAGCGTTGGAAAGAAAGTTTTAAGAGGCAGCTCAAAACTGGACTGCCAGCGGGGCCATGGAAAAAAGGAAACTGGGGAGATAACCGGGGAGGGGGGGCCCAGATTCCCCAGCTTGCTTAAATGTTCATTAAATAATTTGTCACACATTAAGTGCAGAGAGCCACTTTCACGCCTCTTGGGTGTTGGTGCAGGAACAAAGGCAGAGGCAGCCTTAAAACACCCCAGGGGAGGCAGAAGGGCCACAGGGACCCAGCACCAGGCTCACAGAGGCTTCTCTTTCTTTCCGACAAGAAAGGGGCTGCTCTTCCCTAGGATCAAGGCGGCTGCTGGAAGCCAGGGGGCTTAAACTGGGAACCCTGGAAGCCAGTGCATCTCCTGGGGCTGGAACAGACAGGGTTCCTCAGTGAGGACTGCCCAGGTACCCAGGGAGTGGTGCACCTTCCTTAGTATTAAACCCAGAGGCGTTTTGCCTCTGCGCTACATACCCAGCCCTTCTGGATTTTTAATCTGGAAACTGAGTCTCGCTAAGTTGCGGAGGGTCTTGCTAAGTTTCTGGGGCTGGCTTCAAACCTGAGATCATCCTCCTGTCTCAGCCTCACATCGCAGGCATGCCCCGCCGCATCCAGCAAGAGGTGGACCTTCTGTGACAGATGCAGTGCCCTGCTTGGGAACAGGGTCACTGATAAGCCACCCTGAGAGCTGTGAGCCCTCTGCTTGTGAAGTGCACCAGGCGCTGATGGGCAGACCCTTCATGATCTGCCATCCGCGAGGCCCCTCTGTTTACCTTCCACCGGCTCTCACAATCAACCTGTCATAGAGACAGCGTTCCCGCTCTACATGGAGACGACTGTACAGCCGTTCATCGATTCACTGGTGCCGGTTCAAAAGCCTACCTGTTCTTCTGAGGATACAGGGAAATGGATGGAATTGGAGGACATTATGCTAGGTGAGATTAGTCAGTCACAAAAAAGAAGAAATCGGATGCTTTTCCTAATATGCGAAAGCTAGGGAGAAATGGGTAAGAGGAGGAAGTCTAGGTGAAGAGGAGATCCTACAGAGGAACAAATAAGGCGACCTAACTGAGGGGATGGGAGGGGGGAGAGGGAAACTCTCTAAAGCACAGGATGTGTTACAGTGAAATATGTTACGGTGTGGGAAAGTTATGGTTTTGGGGAAACTGTCCCTGAGGACCCCTGTTTGGGTTCCGGACACAATTTCCCTCAAAACACACAAAACCCAAAAAATCCCAAAAAACAGAAAAACCGCAGGTTCTTGTCCTGAGCTAAGGATAAGTATACATAGCTCGGACACTTGCTGAAGATTTAAAGAAGTTTATTAAAAAGATAGAAATACAGAAGATAGTTACAGCCCCATGCAAATGGCATGGGGGGGGGGGGTTGAGCCAATTCACCGCCCAAAGATACAGCACGTGGACCGGACCTTTTTATACCGTGACCTCCATCTTGTTTAAGTCCCTGTAAAGTTCCTTCACCAGCAAGGTGTGGCAAGGTGTCTCCTTTCATGAAGGTCGACCCCTCCTACCATCCTAGCTGGATTGTGTAGATCTGTCTTTTAAAAAGAGGAAGCCCTAACTCCCCTCTCCTATGGACTTGTTATTTTTATCTAAGTCCATTTACATTGGAAGAGTTGCCTGCTTTTAGCCAGAAACCAAGTCCTTTCACAGATTTTTGAAATAAAATAATCATAGCTTTCTCAAATCTTCCTAGGCCATTCCCAATACTGGTCTAGGATATACTTAAACACATCAAAGTCAATCGCTAAGCCAAGCATGGGAAGAAGGGATGGGGAAGGAATGGGGTGGGGATTGGGTAAGGGCTAATTGGGTGATGTGTACATGTATGTCTTCACAAGTCTTTTATCCCATTAAAATGTATGACTACAATGCACCAATAAAAAAATTTTAAGTAACAATTTTAATCAAAAGAAAAGTCTACCCAACCCCCTCTCCTTGCCACCTGAGATGGCCTTACCCCAAAGGCCCCAAATGCCAGTGACCTCCTTTCCCAGCCTCCCCTGCACGTGGGATAGGAGCAAGTCACCCAATCCTAGCCAGGAAGCCTGGTTCTGAGATGGAAAACTCTCCCTTCAAGGAGGCAGGCAGGCAGGCAGGGAGGGGGCCCGCCACTCCATTGTTGTGCCTTGCTTTAAGTGTTTGTTTTAAGTTAGGTATTAAGGCTTAGTTTAAGTTTTGCTAATACAAAATTTGTTATAATCATTAGTAAGATCAATAATATTGTGTGTAATAATTATAAGTCGCAGGCAGACATCTAAGCGGGAAAAGGCTTACAGGAGAATTCCTGGAAAAGCTAAGGGCATCCGCCTCACCTGAGAGCATCTGCCCGACTGTCTCATACCTTAGATAAGAGACCCTCTCTCAAGTGACCTTCTCTCTTGTGACCCTGTTATCTTCCAGAACATCTGTGTGCCTTGTGTAACTGCTGTAAGGTATAGAGTGGTAAATGTTAGAAGTCCAGGCTGATGTAATAAGAATGACTTTGCAAAAAATAGTAGATACCCCCTAGCCCTACCCTATTATCCCAAAAACATCTGTCCAAGTTACCTTACTGGATGGAAGCTGTAAATTCAAAAAGCGCCATCAATGATGTAACAGACTTGCAAGATGTTGTATAAAAATCCCACCCGAAGGGCGATCTGGGCCTTTGCCGCTTGTGTGGAGACACATGCGCTTGGGTCCAGGTTCGAACCTGTAATAAAGTGTGGCTTGACGGACTAATAATGGGCTATGGACAGTTATTCTCGCTGGCTAGGTTACAACACCATCTTTCCTTCAAGACTTGTCAACAGACATCCAGGTAATCACATCTGAACGGATGTAGAAAACTAAGCTCAGAGAGGCCAAATCATTTCAAAGTTACATAACTAAAAAGGGAGAGGGAACTGGGTTTTCAACACAGGTGGGACGCTGCCAAATGCACTGACCTCCTACCGTACCCGCGGGCCCCCGGACAAGGCAAACAGAATCAACTTGAAAGCGCTGGACAGGACAGAGAGCTGAGAAGGCCTGCTCATGCCTGCTAATCTCAGAGGGTCAGAAGAGGTACCAGGGTTCTCCGTGATGAGCAGAGGGGCCCCCCCGGGGGTCTCTGCAGACCCGCCCACAGAGGGATCCTGAGAATCTAGGTTTTTAATACAACTAGCCCAGAAAAGTCCAGGTAATCAGAGAATTCTACCCTCACCGGGGTGTCTCTCAATATTTAGCTTGTGCTGAAATTTCCACTTTACAATTTGTATTTCCTTCCCCAACATAAAAAAGGGCCTCTCCTCCCCATTCTACCTTATATATGATATGTGAACTTGCCAGTAAAGAGTTGAACAAGGGCTTTGTCCTTGCTGTCCGCAGGGTAGGCAGCCACACATATTTAAAGGGGGCGAAAGGGGAAAGTATGTTTCTAAAACACTAATTTGAAGAACAAATCAACATCTATTTTCCCATTCATTATGTTTTAAATTGTACACCGATAAATCACCCAGCCTCGGGTTATTCAAGGGCAGAACTACCCAGAGTTTGGCTCTCCCGAAGGTTACGAGAATGACATCTTGTGCTTTCCCTAGCTGTAATTTATAACTTTGCAACAGGCCCCGCGATGCAGGCCCATCCATTAGCCGGGTAGCTGCACATCTGTTAAAACTCAGCACAAGGGCCGACTCTGCGCGGCCACAGGAAGCGAAACTCAATCTTTTCAGAAGTTCTACAAACTCCAGCCTTTTTTTTTTTTTTTTAATGTGGAACGGTTTGAAAACACTGTTCCCTGAAACATCTGCTAAGCCCTAGCTACCCCCCAACACTCCATATTCTTTCTACTGTTACCTGCCAACACAAATATTTGGTTGCAGGGACCGCCCTAAGAGGCCTGTGACCCTGCTGGGCTTCTAATTTACATGCCAATAGGCAAGGGCTGGCCTGGGCCTGGGACCTCTGGTGAGGATATTGTTTACCAGAGCTGAAGGCTTGCCTTTGAAAAAGGGCTGGAGGGAGGGTGAAATCCATGGAGGTGCTGTCAAACATTTTAACAGGGCAATGTAACTGCATGGTGAAATACAAATAGCAAGGGTTCCACTGTGGGGGCTTTGGACCCTGGGAGGAGCCCTGGGAGGAGCTGCAGGGTTCTGGGGCTGGAATGCCATATTCTTGCAAGAGCTGGTCATGTGCTTTTCAAGTGCAAAATAAAGATAAGGATTCAGGCACTCTAGGAGGGTTGTTGGGAGTCCGTGGAGAAGCAGATGCCGCTGCTGCTGCCTGCTGTCTGACCCAGGCGCATCTCACACTGGGAGTGTGGCCAGATCCCAGAGTCACGGCACCTGGTAACCACTTAATAGTTGAAAGGACTCTGGAGAACTTCGCATGTCGCTAGATAGCACCTTGTGTCTGGTTTTGTGCGTTAAACCTTCTAAGGTAATAGAAATATATACATAAACTACGGATATTAATATATGACAAATGCTACATGTGTAAAATATAATTTTGGAGTATTATGATTGCAGAACAAACTAAAGGGACAGAGACGTACGTGCAATGCACCTATGTCTTTATAATAGAGTGCTCAGCACACTTTGGTTTCCTTTATAATGCATGAGAGGCAGCTATGAAGAATCCTGCATCTGTGTAGAAATCACATCGCGCATGCCTGTCATCCCAGCATTCGGGAGGCTGAGACAGGAGGATTGCAGTTCAGGGACAGCCTCAGCTACTTAGTGAGGCCCTTTGCAACTCAGTGAGACCTTGTTTCAAAATAAAGAATTAAAAAAAAACCCAAAAACAGGGCTGTGGGGTGTAGCTTGGAGGTAGAATGACCCTGGGTTTCATTCCCAGTAACGAAAAAAAAAAGAAAAAAAAAGAAAATTACCCAGTTTTCATTTGTACTATTTTTCTTTTATTATAAATTGGGGGGCAAGAAAGAAGTACTTCCCCCCCAGAACCCCCCAGCACACCTGTCCTGTCCTCTGTACCCCTAGAAGAGGGATGCAGACATGCGGTTTTACCAGTAGGGGTCGCTGTGCCAAATATTAAGCCGACGTGTTTCTCATTAGTGATTATTATACTGCAGGCGGCCAAAATGGAAAAATTAATTAATTTCAAAGTGATAATGCATTTACAGCAACAATTAGAAATGTATAACTGTAAAAGGGCAACATTTAAAAGACAGATTACATTTAATAAAGTTGCGCGAGAACATCCAATTGTAAAATTACTGATCTGCAACTATAGCCCTTAAAGAGGCCCTTAAAATAGCCTGACTCCATGAAGGGTGACCTAATTACTGTAACTAAAATCACCACAGTCACAGCAAGTCACAGCAAATAAAAAAAAAAAAAAAATAGGACCGTGGATATGAGAATACCACCGTTTAAGGCTCAAGGGAGCGGGTTGGAGTGGAGAAGCCAAGATGGGGTTGTCTTTTTTTTTTCTTTCTTTGACCTCCTGTGATGGTGTGGATATTCCAGCCACATTCATATTGAGAAGAAAACAGTTTCTCTAAGTTGAAATACAGCAGGGCCTTGAAGCTCAAACCCAGCCCCAGATCTCAATAGCGGGAAGACGGCATCTATGCTAAACTTTCCCATCTGTGTTTAGGAATTCAGCCGTTACCTGGCGTGGGGATATGGATGCCGACTACGTGATTTCTGTCCAGAAGTTAAATGCATTAAAGTGGCAGAAGTGTGTCCCTTGTCCAAGATACAAATATCTCCTGGCGACTGAAAGCCGTGTCCAGGGAGCGCGTGAGGGTGACATCGCCCACCAGTCCAGTTTCTCCTGGTACTGAAATTGACCAATCAAGGTCTAGACTCAATGCGGATTCTGCTCGTCCACATACAGGGCCTAACAGGTGTTTAAAGAGAGGGGACCGGGTGCGAGTCACACAGGCAAGTCCAAACTCCCTGTCCCACCGCCTCGCCAACTGGGTGATAGGGGAACTTAATGGTTGAAAAATACCACCAGTCACCTAAATACATGAGTATATTATTGGACAGGATTTTAGATGGAATCTAATCTCAGCCTTATATCCTATAAACTTCCAAATCTTTATTCTTATCTTAAAAATGCCCTTTTTTTTGTGGATCCGGGGATGGAACCCAGGAGGATTCGACCTCCAGCGTACACCCCCTGCCCTACTTTTTATTCTTTATTTTGAAACAGGGTCTCACTGAATTGCAGAGGGCCTCACTAAGTAGCTGAGGTTGTCTGCGAACCACGATCCTCCTGTCTCAGCCTCCCGAATGCTGGGATTACAAGCGTGCGCCACCACGCCTGGCTTAAAAATGCCTTTCTGTAGAATAGAAAAGACTATTTTACCAATTACTCAGAAAAAGGAGCGCGGATTGCCTATCCAGTGCGTTTCTCCCTTGCAGAGCAGATGTGCAGATTGGGGACCACCGAGGCGGGCGTCTGCCACCAGCGTGCGCTGCCTCTCTTGCCAGTAACTCTCCCCTGGGCCTGGAGAGCCAGGGACAGAGCCTTCCTCTTCCCTCACACCTACCACCAGACCTCCAATTGACAGGCATCTTTAGCCCCGAGACCCTCGTTGTATCCATCATCAGGAATTGCCTTTGGGCTAAGAATCTTCAGGAACCAAGGCATTGCCCTCAACAATAATAACATCACGCAAGAAGCCCGCCCGTCTAGTCTCCAAAGGGTACTTCCTAACTCAGAACAGTTCTCGAGGGCTACCACCGGAGCACTAGATTTCCAACATCTCTGACGCAAAGCAGAAATCACATCAAAGGAAAACAAATCGTCATCGATTCCACCAAGACCTCCAGCCACGCTTCAGGGAAGAGCAAGCAGCCCCCACCTCCACTGAGGTGAGACCTCCGGAGAGCAAGGGGTACACGGGCGCTAGAGCTGGCGCAGACGTGGTCAGGGGCCGCCCCGACGGCTTGGACAGGCCTGACGACGCACTGTACTCACAGACCGAGAGGAGGATCTGCAGGTCTCCTTACCATGGACTTGGTGAACGGCCGGGCCAAGGTGAAGAGCAGCGTGTACAGCCACCAGCCACGGTGAATGGACGAATACATCATGTTCCCAGGGTGCAGGGCGTTGGATGTGACGCCCCGCGGCGAGAGGCGCCGGTGCAGCTCCCTGGAGAAGAGCACATTGCAGAGCTTGGACCTGTTGTAGGCCAGCATGGCCCAGTAGTCCTTCTTCGATGGAGACAGGCGGCTGAAGTCAAGTTTCCCCGAGGTATCGTTGATATCCGTGAATCTAAAAGGACAGGAAATCTGGCATGAGGCCGCTGATCCCTGACTTCTCATCTAGCTTTTTATTTCTGTTAGGAATCTCTGAGGTTGGCGCACACCTGTAATCCCAGTACTTGGGAGGCTGAGACGGGAGGAGCGTGGGTTCGTGGTTGGCCTCAGCAACATGGGGAGGCCCTGTTTTATAAAAGAATAAAATAGGACTGGTGGTGGAGCTCAAAGGTAGCATGCTCCTAGGTTCCCTAGTACAAGGTTCGCACGCACACACACACACACATCTCTGAGTCAACTGTGGTAGTCTACATCTGTAATTCCAGTACTTAGGAGGCTGAGACAAGAGGATCACAGGCTTGAGGCCAGCCTTGGCAACTTAGCGACACCCTCGGCACCTTAGTGAGAAGAATTCAAAAATTTTTTAAAATGGTCTGGAGAGCGGGGTTAAGCTCAGAGGGTAGGATGCCCCTGGATTCCATCTCCAGTACCAAAGAAAGTGGAGATGGAGGAGGAGAAAAAGGAGGAAGAGGAGGCGATCTCTGGAAATGATGCGGAGATTGTTGAAAAGTCAGTCCTGCACACACTAAGACCCTGCCCCTCGCAGACAGACAATGGAGACTTAACAACGGGTATTCAGTGGATCTACAGGCTGCCTCTTTTAAGCCTATGCTTATAAATGCAATGGTCCTAACATGCTGAGCCCCTCCCCCCCCAGGTTTTTTCAAGACCTTCAACAGGAAGTTCAAGGATAATTCAATTAAATTGGAAAGCATCTTAAACTCAAGAGCTGCTGCCTTTGGAAACAGAACGCCATGGCATTCCTAACCTTTGACAGGTTTTCCTGGATGACTTTAGCCAAGGCTGAAATCCTGTGTATTTCCATTTGAACATTCAAGTGAATACAGGTGAGGCGGGCTCCCTCGAAGACCCTTTTCCAGATTAAAAATTAACGATTATAAAGGGGTTATAACCTTGGCGAGGTGCCATCGGTAAGTCTTACACGTTTAAAAGATAGGTGTAAACAGAGGCAGAGCGGGTTCTGGCAGATTCGAATGTGTTTAAGTATACCCAAGACATGGACGCACACAAATCAAGGTAACTAGTTGATGGTTTATAATTGGGTCTGACGGAGTCGTTAAACGCCAGCTGTTTGTTTCTTTCCTTTCCTTAAAAAAAAAAAAAAAAGTAGAGACGGCCCTTAAAAATAATTGGATCATAACAAACAAAAGGAATTTTCTAGAAGGCCTCATCTTTGTTTAAGGACCCCTTATATTTGATCATTAAATGAACTCTGGGCCTCGGGTAATAAGGAAGTATAATGAGGATACTCCATGTGTTATGGAACACCAAGAGCAAATGGCGAGGTTAGAATCACGAAAGAGTCTTGTACTCCCCTTAGAAGGGGAGTGCAGGTTGGGCGCGCACACGCGTGCACACACACACACACACACACACACACACACACACACAATATAGGGGCAGATGAAATTCACATTTTAATGGAAATTAAATATCCCTTCTCCAGGACTCGGTCAGTGACATCCAATTCCTGGTGTTAAATAGCATCGCTGCTCTGCAGCCGCAACAAAGCCAACGGCCGGGTCTGTCATCCGAGAGAGAGGCCAAGAGCCCTTGAAACTGATTGTTGTCTGCTTCTTCCCAACTCCCCAAACTATGGGAAGAGCCCCGACTTCTGAGCTTAATTGTCTAAGGCGGTAACACTTAGCGGGAAATTTGGAAATTTATGGGGGCCTTTTACTGGTGGAAATAATGATTGTCGGCGGGAGCCAGGGAGGCTGGACGCCCTGCAATGCAGATGAGTCTTGATCCATAACGTCGGCCCCACCGACCATCCCTGCAGATGAAAAGGCTCTGTCTAATTATCTGAGCTCAGAGCCTCGCTGTGTCTTACAAACACGCACAGTTTTAACTGAATTTCCAGGAGTACGATGCAGAAAAACAGCTCTACAAGCGAAGAAGGAAGCGTTCTCTTCCTGCGTGGGCTTCTTTGTTGTCTTGTTTTTGAAGGTCCAGCTCGGTGAGCAGCGCTCTCCACGTGTGCTCTCACACCTACCTGCTCACTTCCCCACCTTCCTGCCCAAGTATTTCCATGTCAAAACACACGCTGGTTGGTTTCCCAAATATGTTTCATTATATTATACTTAAGCTATCGTGCTGAACTAAAAATACATGTTATCATACTGATTTAAAAATACGTGCAGGAAGCCAGGCGTGGTGGCGCATGCTTATGATCCCCGCGCTTGGGACACGGAGACAGGAGGATTGCGCAGGTTCGAAGCCAGCTGCGCGCGCTGGCTTAGGAGACCCTGTTTCCAAATTAAAAAAATGTAAAAATGGGTCTGGGAGTGTAGCCTGGAGGTAGAAGGGCTTCCAGGAACCCCAGTACCACCAAAAAAAAAAAAAGAATAAAATTGAGTTTGCATAAGAAAATTGTGTGTGTGTGCGTGCATGTGTGTTGATTTGGCAAACAACCCAGCAACAGCCATTTAGAGTTTGTTCAACCTTTTTCGTTCCATTTTAATTGTTATCTGAAAAATTTTCACAGCAAGGGAGTCAAATTCTCATCTCAATATGATCTGTTCTAGATAGGCAGAAACGCGATTCTCCTACTCCGACTCTCACACAAGGAACTAAAATTCAGTGAAGACACAGGGAGGCTAATAAATATTTTTGCCTTGGGGCAGTCTAGTGTAATATTTTCTGCAAACATAGGACTTTATTTTTCCCCTAACAGGGGGTCTTGACTCCAACGAAGAGATTCCGCTAAGGTTTATGGAGGTAATTGGACATCAACACTTGTGTTTTACAGCTTGGTCCAGGGCGCTGGGTCCTTGAGTTGTGAGTGAGTGCCTTCACGTACTGCCTGAGCGACTCTCCAGCCAAAGAATACAGCAAAAGCGTAATAAACAATCCGGCTGGAGGGATTTCTCATTTTGTAACAATACAAAATATGCAAAGAATAACCGGAAATCGGAAAGTCAGAGCCCGTCACCAGTTAAAAGGGCGCCCGACCGCAGGTTTCAGCCAAGTCCTTCCAACTGAAACCGTTCTAAATCAGAAGGCCCGGGCCCTTCCTTCCCAATTAGTCATTTAAATGAACTTAAGGTTCAGATCTCCAAGGTAGGCAGGCATTACAGGGTAGTTAAGGAGAGAACAAAGACGTCACATGAAATGCCATTTGAGATACAGATTTACACAGGGAAGCCAGCAGCCCCCAATTCCACGTAATCTCCCATTAAATACCGACTCATTTAAACGTATCCCGTGGTGCCCTGCACATCTGGCAAGCGATTGGGGCTGGCAGATTTATTTCTGGAGCGTTCTCTCCTGCCTGGCCCCATGGTAGGCTCCCTTGCCTCCTTAACGGGCCACTCTACTTTCTTTGAAAAGCCTGGTGTGATGTGCAAAGATAAGGCCGTCCAGATTTTGTTACCACCTAATTACGAGATGTTCCGTGTCTTTTCACACGGGGGAGGATTATGACGGGCATTTTTCCCTTCGTTTTTTTTTTTTTTTTTTTTGGCCATCAAGAAATTCAAAATGGTAAAAGTAAATCTCTTCGCAGTGTATCATTTATACCGTAAGCCCCTGTGTTTGGGAGTGATAAAGGGTTCCAGCTAACCCTTGGCTGGTCTCTCTCTCCCAAGTCCCCGGGGTTACATTTTATGGAAGTATGATTAAAAAAAATAAGCTTCAATCTGGGTCACTAAAACATTTCAGGGCTTAAGACAGAGAAGAAGGGGGGAAAAATAGGCCCTTACACTTGATTTTTTTTTTTCAAGCTACTCTGCTGAGAATGAATGCTTCCCCTGACTCCCACACCAAGAAAATGGTAAAGAAAAGGCTCCAAACGAATATTAAATCTAGTCTTGCCGGCCCTGCACGTCTTTTGTCTTTCCTGAGTACTTCGCTTCAGAGAAATGGTTGTTTATTCAACTCCAGAAACAAATATACTGAAAATCCGCTGAAATTTTCCAATGTCTTTTTTTAGTCGATTGAATATTCTCCTAATGGTAATAGAAAAGAAGTGCCATCTGATGTTCTAATTGAAATTTTAACCAAAAGAGGCACGGCCAGATTTCTAATATGTTCTAACTACAGTACTTCCCTCTCTACAATTACACCGCTAATGTCTGCATTGAATTCCCTAATTTCTCATTATAAAACAATTGGATTTCATCTCGCCGTCTTTAATTGCATTGTTTCTCCGGCTAGAATAACTGGCGCGCTCTTCTTGGTGAGACTTTGAAGTTGTTGAATTACAAATCGATAAAGGTCACGCCATTCAGATTTAATCGATTATTATTCCATCTCTAAGCAAAATCAATAAGGAGCTTGAAGTGTCCTGGTTAAAAAAAAAAAAAAAAAAAAAAAAAAACGCTCTATATTGCTAGACACAGACCCCCCAAAAAATCACTTCTTCCCTAAGCCACCACCACAATCACGCATGCAAAAGACCTAGAAATATATATTAAATGGGCCACGGGAATGACACATCAGAATAATTTTCACAACCAGGGCCTCTGGGGGATGTTAGGTGGTCACAAGTCAAACATATCACGTGCAAACTCACCTGTGAGACTCAGAAGAGACCACGACCACCCTGGCAGGGGCCGAGCGGCACAGAACGTCCTGCAGCAGCTGGACCAGGTAGAAGTGGCCCAGGTGGTTCACCTGGAACGTGGTCTCCAGGCCGTCCTTCGTGAGGCTCCAGGGAAGAGCAAAAACTGCTGCGTTGCACACCAGCACGTGCAAAGGGCTGGAAACCAAACATAACAGTCACCAGCATGTCGTGGACACTGACGCTAAAACCAAGAACCAGCCACGTCCCGGGGTGGGGTGGGGTAGCCGGTTAGTGTCTATCTTCCGAGTCCGGCCGCCTTGCAGCGTCCTATCACTCGGTGAGTGGGCAACTGTCCTGGGCCACGGGGAGAAAAGGCTTCTGGGAAATGGAAGCCTCATTGCAAACACCAGCACGGAAGTACCAGGCTGATCAGCAACAGCTGGTGACCCCGTCGGAACCCAGGTTCCTCCACCTGTGGTTTCTGTGCTTCTTAACCCATTCAATTCAGAGGCCCCTCATCTTAAGTCCAGATTGCCCTTCATATACCACAGTGACGAAAAAAGGAGAATCAGAGCCTCAGACGTCCAACGGAATCAGAAGATCAATATCCGATTAATAAAAAGAAACTGGCAAAGGACATGAAGGTTAGTAGGTGCTAACTAAACTCTTCAAGAGGAGGAGGCTTTGTCTAAAGAGGCAGCCAGGAGCTGTTTGACTATATCCCTTTTACAGGTCAAATTCAATCTGCGGGTTGGAAACGGAGCCTGGCCATAGGTGAGTGGAGGCCTGTCCTTAAGTTCTCTCTTTTGTATACATATGACTCGTTTCAGAAGACAGTTTTGCACAATAAAAGTGACCCTTTCATGCGAGTCGAAATGCTAACTCCTCATAAAGGAAGTGCCTTTAAGAGAATCACCCTAATTTACAAACAAGATTTGTGGAAAGAAATATATATTCAAAGCTATCTACAGCATTTGTAATTGCAACATAAAAGTGACAAATAGAAGTGAACTAAATGTACAACAGGGAAGTCATCAAGTGAAATAGAATACAGCCACATGGTAGACTCGTATGAACCCATTCAAATTAAAACAAGTTTATTTTGTTTTATAATTCATTATAAAGCAAAATATATAATAAAGAAGTAATGTTGTAGAACCACGTATATGCAGACACATCCAGAGAGAGAAAAAATGGTAATGAAGGACACAGGGACATGTTAAGAGGTCTGAGAGGTTAGGTGTAGGGACCCAATGTCCTGAGTGTTTTCTTCCTGAGTTTATCTGCTTTTTTTTTTTCTTTTTCTTTTTTCTTTTTTGTGGTACTGGGGGTGGAACCCAGGGTATTTCTATCTCCGGGCTATACTCCCAGACCTATTTTATATTTTATTTGGAAACAGGGTCTCACTAAGTTGCCGAGAGCCTCACTAAGTAGCTGAGGCTGGCTTCGAACCTGCGCGATCCTCCCGTCTCAGCCTCCCACATGCAGGGTTTACAAGCGTGCAGTGCGTCATCATCGCTTGTGATCCCAGCATTTGGGAGGCTGAGACCTGGAGGATCGCGGTTCGTGGACAGCCCCAGCTACTTAGTGAGGCCCTCCGCAACTCAGTGAGAACCTGTTTCAAAATAAATTATAAAAAATTAGGCAGGGAGTGTAACTCGGAGGTCAAATGCCCCTGGATTCCATCCCCAGACCCGCAAAAAAAAAAAAAAAAAAGAAAGAAAAAAAAAATCTACAAAATTAACATGTCTTTGTAATAAGAAAAAAAAATGCAAGCAAATAAATGCTCTTCTAGAAAACATTTTTAAAAAGCATTGCAAGAGCAAACACACTTAAAGAGAAAAAAGAAAGATTGAATTTTACAGGAGCACTGGATTAAGAGTTCAAAGACCGGCGTTTTTGCCTGGTCTCCTACAGGTTGCTGAAGACTCTGAGCTTCTGACTTTGGGCTATCAAGTGAAGTGGTTGGAAATTATTGGCATTTCATTTCCCCTTCCCAGCTCAGATCCCGCAGCAATGTGTGTGAGTAATTTTTTTCTTTTCAATATAGGTGAAGACAATCTTTCCTACATTTTCATTTGAACAAATTCAATGTGCCTTTCATAGAAATTTTCCATAGGTCTATTACTATTTGAAGTAATTTGATTTTTTGTTCTTCTGATAGTGGATTATTACTGTGGTCCAAGACTCATACATTAAAAAAAAAGGCATGATATTCAATAAAGGGAAACAAAGTCTATATAAAATTAAAATAATTTGCCATTTAAAAAAGTAGCAAAGAAACAAAATGTCAGCTATATGTAATAACATAAAGAATACATATTTTTATGTAAAGAGTTCTTACAAATCAATACAAAAACACATTCTAAGAGTCCAACAGAAATACCGACAGAGACATTTAAAAAAATTTATAAAAGTTGGTTACAATCAACCAATAGAGGATTTAACGTGTCACATGTCAGTTATGAGAAGCAAAAATTATGATATTTTCTACTTACAAATTAAATTTTCTGTGTGTATGGGGGGAGGTAATGGGGATTGAGCCCAGGGGTATTCTACCTCTTCTGAGCTGCACCCCCAGCCTTTTAAAAAAAATTTTGTGGGCTTAAAACAGGGTCTCATTAGGATGCCAAGGCTGGTCTTTCTTGAACCTGCAATTCTCCTGTTTCAGCCTCCCAAGTACTGGGATTACAGGTGTGGGCCACCACACTTGGTTAGATTTACTTTTGATACGAGGCTTTTTTTTTTTTTTTTTTGGTGGTACTGGGGTTCCTGGAAGCCCTTCTACCTTAGGGCTACACTCCCAGACCTATTTTATATTTTTATTTGGAAACAGGGTCTCTTAAAGCCAGCGCAGCTGGCTTCGAGCCTGCGCAATCCTCCTTGTCTCCGCCTCCCAAGCGCGGGGATTACAAGAGTGCGCCACCAGGCCCGGCTGATAAGAGGATCTAACATGTTCGATTCCATGAGAAGCAAAAATTAAGATATTTTCTACTTACAAATTACATTTATCTCTGTGTATATGTAATTACAAGTAATCACAAATACTCTTTTTTTTTGGGGGGGAAGATTTAAAGAAGTTTATCAGAAAGATAGAAATACAGAAAATAGAAATACAGCCCCATGCCAAGATGGCATGAGGGGGTGACTCGAAATGAATACACCCACAAATGCTCTTTTTATTAGCTTTGTAAAGATGGTGAAAATACATACTCTTGCACACCTGATATTACCTTAAAAACATGTCACATGAGAATTAGACTCACATGACTTCACCCAGTAAGCCTGCTTCAGTCTTGCAATGGAGGATGGGGGAGGGGGAGCAGGACAAAGAGGGATGGATTTTATCAGCAATGATGTTTGGAATTACCAGTGCATGGTGATTAAAAAAAAAAAAAAAGGACAAAAACAATTTTTAGAGGGTTGTTTATCATTTCTGAATTCCCTACAAACAGCACCTCCTCACCTCCCCTGTACCTGGGGCAGCCCACTCCCACGGACGCTTCTACCCCCTGAATTTGCTGGCAGCTTCTGTAGTAGGAAGAAAGATGGATTCCAAAACATTGGTGCACCGCAAAGCTGTGAATGTAACCTTACTTGGAGAAAGGTCTTTTCAAATGTAATGAAGTTCAGGATATTGCGATGAGGTCATCCTGGGTCAGTGTGGAACCTATGCCCCATGGCAAGTATGCTTTTTATTTTTTAATTGGCGAGTGTACTTTCAAAGGAGGAGCCGTGGAGCCAGACAGGGACTGCAGTGCTAACACATACACACCGAGGAATATCAAGGGCTGGGCCGCCTCTAGAAATAAAGGTAGCGGCGTGGAAGGGGTTCTGTCTCTGAGGTTTCAGAAGGAACCAACAGTGTAGGCGCCTTGTCTTACACTTTCAGCTGGCAAAACTGTGACAGCCTAAGCTTCTGTTGTTCAAACCCACGTGATTTATGGCGGCCTTAGGAAATTCATAGACTCCCAGGATGCTTTCCTACAGAAATACTCAAAACTCATACGAAACTTGGTGCATAACAATGAGTCATAATCATACATAAGTGAAAGGATAAATGGAATAGAAGCAAGCTAAAAGCCAGCAATAGGGGAACAGATACATAAGTCACAATTAAGCCACGGGTTCCCAAACTTTCTCAATTGAATTTAAAAAAAAAACAAAAAACAGGAATTGGAGTTTCTGCTCAGTGGTAGAGCACTTACTTAGCACGTGCAAAGCCCTGGGTTTGAGCCTCAGCATCTGAAAACAAAAATGAAGAAAAAGCAGAAATCTACATTTTGTATGGGTGATTCAGACTCCCTCCCAAAAAAAAAAAAAAAAAAAAGACTTTGATAGATATGACTACCAAGAAAGAAAATACAGAAAAAGGTCAGCTCTGGGTAGGTAGTGGATAATCAGATTTTGTATTCACTTTTATGGTTTGGGGTATTTTCCTGCTTTTTTGATAAAAAAACATGAATTAATTTCTTGGAAAATTTTACTGAGATGTAATTTGCATACCATACAACTCACCTTTCTAGAGTGCAAGGTTCAAGAGTTGCAGCATATTCACAGAATCGCAAAAACATCACCACATCCCTAATGTTACCACATTGTCAAAACTCCAGTAAGAAACTCCATTTCCAATAACAGTCATTAAACACTTTTTCCTCCATTAATATACTTTCCATTTTACGGATTTGCCTCTTCTGAACACTCCATATAAATAGAACCATACCCTATGTGGTCTTTTGTGACTGTCTTCTTTCAACTCGGCATCATGTCTACATGATTCATCTGGTGCTAGCATGGATCAGTATTTCAATCCTCTTTATGCCCCCCAATCCCACTGTCTTGATGGATGACACCTTACCTAGCCATTCACCAGATGGATGTTTGAACTGTTCCCACATTTTGGCTAATGTGAATATTGCTTCTTGGAACATTTATGAACAAGTTATTGTGGAGATGTATATTCTCATGATATATATTTAGAGGAGGAATTCCTAGTTCTTATGGTAACTCTAGGTTTAACATTTTATTATTATTATTTTGTGTATGTGGTACTAGAGGTGGAACCCAGGGGCTTTCTACCTCTCGGCTATACTCCCAGACCTATGTTATATTTTATTTTATTTGAAAACTGGGTCTCACTAAGTTGCTGAGCACCTCACTAAGTAGCTGAGGCTGGCTTCGAACCTGTGTGATCCTCCTGTCTCAGCCTCCCAAGCGCAGGGATTACAAGCGTGCGCCACCACGCCCGGCTTTAGGTTTAACTTTTTGAGGACATGCCAAAGCATATTCCAAAGTGGATGCAATGTATCAAGATTCCAATTTCTCCACATCCTCAAGATAACTTTTTTTTTTTAGCCATCCTGTAGAATATGAAATGTCATCTCATTGTGAATTTTATTTGCATTTCCATAATGGCTAAGAGTGGGAAGCACTTTTTTATGTATCTGTTGGCTAACAGTACATCTTCTTGGAAGAAGTTTGTAGTCACATACTGTGCCCACATTGTCAGTGGGTTGTTTATATCCTTAGTATTGAATTGTAAAAGTTCTTTAAGTATTCAGATTATAAATCCCTTATAAGACACACATTCTGCAAATATTTCTTCCATTCTTTAGGTTGCCTTTATACTTTGATGGTATAATTTGCAGCAAAACACTTAATTTTTATGATTTCAAGTTTATTCTTTTTTATTTTGTATCATTTCTGCCTTGGGGGTATTTATAAAACTATTTTTATTGGTGCATTATATTCATACATCATATTGGGGTAAAAAAACTTGTGTGTACAGACATGTACACATCACTTATTTAACCCCTACCCAATTCCCACCCCATTCCCTCCCCGTCCCTCCCTCCCTCCCTTGCTCAGCTTAGTGGTTGACTTCAATATGTTTAAGTACATTGTGTGTTTTAGAGATTTTCCTCTTCCCCCTTCCCATCCCCTCATTTAGGTTGTCTTGTTTGCTCCTCTATAGGATTTCCTTTTTCATCTAGAGTTCCTCCTATGACCCATTTCTCCCTAACTCTCACATATTAGGGAAAGCATCTGATTTCTTATTTTTTGTGACTGACTAATCTCACTTAGCATAATGTCCTCCAGTTCCATCCATTTCCCTGAAAATGATGTAATTGAGTGGTTTTTTTTGATGGCTGAGTAAAATTCCATTGTGTACATATCCCACAGTTTTGTAATCTATTCATCTGTTTTTTGTTTTGTTTTTTTTTTTTTTTTTGGTAGTACTGGGGTTCCTGGAAGCCCTTCTACCTCCGGGCTACACTCCCAGACCTATTTTTTACATTTTCATTTTGGAAACAGGGTCTCCTAAACCAGCGCGCGCGGCTGGCTTTGAACCTGCGTGATCCTCCTGTCTCTGCCTCCCAAGCGCGGGGATTACAAGCGTGCGCCACCACGCCCGGCTCCATTCATCTGTTGATGGACATCTTGGCTGGTTCCAAAGTTTGGCTATGGTGAATTGTGCAGCTATGAACATAGATACACATGCATTAGTTTGGTAGTTTGGTTTCTTTTCTTTTGGGTAGATACCCAGAAGTGGTATCGCTGGATCAAATGGTAGATTTGTTCCCATTCTTCTGAGGATTCTCCATACTGTTTTCCAAAGTGGTTGCACTAATTTGCAATCCTACCAACAATGTTTTAGAGTTTCCACTTCTCCACATACTCGCCAGCATTTATTGTTGTTTGTGTTTTGAATGATGGCCATTCTAGTTGGACTTAGGTGAAATCTCAGGGTAGTTTTGATTTGCATCTCTCTGATTGCCAGTGATGTTGTGCATTTTTTCATGCATTTATTGGCCATTTGAATTTCTTCTTTTGTGAAGTGTCTATTTAGTTCGTTTGCCCATTTTGTTATTGGATGCTTTGTTTTCTTAGTGTTGAGTTTCTTGAGTTCTCTGTATATTCTAGATATTAGTCCTCTATCGGAGGGGTAGGTGGCAAAAATCTTCTCCCATTCTGTTGGCTCTCGACTGAGGTTCTTGGTAGTGTCCTTTGCTGAACAGAAGCTCTTCAGTTTCATGCAATTCCATGTATTGATTCACCTTTTAATCTGTTGTGCCTTTGGGGTCTTGTTGAGGAAGTGTTTATCTGTGCCTATGTGTTGCAGTGTTGGACCTATGCCCTCTTCAAGGAACTTCAAGGTCTCTGGTTTGATTTCCAAGTCTTTGATCCATCTTGAGTTGACTTTTGTGCAGGGTGAGAAAGTGGGATTAATTTCCAATTTTCTGCATATGGTTAACCAGTTTTGCCAACACCATTTGTTGAAGAAGCTATCTTTTTTCCAGTGTATGTTTTTGGCCCCTTTGTCAAAAATCAATTGGCATGTCTGCACCAGTATCACAAAAAATATATTCCTATGTTTCTGTCTAAGAGACTTAGAGTTTGGATTTTTATATTTGGGTCCATGATCCATTTTTAGCTAAAGTTTGGATATGGTGAATGTATACCATTGAATTCCATTATTATGCATGTGAACATCCAGTTGCTCTAGTACCATTTCCAGAAAACACCATTCTTTCTTTATTGAATTACTTTGGTACTATTGTGATAAATCAATTGATCATACATGGATTCATTTCTGTATTTTCAACTCTATTCTATTATTGATAAGTCCATATATATAACCATACCAGAGTTTGTATTACTGGAGAATGGGAGCCCTCTGAATTGTTCTTGAAATTCAAGCTTAGTTTGGTTATTCAGGTCCTTTGCCGTAACATATAAAATTTAGAATTAGTTTTACAGGCCAGGCGTGGTGGTTTATGCTTGTAATCCCAGTACTTGGAAGACTGAAACAGGAGAGAGTCACAAGTTGGCAGCCATCTTCAACTACTTAGTGAGACACCCCCACACACAAAGTCTATTGAGACCCTGTTTCAAAATACAGAATAAAAAATAGGGTTGTGGGTATAGCTTGGAGATAGAGTGCCCCTGCGTTCCATCCTCAGTACTGCAGTAAAAAGAAGAATCAGTTTTATAATTTCTCCAAAAAAGTCAACTAGAATTTTGAAAAAGATTGAATTAAATTTACAGGTAATTTAAGGAATATTGATATCTAAACGATATTGTCTTCTGATTCATGAACATTGGATATCTTCTGATTCATGAACATTGGCTATCTTTATATTCACTTAGGTCTTCTTTCAACAGTACCTTACAGATTTAAAAGTACAGCCTTTCACATCTTGTGTTAAACTTACGTCTAAATATTTTCCTCCTTTTGATGTTATTACAAGCAGGATTGCTTTCTTCACTTCATTTTAAAATTGTTCATTGTAGAAACAAATGGACTTTTGAATATTGAGCTTTCACTCCTCAAAGTAGTTGAACTCATTTGTTAGTTTTAGTAGGTTTTTTTTTTCAAGTGGATTTCTTAAGGTTTCATACATACAAAGTTATTTGATGTATAAGAAAGTTTTACTTTTTCTTTCCAACTGAGATGGCTTTTGTTTGTTCTTTCACGGTGCTGGGGATTGATGCCAGGGCCTTACACGTGCTAGGCAAGTGCTCTACCACTGAACTACATCCCCAGCCTAACTTTTGTTTCTTCTTTTTGTTTGTTTTGGTTTTTGAATAACCATACTTGTTAGAATGTCCAGAACAATACTGAATGGAAGCAATGGCAGTGAATATCATCTAGAATTTCCTGATCCTAGGAGAAAACATTTCAGTATGAAATAAAAAGATTGGTTATGAGCTTTTTGTAGATGCTTGTACCAGACTGAAAATATAACCTTTTACTGCAAGGTTGTTGAGTATTTTTATTACAAAAGGATGCTGAACTGTTTTCTAAACCGTTTTTCTCATGTCTCTTCAGAGATGATTCTTTATTTTTCTGACATTATACATTATTTTGATTACTTTTTGACCAATTAAACTAACTTCGACTTCCTTGGATCAATCCTCTTACTCATATTGTGCAGTTTTTATATATTGTTGCATCCAGGTTGGTGGCATTTTGTTGAAGATTTTCTGCCTCTATTCAAAGGTGATATTGGTCCTTATTTTTTTTCTCTTGGAGTCTTTCGTTTTGACATCAAAATAATGTTGGCTTCATAGTGAGTTAGAGAGTTAGGACGTATTCCTTCTTCTTCTATTTCTTTGGAAAAGTTTGTAAATAACGGTTGCTTTCTTAACCTCCTATCCTTTCCCTTTATCGATGGGAGAAAATGAAATTCAAATTCGTTGAAGCTGATCTCTGGAGTGTTTACCTGTCTCGAGATGCTGTTGGACATTCAGAATCATAGCAGTGCACCTCGGTACAAGCAATTCCTGCAGTTACATTTGTTCTTCCTTATACCTTCTCAGGGACAAGGGGACCGGCCAAGGCCCTCACTGCGCCTGGAGATGCGAACCCTCAGAGGACCTGGAGAAACCTTTTTCTCCCTCACCCAATTTTAATACCCTTCATTAATGTTAATTGCACAACACCAGAGGCAAAATATGTGCCGCGGTCCCTAAAAACATGTCACCTCTATTAATTAAAAACAGGCTGATGGAATATGAAACTATAAAGCGCTTGACTTTTTTTCTTAATTGTAAAGACACCTAATTGGCTTGTACAAAAGGAAAAGGATTCCTTTAGCCTGGCTTTAATGAGGTTTTTATTATTCAAATGGCACATTTTGCTCAGTTTTGACTAAAAGCCATTGCAATGCAAAAGGGTCTGAGATGATGAATATTTACACAATATCAAAAGAAAAGTTCAAACTATAAAGATAAAATGGAAACAAAAATAGTCACATTCCTAGCCCCGAGCTGAGGTTGTTAGTCAGCACTTTAAGAGACCGATTTTCTTTTTTTTCTTCTAGTGTAGATTCTGACTGGTGAGGTTAGTAGAGGTTAAGAGAAGGCCACCCTCTCCGTACAGTACTGGAGATTTCAGTAGCTGGGAACCTCCAGGTCCTCTGTGGCTCTCCCCAGGGAGAGAGCCCCTCCATGTCTGTCCAGTGGACCCCAGGCATTCCCGGAGCCTGCTAAGTATGGGGCTTAGAAAGCATCTGCTTCTGCTACAGCCAGTGCGGTCCTGATGGGCCAGATAAGAGCCTCTCAATAGTTAAGGCAGAGCCGGGCCTGGTGGCGCACGCTTGTAATCGCGGTACGTGGGGGGCTGACACAGGAGGATCACAGGTTCGCAGCCAGCCTCGGCAACTTGACAGGCCCTCCGCAACTGAGTGAGACCCTGTTTCAAAATAAAGAATAAAAAAATGGGGCTGAGGTTGTAGCTCAGAGGTAGAATGCCCCTGGTTCAATCCTCAGTACAAAAATAATAATAATAATAAATAATAGTTAAGGTAGGTGGGTTCTTACTTATTCTCTTGTCCCAGGAGTGACTGTGGGAGAAGCTTCATGAAGATACAGGTGAGCTGTCCAGCTAGATACAGGTGAGCTGTCCAGCTAGATACAGGTGAGCTGTCCAGCTAGAGTGCCGATACACAGAAGTGGGCCCCACAGAAGGCTGCTGATACACCGGACAGAAGGCCATCTATCCTGCTAGCGTGCTGAACCCTACGTTCTCTTCCACCTCCCTCCTCCTTTAACCTCCAGGAGCCCCCATTGCCGAGCCCCTCTTTCTGGCATTTTCCACCTTTCCCTCTCCACGGGCTCATTCTTACTGTGCTTCGGTTTCATCAGATCTCCCCAAAAAAGTCTAAGAACAATTTAGGCATGGTAGTGCATGCCTGAAATCCCAGTACTTAGGAGGCTGAGACGGGCAGATGACAAGTTTGAGGCCAATCTCAGCAACTTAGGGAGACTCTGTTTCAAAATAAAAAGGGCTAGAAGTGTAGCTCGGAGTTAGCCTGCCCCTGGGTTCAACCCCAGTACAAATACATATATATATATGTATGTATATATGTATATATATATATAATTTTTGTTTAAGTCTAAGTGCAGCAGTAGCCACAGCCACAGGGTTAAGTTACAGTACAGATTGTAAATGAGATTGTTAACATGCCCCCGCAAACTGAGGCCGGGTTTCTCAGGTTAAATAAACAGCCCCTCAGCATACTGAGATGGCTGCAGCTTTGAGGGAATCTCATTTCAGACAGCAGAAGAATGAGTAAGTAGAATGGAATGTCAGGGGAAATGTTCTCCAATTCCTCCTGGGAACAGAATGTCACACCATCTGGGCCATTTCTGGAGTAAGTCACGAGAATTCATACTATTTGGAAATATCCTGAAATCCAATGGCAGGGGCCCCAGGGCCTGGGCTCCCAGAAGAAAACGATCTTGCACCTGGTGTTTAGCTGCTTTTCTTCCCAGAAAAAGAAAGGCTGGGGAGGGGGAGAGAATCCTGCTGGAGAATTCCAAGGAAGGACCCCCTGTTTATTTATGTATTTATTTTTTATTTTATTTATTTTTTTGGTGGTACTGGGGTTCCTGGAAGCCCTTCTACCTCTGGGATACACTCCCACGGGCTACACTCCCAGACCTATTTTTTAACTTTTTATTTGAAAACAGGGTCTCTTAAGCCAGCGTGGCTGGCTCTGAACCAGCGCGATCCTCCTGTCTCCGCCTCCCAAGCACGGGGATGACAAGCGTGCGCCACCACGCCCGGCCGGACCCCCTGTTTAAATATCTAGGGCTGATGTAGTTGAATTCCAAGGAGGTCGGCACAAACCGCGGCCAGCGATTCTTCTCCGCGGCGGCATGAAGCCCAGCTCCGGTGTTCCACACCCCAGCAAGCCACCACGGTCGCAGCTGCCAGCCGCGGTGTGCCCGCCGCTGGTACAACTCGGGGTGGTTTCAGGTCCCACACAGGACACTTTGGAAAACGAATTACGTAGCGCGATGTTTTGGGGAGATGCACAACTGGCCTCTCTCACTCAGTTTCGTGAATACTCACGGGATGGTTTTAAAATATTAGTAGTAGTTAAGAATGAAATACTAGCACACTGAAGCACTAATTTTGCAAAAATCATTAAGTTGGGGAAGGCTTCATTACAATATCGTTGGCACTAAAGGGCATCTTTTCATTTATTTATTTATTTTTGCGGTACTGGGGATGGAACCCAAGGGCATTCTACCTCTGAGCTGCACCCGCCCCCCAGCCCTATTTATTTTTTTTTATTCTTTGTTTTGAAACAGGGTCTCACTGAGTTGCAAAGGACCTCACTAAGTAGCTGAGGCTTCCTACGAGGTGCGATCCTCCTGGCTCAGCCTCCCAAATGCTGGGATTACAAGCGTGCGCCACCACGGTGGGCTCATTTTTTGTCTTTGAAACAGGGTCTCACTATGTTGCTGAGAGTATCACTAAGATCTTGAGGCTGGCCTTGGACCTGAGATCCTTCCTCTCAGCCTCCCAAGTACTGGGGTTGCTGATGTGTGTCACCACGTCTAGCTTAAGGGCATATTTTAGAAGAGACATCATGAGCAACTTCCTTGTACATGAGATGCCCTTGATAAATAGTCATTGTATTGAAAAAATGAATGAGAAACACGATCTCTAGAAAAAAAATTTTTTTTACATCAGTATATTTTCACAAGGGAATGTTTTTGGTTGGTGCAATTCCAGGACGCTAGGAAGGGGGAAAAAAATCTACATGACAGGTACAACCCAGTTTGTAGCTTGGGTCGTCTGCCGCCTCTGATTCTCAGGAAAGTTAAGAAATCTCTCTGTGTCACAGCTGTGTCCCTGTAAAAGGGAATGATAATGGTCAGCTTGTTTGATAATTGGGAAAAATAAACAAATAAAATGCCTAACACTGGTCTTGATAAAGAGGGGTGATTAAAACAGGCTGGTTTCTTTGTAGCAGTTGCCTGATTCCTAGAGGCAAGAGAAAAAAAAAAAAAAAGATATAAAATAGGTAGAGATTTTTCCTCCACATTTAGAACATATCTATGTATTGCCTCCCACGCCCTTACTTCGACTCCCTGGGGCGGGAGAGAGAGAGAGAGAGAGAGAGAGAGAGAGAGAGAGAGAGAGAGAGAGATTGATTGAAAAAGAGAGAGAGAACACCTCCTGAATAAACAGGGTAAGAAAGGACAGCACATAAAACAAGAGAAATATCCACACATAAAACCAATATCAGCTTGGGTGGTCAATGGCCATCAGCTGTGCTCCTAAATTTCGCAGGATCCTGCAGATGCCAGGAATTTGATGGACACCGTCAGGTATTAAACTAATAATTAACCAGAAGTGGATTCTGCTGTCAAGGCCATCGAACCACCTTTAATTTTTTTTTTTTAATTTCAGCTGGAATAGATAAAAATAACCCAAAACAATTCCCAGAGGTAGAGCCCCGCCACGGACTGCATCCCCTGGAGACCACCAGGAATTTTTCATTTCATGCACCATTTAGAACTTCTGATAGTAGATTCCAGAACCATCAGGACTATACACTTAACGGAAAATGGAAACGCTCTTGTTTGGGTTATTTTCTTAAAATTTTTGCCTTGTGTCCATTATCTTGATTTTTTTTTTTTTTTAAATCTCATCATCTGCAGTCCCAGCAGCCAAATCTCCAACCTCATTGATCTGAAATGGGAGGGGAATGTGAAACATAAGCGCATCGCATCCTCTTCCTGGTCCTTTTTCCAAGCAAAACCGCATCAATTTGCTAATTACGCACTTAGTCCAAAGGGCGAGATATCTGAGAAGACGCAGATCTGACACCTGGCCGCTGCGGTTCCAGCTGTTTCTCCCGTTCTCCTGCCCTCTGCATGGAAGCGCTTTATTGTCCTGTGTTCTGGCTTCCTGGGAATATTTAAGAAACTGGAAAATCAACGGCAAACACCATAGGAATGGGAAGGGAAGGGGGAGAGAAAGGAAGTTTGGATCTCAAGCACAATCTCAGCTAAACATGGCTTCATTTTATTTGTTTGTTTGTTTATTGCAGTACTGGGGATGGAACCCAGGGGCATCTACCTCCAGGCTGCACCCCCAGCCCTATTTTTTATTTAATTTTAATTTAATTTTAATTTATTTTTATTCTTCATTTTGAAACAGGGTCTCACTGAGTTGTAAAGAGCCTCCCTAAGTAGCTGAGGCTGGCCGCGAACCCGGATCCTCCTGTCTCAGCCTCCCGAATGCTGGGATTACAAGTGTGCGCCACCACGCCCGGCTTGAACAGGGCTCCATACATGGAGAAAGGATAAGGTAACTGAGTGTCTCTTGGCAAATCAGGTGACAAATGAACCATCCTCCCTTCCTAAAGCAATGGAGTTGGGAGGCTGAGATGGAGTTTACTGAACCATATGACTCAGTCAGTGCAGATATTACAAAAGGAAAGAAACTGGCTGCAGAGAACTATGACTGGTGGGAGCTCGAGAAGAGGAACTGGATGCTTCTCCAAGACTTTTGATTTTCCCAGAGCCACAGTGGAATAGGTCCTTGGGATGGAATTGCGGGCTCTGGAGGACAGAGGACATAACTGACACCATCTTGTGCCCGCCCGCACCTAGGACCTGGCCCCACATGCAACAGATGTTTGTTGAATTACTAAATCCCTGAAAAATTAAATAAGACACCACTTGGGCGATCTCTCTGTATCTTTGCACCTGCCAAGTTCCCTGTGGTGGTTGTGTTTTGTTGTTGTTGTTTGTCTGTTTGTTTGTTTGCTTTGATTAGATCTAGGGGTATTCTACCTTAAAGCTACATTCCCAGCCCTTTATATTTTTTGTTTGGCCATAAGGTCTCCCTAGGCTGCTGAGAGCCTCACTAAGTTGCTGAGGTTGTTATAAAACCTATAATTAATTCTCTTGTTTCTGCTCCCTTGTTCTGTTCTTTCTTTCTTTCTTTCTTTCTTTCTTTCTTTCTTTCTTTCTTTCTTTCTTTCTTTCCCATAGAATCGCCCTCTATGGCACCATTACCCACAATACAGTCATTTAGGTACCATTTTCCTGATACAAGGACCACCTATATTTACTTTTTTTTTTTTTCACAGGTCTGGGGATGGAACCCAGGGGCATTCGACCTCCGAGCTACACCCCCTGCCCTATTTCTTATTCTTTATTTTGAAACAGGGCCTCACTAAGTAGCTAAGGCTTTCCGCGATCTCAGCCTCCCAAGTGCTGGGATTACAAGCATGCGCCACCACGCTCGCTTCTACATTGACATTTTCAAATGTACTGGAACCAATTCACCTATATTTCTCAGCCTCCTTCTTTGGAAAACTTCTGCTAAGTAGAGTTTCTTCTGATTTTAACTTAAAAAAAAAAAAAAAAAGACCCACGAGCCAGGTGTAATCCCAGTACATGGGAGGCAGAGACAAGCGAATCCAAGTTCAAAGCCAGCCCCAGCAATTTAGCGAGGCTCTCGGCAATTTAGGTCCTGTTTTGAAACAAAACAAAAATAAAATAAAATAAAATAAAATAAAATAAAATAAAATAGGGCTGGTGGTACAGCTTGGTGTTAGAATGACTCTGGGCTTAATCCTCAGCATCATAAAAAAAGAAAAAAATAAATAAAATTAACCCACGTAGCAAGGCACAGTGGCACATGCCTATAATCCCAACATTTGGGAGACTGAGACAGGAGAGTTGCAGGTTTGAGGCCAGTTTCAGCAACTGAGTGAAGCCCTCAGCAACTTAGACCCTATTTCAAAATTTAAAAAAATAAGACAAAGTAGGCCTAGAGTGTAGCTCAGAAAAAAACCCCTATCCCACAGGTTCCATCCCCATTCCCACCAAACAAATCAAATGCACGTTAAGAGAAATAGGATATGTACCCACGTACATCTTCTGTGTGAACAGTGCCATGTGGTCCTTAGGAAACTGCACTATGGAGCTCACCCTGTTGCGCTCTCTGCCGTGGTGGCAAAACACACCCTCTGCTGGTAAGTCAGACCTACCTGGGAAGCTTAAGAAAAGGGCCAGAGCCGAGCGCAGTGCTGGGATGTACCTGTGAACACCACGTTCCCTCATAAGGGAAGCCTGCTTTGTGGCTTTGACAGTGGTCTCCTGGCTGGAGGCTCTCCGTATCCTTCACACCACGGAGTCTCTCGTCCAGGACCCGGTACGTACAGGAACACCAGCATCTGCAGGCTGTGTCTCTATTAAATAATACTGGGGCCTCCTTTTTAAGTAGACTGCATCCCTACATTGAAGCTTTTACTCCGCTGATTGGCGGGCAAAAGAAAGGTAATAAGTAAATAACTAGCCTTTCCGGAAACACAGGAGCATTCCTCCAAATTAAAATTACATTGTGTAGACATAAAGCATTATTAAGCGCTCTGGGCCATTATTTATGAACTTCTGCAATACCATGGGGGTATAAATTCTGCTGCAAATTCATGGGAAGGGAACATTCATTTTTTATATATATTTATAGAATAGTTGTAAGGACTAGAGGATGACTTCATTATTATTGTACAAGAGGCGTCTATTTAAAAGATACTTTATGCAGTTCTCGTGCAAGAAGGGAGTTAATATAGGAGGGCAGAGGGGAACTTACATAGACATAGGAAAAAACTGGGGAATGTGCTTACGCACACGGTCAAGTCCAACAATAAAACATCTCGTGCATTTGGTACGTTTCTGTTACCGGTGATGACTCTTCCCTCTGTTTTGCCTAGAGATATATGGAGCTGTGATAGAGCCCAGAAAGCCCCTGACAGCTGTGTACTGCCACTCAGACCTGAAAGATTCCATGTTATGATAAAAATTAATGTGCTCTGACATCCTCCGGGACTCCCTGGGCCCTGGGAATAGCTAATGAAGAAATACAACCTTGCCGGGGGAATGGCGTGCCACCTAGAGTTGAGGATTACTTCACATGGGGTATTGGTGTGGCTCCCCTGTCTCCAGCTTGCAAAGTAGCTGGACCAGGGTGCCAAAGGGACTCAGTGCCGATTGGCTAGAATTACTCTGTGGGTGAGGAGGAATCAAAGTACTTTACAAAACAACTGAGTCCAAGTGGGATTCCGCCAGTTACTTCTTAAAACCAAACCAGGTCACTCAACATTTTTCTCTCCTCTTGCCTACTGCTCATGGACTTGTCAACGTCTCCTGGGGGTGTGTGCTACCTTAGGGAATGGACAGTGGCTGGGCATGCCCCAGCAGACACATCTCCAAAATGGCTCAGGGCCAGCCTTGGTGTTGAGCTTGTGGGGAGCCATTGAGGCTTTTTCCTAAATTAATGTTTCTGACTCAGCTGACTGTTCTTCACCCAGAGTCAACAAGGTTTGGGGTCATGGATACTTCAGAGTGAAGGGTCTGAGAGAGGATCAGATGGTGATGGCAGGAGGGTACTGATTAACCTATCTGTAATGTATGTGTTTTGTATTGGTCTTTATTGTATTCAGGTGGTGGTAGCACGAGGATGTTGCTTGACCTGTAATTGTATAAATATCTCTGGAAAAACAAACCCAGCACCAGTGCAATAGAGAATATTGACCCAGGTGTAGTCTTCGACCAGTAGAGATATTGACCCAGGAGCAGGGGTCGGCCAGTAGAGATGGTAGGCTGGCGGCCCCCCACGTTAAAATTAAATTAAATATTCTGAGAATCAAATTCTTAGAGGTAAATTCTTCATCCTCACGCCTCTCTTCAGAACCCGTACTTTTGCCGGCTGGCTCCGGCAGAGCTTATAAGGGAAACTGAAGCCCACGGCCATGCCTCAGTGGACCTACCACCCCACCCTGCTGTCCAGCGCCAGAAGGTACAGATATCATGATGTCTTTCAAAAGGGCAGCAGAATGAGAGCCATGTTCATAGCAGCATTATTGACAGTAGCTAAATGTAAACAACCCAAGGGTCCCTCAACTGACAGATGACTAAACAAAGTGTCGTATATCCCTGTAATGGAATATTTTTTCCAGCCATAATAAGGAATGAACTAGCAGCACATGGTGCCACAACACAGATGACCACTGAAAACATTCTGCTGAGTTAAAGGAGACAGACACATGCGGCCACAATATTGCACTATTTCATCCGCAGGAAATGTCCAGAAGAGGCAAATCGGTAGAGACAGAAGGTTCGGTGGTGGTTTCCAGGGAAACGGGAATGATTGCTAATCTGAATAGAGATTCCTTTTGGAGTAATGAAAATGCCTCGGAGTTCCATAGGGGTGGTGATGGCACAACTTGGTCAATGCCGAGACAGGAAGTAAACTGCACACTTGAAAATGGTCAATGGAATAGAACGTGGATTATATTTTTTTTGGGAAAAAACATCCCTAGGCTCTGAGAACTCATTCTGATACTCTCAGAGTGGGCTAAGTAGTCTCCATGTGGGCTCCCTCCCCTCTCACTAGAGCGACTTTGGCCAACGCCTCCCCGGTCCTACCTGGCTACACCTGTATGTACGCTTCAGCCACTAAAGGAAACCAAGCCGTGCTCTAGCAGACACAGGGTCCCCACTGAAAAGAGGAGTTTTAGAAATTATTCAGTTTTAGTTCATGACTTTATTTCAGCCTGTTATTATACATCACTTAAAAGGAATAATAGGTTGAGGCCAGGCATGGTGGCGTATGCTTATAATCCCATTACTCAGGAGGCTGAGACAGGAGGATTGTAGATTTGAGACCAGTGTTCAAAATAAAAAAAATAAAATAAGGCTAAATAAAATAAAATCAGAGGTAGAATGCCCCTGTACCACACACACAAATTTAATTAATTAAAAATTTAAAAATAATAATAGGTTCATGTTATTAAAAATTGAGTATTTTTTTTTCTTTTTAAAGCATTACCATGGCATTTCCCAGAACTGTTTGGTATTATTTTACAAATTTACTATCTTCACTAACTGATTAGAGAAAACTTAGGTAGGAGAGGGAAGGTGCTATTAGTAAAATAAATAAATATATTGTTTTCAACACTCTTTGAAATATGTATTTATAAACATACATATTTAATATCTCTCCTACAGTATCTCTACCACTTTATGGGAGGAAAAAAACCAAGGTGATATTCTGAAAGATGAACAGTGGTGTTAATTGAGGGGTAATAGTGTATTCATGGATGAAAATTTATGATGTCTTGGATTGGCTTTACAATGATCTAGCAAGAGAGGGGCTAGAGATTGAATAAAATTGGCCATATGTTGGTAATGACTGAAGCTGGCTGAAGGGCACTGATATGTCCTTTATGCCTCTTTCTGTCTCTTGTGCATGCTTAAGAATCCCCACAGTAAAAACATTTAAAAAGAAATACAAATGTGTGGATGTGGTATAGTATTTATGCTTTTTCACCCCCACCCATGTTCTACCACGAGCACGTATCATTTTTGCGGTCCCGAAAACGTGTGTAAAATGTTATCATTTATAAGTCATATCAAAATCAATAGGTTTAAAATCTGTCTGAAAAATCATAAAGCACGTAAGCCTTTTAAAAGGAAATGAAATCAGGCCAACATGATCAAGGCAAAAATCACTGAAAAGAGAAAAATAGGAACTGCGAGGCAGGATGGGCGGTAGGACTGGCTGCCTGCCCACACAGGTACCGGGTACAAACTCATCCCTCCTGGGGTACGGTGCGGGGTGGAAGATAAAACAGAAACAAATCCCGTGCGGAGCTCCTCTGAGCTTGGGAAACTTCTCACCGGATGGAGATGAGAGAAAGAGCTGCTTGATCCAACACATGGTGTCAAGTGGGGCGGGTGGCTTGGGATGGGAATCAGGTTTGGAGTTAGGGTCCTGGGAAATCACATCCGGTTCCTGTACACAATCAATCTGAAGCCTTCCCTTTAATGGGGTGGCATTTTATTAAACATGGACCAGAGGAAGGAGGGATGAAGGAAGGAAGGACAAAGGAAGGAAGGAAGGAAAGAAAGAAGGAAAGAAGGAAGGAAACCCTGCTTAATGTTAATTTGACAGAGCAGAGATAAGTCACAGAAAATTCCGACAATATTTGTAGTCACCTGTGACACTGCCATTTAAGACCAAGTATGAGTTACAATGGCTTTATGACAGAGTGGGATCCTTCCAGACTCGCAGCCCAGTGCTCTTCCATCCACGCACGCACTGCCCAGTTCCTTTCAGCGCCCCCTTGTCCCAGTGGAGGGAATCCTAAGAGTCCTGCCTGCCCCACCGGGAAGTAAGTGTCCCCGGTCCAGGGTTGCCATGGGCGTAGATGACATGGGTGAACCACTGCAGAAAGTGACTAATACACAGTGACTAATTCACAGGGCCATTTTGTAGTGAGTACTTGACTCTAATAAAATAAATACACAATTTTCAAATGCCATTTCAGACCTTGAGAGCCAAGAGATACAAATAGCATATTGCCTAGAGTTTGCTAAAGAGATGACAAAAAATCACCCATAAGTTTTCTGGGGGTCATTTGGTTTCGTGGGTCAGCAGGACTGAAAGGCATCCATATGCTCTGACCTGGAATTGCCTTTTCTAGGAATTTGGACTAAGAAGCGAGAACATCCCCATAGCGTATACAACAGCAAACAATAAATAAATAAATAAATAAATAAATAAATAAATAAATAAGCAAAACCAGCAAACTCACATCCAAAGACTCAATATTGGTCAAATCATTTTATGCCACAGATACTGTTAAATTCTTAAAATCCGAATTAGAGGAACGTATTTAGGAGCACATAAAAATGGCCATGGTGTATTCAGGATGGAGAAAGTAGATTACCAAGGAGATCTGTCAAGAGAACACGTCACAGTCACTGTCAATGACTGGACGGTGTGTGTCCAACTCCAGGACGCACACCACCCAGCCATGATTGGCAGGACTGTGGAGTGTGTGCTTAATTCAGTTGTTTTTGTCTATGTTTAATTTTTTATTCATGCAAAACATAAAGGTTTCAGTTTAAAAGAAAACGTTACTACTACACACTGCGTGGAATGGCTTCCCCGGGGTCAGGGGGCCTGTGATGGCCGCCAGGGAACCAGATCCCAGGGTGGCCGCCCGGGTGTGGCCAGGTCTTGACAGACAGTAAGCCAGGCAAAGAGGCTCACACCGGTAATCCCAGTACGTGGGAAGCTGAGCCCGGAGGATCACAGATTCGAGGACAGTCTCAGCATCATTGGGACACTCTCAGCAACCTAGTGAGACCCAATTCCCAAACAAAAAAGTAAAAAAGACTGGGCATATATAGCTTAGAGGTACAATGCACTCGGGTTCGATCCACAGTAAAACACACACACACACACACACACACACACACACACACACACCCCAAAACACACAAAATATAATAGAGGACCTAAAAGGGTCAAAGGTGTGTTTGTGTTATGTATGTGTGTGTATGTTCAGTATTCATTAAGTTATGTCCATAAATTCTAGAATTGGTTGTTGGAGCCCCATCATGCAGGGCTACCCTGGGCAGACCTCTACCCATCTTCCTTCCTCTGAGCTCCCAGAACCTCTCTCCGCAGGGACTGAAGGCAGCTGTTCCCCTCGCTCTGAGCTCAGCACCCTCGCAGGAATGAGTGCAGAGACAGCCGCCCTCTAGCAGGGACTCCCTCTCCTCTGAGCACCGCACACCTTGCTCAGTGGGGAGCCGCGTTCTCCAGGCAGAGCTGGAACAGGAGGTGCTCCAACAGCAGAGCCGGCCTGTTTTCCTGCACAGCGCACTAATGGCTTAAGAGACCTCCTGGGCTCTGTTGGCGGAGTAGGTGAGAGTAGGACAGGTGAATCTACCTGCATTCCTGAAATCGCCCGAAAACAAGGGCAAGAGCTGTTTGGTTACAGGCTTTGTTCAGTTTCCCAATAGCAGCAGACCCCCAAATCCACCGGACATAAAAAAGACCCCGGGAGCTTTTGAAAGTCTAAATGTCAGGGTGCACCCCAAAACTATGTCTTCCTCCCTCCTTCGCTTTCTGTCTTCCATCCTTTGGCCATCCACACTCCAGGCCAGTTAAATCAGAACCACAGCGAGAAGCCAGTGCTTCTAAGATCCCAGCTGATTACAGACAGCCAGGTTGGGAAGCCGCCATGACAGCCTCCTGGGAGCTTGGCCATCCGGTGGGGGAAATCGCGGTATTGCTATCCTTTTGAGCTGGAGACACTCCGCCAGGATCCAGTCCCGGAAATGATATAACTTGTCAACTTACCCTGATGTGCTTCTGAGACAACCAGACGCTTTCTGTGTTTGGTTATCAACGGTTATGTAATGTCAGCTCAAATATCTTTGATTATCAGTGCGAGACGGAACTATCTCTGCTGCTGAAGCCGTGCTGAAGGACGTGACCTCTAATTGAGAGCATCCCCTCATCGACTTCTGAATGACAACTGAATAGATGCTCCCAAAACGAGGAAAAGAGAGCGTCCCGACACTGAAAACCCTGCGCACTGACGAGTGTTCTGAGGAAAGCCAGGATCGTCCTGGGGGACTCGCAGGGCATTTCTGCCGGCGGTGCAGCACAGCAGTGCTGGTTTACTTTAAATGTATATTCAAGTTCTCAGGCTGAAAAGAATTAGCTTCTCGACAACTTACTGGGGGGAAGGAAAGATGGTTCCTGTGTTATCGAAATGTGAGTTCAGAGTGGTTTAAGCACTTGACGTGCCAATTACAAAACTGTAGAATTCCCAGCGACAACGGGGTTGGATTTAGATGATATAAGGGGGTAAATAAACAAGCTGGATTCACCAGGCCAAGTTGGGGAGTATAATTCTAAAGCACAGGAGCTTAAGTGCTTTCTCCGGGTCGTACATAAATCGAGCGTTCTCAGAGTCACCGCACGTGAACGCCGCTGTGAATTCGCCACACGTGGACTGCTGTGTGGGTGGTCTCAGGGCGGGTTCAAGAACAGGCTGGATGCATTGGGCTTGGTGGTATCAGCCCCTGTCCACCCCAAGCAGTGCGGCCTGGCCTGGTCACGGGGCCCAAGGCCGCACCACGGAAGCCCTGCCTCTCAGCAGACAAGTATTGTCAGAGATGGCTAGAAGGGAACCTACGAGTTATTTGCCTGACTGTTGTACACTTGACCGCTTTATCATTTGTTTCCCAGCATCACCTGAGAATTGGCACCTGAGGAGTATAGTTTAGCTGGGTGTGATAAGTGGTATGACCACCCTCTCCCATTATTATGAGGGGTTTGCGTAGGTCACTCTCTTCACTCATGGCTATGATCCCAGCACTTGAGAGGCTGAGACAGGAGGATGGCAGAGGACAGCCTCAGCAATGTAGTGAGACCCTGTTTCAATAGAAGAACAAGGTGTGGCTTGGAGGCAGAAGGGCCCTGGGTTCAATCACCAGTCACACACACACACACACACACACACACACACACACACACACGCAGTATAGTTCACCATTTTCATACATCCCTCCTCCTTTTCTTCTTATTATATAACCATTTATTTATCCATACAACCCTCCACTGCACTTTCTATAAGGCATTAAGTGTTCCAGTCGCAAAGTCTGATGCTAACAGTAATGATAACACGCTGATGCAAGCTAAAATTTAACAAGTGCTCATTAGGTATCAGGTATTATACTTCAAACACCAAGACCTTATTTAATCCTCTCAACAAACCCCAAGTGGTATTACCATCCTCTCCCATTATTATTAAGGGATTTGCGTAGGTCACTCTCTTAGTAAGTTGTAGAGATTCAGAGCTGAGATGAGGAGGGATTAGCCAAGGTTTGTGCTCCTCCGAGACTGAGTCTAACAAAGAAAGATCAATATAGGAAAAAGTAGCCCCAAAGTATTCCAGGTAGCGCCTGGGCATGTTGCTTTGGTTACTGGGTATGGGACTGGGCGAGTCAGCTGTGGTGCCCAGGTGGGAGGCAGGGGAAGGGACGCTTAATAGAGGACCTGGCCCAGTGCTATCCAATGGGCAGGTAGAGTGGCTCGGAGGCCTAGCATGGGAAAGGCAAAGTCAGGATCCAGAACCTGTAGGTGGCCGGGCGTGGTGGCGCACGCTTGTGATCCCCACGCTTGGGAGGCTGAGACAGGAGGATCTCACGGGTTCGAAGCCTGCCTCAGCTACTGAGTGAGGCTCTCAGCAACTTAGCGAGACCCTGTTTCCAAATAAAATATAAAATAGGTCTGGGAGTATAGCCCAGAGGTAGAAAGCCCCTGGGTTCCACCCCCAGTACCACCAAAAAAAAAAAAAAAAAACAAAAAAAACCCCAGAACCTATAGGTGCTTCTGTGAGGGGCAGAAGGTGGAGGTGCAGTTGTCGGAGGACAGGATCATGACTGTCAAGGGGGCAATGCTGGGAGCTCAGAGGCCTGGGCAGGCCATACCAGCAGTTATAACCTGAGAGTTCAGAAAGCAGGACCATGTCAGGGCTGCTCTTGCATTTCAGAATAATCACTTGGGTGAGTCAGAGGTGTGAAGGGAAAGGCGACCCTTTGCCCTTCCTGTGTCTACGAGGAAAGCATCATTCTGCAGACAAGTCAGAACCAAGAGGAAACGAACCTGGGCGTTTGGAGTGAATGTATAAGGAAGGCCGCAAATGAGGGTGAACAGCTGTCATTTTTGCGTCTATGGACATCTCTTCTAGACGCATGGTGGAAAAAGGTCTGAGGACCTTCAATGCGGGGATGCGCCTCTCGGCTCTGGAGTTTGTTTAACCTTCTTTACACATATTTCAGCCAAACAAGTTTCCTCTCCATGATGGGAAATTGGCTACTACCAGCATCTCCTCGCACCTTGAAGTGACCTTAATAATTGTCCCAGTAGGCGGCGGTTGTCAGCCATCCTCGTAAAGGGATAAATCACCTTCAGAGGCAGAGTGTTCTACATGACGCAAGCGAGACACATCTTTCCAACTCTCCAAACTACTGTCTCCGCTGAGCTCAGTGTCGGATTCTGGATTGAGTCCTAGCAGGTTGTCTATCAGCTAGACGACCTTCGTCAACGTTCTTTGTCCCTTTGAGCCTCCATTTCTTGACCCAGAAAATGTAGTTATTCATTGTATTTGGTGGGATCACAGGACTCTGTCATCCTTCTGCCATTTTTGACCAGCCTTCTGAGTCCTTGTTAGGCCACGTGACAAAGAGCTGATAAATATCAACAATTACCGTTACTATGGTTTCAGGCTCCAATTATGGCTTAATTGTCTAATTATTTAAACAGTAAAAAAATAAGAATAAATAAATAAATAAATAAATACACAGTACTCAGAGCCTGGCGCAGTGGCACGTGCTTGCAACCCCAGTACTTGGGAGGCTGAGACAGGAGGAACACAAGTTTGAGGCCAGACTCAGGAACTTGGTGAGGCCCTCTGCCACTTAGGGAGATACTGTTTCCAAATTAAAAAAAAAAAAAATAGGTCTGGGGATGCAGCTCAGACATAGACTATCCCTGAGCTCAATTCCTAGTACCCAAAACAAACAAACAAACAAACAAACAAACAAACAAATAAGAAAACAGTACTCGGTTGTCTCCGTTGGTCTGTTTTCTGTATGGTGGTATTTCCAAAACTCAGCACAGCATACTATTCTACTCATATTCTTTATCATTTCCTTTAGCTATGAAATATCCCAGGGTTGCCGGGCGTGGTGGCGCACGCTTGTCATCCCCGCGCTTGGGAGGTGGAGACAGGAGGATCGCGCAGGTTTGAAGCTAGCCCTCTGGCTTAAGAGACCCTGTTTCTAAATAATATATAGAAATAGTTCTGGGAGCGTAGCCCGGAGGTAGAAGGTTCCATCCCCAGTACCACCAAAAAAAAAAAAAAATTATATATATATATATATATATATATATATATATATATATATATATATATATGAAATCTCCCAGGGTCCTTTTTACAGAGATTGAACCTACGCATGTTTCAGTAGCTATATATACTTATACATATTTCTTTCTTTCTTTTTTTTTTGTGGTACTGGGGATGGAAGTCAGGGGCATTCTACCTCCAAGCTACACGCCAGCCCTATTTTTCATTCTTTATTTTGAAACAGGATCTCACTAAGTGGCAGACGGCCTAAGTAGCTGAGGCGGCTGCAAAACCGGGATCCTCTTGTCTTAGCCTCCCCAGCACTGGGATTATGAGCATGCGCCACCACGCCTGGCATACTTATGTACCTTGGTCAGGACTAACATAATCCATTTCCCAAGAAAAAACTTGGAAAATATTTTTCTCACTGTGAGAAGTAATGTGACTAAAAGGAGATGAATATCAAGGGACTGTGGGCTGTAGTCCTGGGGTAAACCGTCGCCCCAGGCTAGATCCTAAGTCCAACCTACTTCCTGTTGCATGTGAATAAAGTTTTATTGGAGCACAGTCATGCAGACATTGTCTCTGGCAGCTTTCACCCTAGCTGTTCTCACTCAAGACTGAAGAATGCACTTCATTACCATGGTTGAGTAGCTGCCATGGAAACCATCTAGCTCATCAAAGCAAAAATCATTACACCTAACTTTTTGCAAAGAAACTTTGCCACCCCATCTGTACTCCAGAGCTTTGAGTGGACAGGGTTCGACACCAGCAATGAATTTATTTATTTATTTATTTATTTATTTATTTATTTATTGGTGACACTGGGGGTGGAACCCAGAGGCTTTCTACCTCTGGGCTACACTCCCAGACCCATTTTATATTTTATTTGGAAATAGGGTGTCACTAAGTAGCTGAGGCTGGCTTGGAACCTGTGCGGTCCTCCTGTCTCAGCCTCCCAAGCGCGGGGATGACAAGCGTGCGCCACCACGCCCGGCTTGACACCAGCAATGAATTTAATGTTATCTGCTACCAGTAATGACAAGACATTGGCTCATAAGAGGAATGTCTTGATCATTTTACATGATTCCAGTCTTTGAAGAAAGCTTTGTGTCCACAGGGTAGGGCAGGAGGCAGGGGAAGGACAACCTGGAGATACTGAACCTCCCCTCTAGAGCGTGCTTTTTGCCCTTCACATGGAACTCAGGGGCTTTCTGCCTCCAGGCTACAAGCCTAGACCACTTTGTATTCTATTTGGAAACAGGGTCTCACTAAGTTGCTGAGAGCCTCACTAAGTAGCTGAGGCTGGCTTCGAACCTGTGCGGTCCTCCTGTCTCAGCCTCCCGAGCGCGGGGATTCCAAGCGTGCGCCACGACGGTCAGCTGTGTGTGTGTCTTTAATTAACCGGACTGCATGAAACCCGGGAGTGATGGCCGAACCTAACACTCTGTTGGGAAATTTAAAAAAAAAAAGTAGTTTATTTTCCCAACATCATTGAGATGTATCCAAACACATTTTCAGGTATTCTTTAGTCGCACGATTCTGACGGATAGGGAAAAGGTGCACTAAAATTTTCTTTTCTGACCAATGTGATTACAGAATGACCTCTAATTAACTCCGTAATTATTCTTTACCATCAAATCATCAAAGCTCTGGTTTGGTTTGGTTGGTACGGGAAGGCATTCTACCTCCAAGCTTTACCCCCTGGCTGATTTTATTTGCTATTTAAAAACCAGATTGCTGAGGCTGGCTTCCAGCCTGTGATCCTCCTAACTCAGCCTCCCAGGTACTGGGATTACAGGCGTGTGCCACCATGCACGGCCAAAACTGTCTTTGAAGACTGGAGCCATGGGAAGCTATCGACCAATTCTTCAGCACCCTGACTCCCTTAAGAGAAGGAGTCAGGGCGCTGGAGAAGCAACGAGACAAATGTTTTAATTCCAAAGTTTAGCGCAGTTTCTGGCACTGATGTAAGTGCGAATTAATAACGAGATGAGGAAATAAATTTTAAAAGGGTGTGGGAGGAAGATATACAGGGCACACGGGTAGCACAGGACACACAGGCATCTGTTGTATTTCTAGTACTTTCTGCCATGTTTCACATTTTTCAGAAGCAGTTGCTCTGATTCAGCAACCGGGATCGTGAGGAAAAGATGCCTTAAAGCCAGGGGGAAGCAGGCATAGCGTCGCCAAACAAATGCAGTCAGGCGTGTGCTTAGAATGTGCGGTGCCCCTCAGGGTCCTGGCTTTCGGTCAAAGTGAAGCGCATTTCCCTTCTCCTAATGGCTGCCAGGAATCTCGAAGCTCACTCTTAGGCCCAGACTTCAGTGACTGTGAAATCTTGTAGGAGATCTACCCTTCTTCTCTCTTTACTTCTTCCTACTCCATACTTTCTGTGTTTAGAGTAGGTTCTGACGGCTATCTTACAATACCCTAGCCAGGTGTGTTGTCACACGCCTGTAGGGCTAGCACTTGAAAGACTGAGACGAGAGAGAGGATCACAGGTTCAAGGACAGCCTCAGCCTCAGTGGAGAGACTCAACAACCTAGCAAGACCCTGTTCAAAAACAAAAGCAATTAAAAAAAAATAGAACACTTTTGAAGAACGGCCATTTTAATGATATTTATTCTGCCTATCCAAGAACATGGAAGATCACTCCACCTCCTAAGGTATTCTTTGATTTCTTTTTTCAATGTTTTATAATTTTCTCTGTAGAAGTCTTTTACCTCCCTGGTTATGTTTATTCCTAAGTATTTTATTTTGTTGTGGGCTATCCTGAGTGGAAGTGTTTTTCGGATTTCTTTTTCAGTGGATTTATGGTTGTCACACAGGGAAGCTTCTGATTTTTTAAGATTGATTTTGTATCCAGACATTTTGCCAAAACAAAAAATAAATATATATATAAAAGGCTGAGGGTAAAGCTCAGAGGTAGGATGTCCCTGTGCTCAGTCCCCAACACCACCATCACAAAACAAACCAACGACAACAACAGAAAAGAAATCTCTCCAATCATATTAAGATCAAAATAAGAGGCCGGGCGTGGTGGCGCACGCTTGTCATCCCCGTGCTCGGGAGGCATAGACAGGAGGATCACGTAGGTTCGAAGCCAGCCACGAGCGCTGGCTTAGGAGACCCTGTTTCCAAATAAAAACGTAAAAATAGGTATGGGAGTGTAACCCGGAGGTAGAAGGGCTTCCAGGAACCCCAGTACCACCAAAAAAAAAAAAAAGATCAAAATAAGAAAGAAACACGTATTAACAGGAGCCACGCGTGATACACTGAGATGTACCAGGCCATTTCCTGTAGCGTAACTGCTCTTCTTAGCAACACTGCACAGCGTAGTCAGCATCCACTTTACAGGGATGTGGAAAGTGAGACCCAGACCCAGGATGCTAAAAGTGGCCCAGCTCCACAGCTAGTGAGTAGCAAGGTGAAACTTAAACCCAAGTTCAGTGGGTCCCCTGACCTGTTACCATGTCAACCACACCGGGGGCTGCGGGTTGTGATACTATCTTGAGCATGTGATGGTCCCTGGCAAATCTGGCCCAGTGTCTGCTTTGTAAATAAAGTTTTATTGGAACGCAGCGATGTTGGTCTACTCACATATTATCGATGGCTGAGTAGTCGCAACACACAGATCTTTGGCCTGAAAAGTCTAAAACGTTTACTCTCTGGCCCTTTGTAGAAAACTTCTCTCTCTCCTGCTCTGCACTCTGCTGCTTCAAATGACTATTTGTGGTTTCTAATAAGGGATGACAGTGTATCATCTACATTAGAAATATGTTTAATGCATTCTATTAAGAGTTTTGATGTCTAAAGCATTAAGAATCAAAAGGCAAGAAAATCTGCCAATGAAGAAGCACTCTTCCATGGTGTTTCTCCAGACACACGAAATGTTTCACGATGGTTTATTTTTAGTGCCTTCGGGTGGGGGGAAAAAAATGTATGGGATGGGGAGAAAATGAACTTGGAGATTTTTTCGAAAATTTTCTTTAAAAAATCATAATGCAGATCTAGATTTAAGAGCATTCATTACAGTGAAAACCTGCCCCTCTGTTTTCTTTTCTTTCAATTTTCATACTGTGTAGAAAAGCAAAGCCACATGATACCCTGTTAGGCAAACCCAAACGGGGTTCTCGTGTTGAGTAAGACCCACGCAGGATGTTGGCTTAAACACGATTCCTAAAACTGAGCTGGGGGGAAGAAAGAAAGATTAATCTGTAATTTACACATCGGTCTGCAGGGTAATTTATCCCTCAGAATTTGGAATTTATTTATAATTTATAGCCCACCCACTCCCATACATGGAGTGGAAACAGCAAACTTTGGAATGCGAATCCAAGAATATTATATTTTGGGATTAGTAGGTTCAAGTTCTGAAAGTAATTTAGTAGAAAGTAAAAATAAATAACTTTGTTAAAGATTTTTCTCCTTGGATGTTTAAAAAGCGAGGAACAGAAAACCTTTATTTTAACTTATAAAAAAAAAAAGCACGCTTCTCTATTTAATCTTCCAAGTGAAACGAAGCCTTATTTCTTTAAATTATACTAGAGACAGAAAGTTGAGAAGAGAAATAGGGCCCACCATCAAAAATGAAGTTCTACAAACCTTCAGGACCGCATACTGATTTCTAATGTAAATTCCCTCTCAATTGCAATTATTTTCCAGGATGAATCAAACCCTCGGCCAATGTTTTAAGAGCTGGCTAAGATCAGAAATCCAGGCAATGAAAATTCTAGCTTATGTGCCATCCCCAACTTGGAAAAGTTCAGGGCTGGAAATCTAAGTGTTCTCTTTGCTGGGCATCTATAAACCTGGAACTATACAATGTTTTGGGAGAAGAAAAAACATTTATGGAAGACCTAGCCCTCGGAGCTGCGGAGCTGTTCGGGCACCATCCCAAACGTGTAAACTGAGCAGCTATAAACCAGAAACAGGATGCGCTCGAGCATCAGGAACAATCGCTTCTGAGTCCGTCTCTGAACAACCCGCTGGCCAGAAAGACCGGCGAGGGTCCCAGCTCTTCCATTCTGAGAGAGCCACTGCCCACCAGGCAGTGTGGACTGTGGCTCCGGCCCAGAATCACTGTCGAAACAAAAATATCTCTCAAAACTCAGTGTGTTGGGGGCTCGCCACAGGCTTTGGGTTGGAACTTTCCAGTAATGCCCCAAATAATTGGACCTGAGACGCAGTGGCTGCCCACCACCACCGCTGACTCTGGGGAGAAGTATTTGGAAGTCGGCGAAGGCTCCTGGGCTGACCACCCAGAACCGTGAGTGAAGAATAACGGGATAAATGAGGGAGGAAGAAAGCAAAGCAGCGGAGGGAGAGGTGGGCAGGAGCGGTGGACACGTCCCGCCGAGCTGGGAGGACACTGGCTTGGGGCACCAGGTGCGGTGTCTTCTACACCTGTCGAGTGCCATTGCCAAAAATTAAATGTGAAGCCCAGCGGGTCTCCACTGTTCGCTAAGGCTTTCACAGGAAACCAAGGAGAAGAAAGAAGATACCACTGGGACTCGATCATCAAACAGTGGATGGCAGAAAAAAAATTGTAAAAAAAAAAAAAAAGTCGAGGCACATCTATAGATTGAAATAATTGACCTTATTTGGTTCCTGGTTTAAACACATTGGGAGAAAAAAGAGAGGAAAATTAGAGAGACAGAGAGAGAGAGAGAGACAGACAGACAGACAGACACACACACACACACACACACACACACACACACAGAATACAAATGTTTATTGTTTTGAAGCCAGGCCTGAAAGCGCAAGCCTGTAATCCCGGTACTTGGGAGGCTGAGAGAGAAGCATCATAGTTTTGAGAACAACAACCTATGCAACTTAGCGAGACTGTCACAACCTACCGAGCTCCTGTTCTAAAATAAAAAAGGGCTTGGGGGGATAGAATGCCCCTGGCTTCAGTCCCCAGTCCCCTCCCCAACTGTTCTGAACCGGAACATTTCGAGGTGATGTGTCACTCGGCAATCTAGAACCAGCATGGAAATCCACACCGAGAAACACCACCTCAGCCTGAAAAGTGGCAGAAAAACGGGGTCTCATTTGAAGTCTGGGCCTGCCACTTGCAGAGCCTGGGAAGGTGACTCGGTGCTTCGGCCTTTTAATTTGTCAAATAGGGCTAATGGTGGCTCACCAGCGTTACCGCAAAAAGAATCCAAGAGAGGCTGCGTGCACGTAAATGCCTAGCGCTTTGACTTGCACAGAGTAAACAGAACTCTGGCAGGCAGCTCTTGTTTACATAATTACGATTAGCAGTGTTAGCAGTTCTCAATCTAAAACAGCCTCTTCCTCCCCACTTTCCCTCCCCAAAGAGAAAGACGGACAACAGAGGCGCAGCCCAGGAACCCACTGGAAGGTGGACAGAGGGTTCCCCATCGCAATGGACCCCCTTCCTCGTGGAGTCTGTATTTGCCTCTCCTTCCATCTCTTTGGGCCCCAGATGGCACCACGAGCTGCTGCCCTGCTGCAGGAGGACAGGCTGGGGCCTGAGCGTGAAACCGCACACACGCAGGATCCCCTGGGCTCGTTCCAGCAGTGCTGGGGCGGTCTAAGTAAGAGGGAGGGCATCCACACGGATTTTTTTTTTTTTTTTTTTTTTAGGTACTGGGGATGGAACCCAGTGGCATTCTATCTCCAAACTACACCCCCAGCCCTATTTTTTATTCTTTATTTTGAAACACAGTCTCACTGAGTTGCAGAGGGCCTCACTAAGTAGCTGAGGCTGGCTGTGAACCTGTCTCAGCCTCCCAAATATTGGGACTGCAAGCCTGCACCACCACACCCGGCTGTCCACATGGAATTTCAATTGATGGGTTTTTCCTTTCTTCAGTCCAACTGGACAAAAAAATCGATTTTGAACCGCAGGGCTTTCTTTTCATTTGTCCTTATATTTTACATGCAAGAAAATGTGACGGTCTAAAGATGGAGGGAGATGATAGGAGCCAAGTGACAGGTATTTTTTGGCAGCCCAGTCATGGGCACTTAGATTCCCCGGTGACAGTTCTCAGAATCCAAAGGCCTGTGAGTTGCCGGGCGTGGTGGCGCACGCCTGTAATCCCTGCACTTGGGAGGCAGAGACAGGAGGATCGCACTGGTTCGAAGCCAGCCTCTCTGGCTTAAGAGACCCTGTTTCCACATAAAGTTAAAAAATAGGTCTGGGAGTGTAACCCGTGGGAGTGTAGCCCGGAGGCAGAAGGGCTTCCAGGAACCCCAGTACCACCAAAAAAAAAAAAAAAAAAAAAAAAAAAGGCCCGTGAGTCCCCGATCGTCACCTGCCTGTCCGGGAGATGGAACCCAGATTTCACCTTGGTGGTGTTTCAGAGCAAAAGTGCTTGCTTTTTCTTAAATGCATTTTTCACCACCACAATATTTCTCTAAGCCACGTAAGATCCTGTTCTCTGGGGAGGCGAATCCAGAGAATACAACAGAGGGTTCCAAAAGGAAAACAGTCCTTGTTTCCGAACTACAAGTATAAAAAAATCAAAGTCATTTGCTAAAATCAAAGATTAGGGCAAAATGGGTGGTAGCTCCTTCCAAGAGTTTGGGCTCTGTGATTACAAAAGGCACTTACGTCTGATGACTGCCGAACTGCTTGATGGTTAAAAACTAATGGTCCCTTTAAGCCGAGGAAGACGGTCCCATTATGTAACAGTTGGTGCTCCTAGGCAGAGCTGCTCAGATGCAGTGCCAGCTGACGCTGGAATTGGAGGGAGGAGATGGGAGGCGGAGATGCCAAGGTCTAACTGGAGCAGGAGGCGCCAGGAAGACGGCAGCGTCCACACTGGAGGTGCAGCGCCACGCCTCACACCCTCTGCCAAGTGCCCTGGGAACGGAGTTCCTTTTCCCCAAATCTGTCTGTATCCTGTTTAAAATGAAGGGCAGGCCGGGCACAGTAGTGCACAACTCTGATCCCAGGACTGGGGAGGCTGAGACAGGAGGTTTGCAGGTTTGAGGCCAGCCTTAGCAACTTAGCGAGGCCCTAGGCAATTTAGTGACACCCTGTTTCAAAGGAAAAAAGAAAAAATAGGGCTCGTGGAGAGGGGTGTCGCTGAGAGTCAGAATGCCTCTCGGTTCAATCCCCAGTACCACCAGAACAAATAAATAAATGCATATAAATAATAAAGTAAAATAAAGGTCCTTATCACGATGGTTAAGAGGAAGCCTGATAGAACTGGCCAGATGTGTTCCCGCCTCTCTACCTAGCACCCTGCGTTTGAATAAACTTCTCAGCCTTTCTTCCTAGCCCCACTTTCCTCATCTGTATAATGGAGATCGTCGTGCCGGGACCCCAAAGGCTCGCTTTGAGAACTAAGTCAGAAGGTGTGTGCAAAACATTCTTAGTGTGTGGCCCACAGCACGCCCCGGTACATGCACTGCTACTTCTGCTGCGGTGGTTCGCTAGCCCTAGTCCCTCTGTAACAACCGCAGGCAGATTCAGTCGAGGAGTGAGCCATTAGTCATAAAACGCGGCTTGCTGACATCGGAGATTATGGCCTGCTTGAGGTTACTCTGGCTCCCGGCGGCCACCACTCCCTCCCCAGAGCCAGAAGAAGGCTGGGGTTTGGGAGGTCTTCGCACATGAACCAGTGGACAAATGGCGCAGGACTAAATGAAGGAATGTCTCAAGCACTGCTGCGGGGCCCTGTCTTGAGGTTATCTGAGGGCGATGGCAAGGGATGGCAGCTACCAATCTCCAAGGATGGCCTTGGGCACACCATAGGCTCCCTGGATCTGCGGACAGGCTGTGGAATGTTACCTAAAGGTGCCTGGGAGCAGAGCCCAGAGCCTGTCCTTGGGGAACGTTCAACTCCCTCTAAAGACAGACGTCACTCCCTCTAATGCACAGAGCTCAGGGCTCAGACCACCTGCTTGCTCCCACAAGCGCCTTAGACAGCCAACTTGCTGACGGTCTACGAGACAGCAAGACACCTAGAGAGACAGGCTCGGCGACTGGCCAGCCCCGCGGGGTCAGCTCCGCACAGCAGGGCTTTCCCATCTGGTCTCAGGCCCCCTCCCTCACACCCCTGCTTGCCCAAATGTAAAACTAATGTCCCCGACAGAGGACAACCCAAGGACGGCTGGTGGCGTATCGGGGCTCCGTGGCCCCACCTGGCCTGGGATGAAGTGACCCTTCAGGTCTCCATCGCCTCACTGAAAACAAACGCAGAGAAGTTATTGAGCAATGAAATTTAACCCACGGTTAAATGAGAAGCCAGTAGTGTTTGCCCCATCGATGAGGCAACCGCAGAAATAAATACTTGGAAAGAAAATTGCTTTCCTTAGCATAGAGTCTGAGGAGAAAGAGTCTTTCTCTCCCCCTCACTTTCCCTGTCTCTTTCTACTTTTTGCCCCTTTCTCCTCTCTTCTGTCTCCTCACTCTCCGTGAGAAAAGAAAGTTGTCCTGTGAAACATCAGAATATGCAAGCTCTCTCTGCTTTCCGGCTGCCAAGAGATGAGCTACTCTCCTCTGTCACTCACTGGGCCGCCATGATGTCCGCCCTAGAGTTGGCCAACTATAGACAGTACCTCGGAAACCATGAGCCCAAATAAACATTTCCTCCTCTTTAAAAAAAAAAAAAAAAAGCAAAAAAAGAAAAAGAAAAACATGCAAACAAGTCTTGAACTACGCATTTTGAAAGACTAAATAAAAAAAGAAAAAGAAAAAAAAAGACTAAATTTCTCATTTCATTACGAGTTCATAGCCATATCTATGCAGCACAGCAAAGCATCGACGGCTTGAAACAAACACTAGACCCCATTCGTGCTCAGGATCCCCAGCAGTACTGGGTATGTGTTCAACTTTGAGTTTACTTGTTCCTGGATGCAATTAAAATATGTTTTTGTCGGATGAGCTAAAAAAAATATGTCTGTAACTAGGATCCGTCTTAACAATGGCCCAGCTTTTATTAGCCACTTTTACTAGTGTTCTAATAGTGTGTTTTCCTTTTGTATCTGGGAAGCTGTTATTAGATTGATGACACATCTCATAATGAGGGGGACTTAAGAGTCAAGAAAATATGGGACACCTTAATGGGGCCAATATAAATGAGCCTCCTGTTTGGACTCATGCGACAACACCGCAGCTTTGCCTTCTCCCGATTGTGTTCATCTGATAAAGACATTAACAATAGCAAGGAATGATGATCTATAGCCCTCTGCTGGAACACTCACATATCCTTGGCCTTGAACGCTTCGGCAAAGTGCTGAACGCTCCGGAGCAGAGCCAGGTCCAGGGTCATCGCTTCTACCTTGGCTTTGTGCTGGAACGAGAGAGAATAAAGAGCAATAATAAATAACAGCAGGTTGAGTTCATGGTATCAAGTTACAGTAAATGTGTTATGGAACATGTCGGAATTCCCCTGTTTAATATTAGACGCCCAGAGAGAGTATAAATCATCGCAATGAAAGGAAGAACAGGGCTTTTACTGCCAAGTTAGGGAACAGGGGAGGCTCTGCTGCAGCTCCTGACCGGGGCTGTGCTCTGCCTGCCTGGAAAGAGGCTCTTAGAGGTCAGAAGCTCCCATTATCTGTGCTCAAGCTGCATTATGCAGAGCTCCCACGGCTGGGGATCCACAGCACCGGGCGGGGCCAAGCCTGGCTCCTGCCACCCGGCTGAGTTGGGACAACGGCAAGTGGTCAACACGCCGATCTCCCTGGCTGCCCCCTAGTTTTGGAAATGTTTCCATGAAGCCCGCACCAAAATTGAAGACAACCCACTTACGGGAAAAACAAAAGCAGGCAAGACTGCCACACACCAGTGGACTCCGACCTGAACCCCCAGGAGCATCCTGGCCGAGTCACACACTAAAACCCATAGCCTGTCGGGGCACTTATTGATGATAATAATGATGAGGCTCATGTTGGCTATTGCCTATTAAGAGCTTTCCACGGGGATATTAGCACACAACAAACTCATCTCATTAAGTGAGATGATCAATCTCTAGGACACCTGAAGGACAGGCAATATTCTCCACATTTTTACAGGGTGGGGCAAGGACTGAGCCCCAAGCACCCTGACTCTAAAGTCCCAGTCCCCTGCTGACAAGAACCTGGGGCTGAAGAGGTCAGAATTTGATGCAATCATCTTCCGTCATCTTCTACTAGTCAGAGCCCGCCCGCCACCATCCTGGAAGGACAGCTCTCACGGTAACCCTTCCAACTTGTCTGTGTTGACTGGAACGAGGACGCATCTCAGGGTCGCCCTTCCACATTGCTTGTGTTTATGGGAGACTTCCAACTTTTAAGTCTGGATGGCCTTCAGGGCATGAAATGAAATACTACTACTGCTTAGACCTAGCTCCTCCCAGGGACATAAAGCTGGGAATGCCGGGGCCATCTGCCTGTTCAGGTAAGAAGGCCCCAAGAAACAAATGGTTAACTTGGGAATTCTAGTCTAGACTGTGATGCTTAAGGCAGGCTATGGAGAATAACATGATACCTCTGATGCTAAGAAGGGGAGTGCAAATGGCGCCGTTGAGAACACCCCCGACCCTCTTGCTCAGGGATAGATACGAGCTGTGCAGAGATGTTTAGTGGCTCTGCAGCCAGTTTATCTTGGCTGCCTGACTCTTGGGCTCTAACCCAAGTCCTAAGCTTTGAACCACAAACTCTCGGCAGTGGTGGCTGGGAAGCGTGCTGACTTTGGACCACTGAATATTTTTGTGCCTCTGTTTCTCCATTTGAAAAAATCAAATAACAATGAATTATCTACTCAAAAAGGTTTGTTAGATGCACCAAAAATCCTGCCTGGGAGATGTGGGGTATTTAATAAATTAAATAGGTGGAGAAAAGATTTTGTGCCGAGTCTTGCCCCAATGCCACTTGGCCATTGATGGTGGCTAGGTGGGCTTAAGTATAGAATGAAGGGAAAAGTGGGCAAAAGACCTTGCTAAACATGATGTCAGACCAGATCTCTGGCTTTATAATGCTGGAGGATCCAGGTCATGTCTAACAGAGCCCAGTTTTAGGGAATAATTTTTTTTTTTTTTTTTTTTTTTTTTTTTTTTTTTTTGGTGGTACTGGGGTTCCTGGAAGCCCTTCTACCTCCGGGCTGCACTCCCAGACCTATTTTTACATTTTTATTTGGAAACAGGGTCTCCTAAGCCAGCGCGCACGGCTGGCTTCGAACCTGTGTGATCCTCCTGTCTCCGCCTCCCAAGCGCGGGGATTACAAGGGTGCGCCACCACGCCCAGAGGGAATGATGTTTTAAAGCGACAGTGTCTTTCCTGAACCTCAATAGCATCTTGATGCAAAGGTAACCAAGGGTGGTAGCCAAGGGGGATGCGAATTCCTGGTCTTGGTGTGACCGCGCTGGCTGCTCAAATGTGCAGGTTTTAGAAAAAAGAAGAAAAGCATCCAGGAAAAGGGAGCTGCCAACGCGTGGTGTCAGGGTCCCAAGGTCAGAGAATCACAGAGTTTGGGATTCATGCAAGGCGAGGCCATAACCCCATCCTACATAGAAGGAGACTGTCCCCAGTCCACTCGACCCTGCTGAGTGAGGTCACACCAACTGTAGAGAGCTCCTGGCTCCGGGTAAATGGCAAAACCCCACAATCCCTCTGTTCTAGTAACCGATAGTCATTGGATGGTTAAAAAAATCTCTTTAGAGTGCAAAATCTGGTTGATGGCTAACTTTTCCTCCCCACGGAGATTCTTGCGACTCAAACACTTAACTACTCGACCTGACATTCTGAGTTAGCAAATAAATGACCCTTCACCCTCAGAGTACCTCCTCTGGTGTTATTCACTCGCTCTGGGCAGGATACCAGAGAGCCCGCATAGAATCTTACAGAAATGGGATCACATCAAACGTGCATTACGTTGTAGAGGAGGTAAAAAAGAGAGGGTTCCTTGTTGCCCAGTCCCCTTGGGGATCCCCCAGAAATACGCATGCCACATATCATAAAAATGCATGCATTTATTTCCCTCCTAAAACACAAAGAACATTCCCAGATGACGACCCCAAAGCAATATTCCTGCAAAAATGACGACAGCGTGGCCAAGCAGCCCCTTTATTTTTCTATATATACAGAACTTACGCTGGGTAAGTCTGTCTGTTGGTTTTTCTTCTTCACTGCAAAATAAAGTACAGAGCTGCCACTACCAATAAGAACAAAATCAGAACATATACATCCAGGGGGAACCAGGGGTCACAAGCCGTCAAGTAGTTCAACAGACTGATCCACAAGCCGCGGGTTACTAGGCTCCTGGGGATGGTGATTCAGGTCCAGGCACTATGATTCAGGTAATTCTCCTGCCCTGGGTATCAGGTTTCTTGTTTCTGCTACTGACCCTGAGAAATGCAGAGAAATGGTGTGCAATACAGTATGTCCAGGAGAGGAAAAATGTAGCTTTCAGAATCAAGGCATGCGGCTGGGCATGGTGGTACACGCCTGTAATCTCAGTACTTGGGAGGCTGAGAGAGGAGGATCGCAGGTTCGAAGACAGCCTCAGCAAATAGTGAGACTCTCGGCAACCTTGCGAGACCCTGTTTCAAAACAAAATCTAAAGTGGGCTCAGGGATGTAGCTCTGAAGTAGAATGTCCCTGTGCTCAATCCCTAGTACCACCCCCACCACCACAACAAAAATCAGGGTATGTGAATATGTTTATGTGTATGTTGGTATGGGGATTGCTCTTCTGTCAAACTTTTTAACTTTGTAGAAATGTTTGCCATGGTATATAAGAAAGTAGTGGCTGAGAGATTGCAAACAGAACCAGTGTGGGGTGTGTGTGTGTGTGTGTGTGTGTGTGTGTGTGTGTGTGTGTTTTACTGGAGATTGAACCCAGGGGCATTCTGCCACTGAGCTACAACCCCAGCCTTATTTTATTTTTTTATTTTGAGACAGGGTCTCACTAAGCCTCAGTACTGGGATTATGGGCATGCGCCAACTCACTCAGCTACAATTACGGTCCAGGGGTGAAGTTCTGATTGGTAAATGAGGATAAAGACTCTGCCTAATATGAGATTCTCTGCTTGGTCTGCTCGTGATTCTGACTGGCCACAATTCACTGTTTTGCTTTAACGCAGGTACTTCTTGCTGTTGCCAACTTTTATTTGAAACTAATGATTGATTCAAAAGAAGAGGTCAGCTGGGCGTGGTGGCACACGCTTGTAATCCCTGCGCTTGGGAGGCGGAGACAGGAGGATCGCGCAGGTTCGAAGCCAGCTGTGCTGGCATAAGAGACCCTGTTTCAAAAATATAAAATAGGTCTGGGAGTGAAGCCCGGAGGTAGAAGGGCTTCCAGAAACCCCAGTACCACCAAAAAAAAAAAAAAAGAAGAGGTCAAATTGATATAGCAAGTACCCATATACCCATCCCCAGCGTTCCTTCTCAGTATCATCTGTGTATAGTACATTTTCAGAACTTGAAAGTTGACATTGTACAAGACAATATATGACCACAGTCATCACTAGGGTTTCAGCAATTTGGAGACATTTGTTTTTCTCTTTGTTTGGTATATTTGTGTGTTTGTGTAATTCTATACATTGCGTTATGTATAAATTGGCATAACCATCACCATATTTGAGATACAGAATGGCTCCATGACCAAAGAAAAAGCCACAGCTTTGACTAACAGGTACTCAAGTTAGCACACGTAATCAGAACATAGAAAGTTCAGGACTTGTGTGGCCAAGAGCCTGCTCTCTGGACTGGCAAAGCAATCACACAGAAGCTCTTCTTGTAGTTCGGAATGGCCAGCACAGTAAGGTCTAAATTCCTTGGCATGGCTAGAAAACCTTCTGTACCAATCAGGACATGCTGCCGTAAGGAACAGACCCCAAATCTCCACGTCCTGACAATCCAGGACGAGCTCTGTTTACACTTCATCTCCATCCCTGGTGCGTGGGCCCACGCTTAGTGAACTCAGCCAGACGCCCAGTGCATGAACCCTATCATCAGGACGTCAGTGGGCCCCACAGCACAGCGAAGGCAACACCATGAGCCCCATCAGAAATCTCCAAGGCTCTGCTGGGCAGTGACAGAGGTCGCTCAGAATCACACTGCGTTGGAAGAGAAAGTCAAGGGACTGTGCCTATTTTTAGAAAGATGCAAGCTTCTACGTGCCCAGAAAAATAGAAAATATAAAGCAAGGAACGGTAACAACTACCACAGTCCAAAACTTGGCCCCTGTGTATCTGTCTGATCATTTCCAATCACTTCCTGCTTCAAACTCACATCAAGTCTAGAGAAATTAAGCAAAGACAGCTTGAACACACACACACACACACATACACACACACACACACACACACACACACACACACACACACACACGGATCTGCAATCCCACTTCCCCGAAATGAACGGTTAGCCTCCCATATAGCCTTCCTTCCTTGAGATCTCTTATCGATCCAAGTATCTCCCTACCTACTTGTCTACCACTCACCTTTGATAAATATCAAGAGCATCATATTAAGAGTAAGAAGTCTTGAAATGTCACAAAACACTTCTCTGAACCCTTTGCCAAATCCTCACTCTTTCCTCTAATCCCAAAACATCTCAGACAAAACAGAAAAGCAAATTTACTCGAAATTCTGTATACAGATGTTACAGCCCATCATTTCAAAAGAGAACCATGCAGGTGGTCTCTCACACAGGAACTTCTACTTAGCTCAGAGGCCTATCTGCTCTCGACGTCCAGGACTTGGCCAGAAAGACACCCCTGGATGACCACACTCTCCCCCCACATCCGTTGGATGCATCCCTTGCCTGACACCTTCAACCTGCCAGACCTTCCTGCTCTGATCTTTATTCGCTTCTGAAACCCGCTTCTAAGATCCCGGAATCTGTGAGTGTAGAATCGAAGGGGTTTGTTGTGGCCCCACATCGCTGATCTTCAGTATCACTTATGACTATAAATTAGCCACCTGCGACTCAGATGTGAGATTTGCCTGAAACCAAAGGAACTGTATGGAGGAGTCTGCGGTACTTAAACAGATAAAGTGGGAGATTAATTTTTTTGGGGGGTAATGGTGCCAGAGCCAGCTGACCTGGCAGCACAGCTCGGCGGGACCGCGGGGTCGGCAGCGTGACTGCGGGGAAGCGCGGAACCTTCGCAGAATTGGCCAGAGAGGTCAGAATAAGGACTCACTCCCGTGTACACCACGTAGGAGACATACAATAGGTTCTTGGTAAATTCCGTTACCCCCAAAATTTTGGAGACCATGATTTAAATATAATGTCTGCCGTTTTTCAATAATGGGGTATATGTTAGTAATTACAGTTCCTCTTGCTAATTTCACCAAATGAACATAACTAACCCTGAAAAGCACCTTCGTGAAGGAGGATAGATGGCCCCAGAGCAGGAAGGAGGAGACATACTGGATCCCCGTGAGACCACATTCCCCGAGCTTTCTGACCCCCAACAGTGTTGTCTGAGCCGGCGATTCAAGCCACACTGCCTGGGTCCGAATGGATCCCAGCACTTACCAGCTGGACAGGTTAAGTCTCCTTCTGATACACTCAGGTTTGTCTGCAAAATGGCAATAATGTTAGGCGCTGTCCAGTAGGAAGTGCAATGACAGATGTGAAGCGCTGGGAGCAGGGTCCCGACGTGCTCTGCACCCCTGTCACCGCGGTGCTAGTTCTCTGTTACCCGACCGTCCCCATCAAGTGGCTTTGCTCTTCACAGATCTAGCTGGTGGCTCACCGGGGTGGAGGGCGCTAGCTACCTTACAAAGGGGAGCGACCTCATAGTGCTGACCACCTCCGGCACCCGGGCATCCTCCTGTCTCTATGGCAACCCGTGGGGACCTCTAAGCTCGTCACCCATCTCACAAACGGAGAAACTAAAGTCCACAAAGCTCTTGCGTGACTCCGCCCAGGTAATAACCCGCAGAGCTGCAATCGGCACCGAAATAATTTTAAGTGCTGTTTCCTATTCCATGATCCTCGAGCAGCCCAGGCTTCCTGTGGCCTCCCACCCTCCCTGCCCCTCACAGACCCTCCCGGCAGCTGAGGCCAAGCCCCAGGGAAACCTGCAGATCTGCAGTCTCCTGATGCAGAGGGCAGCCAGCCGCCCCACTCCTGGTCATCCGTAAGGGCGACAACATTCGGAAGAGCAAATTTGCTCACGCATTCACTCATTCACACCGTGTCTGAAGGTGAATGCTCCTCAGGCTGGGTCTCCTTTACTTCCTCTTCATTCCTCCGTTACTGCAGAACATCAGAGGGAATATTCTGCACACACGTCTGCTTGCCCGTAATCGGAGGCCAACTAAGGGCCATATTCCATAAAAATAGGCCTTCAGAAAACAGAAATAATTCCAGTGATTGCATTTATTTTAAAATAAGCCAATTTTTAGCCCGGCGTGATGGTGCATTCCTGTAATCCCAGTGCTTGGGAGGCTGAGACAGAAGGTTCCTGGCCAGCTACAGCAACTTAGCGAGGCCCTCAGAAACCTAGCGAGACCCTGTTTGCAAATGAAAAGTAAAAAGATCTGGAAATGTAGCACAAGCATTAAATCCCCCTGGGTTAAATCTCCAGTGCCCCACCACGCACCCACTATCAACCTATAGGTTGTCATTAATTATAAATTGCTTGTAGGTTAGCTGGGAGTGTATGGATGAGTTACTTCCCGGATCCCCCTTTTCCCCATAAAGAACCCAGGGTATTTGGTCTGGGAACCAAGTTGCTGGGTGCATGGAATCTGCTGAATACAATCCCATGAATGTACTTCCAATTGTGACATCTAGTACCAGGCTCTGAATCCCCGCACACACGCTGGACATTTCAAGTGGCAGGTAGAAAGCTTCATCACTAAGAGGGTCAAGAAAGAGCAGCACAAGCCAGGCATGGTGGTGCACACCTATCATCCTAGTACTTGAGAGGCTGAGACAGGAGGATCGCAGGCTTGAGGATAGCCTCGGCAACTTAGGGAGGCTCTCAGTAATCTAGCACGAACCTGTGTCAAAATAAAAATGTATACAAAGAAACAGGCTGGGGATGTAACTTGGAGGTCTCTAGGTTCAGTCCTTAATACGAGGGGCTGGGGTCCAGTGGTTAGAGGCAGAAAAATAGAAAAACTCAGAGGTACCAAGTGGGCATACAGAGCTGGAGCTCCAGTACACCCTAAACATCCTCCGTCAGCTGTGGGGACTCGTCATATACAACTACAGAGGCAAGATTTACTGTCCACAGGAATCAGCAATGGCTTCAAGGTGCTGACCTCTGCAGAGCTGATGGGAATGTCTCTACCCTGCTCCTTTATATACTATAGTGTTCACCTCAGGATCTTTCTAACAGAAGCCCTCACTCATGCATATAATTTCATAGCAAAAACATAAAAAAATAAACACCGATAGTATGATTGATACTACTTTTTATTATTATAACAGTAGTAGGGAAACCTTTTTAATGTATATATGAGTTCCACCCATTTTACAAACAGGGAAACTGAGGCTGGGAGAGGCTCGAGTGATGCAGGTGTTAAGCCACAGGTTCCCAGGAGAGACATAACCAGGTTTAAAGCTCGTGTCATCCCAGAATGCCACGCTGCGCTCTACCCTCTCTTCAGATTCCCCAACACAGGGCAGCAAGAGGCTACAAAGAAATTAGCACCACCGATATGTTCTTATTTGTGTCTATTTTATATCATATTTATTTTACAGACTTAGAATTTACAAGAGAAGCATTACTGCTGGAAGAGGGGGAAAAAAAAGTAGCCACAGCAATAATCTACGCTCAGAGCTTATTGCTAATGGCACCCCGCAAATTCTAATCCAATGGGCCCTAATTGCATTATGCTGATGCTGCTCACCCTTCGGCTGCGTGCACCCCAGTCCTGATTTTACATTCTGAAACCTTAAGTAGGAGTTGTCACATTTACAGCAGCGAGAGACACTGGCGCGGAACAGATTATTGACATGACATTATTCACTAGCTACAATAGAGATCTAACTAAACCAGTTTAATAATTCATCAATATCCTATGTGGGACTTTATAACACTAATTTCCCTGGTATTATTTAAGTGATGCGCCCGGTGGCCGAGGCTGGCGTATCGTCTCTAGGAGATGCGAGAGGAGATGGATGCTTGCATTGATTTGTGATTCTTGTACCTCTCCGTCTAAAGCGCTCATGCCTGTCTCGGGAGTAAACTCGCAAGGGAGTTGGTCCAAGTATGCTCTGATAAATACTCTTTTTGATAGGATACCCAGGGAAGAGATGAGTTTGAGGGTCTTTTTCTTGACTGGGTGCATATACCACATTTTGCTTTTAATAAGCATAGGCTTCCAGGGAAGTTTCTACCTTTTGCAATTGGGAACCAAACCAAAAGGATCCTTGGCCAAGCCCTGAGTCTTTCTTCAATTCTTGAAGGCTAGGGCTAAGCCTGTGGTTCTTGACCTTGAAATCAAACATCAAGCATCAACTCTGACTCCTGGGCACCCACTCACCTTTCTCCGCCAAAATACACAAACATCTCTAATAAGAACATGATGACAGCTCTTTCTTTAATACACACAGGCCAAAAACTTTGCCTTGTGTTGCTGGGGTTCGATTCATAAAACCACCGTATCAATATCCATAGGTAATTGTGAGGCTATTCAAGGAGAAATTATACTGGATAACAGCTTATTTAATTTGGTATATGAGTTACAAGCCATGTAAAGCAAAGCTATTAAAAATGCTTAGGCAGTAATTGGCAATATTTTGCACTCTGGATAAAAAAAAAAAAATGCTGATCTTGCCAGAAACTAACAAGAGAGTGCAAATGGTCCGAAATCACCCAATTTCCCTCTCTGCAATGTATTCACTTTGCAGCTTAAAAACAGTTTAAGGAAGTACAGTGAATGGCGCAGGAGTTTGGCAGTCAACACGACTGCATTTATGCCTCGCTATTGAAGAAAGAGCCTCCCTTTCATAGTGAATTTTTCATTCTAATGTAAGTGATGATTTACGTTAACTATAGGTAAAGCACGGTTACATTTTCCTGAAGGATTGTGGGCGAGTAAGGAGTAGTACAATGAGCTGGAGCGTAAAAGCTTTCTCTGTCATAATATTTATTATAATGGCATATAAAATAGCCGAAATAAATAATAGATGACTAAAGGTAAATTCATATGATAAAGAATCCTTCAGCAGACACCATTACTTTTGACTGCTCTAGTTTTATACACAGTTGAAGACTCTTAATAAACATGGCCTATATCTTATGTAAGTAGTGGAAACATCAAAGGTTTGCTTAAAAGGCGTCGTACTGGACATCGGCTAATTGACTGTGTAATTACGTTCTCCACTGGAATGGTCTCTATATTTTGCATATTTAATAGCTGCGTCCTGAATGAGGCTCATTAAGCATTTGAACTCCCTACTTTGGGGAAGTCCCTGATAAAAGAGGAAAAGAAATAACACCCTCCTTCCGTTCTGAAAGGGATTCACAGCTCCAAACCCAGAGATCTGGGGCCTGTTGATTATGGTTGACAGTTCAGTCATGGTTACCTTGAGCGGGAATAGAAAAGCAAGACTTGACTTTTCCTTTACAGGATTGTATATTCTACCTGAAGATCTTGGGAAATTTAACAAAAATCCTCAAAGGTGAGGATGAGCCATATCATGGCCCTTGCAACGGAGCAAACCACATACTACGAACCCCGTGTGAGTGGCATCCGACTCCAGGGATTTTAACGGGGCCACTCTAGGCCACGGTAGACATCCAGCAAAGCCCGGGGATACTTCTGGTTGACCCAGTGTCAGAGGGCTGTGCGAGCTTCTAGTGTGTGGAGACCATAGAAGCTGTGGTCTCCCACGAGGTACAGAATACTTTGCTGACACAAAGATGCTGTGGTCCACAGCATCCCCAGTGACCAAGTTGTCTGTGTGTGACCGGGAAGAGGAGCTGGGGCTCATTCTCGGTGGTCTTTTCACCTTTTGTGGTAAAAACGAAGACGTTTCATTGAAGACAGAGCAAATACGCCGAAGTAGACAATATATACAGTAAAAACTTGTCCCAAGTTCCACTGCTCACCACCTCCCCCCAAAAGGCACAATCACAGCTGGATTTAAATCTTCCTACAATATCTGCCCTACACATGTAAGAGCACCAGGCGACTTTTCCTACACACAGAGCGTTGTAGCGCATGGGTTACACCAACTGGTGCTCTCAATTAATATATAATTAAGAGCCCAGCGTGGTGATGAGTGTTTGTAATGCCAGGACTTGGGAGGCTGAGACGGGGGGATTGCAGGTTCATGGCCAGCCTCGGCTACTTAGTGAGGCCCTCTGCAACTCAGTGAGACCCTATTTCCAAATAAAAAATAAACTAGGGCTGGGGGTGTAGCTCAGAGGTAGAATGCCTCTAGGTTCCATCCCCAGCACCAAAAATAAAAAAGGTACACTACATTACATATGCGTCGCATTATATTTTCTTTCTTCTACAGGAGAAATCCCTGGAAGGAGAATCGGTAGGTCAAGGGACAGCCACATTTTAAATTACGATAGACTTTTTTTGGGGGTGGCCTCCAAAGAGATGATACCAATTTCCATCCCTAGCAACATCGCAGAAGAGACTATGGAAGAAACCCCTAAACAACCCATAATTCACAATGACATTGAAAGTCAATTAACACGTACAGATTTATATCTCTGTCTGGAAGACTCAGTACGCGGTCAGTGGCACAGAAAAGGGCTTTCAAGACAGGCTTTGCTTTAGAAAAGGAATGAATGCCCGCACGAGGTGCCACCAGGCAGGAGACAGAATCATAAAGAGAAATCAAAGTGGGCTTCGTAAGATCTGCAGCAGTGATTTTCCCATAAGCCTTGTGTAGATCCGGGCGTTTCTCCCGGTGCCTCGGGCTGGCTGGGGGAGCGCCTGCTTCTCAGAAGGTGGGTAAGCTGCGTGATGATGGTGATGAGGCTGGTATGCGGGCTGTGTAGGAACCATCTCGCTTGAGAAGCCGCTGGGATGATTATCTTTAATTTACGGATGAGCTCAAAGAGAAAACTCTCTCAGAGGTTCTGCAGAAGCAAGGCGAGAGAGCCAACAGGGAAACTAGAAAGTTTACCCAAAAAAAATCATGTTTCAGAAAGAAACAGAGTTTCCTGCTTAAAGCTGAGTCTTCCTGGCAGCCTCTTAAAGGTTCCACGAAAATACTTGCTAAAAAGAGAAAATGGTAACTCAGAACCCAGATAGGAAGAGGGGTCCCGGTTACACTGTTGCCAAATTATATTCGTGTTGTAGACTAGCAATGGTACCAGATAAATTATGGTTAAGAAGGAACTTAAAAGGAACTGAAACTTCAAGAACAAGGGCAATTTGTTTTATGAGAGGGAGGATTTCTCTAAACCATTAAATCACCTATGGTCTTGTTTTGTTGATTAGAAATGTCAGAGATCCTCAATAACTTTATACTATGTAAGAGGAGGAGATTTAAATGATGGTGTGTGTGTGTGTGTGTGTGTGTGTGTGTGTGTGTGTTTGCACGTGCACACGCCCACGTTTTACTGAGGATTCTGAGGATTGAACCCAGTGACATTCTACCTCTGAGGTACATTCCTGCCCTTTTTAATCTTGGTTTTTAATCAGAGTCTCACTAGGTTGCTGAGGCTGGCCTGGAATCTGAGCTCCCTCCTGTTTAAGCCTCCCAAGTGCTGGGATTACAGGCACGCATCACACCTGCCTTAGGTTAAAATTGCAAGAGGATAAAGGAAGGAGAGAAAGAGAAGAAAAAGGAATGAGAGAAGGAAAATGAGAGAAAAGGAGGGAAGAAAAAAGGAAGGAGAGACGTACAACAGCAGGACAGGAAAACGAGACGTGTGGAGTGTTTGAGACATAAGGGAACTCGGTCAACCACAGTGATAATAAAAGTTGATGGAGAAAAACACAAAATATACTGTCAAAATTAGCACAGATATGTCAGCCTGCACAAAAAATATAAATGGATTTAAATTCAAATATCAAAAGGCAGAAACCAACAGACCAGACTTTTTAAATCGGCTCTATGTTGTGTAAAGAAGATTTGTTACACTTAGGAAGAACTGGATGTCCCTCAAGAGCGCCCTCTTTCAATGGCATGGGGTTGTAGGGAGGAAAAGGTGACCAGGCAGAACCTACACGCCCCAGCCTACATGGTACTGCGGTGGGCATCTGGGTTCCACTAAAGTCAAAAGAGTGGAAGAGATTGCAACTCTTAGTCCTCATATGAATGAGGCTGTTCAGACTCTCTTCTTCCTCCCATAAAATGAATAAATGTAGGTTACAGTGAGTTCTCAGGAGCTAATAGAAGAGAACTTGCATACCTCACTTGTCAAATGGACAAGAGCCACGGGTCGCTCAGAGATCCCAGTGTGGACCTGTGTCATGCCCTACAGGGCACATGTTGAGACCCTTCTCTGTCCTAGGTTGAAAGGCAGAGTGAATGGTGGGTGGCTTCCAAGCCCGAAGCTCTGTGGAACAGCAAGGGTGTCTGTGCACTTCAGCTGCTCCCTGCATTTATCGAGAGAGAGAGAGAGAGAGAGAGAGAGAGAGAGAGAGAGAGAGAGATGCTTGAGGAAGAAAGATGGTCCAGGTTGCAAGCAGAAATGAAAGTTGGAACATTACAGAGCTGAAAAGCTAAAAAGACTCCAAAACCCAAACAGCAGGGAAAAAAAAAAAAAAAAGCCCAGAAACATCTTTGAGAGAGAACCACCCATTCTCGCTTCAGAATAATTGAATAATTCAAATAAATGAATAATTGAAATAAGTCAGCCTATATCAGACTAATGATCCTACTTTTCAACTCAAGGCCATTATTCCAGAAAGCCTCATGGTAGCTGTTCTCGAGAAGATAGAGACAGACAGACAGACACAGGGAGGGACACATGATAACAAATAAAGTGACTTGTGCATCTTTCCTAGGAAAGACATTATCATGGTGACAATTTAAGATGAACTTAAGGGCCACAAGCAAATCAGACACCCCTACTAAGGAATTATACTGAAGGAAAAAATATCAATCTTCATTAAGTATCCTTTAAATGGCTCCAACCCTGCACCAGCAGGGAGTGGCCGCAGTGGCTGTTACCGCCCCTTGGAGGATGCTCTTCTGCAGACCCAGCTCCCCAGGGGACCAGCGAGGATGAAGGGCAGGATGCATCCCTCACGGAGCAGGTGAGAGCTGTTCTTTCTGCCCGGGCGGTTTCCTGTCCAGTAGGATGCTGTCACTAATTGCCAGAGAGCGGTGTGTTTCTCATGCTTTTCTTTTGAAAACAGGAGATGTTGCTGTTGCAATTCTGCCTCTGAGCTATCTCTTTTGCACAGGGTGGCAGAGGGGGCTAGAAGCTTGGGTTCTCTGCCTCCCTGTACGTCACAGGGCCACAAATGCGTGAGAAGAAGGCCCTGGGATGCACAGACTTAGGTAACTGAGTGCTATTTTCTGTCTTTGAGAGAAGAGTGGATGCGTTCTCTATGTGGGAAGAAACAAACAAGAACTGAGGGTGCAAATGTGAAGACTGATGGAGACTTACTAGCAGCCCACCAAATCTCTTGCCACATTTTACCCCGTGGCCCTTAAAAGTCAAATAAAAAAAGGTGTGGGGGGAAAAATTTTGAAAATTATTGAACTGGCTCTGGCATGGCCTGGCATGGTGGCTTGTAATCCCAGTACTTGGGAGGCTGAGACAGGAGAATCGTAGGTTCTCGGCCAGCCTCAGCTACTTAGTGAGGCCCTTGCAACTTAGTGAGACCCTGTTTTAAAATAAAGAATAAAGAATAAGGCTATGGGTGTAGCTCAGAGGTAGGATGCCTCTGGGTTCCATCCCTGGTACCTCGAAAAAAGAAAAAAGATAAGAATTGGCGCTGGCAGTTCTAACATCCACTCTGCTATGCTGCATGTCCTTGTGGGACAGAGTGGCTGTCCTGGTGCCAGAATTTTCTCCCCAGCCCTGGAGCTATCCCTGAACCCAGAGGATTATGGTCGGGGCAGAGGCCGAACTGCCCCACTCCTGAGAATGTGGTCCTTTCCATGAACCCAAATCCTTTGATAGTGTTTTTGTTTTATTTTCACTATTAACATCGCAACTTGGAGATGGGGTTGGGGCGCGCTGACTTCATCCCCTCTCTTTCTACAACCCCCCGGGGTTGGAGGATTAACCAGGTTTGATAACCAAGTTGCATGTAATATAAAACGTTACCATATGTGTGGACAGGAGGTTCTAACCCTACCAGATATCCATTCTGATTGAATGGGTTGGATTTCTATTTCTTTGCTTTTAAAATTTTTGTTCTTGTTCTTATTTTTATGGTACTAGGGGTTGGGGTCAATCCTCAGGACTGCCAGAAAGAAGAAAGAAAGAAAGAAAGAAAGAAAGAAAGAAAGAAAGAAAGAAAGAAAGAAAGAAAGAAAGAAAGAAAGAGAGAGAAAGAGGAAGGAAGGAAGGAAAAAAAGAAGGGAAGGAGGGAGGGAGGAAGGCAGGAAGGAAGGAAGGAAGGAAGGAAGGAAGAGACAAAAGTTGGTGGAAAGGATGGTTGATATGGGGCAGGCAGGAGAACTTACACGTCTGTGCCTATGTCCGTGTGTGTGTGTGTGTATGTGTGTGTGTGTGTGTGTGTGTGTGTGTGTGCGCGTGTGTGGGCATATGCAGAATGAAAACATGAAAAAAGAGAGGGAGAGAGAAATTACCTAGAGAAGACTTACTAATAAGCTATGTCATCCATGTCCAGGAATCTTTCTCTAATCTCAATGGTGGCCGTAGATCAACCAGGAGCCCTACCAGAGAGTCTTAGGATGTACAGGCCAGGCTTTCCTTCAGGGAATTCCTGGGATCTAGGGCGGGGTGAGTAAGTGTGGACCTTCCAGCAGAAATGTGAATGTTTCCGGCATCATGAGAGAGTGTTTAAAACCCCTCCATCCTGCCCGGGTCCAGGAGCACGCCTTGTTGAGAACCGCAGTTTCTGATTGGCAGGCTGCTCTCTGGATGGAGGATCTATGAAGCATCTTGTGTCCAGAGACATAAACATTTCCAAACACACGCGAGATCTCCCAACCCGCAGGGCATGATGAGACACAAAACAAACAGAACCATCTGCCAGCGGGTGGCACGGGAGCCTCCAGCAAGCCCAGCTTCCTCACTGCGTAAAGAAGGGCAACAGAAGGTCAAGATACGGAGGATTTGGCTTCCCTCTGCTGGGCTTGCAGACCTCTTCCTTCATCTCCAGAAACCTGGAGAGGCAGGCATGGGTTTTTTTGTTTGTTTTTTTCTTTCTTTTGTTTTGCTTTGTGGTATTGGGGATTCAACCTAGAGGCATTCTACCTCCAAGCTACACCCACAGACCTATTTTTTATTCTTTATTTGGAAACAGGATCTAAGTTGCAAAGTCCATCACTAAGTAGCTGAGGCTGGCTGTGAGCCTGGCATCTTCCTGTATCTCAGACTCCCAAGTCCTGGGTTTACAAGCGGTGTGCCACCACACTAGGCTTGGGCATCTTTGTTTTATAAGCAGGAAAATGCAAATGAAAGAAGGTGAAGTTCTAAATCAGATGAAGAAAGAATTGGAACCCAAGCCTGGGGGACCCAAAGCATTCCCACCACTTGCCATAATAACCTATAAAAATCGCCATAATTACCTAGGTGCCTATGAACAGGAGGAGGGAGGGGAGGAGGGAGGGGAGGAGGGAGGGGAGGAGGGAGGGGAAGGGCCCTGGGAATTCTTGCAGAGGATGGTATTGCAGGAACCTAAGCAGATGGGATGAGGAAGATTAAAAACATAGGGTAAGACTCAAGTGACTGCCAGGTGCAGGGAAAACGTACAGAAAACACCCTGTGTCCCCTGGTCTTTCCAGACCTTAATCTTATGCTACAGTGCTCCCTGGAAGTGCAGCCTTAACCAGGGTAGCACATTAATCCTTCAAACACTAACAGATGCTGGCAGGAATTTAGACGGGAATGTATTTACAAAGTGACAAATTATGTTCTGTATTATAGAGAGAGAGAGAGAGAAAGAGCATCCACAAGCGGGCTGATAAATGTCAGCTACAGTCAAGAAAAACGGTTTATTTTTATTATACTGTAACCACAAATGTTTTTTTTTCTTTTTCTTTTCTTTTTTTCTTTAGGAGCCCCAAAGATTTATTTGTTGCAGAAGAAAGGAAGAAAAAAAAAAAAAACAAGATTATATATGACACAAAGTAATAACTGTAAGATCAGATATTCCTGGGACCCAAGCTTTGCCTGGGTCTTATGTGCTGCTAAAAATGCTAGCTTCTTGGTGCACAGTAAATGGTTAATAAATCAGAATGGATGCAGTGTCTTGTAATTAGATACAGCCTTAGATCACAGGCTAGCCAATTGATAGACAATATCCAGTTCCTCTTTTAGTGGCTATCAGGAGGGTAGAGTAACTATTAAAATAAATTTAATGGCTGTGACAGGTAAGAAAATATACCAGAAGCTAAAATGTAATCAGGATATCCAAGCCTAAAATAAAATTATAGCCTTGGCTGCAAACAGGGTCCCTGGGAAGGAGACTTCTGGATGGAGACCATGGGGGAGGGCAAGGTCGCTCAGGCCAAGGGATGTTTCAACCTTGAAAACAAGGGTTGGGGCGGCCTGGGGCCAAGAGGAAAGGTACACTTTACTGCTAAGAAGCTCTTCTAAAAAAATTCATTCCAAGTTGAACAATCAGATGTTGGGGTAGCCTCAGGGATGCTTGTACAAATGTCCCAGCAAGATGGCAGAAGGGTGCTGCGGAGTTGTCCACTAGAAGAGCCTTCCCAGCCGGGCTCTAGCCCGGGCCCCTGCCCGTACGCCCACAACACAGGTCAGCTAGAGAGTCAGTCTCTCTGGCCAGTGCTGGAATCTCCTCCTGAGCCCAATTACTTGTTTCTAATAGGTTGAAGGGCAGCAAACACAGGAGAGTTGGGAGAAGAAAATGAGTAGCATTGGCTAAGACTGTGCGGTGGCGCACGCAGGCTGGTCATCCCAGCATTCCGGAGGCTAAGAAGGGGGATCGCAGGTCAGACAGCCTCAGCTACTTGGCGAGGCCCTTTGCAACTCAGTGAGACCCTGTTTCAAAATATAGGATAAAAAATAGGGCCGGGGGTGTAGCTCAGAGGTAGAATGCCCCTGGGTTCCATCCCCAGTACCCCCTCCCACACACACACACACAAGATTGTTTAGTAGTTAGAGGAACATTTTCCATTTTCTAGAGTTCTCTGACACTCCCTCCCTCCCTCCCTTCCTTTATATTTTCCTACCGTTCTACCTACCTTCTTTTCATACTGAGGATTGATCTCAGGGGCATTCTACCTCTGAACTACACCCCCAACCTTATTTTATCTTTGATTTTAAAACCGGGCTTCACTAAGTTGCCGAGAGCCTCACTAAGTTGCTGAGGCTGGCCTCGAACCTGCAATCCTGCCTCAGCCTTCCAAGTCCTGAGATTACAGATATGTACCACCATCCCCAGCTCTGATATAGATTTCTTGGGAAATCATTGCAAATTAAAACTCCTCACACCTGCACATACTCTAAAAGTAAAATATTTACAAGATAATGGAATTGAGCTGGGTGAGGTGGCACACACTTGTAATCCCAGCATTTGGGAGGCTGAGACCTGAGGACCTTGGTTAACAGACAGCCTCAGCTACTGCTTAGCAAGGCCCTTTGCAACTTAGTGAATCCCTGTTTCAAGATGAAGAATAAAAAATAGGGCTGGAGGTGTGTGGCTTGGAGGCAGAATGCCTCTAGGTTCCATCCCCAGTACCACGAAAAATATAGGGAATTCACATAAAATTCATAAATCCATTTCAAGTCACAGATCACCGCATAGAATAATGAACACACACACACACACGCGCACACACACACATGCACACACACGCACACGCATGCACACACACGCGCGCACACACATGCACACGCACGCACACACACACACATGCACACACGCGCACACACACATGCACACACGCGCACGCACACACACGCACGCACACACGCACACACACGCACACACACGCGCGCGCGCACACACATGCACACACGCACACGCATGCACACACACGCATGCACACACACGCACACACGCGCGCATGCACACACACACGCACACGCACACACACGCACACATGCACACACACGCACACGCATGCACACGCACACACACATGCACACGCATGCACACGCACACACACGCATGCACGCACACACACACACACTACTAGAAAGGTGTTTGTTTTCCCCTAATGATAGATAAAAAGAAAAGATTTTTTTTTTTTGCAGGAATATAGATGTAAGCAGGGCTGTCATGGAGAGGAGGTAGGAGATCTCTCCTAGCCCAGGGCATGCGGGTTGAGAAGGTCACCTCCCCAGGCGACCACCAAAATAAGAGATGACTCTGCCTCCACTTCCTCTCTGACCTGGCAGGACCTCAGGACCTTGCATTTCCCATCTTTGAGGTTATAACATCGATATCTTCCTTACAGCAATACCATGGGAACATTAGCTCAGACGATGCCCAGGGCACGTGAGGTCCAGCACCTGCCGGGCCTGCCACAGATTTTCTAGGAACTCTGCCTAGTGTTTCTAAGCCCTAGTCGGCCTCCTGGAAGCCCCACCCCACCCAAGTCCCTTCCAATCCTCTGAAAAATAAATCTCTGTCCTCACAGCAACTGTGGACAGTCTGGCTTTTCTCCAGAATGTTCCACATCCCTCAGCACCAGGGATATAAGGAGAGGTTTCCTCTTCTTATTTTTATGGGCGAACGGAGACAAGACACATATGTTACACCATTCCCAGGAATTACCGACTGTCCCTGGGCCAGCAGGTCCCAAAGACCTCACACTGCTCGTAACCACGTTTTCACTAGTCTATAGCAACAAGAAATACAAGTTTGGAGCCAGGAGTACCATGGGAAAAGGGGTTCACTCATTCAGAATGGTTGTCCTTCAAAAACCAAGCCAGAAGGGGCTCCTAATATAATTGCTAAGGCTGGAAAGATTGGAGCAACAGAATAAATAATAGTACTGTTGGGTCATAAGGCATAGACTAAAACTACACTACTATAAACACAATGAATACTAATAGAATGTGAATCTATAAATAAAATGAATCTATACTAATAGAAGGTGAATCTATAAATAAAATGAATCTATACTAGTAGATTTTGTATCTACAAATAAAATGAATCTATTTTATTAGAATTTGAATCTATAAATAAAATGAATTTATACTAATCGAATGGGAATCTATAAATAAAACGAATCTATTCTAATATCATGTGAATCTACAAATCCACGGTGAATCTCTGCTAATAGAAATACAATGATTCTAAGCACATGGGGAGGGTGAAGGAACAGCTCTTCTTCAGAAGAATTTCAATTAATGCAGATTAAGCCAGGCATGGTGGTGTACACCTGTAATCCCAGGATTTGGGAGACGGGAGGATCGCAGGCTCAGAAACTTAGTGATGATTTGTTTTCAAATAAAAACATAATATGAAATAGGGCTGGAGGTGTAGGTCAAAGGTAGAACGTTCCTGGATTCATTCCCTAGTATCTGTATCCCCCCCCACCCCCATCACACACACACAATGAATAAATGAAATAAATGTAAGGCCCGGCGTGGTGGCTTAGGCGACCCTGTTTCCAAATTTAAGAAATGTAAAAATAGGTCTGGGAGTGTAGCCTGGAGTTAGAAGGGCTCCCAGGAACCCCAGTACCACCAAATAAATAAATAATAAATAATAAATAAATAAATAAATAAATAAATAAATGTAGAAAACATAAGAAAAATGGTCCCCGTGTGGAAGCTGAAGGAGGAAGAAGACATTGGCCCCGCCCTAAAGCATCGCTTCGCTAGCGACTCTGAACCCCAAAGAAAAACTTAGTATCATCAGACCCGCATCTCCTGAGCCAAGTGAGGAAGTTAGCACCACCAGAGATCAGACTTCCACATCACGCTCTCCCCTGTACAGGACACCAGGAAGGACAAAGCAAAGCCTGGCGCGTGGTGTGCATCTGTCATCCCAGTACGTGGGAGGCTGAGACAGGAGGATCCGGGTTCGAGGCCAGCCTCAGCTACTTAATGAGGCCCTCTGTAACCTAGTGAGACCCTGTTTCAAAATAAAGAATAAAAATTACAGCTGGGGGTGTAGCTTGAAGGTAGAATAGCCTTGGGTTCAAGCCCTAGTACTGCAAAAAAAAAAAAAAAAAAAAAGGAATAAAGCAAAACCGAGTTGTGTGTGAGCTGGGTGTAGTGCACACACTTGTAATCCCAGCATCTGGGAGGCAGAGACTGGAGTGGAGAATCCCTGTTCGCAGACAGCCTCAGCTACTGCTTAGTGAGGCCCTCTGCAACTCAGTGAGACCCTGTTTCAAAATAAAGAATAAAAAAAAAAAGAAGTGTGTGTGTGTGTGTGTGTGTGTGTGTGTGTGTGTGTGTGTTTGATTGGTACTGGGGATGGAACCCAGGGATGTTCTACCTCTACCTATACCCCCAGACCTTTATTTATTTATGTATTTATTTTTGTATGTATATATTTATTTACTTATAGATTTTGTTTTGGAACAGTCTCATTAGGTTACTGAGGCTGTTTTGGAACCAGTGACCCTCCTGTTTCAGCCTCCCCAGTCCTAGGATGACAGGCCTGCGCCCCCGTGCCTGGCCTTCTTGGGAGTTTCAAACACCAAAGATTGAGCTTCTTAAAATCCAGGCCTGTTACACCTCTTCATCTCCCAAGAGGTTCTTTGGTGCGTGGTATGTATTTTGTTTTTGTTTATGTTTCCCTGTGACAATTTGCCTTATTTGTCAAAATCTCGCATGCAACTGTAGTTTTAGAAAATTCACGTTAAATATATGTTTAAACCCTCTTTTAACACAAAAGCTATGCAATGCTAGGAAATCCAAATTATAATTTATTTTAAGCCTTTTTATCTTTCTCTAAGGTAGATTTTTTTTTCTTAGAAAGTTTCATTTATTTACTAAGGACCAGCTATTGATCCCCTATGTTTTCTAAGTGGTCTCCTTGCAGCAATTTCGGAGCCTTACTGATTAGTGTTTTAATAAGGATTAAGCACAGAAAAAAATTTAATTTGCACACCGTACATTACAAATTAGCCTGAGACTTTAAGGATTTTTACGCGCAACATAAAAACTTTTTGTTCGACACGTCTTTAAAGTTGATTATAATATTGGGACAAATTTCTAGTCAGACCCAGCCCTTTCTCTCTACTCTCAATAAAATAGAGAAACATTTTATCCAACATGAACATGTATAAGTTCACAGTACAGCATTATAATAAATGCACCGTATGCTGATGATGTGGGAAGACAGATCATCATATACTGTTAGGAAAAGAATCCAAGTTGAAACAGACTCTCAAAAGAAAAATTATCAATTTATATTAAAAATATTCACTTTGCCCAAGGAAATCAGCGGCATCGCATGTGACTGTAAAAAATTAAGCGCGGCATCTGCGCCCAGCAATAAGGGATCCGCTCAGTAAATTATGAAAGTATAATACCAAGACTGCCTTGGCAGGGAATATTTACTGACGTGGCAAAATGGCTCAAATAGGTTAAATGTTGACAACAGACCAGAATGTGGCTTTAATTTTGAGAAATATAGATAACATATTTGAACTTTAAAGCACACACGTTTGACAGTGATTGTTTCTGCGAGTACGTAAGTAACAACCTGCTGTAATCTGGGTAAGTGTGCCCCAAAGGACTCGGAGCTGAAGTCTCGGTCCCTCGCTGATGGTGCCGGAGTCACTATGGGTGGAGCCTCATGGAAGGAGTTAGGTCACTCGGGGTGTGCCCGGAGAGGGGCTGTTGGGACCCCGGCCCCTTCCTCTCTCCTCTCTCCTTTTCTTTGTTGTTTAGCCGCCATGATGTGAGCAGCCTCCTCCGCTGCCCATGCTCCCACCTGGGTGAACCGTGCTCCCACCTGGGTGAACTGTGCTCCCACCTGGGTGAACCGTGCTCCCACCTGGGTGAACCGTGCTCCCACCTGGGTGAACCGTGCTGGCACGGGCCCAAATATAGCAGGGCCAAGCGACCAAGTGCAGAACCCTCTGAAAATGTGAGCCAACATATACCTCTCCTCTTATCTCTGGTGTTTTGTCACAGTGAGAGAAAGCTGGCTCACACAGTCAATCGACGCGATTCCTTTCTCAAAGGGTCTCTCTGAACTGCAGGGAGTGCAAACTACCCGGATTGAAAAACACACAATGTACTTAAACATATTGAAGTCAACCACTAAGCCGAGCAAGGGAAGGAGGGACCGAGAGGGAATGGGGTGGGAATTGGGTAGGGTTAAATCAGTGATGTGTACATGTATGTACACACAAGTTTTTTACCCCAATATGATGTATGAATATAATGCACCAATAAAAAATTTACAAAAGAAAAATAAATAAAAAAAAAAAAACAAATAAGGGGCCATCAAGACTCAGAGAAGAGTCTGTGCTAGAGTCCCTGACCAGCACCCTGCTCTGGCCATCAGGAAACCCCTCCCTACATCTATACAATTAGGTTTTAGTCAATGGAAATTAGACAAAGCTCTCTATGGCCACAGACAGGTAGGCTTCATTCCAAAGTAATCCTCTACTTCTGATTCAGAAATAATTCCAATTGTGCCGGGCATGGTGGCGCACGCTTGTAATCCCAGCATTTAGGAGAATGAGACAGGAGGATCGTGGTTTGCAGACAGCCTCAGCTACTTAGTGAGGCCCTTTGCAACGCAGTGAGACCCTATTTCAAATAGGGCTGGGGTGTAGCTCAGAGGTAGAATGCCACTGGGTTCCATCCCCTATACAAAAAAAAAAAAAAAATCCAAATTGCTTTATATTTTGTACAGGATATTTTATATTTTGTTTCCATATGATGGTTTCAAAGAACACCTGTTTGGTGGGAGGCTGAGAGGAAGGATCAAAGGTTTGAGGTCAGCCTCAACAAGTTAATAAGACTTTCAGAAATCTAGTGAGATCCTGCTTCAAAATAAAAATTAAAAAAGGGGCTGGAGTGTAGAGAGCCCCTGGGGTTAATCTCCAGAACCAAAAATAGTAGGGAGATGCTGGGGATATAGCTCAGTTGAAGAGAAACCCTGGGTTCAATCCCAAGTGAGTACCACCAAATTATAATGATGGTATTAATAATTTAATAAAACGGAACAGATCAATAATAACTGAAATTAAACTATATACAAAGTTTAAGAACCTTGTTCCAGTGAGTCGAAAAACAAAACCCAACTATTTATTGGTAGGGACATAACCATCAAGGCTTCAAAGAGATGAAGGATAAAACGCAATCGAAAGCAAAACAAGAGGAGAGAAACGGGCTTGCCGGGGATTTCTGAGCCTATGAAAAATAAGGGTCTCTTGGAACATGGCGAAGCCTTCCACTTGTAATTGCTGGTTTATACAGTTTTTTCAATACATCATCAAAAACCAGCATCGAAATTAAACTGCCGTAATGAGCGGATTAACAGGCTTCACAGCCATTAATGAAATAAAGTGCCTGAATCCCTCCGGAAAGTCGTTTGGCCATATGTGCCAACTGGACAGGTTTCAGTTAAATAGCCACACACCTATGCACCTGATTGGGGAAAAAAAAAAAAAAAAATCCGCGGATACTATCTTGTCCTTATGCCAAGAAAAAAAAAAAAAAAAAAAACTATAACAACAACAATAACAACCAAAAACGAAAAAGAAAAAGAAAAAGAAAAACGATGAAGCCCTTTATTTCTGGCGGGGGTCGGGGTGCTGGGGTGGGCACCAGCGAATGTCTGCAAGCAGATGTTTACAAACAGAAGGTAACAGATAAAAGCCCACGCACGATGCCGCCCTGTCTTTCCCTGGTTCACAGATGAACCCATTGGAACGACTGCAAAGAGCCTTCCTGGAAAACGTACAGGAATTAAAAGGTGCAAACAAGCTGCCTAATACCCTGGCGTAGACTGAATTCTTATGAAGAAAATAAAGTTTATTGTCTGGAAAGACCAAAAGCGTGAGAGACGCGCTCAGGCAGTGGAGGTGAACAATTAGACAGATGTTCAGTTAAGGAAACGGAGAAGACGCCGGCGCCGCACAATTTTATGGGAAGCTTCGAAACTGGGCTGCGCTTCAAGGGCAAGAGGAAACTGAGAACTCGCGATGCATGCCGGGCCGGGCTGAGCAACTGGGCGCTGCTGCTGACCTTGCAGATGGATGCGGGGCTGGGGATGGGGCTCGGAGCAAGGCCTGCCATGCTGGTATAGGCTCAGGTTCTTCTCCAGTCAGAGCCCCAGACTGTCATTCTGAAGCTGATCAGAGAGCTGGGTTTCTTGTCTTCATAACACATCCCCCCCTCAAAAAAAAAAAAAAAACCAATAAAAGACAATGCTCTGTCCATTTAAGACGGTATAATTGTCAATCTCTGAGGAAGGACCAGGACTGATGTGGGAGGTAATACACCAAGTGCTGTGTGTGTGTGTGTGTGTGTGTTCGTATCACTTTGAACCTCACTACGATGTCCAGTTACAATGCAGGAATACAAGTATAAAAATAATATAAAATCAGCCAGGCGTGGTGGCGCACGCTTGTCATCCGTACTTGGGAGGCTGAGACAGGAGGACTGCAGGTTCGCGGCCAGCCTCAGCTACTTAGTGAGGCCTCCGCAACTCAGTGATACCCTGTTTCAAAATAAGGAAGAAAAAATCCGACTGTGGGTGTAGCTTGGAGGTAGAATGCCCCTGGCAAACAAAGATCCACGTTACTAGGAGCAAGGGAAGCCGACCTCTCGAGATGAGAGCTCAGAGGCAAGCCCGGGTAGTGGGCAGTCCTTACTCATAACTGAGCGAGCATGTGCTGTCTTTTGGGGTATAGCAAATGACCTCATTATATGATCTATGATAACGTGACAAACCTCTAATCCACAGACCCCTGAAGATCATATGGTTAGAAAAAGTTTAAAATAAAGTTAAAGTCTATTAAAGTTTATAAGTTTAAACTATAAATTTATCTATCGATTTTTAACTAATATTTTTAATTAATATTAAGTTTCACTTTGGCTGGGAGAGGTACCAAGTAACTAAGTAAGTAACTAAAAACTAGTTGCTAACAAGTAAAATGGGGCGGGCATGTCTTGCAACATCCATATGTATTATGTGGGTACTATATAATATTAAGAGGGAAAAACTCACTTCCTGCAAAAAAAAACAAAAACAAAAAACTCTTAAGGACTGTGAATTAAGCATCCCCTTCCAGAGGGGCGTGTGTTTTCAAATGGTCAGAAGATCCCAGAAGTTTTATTGTAAAGCAACTGTCTTACTTTTGCTGATGTGCTTTTGCCCAAACACCTGCAACCTCAGAAGCCACTTTTTAAATAGCATCGTTCGTTCGGTGACACTCACTTTCAACGCTGAGGCTGAAGCGATCATTGGAGCGTGTGCTGGGCCCCTCCCTTGCCGTGTGGTAGGTCTCTTCTCTCTTGAATGTTCTCGACGTTTTTCCTGCAGCAGCCACAGGAGGTATGAGGGGGATATGAGGAGGGTGATGGTTCTATTACAACTGTGACCACAGCTATTTTTTTTCTCCTCCTCCTCCTCCTCCTCCTCCTCCTCCTCCTCCTCCTCCTCCTCCTTCTTCCTCTTCTTCTTCTTCTTCTCTCTCTCTCTCTCTCTCTCTCTCTCTCTCTCTCTTTCTCTTTCTCTCTCTCTCCCCCTCTCCCTTTCTCTCCCTCCCTCCCTCCCTCTCTAATTTTTTTGGTCTGTCTCTTACTTTTACTCTCTCTCCCCTTCTCCTCCCCCCCCTCCTCCTCCTTCTCCTCCTCCTCCTCTTCTTCTTCTTCTTCTTCTTCCTTTATCTTTCACCTTTATCTTTCAGTTAAAAGTACTTTCTTCTTTCTATATTTCCCAGTCTGAAAACACCTCATCTGTTTGTGCCTGCATCAGTCCAGCTCGGCTCCCTGGACAATCTCTTCCCCGTCCCTTCCAGTTAGCAGCCTCCTATCGCTCAGTGGCTCAGCACCCAGTCTTCCCATTAGAATGGCTCTTTCCTACTTGGACTTAAACTATGGAACCAGCCACGATGTCCATCAACAGATGAATGGGGATTACAAAACTACGGGATGTGTACACCATGGAATTGTACTCAGCCATAAAGAAGAACACAGTTATGTCATTTACAGGGAAATGGATGGAACTGGAGGACATTCTGCTAAGTGAGATTAGTCAGTCACAGAATGCAAAAAATCTGACACTCTCCCTAATATGTGGAAGCCAGGGAGAAAGAGGGTCATAGGAGGAGCTCTAGACGGAGGAGGAGAAACCGTAGATGAGCGAATAAGGCGACCTGACCAGGGGATGGGAGGGTGGGGGGATTCCCTAATGCACATGATGTACATTCACAAACATGTCAAAGTCAATCTCTAAGCCAAACATGAGAAGGAGGGAGGGAGGGAATGGGGGAAGGGCCGAATGAGTGATGTGTGCGTGTGTGCCTCCACCATCTTGTACCCCATTCAGACTACGACTGCAAGGTACCGATTAAAAATTTTAAAAAAAGATGTCTGTTTCCTAGACCTATATCACATAACAAAGTCTGCTTTCATTGCATTAGTTAATGAATTAGTGCCAGAGTCCAGCTTCTCTACCTCAAAGCCTCTTTATCACAGTTATAATACAGAGACCTTTCAGCTTCAAAGAAGAAACAGGGCTACATGTACGGAAGCAGAGATGTTTCCACGTGGTCTCCAGGTGGTGTGGGCCCCGGTTTTGCTTCTCTTACAGACAAGAACAATAAAAGAACGATTTCCCAGTCTGAATTAAACTGGATTTGAGCTTTGTGAGTTAGAGGATCAAAAAAGAGAGGGATATTCTTAAAGAGGAAATTTTATGTTCCTTTAAAACTTTGGCTTGATTTTTAAGAGACTCCTCTTGCTCTTTGGGCTAGCTTTCACACTCTTAAGGAGAATGGAAATACAATCCATATTGTTTTATGGGAAATCCACTCGTAAGATATGTACAACATTTAAGGAACATTAAGAAAAGCGGAAATTGAATTCCTTCCAGAAAGGCTTTAACTGGAGATAAGAAGAAAGGCCGCAGGTTAGGAGCATTTCCAAAATTATAATCAGTAATCGCCAGGGCAACCGCATGCATAGTAGCCATACAAATTGCTGGCTGAATTATTTTTCTTGACCTTTAATAAGATAGTCATGCAATTAATTACTGGAGAGGAAAAAGGGAAGCATATTTTCATGCCATTGGGAGAATACAAGTTCATTTATTCATTAGGTGACTCTGTACTGAGGGCCTACCTGGGATTGGACCGGGAAGGTGCAGAGACACATCTCATCCAGGCTGCGCATGAGCAGGTAGGACCTAGCTAGCAAGACGAGTGTGTGTGTGCGTGTGTGTGTGTGTGTGTGTGTGTGTGTGTGTCGCAGGAGAGTTTCAAGGTCACAGACCAGCCCTGTGACCTGCTGAATATGCCATGGGAAAGGTGCATGCAGGGGCCAGAAGACCAGACACGGGCACACAGAACTGGACATCTTGGCACAAAAACCTCATCAGCGCGGGGTGGGTGTGATGGTTGAAATCTGGGCAAGGAGTATGATCCCCTAAAGAAAGAGGGGAAAGAAGTCCACACCAAGATGGGGAGCACTGAAATAGAAACGGTGACGGGAGACAATGAAGTAGGTGAGGAGAGGAGAGGAGAAAAGCCAAAATGCAGACAAGTGTAAAAGAAGACACGGCTTCAGAATGTGAGATTGACCATGAATACTCATGTTCCCAACAGCTGGAACCGGTGAAGTGTTCACCAACCGAGGCGTGGGTCACAAAATTATGGGCTGTGCACACAATGGGATTCTACTCAGCAGGAAAATGACAATTACGTCATCTGCAGAAAAATGGAAGCGCCCAGAGAATCCTATGTTAAGTGAGAGTAGCCAGTCTCAGAAAGGGAAGGGCCATAGGTTTTCTCTCCTATGTAGAAGGTAGGGGGCAATCGGGATACAGAAGGGACTTCAGATAAAGGAGGAGAAAGCCCAGTGGAGAGAGGGAGGCGGTCGGCGTGGGTTTAATTAATGAAGGAAACACTTCCATGACCATATGTAATTACGTGACATTACCAGTTCTGATCTCAATACCAGGTATGGGGAAGGGGTCGGAGTAGGGAGGGGGCCTGGGAAGCTCACCGAGCGCCGTGCGCTGAACCATGTGGCAATGTGAGACCACAATGCACCAATAAGAACATATATTTTAGCCAGGCGTGGTGGCGCACGCTTGTAACCCCCGCGCTTGGGAGGCGGAGACAGGAGGATTGCGCAGGTTCGAAGCCAGCCGCATGCGCTGGCTTAGGAGACCCTGTTTCCAAATAAAAATATAAAATAGGTCTGGGAGTGTAGCCCGGAGGTAGAAGGGCTTCCAGGAACCCCAGTACCACCAAAAGAGAGAGAGAGAAAGAGAGAGAGAGAGAGAGAGACAGACAGACAGACAGACAGACAGACACTGTTTCCAAATAAAAATATTTTAAAAATAGGTGTCTGGGAGTGTAGCCCGGAGGTAGAAGGGCTTTCCAGGAACCCCAGTACCACCAAAAAAAAAAAAAAATGTCTTTTTTATAAAAAGTTTAAACTCAGTTGTAGTGACGATTGCATAACACAGCGGACACGTTAGAAGCCGCTACGCAGAGCGCGGTATGTGACACATCAGTGACGCTATTGCTCGCTTCCCAAAACTTTCTAAAGTAAAAGAGAATGGCCCCTAAACACATTTTCTGATGATAAACATCATGAGGTGTACTTGGTCACTTATTTTACAACATGGGACACAACCGCCATGAGATTGCACTATCCGCCCACACGGAAAATGAAAAAGAGCAACAACACCAACTACTGAGGATGTACAGAAATGAGACTCTTACACACTGAGGAAAGCCCCGCCGCCTCCGGGCCAGGTACATGTGCTGCCCACCAGCCACTCTCCCCTCCCACTGCCGGACACGAGCCCAGGAGGATGGGAGAGACATGTCCACAGACACTTGGGTACAACAGTGACTCAATGGCAACATGTATTGACAGCAACTAAACAACTGGAAGCGGCCCGACATATGTCAATGAACTGGTAAAGAGATAGAATGTGATTTTTCTGCACAATGGACTATTACTCAGCAATGATAAAGAGACACTGCTAGGTACGATGGCACAGGTGTGGGGGGGGAGTCATTATGTTGAGCGGAAGAGGCTAGACACAGTGTGTGCACTGTATGGTTTCGTTTCTAGAATATTCTGGAAAATGTAAATCAGTAAATAGTGATGGGCTGCAGACAGGTGAATGGCCAAGGTTGGGACTCCCTGGACTGACAAGCAATACGGATTGAATGAAGGATGCCTGAAATCATTGGGGGTGATGGGGATGCTCTATTTCTTGGTTTTCTGTGTATGGACATCTGTCAAAACTCACTGAAACATATATTTAAGTAGATGACATTTATCCTACCTAAACTATACCTCAAAAATAGATAAAACCAACCAAATTTAAGAAAGCAAGCACATGTCCCAATTTTTTTTTTCCTCTCAAAAATATCAAAGTATCCTGATGTGGCTCATACCCGTAATACCAGCACTTGGGAAGCTGAGACTGGAGGACCACAGGTTCAAGGACAGCTTCAGCAATGTAGTGAGGCCCTCAGCAACCTAGTAAGACCATTTCCAAGTAAAAACCAAGATAGGAATGAAGTTGGAGGTATGGCTTGGAGATAGAACAGCCCATGCTGGAAATTATTTAAATGAGAACATTCAGCTGAGCATGGTGGCGCACACTTGTAATCCCAGCATTTGGGAGGCTGAGACAGGAGGATCCCGGTTCGAGGACTGCCTCAGTGACTTCTTAGTGAGGCCCTTTGCAACTCAGTGAAACCCTGTTTCAAAGTAAAGAATAAAAAATAGGCTTGGGGGTGTCACTTGGAGGTAGAATCCCCTGGGTTCCATCCCCAGTGCCGCAAAAAAAAAAAAATAATAAGTGAATAAATTAAAAGTGAACATTGTGAGCTAGATTTGTATGGCATGTTTCTTTAAAGATCTTTTGACTGGAAAAAAAAAAGACAAAAATTAACATATGCAGAAATGAAGCAGTGGGTCCTATCACTTATCAGACCACAAAGCAAATGTGCACCACCCAGAGTCCTCTGAGCCTCAGGTATTTATTCATCATCCTGTCAAATCGCTGCCATTCATTCATAAATACCAGCCTCGCTCCCTGGCACCTGGCCGAGCAGCCTCTTTGGTCTGGTGAAACGCGCTAATTACACACCTTCACCTTCTGCCCTTAGGGATGATATAACTCGCCACGGTAAGGAAGACTGATGAGCGGGTCCTACAAAGTTCTGTGAGAGTGGGAAGAAAGATTAAAAATTTAAAAAGGTGGGGTGACATGGGAGAAAAAGGGAGACAAGAGGCAGAAAGAAAAAAGATTAAGAGAGAGAGAGAGAGAGAGAGAGAGAGAGAGAGAGAAAGAAAGAAAGAAAGAAAGAAAGAAAGAAAGAAAGAAAGAAAGGAAGGACAGGAGGGAATTAGCTTCAGGCTCTCCTGTGGACACCTGCATCCTGCCCTTTCTTGGTCTAAACGTCTTTATCCATCTTGGCAAAGGGGGAACTTACCATTTTATTAACACATTTATTGGTGTATTATAATTATACACCATAATGTGGTTCGGAGTTATAGGGACATGGACACACACAGCACCTGGTATGCTTTCCTCTGATCCCACCCGCTCCTTCCCCTCCCCCTACTATATCTTGAGAGTGGTATTGATAATTCCATATACATATATTGCATTATTTAAACATTGCCTTCACTGCACCTCTATCTCTGGTCCTCCTTCCCTGCCCCCTCCATTCTCCACTGGAGTCTCTATTCCTTTATCTGAGGTCTCTTTTGATGCCCGGTTTCTCTCTAGCTATCACATAGGAGAGAAAACATATAACTACTCACTTTCTGAGGCTAATCTCACATAGCATAATGTTCTCTAGTACCATCCATTTTCCTGCAGGCGATGTGAATTTGTCCCTCTTCATGGCTGGGTAAAATTCCATTGTGTGTAGCTGGGCGTGGTGGCGCACGCTTGTAATCAGCATTGGGAGGTGGAGACTGGAGGATCACGGTTTGCAGACAGCCTCAGCTACTTAGCGAGGGCCCTTTGCAACTCTGTGAGACTCTGTTTAAAAAAAAAAAAAAAAGACTAAAAAATAGGGCTGGGAGTGTAGCTTGAAGGTAGAATGCCCCTGGGTTGCATCCCCAGTACCGTTAAAAAAAAAAAAAATCCATTGTGTGTATAGCGTAGTTTGTTATCTCCTTATTTACTGGTGGATACCTATGCTGGTTCCATGATTTAGTTATTGTGATCCGCGCTGCTATAAACACGAGTATGCATGAATCGCTATAAATTTCTGACTCCAATCCTTGGGAAAGATACCTAGAAGTGGTAAAGCTGGGTCATATGGTGGTTCCATTCCCAGTCTTCTGAGGAAATTCCAAACTGACCTTCATAGTAGCTATACTAGTTTGCAACCCTGAAAACAGCGTATAAGGGTTCCGATGTCCTCACGTTCTAGCCAGCATTTGTTATCACTTGTATTCTTGATGATAGCCATTTTAACTAGAGTTAGAGGAAATCTCAGTACAGTTTCAATTCCCATCTCCCTGACTGCAAAGCTGAGACTAGTGTCACATCAATATAAAAGCAGCTTAATGAGAAAGGACTCAACAATCACTGCTTTGGCCAGTAGTAGGTCTACCAACCTTTAGGAACCCCAAGTCATATCCTGAACCAATGACTTTTTTTTTTTTTTTTTTTTGGTGGTACTGGGGGTAGAACCCAGAGGCTTTCTAAATCCAGACTATACTCCCAGACCGTTTTTTTTTTAATATATATATTTTATTTGGAAACAGGGTCTCACTAGGTTGCTGAAAGCCTCACTAAGTAGCTGAGGCTGGCTTCGAACCTGTGCGATCCTCCTGTCTCAGCCTCCCAAGCGCGGGGATTACAAGCATGCGCCACCAGGCCCAGCTACCAATGACTCTTTTTTGTTGTTGTTGTTGTTGTTGTTGTTGCGGGTCTGGGGATGGAACCCAGGGGCATTCACCTCCAAGCTACAGCCCCTGCCCTATTTTTTATTATTTATTCTGAAACCGGGTCTCACTGAGTTGCAGAGGGCCTCACTAAGTAGCTGAGGCTGTCCGCGAACCGCGATCCTCCAGTCTCAGCCTCCCAAATGCTGGGATTACAAGCATGCACCACCATGCCCGGCTTAACCAATGACTCTTAAATAGGCTGCCTTCTGGCTGCCTGTACCTAGCCACCCACCCCCCCCCCGCCGCCAAAAAAAAAAAAAAAAAAACCCAGGCGCTGTCCCTGAAGCCAGGTTTGCCAGGTTTCTATGTCTTTAAAGACTACCCTTCTCACAGAGTCATGCTGGATGTGTGATGAGAGAGAAAAAAAAAATTGGGGGGGGGGTAGTAAGATCCAGAAATTCAGTGACTTGTTTGTTATAGCAGTTAGCAGTTACGTGCCCTGACTAATAGAGCCCCACAGGTCCCCTTCAGATCTAGCTTTCTGGTGAAGAAAATTTATAGTCTTCTTTTATTTTCAAGTTTGTTTTTCCCCTTTCCCCTCCTGTGGACAGTCCTATAGAATGTGGAGAGCTAACTGAGCCTCCTAATCTGTCCTCAGACTAGCCCACATTCTTCAAGAACAAGAGAGGGCTGCACATTCAACATGTATCACTGTACGCTTTCGCTCCCCTGTGTCAGGGCTCTTCTCCTTCACGCCGCACACCAGCCTCTTTTAGGCTTATTTTAGAAACACTTTCTACCTAACCCCTAAGTGAGAATAACTAATCCAGAGCTCCAGGCATAAGTACATTAAGAAACTTTATGGTTGCCTACTGAGACTTTCTCAAACCTTTCTACAAGCAGAATAAAATACCACTCATACATCTACAAAACAACCTTAAAACAATGGGTAAGGTAACATAAAAAGAAAAAAGAAAAGGAAAAAACAGGAGCAAAACCCAAAAAGGACAGTTAACAGATTATATGTATTCGATTTCTTTCCCTTCTATTACAAACTCCAGTAAAATAGCAGTAGCTGATACACATCACTAAAACAACACAAACCCAAGAGTATTCAATATCAAGATAGAAACAAATAACTTGGATGCTGGAAGGCACATGGAAAAAGAGGAATTGGGTTAAATTCCAAAACCCTGAGTCTTACATTAGCGATGGGGTCGCCATGAAGTGAATGAGCTGCTGCAGCATGATGCCCGTGGAGTCTGGTTCTTTTGAAATGGAGGCAAAGATGAATCCATGAAAACCTATTTGCAAACTCTGTATGCTCTCAGAATCCCTTTGTACTCAGACCAGTTGACCAGACAAGGCACTGTCACTGTCCAAACCCAGAAGACAAAAGTGTATTCTCCAAAGAGACAAGAAGTCGCAGTAACACGCAGAAAGCAGAGACCGGGGGACCGGTTACCTAGTGATTGTAGACGCTTTGCTCTCTTCTCTCGTGCGCCTCCCAGAACACCAGCAATTGCAGCCATACTCTCCTTAAGAATAGCACTGGAAGGCCTTGGTCTGGAAAATGTGACCAACCAATAGAAAGAATCCAATGATTCAAACACAATAGTTTCTCTAAGAAGGAGTCCTACCACAACATTCTTCAGTCGAGTCCACAGCTCGTAAGCCCTACCTATGTGCCAAGAGATGGGGACAATTTTTTTTTAGTCCTTTATATATTCATTTATTGCTGGTATTTGGGGTTGAACCCAGTGGTACCCTAACATGGAACTACATCACTACTCCTTATTTTTATTTTTTAGTCAGGGCCTCCCTAAGCTGCCCAGACTGGCCTTGAACTTGTGATCTTCCTCAATCAGCTTTCCTGGTAGGCCTGTTTCACTATGGCTAGCTTGAGTCTTATTCTGAAGTACAAACTGACATCTACAGATGATGAAAATAAAGGGACTTTATCATCAAAGACAGTGACCAAATCAAACCAAAGGAATTCTGTGAAGAAGAGGGAGAAGACAATTTAAAATAATCATTATTAGTAGTAGAGAGATAAGACATTATTAGTAGTAGATATTAGTAGTAGAGAGATAAGAATTTAAATACTAAATTCTCCTCTTAAAAATTCATTATGTAATTACAGAAAAGATGCAGAGAGACGAAAGACACATATCAACACATCATGGTGGGAAAAGGAAATGGAAGAAAGCTAAATTTTCTTCCTGGTGGAAAGTGAATTAATTGATGACACCAAAAACTAGAAAATCAAGAAGGAACAGATTAGCTACGATGTGGTAGTGCATGACTGTGATCCTGTTACTTGGGAGACTGAGACAGGAGGATCGCAGGTTCGAATCCAGGCTCATTTACTTTAGTGAGACTCTCTGCAACTTCTTAAGATCCTGTTTCAAAATAAAAAGTAAAATAGGGCCAGGGGTGTAGCTTAGAGGTTGAATTGCCCTAGGTTCGATTCCCAGCACAAAAAAAAAGAAGTAACAAGCTAAGTGTGATTGTTTAAAGTTAGAAAATTTAAAAAATTTATCCACTAAAAAAGTTAAGAGATGAAGTAATAGAGTTGGTGTTGAGGACTGCTTTAATTTTCTATATGAAAGCTTAATAGAAATGTTAGACTTGGATTCCAAATTGAGCATATGTGTATGTTTTACAAAAAGAGGAAGAAAATGAGAACAAAGAAAAATAATAAAAATAACAGAAAGAATGCATGATAGAGCAAAATTTTATATAAAAAGAATAAAAGAGAGGAATTGAGATAGGAAAAAAGGTATAAATATTAAGATATATAGGCACATATTAGGCTAAAATTATGACAGAGGGCTATCTGGATTCCCTACCATTTCTGATTTCTGAAATGAATTCATAGTACATTAAATCATTATTGTCCTATCTCCAACCCCAAGAAAATATTTTACTTACGGCAGAAGTGGGCATTTTAAAAAATAATTTTTCTCAATGAAAGATTCTCTGGTTATTTGGGTAAATTGCAAAATATCTCTCTGTATGAATATGTTATGTGTCCTTAACTCTTTTAAGGTAACAACAATAAAACAACTTAGCATAAAGGCATTTTATACCCCAAAGGGGGAAGACACAGAAGACAATTTTGCAGTGACAAAGTGCTCATTTTTTACAACTAGGGAAAACAACAACTTTGTCTCTACAGGTTAAACAAAGTATTGAAACTCTTAGGAGCCACAAATGCATGTGGACACCAATGTCTACAGTTTACATTTATCTGCTCAGCAGGCAGAACTGGGTGAATAATAAAAAGTAGACTGCCCTGCAAGACAGCAAACTTTCATGTGGTTTTTTTGGTTTTAATATTCAAACTTTATATATATATATATATATATAGATATAGATATATATCTATATATATATATATGTGTGTGTATATATATGTATATGTATATATATTATAGTATGAATATATGTATGACTATATGTGTATATATATAGTTATATATATACTATATAAGTACAGTGATATATAGACATATGTATATGACTATATGTCTCCATATATGACTTTGAAGCATATACATTTATAGATCTACTTTTATTGGTACACTGTAGTCTCACATCATTTCATGTGCATAGCTGAACTTAGTAATGAGTCCACCACAAGAATCTAAAACCCAGGACCTAAAATATTAGCAATTTCTCCCTTCCAGAAAACATTAGATCTATGTTTTTTTTTAATATTTAAAGAAGTTTATTAGAAAGATAGAAATAGAGAAAATAGAAATACAGCTCCATACCAGACTGGCATGGAGGGGTGACTCGAAATGAATACACCTATGTTGTTTTCTTATAAGAATAATTTTATCCATAGTTAAAAAGAACTAATAAGGAAAACCGCCATCCCCATTGCAGTGGGGGCTGGGTGGCCTGATAAGAGCATCCTGTGGGGTCCTTTACTAAGGAAGGCCCAGTAAGAAGTAGGAGGCAGCCAGCCAGGGTCCTACCAGGTAGCGGGGGTGCTGCCCCACCAGCCCCGATACTGAACAGGCCTGGCCTCAGCACACACATCCAGGGAAGGGCAGAGGGGAAAGAGGACAGGGGAAACCTCTAGTTTCAGGATGCAGATACGGTTGGTGGCAGCACCTTGCCACGTAGGGCTAACTTATTTTTTTATTATTGAAAATCAATGGTATACATTTATTTATTTATTTTTGGTGGTACTGGGGTTCCTGGAAACCCTTCTACCTCCGGGCTACACTCCCACACACCTATTTTTAAAATATATATATTTTATTTGGAAACAGGGTCTCCGTAAGCCAGCGCTGCTGGTTTCGAACCTGCGCGATCTTCCTGTCTCCGCTTCCCAAGTGCGGGGATTACAAGCGTGCGCCACCACGCCCGGCTGACTTATGTATTTCTTATTGGTGCACTGTAGTCATATATCTTACTGGGGCACGAGATGGCAGAGGCATACACGCCTACATCACTCATTTAGCACTTCCCTAACTCCTACAGCATTCCATCCTTCCGCCCTCCTCATGTTTGGCTTAGTCATTAAATTTGGAATTTCTATTTTAAACAAAATACTGGGTGGAGTGGCTGGCTTAGGACAATTTGAAGAAGAACTTCTCTTCATCTTTGAGTATCTTGTAAAAAATGCCCATGTCAACTTTATTTATTTTGGGGGCGGTTGTTTGTTTAGGTACTAGAGAATTGAACCCAGAGAAATTCTACCTCCAAACAAAACCCAGTCCATCTGTCCTTCCTTCTTTCCTTTCTTTTTTTTTTTTTTTTTTTAATTTTGAAACAGGGTCTTGCCAAGTTGCTAAAGGTGTCAGGAACTCACTGAGGCTGGCCTTGAACTTGCGATCCTCCTATCTCAGTCCTCACCCCAAAAGTTACAGGATTATGGGCCTGTGCCACCACACCCAACTCCACCTCAAATCTTACTCCCTCAATCTTAAAAAGTAAAATGGATCTTTCCAATCAACTTAATTTTCTTGATTCTGTTCAGATATGATTTGGTGACTTTTCCCCCTCTTTTTGGTTGTGATTTGCCCATTTTCCCCGTTAGGTAATTTTAGTTCTTTGAAATCTCTCCCATATGGGTTAGCATTGTGTTTAGTTAGCTATTTAAAAAAACAATGTGGCTTTCCCCCCCCTCTGTAGAAACTGGGTCGTTTAAATTAATTCTTGGATTTATAATCCATATAATTAGTTCCAAACAATATACAACTCTATGCTCTGCTTGGGAATATCTTGATTGCACAAATGTGGAAATAATTGAACAGAATGATGGGCGGAAAAGCCGCGCTAAAAATCGCCCATTCCGGAGACTTTCGTGATTGGACGTTGGACGGTGTAGCATCTTGCCCGGCGCACTCGCTGTATCTTTAATGGTTCACCCAGAGCTCGGAGTAGAGCCTGAACTATTTGTTGCTCGCCGTGGTTATATTCTGTTCCAAGGTTCATAATTTGAAAATCGACTTTGGGGACTTTTTGCTTGGTCTATTAAAATGATTCATGTTGCATTCAACATAAATTGCGCATTCACAGAGGAGGGCGGGCGCCCGCGTTCGCAGCATAATAACTAAAGTGAATTTTGTGCGAGCCGCAGTCTGTGGCAGTGATGTGGTATCATTTGTCTTAATTTTTTCTCGCATTACATTAGGCGAGTGCATTTACATTTCCAGGTATGGCTAACCACTTTAAAAACTTTGTTTTTACAGTGTGAGTAAAGAGGGGAATCAAATCTGCATGTTTATGTGATGTAACATTAAATAATGCCGTTTTACTGTCTGGAGTGTGCGGGGATTTACATTCCATTTACCTGACTTCACAAAGGGAGCTCTCGGGCTGATATGCAAAGTACATGAAATATTTACCATCGATGGATCGTACGAGGCTTCTAAAAGAAATAGAGGAAGCGGGAGGAGACGACACCTCTTCCTGCAGCCCCTGGCTTCTGAGCTTTTGCACGTTACCACTTCTTTGACTCTCATTCCTTAAGTGAATTAATCACTTCAATAGAAATACATGTGAAATAAAACCAAACTCCAAGTAACTTCGGCGAAAACTTTTGGGGTTTAGCTTTGTGACAAGGTAACCACTTGCAACTGTACGGTCGTATGTGATGTCTATACCTATCCATACACACATGCAAAGTTTATATGCCTCCTACTCATGAAATATCTATTCTGGAGAGTTGAAACGGAGGGCTCCCACATTCCCACTAACAACATATCAGACACATTTGTGTTTGTGAATATATACATATGTTTTTAAGCAAGAGTTCTATAAATATGATATACTGAGTTAAGTCTTTCAGACTGATAGAGAAAGTTAAAAAATCAGTCTTAAATCATCAAGTTGGGAGCTGGGCACACACTTGTAAGTAATCCCAGCATTTGGGAGGCTGAGACAGGAGGTCGCGGTTCATGGACAGCCTCAGCTACTACTTAGTGAGGCCCTTTGCAACTCAGTGAGACCCTGTTTCAAAATAAAGAATAAAAAATAAGGCTCGGGGTGTATCTTGGAGGCAGAATGTCCCTGAGTTCCATCCCCAGTACTGCAAAATAAAATAAAATAAAATAAAATAAAATAGGGTGCGGTGGCCCATGCCTGTAATCCCAGTAGTTGAGAGGCCGAGACAGGAAGATAGCCAGGTCCAAGGACAGCCTCAGCAATGTAGTGAGGCCCTCAGCAACTTAGTGAGACCCTGTCTAAAAATGAAATGTAAAAAGAACTAGAGCTGGGCATGGTGGCACACCCTTGTGATCTCAGTACTTGGAAGGCTGAGACAGGAGAATCACAGGTTCAAGAACAGCCTAAACAATGTACTGAGATTCTCAGCAACATAAGGAGACTGTTTCAAAACAAAAGATAAGAAGGGCTTGGGGTATAGCTCAGATGTAGAAGGCTCCCAGAGTTTAATCCCTAGTACCAACAAAACAAAACAAAAACGTGACCATGACTGGAGTTCAGAGGTAGACTGCTCCTACATTCAATCCCCAAGATGCTAGCCATCTTGGGAGGTGAGAAACCTTTTCTCTTTTCCACATGAGGCTTCACCTACCAGAAGTTGAAGCAGCCCAAATCCCTCCTCAGAGGTCATAAAATGCCCAGGCCACACTCTTGGACTTCCCAATCTCCACCATTGAGTCAACAAGAACCTTTTCTCTTTATAAATTACACAGTGCCCAGTCTTCTGTTATAACAACAAAGAACAGCCCAAGATATTGATTTTCCACAGAGTGGCTGCAGGGCCATGTCTGCGTGTGTCTGAACCTCTCATCTTTCTTTGTATGTGGAAGTCAAAGCAAAAAGAATGAGCCAACACTGACAGCCAAGAAGATGAGCTTCAAGGAATCCACCTGCACATAAACGAAAAAGATAACCACTATAGCCAGGTGTAGTGGCGCACGCCTGCAATCCCCACACTTGGAAGGCTGAAACAGGCAGACTATGGGTTCGAGGACAGCTTTGCAACTTAGTGAGGCTCCCGGCAACTGAACAAGATCCTGTTTGCAAAGAAAAAGTAAGAAGGGGCTGGGGATGAAGCTCTGAGGTAGACTGTCCCTGGGTTAAATGCCTGGCAACACACACACACACACACACACACGAGATTTTATATATTATTAAATAATGAGTTTATTAGCTTTTTATTATTTTTTATTTGAGGTGTAGGGGTATATGTTGCAAAAAGTTCATGAATAACAAAATATACAAATCTTGTTCCCCTCCCCCTTAACTGACATGAACACCTCCTCCTCCTCCTCCTCCTCCTCTTCTCCTCCTCCTCCTCCTCCTTTTTTCTCCTCCTCCTCCTCCTTCTTTTTTCTCCTCCTCCTCCTCTTCTCCTCCTCCTCCTCTTCCTCCTCCTGTTCCTTCTCCTCCTCCTCTTCTCCTCCTCCTCCTCCTTCTTTTTTCTCCTCCTCCTCCTCTTCTCCTCCTCCTCCTCTTCCTCCTCCTGTTCCTTCTCCTCCTCCTCTTCTCCTCCTCCTCCTCCTTCTTTTTTCTCCTCCTCCTCTTTTTCTCCTCCTCCTCCTCCTCTTCTCCTCCTCCTCCTCCTCCTCCTTCTATTTTTCTCTTCCTCCTTTTTTTCTCCTCCTCCTCCTCCTTTTTTTCTTCTCCTCCTCCTCCTCCTCCCCTCCTCCTCCTCCTCCTCCTCCCCTCCTCCTCCTCCTCCTCCACCTTCTCCTCCTCCTCCTCCTCCTGTTCCTCCACCTCCTCCTCCTCCTCCTTTTTTTTTTTTTTTTTTCCCCAGTACTGGGGATGGAACCCAGGGGCATTCTACCTCCGAGCTACACACCCATCCCTGTTTTTTAATTCTTTATTTGCAAACAGGGTCTCACTAAATTGTAGAGGGCCTTACTAAATAGCGGAGGCTGCCCTTGAACCTGCCATCCTCCTGTCTCAGCCTCCCACACTCTGGGATGGCAAGCTTGCGCCACCACGCCCGGCTAACAGGAACTTCTAAGTAAACATTTTATTGATTTAAAAATACAGAAAAAGGCCAAGCATAAAGAGAACACCCTCTGTGATAATTTCTATAACTGAAAACTATTTTGGTTGCAGTAAAAAAAAGCCCTTCCAAATTATGAACACAAATCTGAATCAAGCATATTCAGGAACTGTAGGTGTTAAAAATAATACAGATCATGGGGAAAAAAATCTATATTTTAATCTTTTTTGGGGGGCAGAAACAAATTATCTTATTTACTACATGAATGATTTCCTCAATTTAACGCCAATCTTTAGCGTCAACTTCCACCTGTCTGAATAAACAGGTTGCTCCGGAAAAGACTAGATTATTTATCTTATGAGGCAGTGTTTAAAAATAAAGGGGAGCGATGACTTTCGCTTTATTGAAAATAAGAATAACATGCATATCATGTCGGTTTACAAAAACCTAATTTTATTTTCTTCTGTTTCCAGGAGGAAGCCTAAGGAGTACACACGGAGAAATAAATTAAATTCCTCCTTGAGAACAATGAGCGGAGAAAGAAGACTATTTAAATTTTACCGACATGTTGGGGAAAGCACACCCACCTACAGTATAAATGAAGCCTGCTCCAAGCAGTCTCTAGACTTAGGACACAAAAATTAGCATTTTATCATTAGGGAAGCTATCTTTCAAAGCTTATCAGTTTTGGACATTTTATATACAGCTTTCATTTATCTGGAATCAGTTCATTTTTAAAATATTACTGTTTTATATAGAAGAGATATATAATATAAATAATATAAATTTATTATTTCAATAATTTTAGGTGAACAGTTCAGTAGCATTTAGTGTATTCATATAGTTATAGCTTTTGTTTTGTTTTGTTTTGCTGGGTGTGTGGGGGTGAAGGGGAACCGGGCATTGAACCCAGTGTCATTCTACCTCTGAGCTACACCCCCAACCCTATATTATTATTATTATTTATTATTATTATTATTATTTTAAATTATGAAACAGGTCTCAGCTGGGTGTGGTGACTCATACTTGTAATTCTAGTACTTGGGAGGCTGAGACAGGAGGATCATAGTTTCTCAGACAGCCTCAGCTACTTAGTGAGGCCCTCTGCAACTTAGTGAGATCCTGCTTCAAAACAAAAAATAAATTTAAAAAATAGGGCTGAGGGTGTACCTCAGTGGTAAAATGTCCCTGGGTTTCATCTCCAGTACTGGAAAAAAGAAAAAAGAAAAGGAAAGGAAAGAAGAGAAAAGAAAAGAAGAAACAGGGCCTCATTAAGGAGCTGAGGCTGGCCACAAATCTGCGATCTCCCTGTCTCAGCCTCCTAAATCTTGGGCTTACAGGTGTGTACAACCATGCCCAGCAGTTGTGGGATTTTACTAAGTCAAACTGGCAATTATTAACCTGCCGAGGGGTTAGGCCGGTGATGGGGCCAACGAGGCCGGCATCGGAGCCTGCCGTGAGGCTAGGCCGGTGCTGGGGCCTCCAAGGCCGGGATTGGAATCCTGCCAAGGGGTTAGGCCGGTGCAGGGGCCAATGGCCAGCATCGGAGCCTGCCGTGAGGCAAGGCCACTCCTGCGGCCTCCAAGGCCGGGACCGAAGCCAGCTTAGGGGTTAGACCGGTGCAGGGGCCAGCGAGACCAGAACTGGGGCCTCCCATGAGGCAAGACTGCTGCTTGAGCCAGCAAGGTCTGGATCAGTCCACTGAGTAGCCAGGCCACTACTGGGGCCATCAAGAGTGGGATCAGTACTTGCAACGCAGCATGCACAGAGAAATATCGCAGAAAATATAAATCAGACGCTTCTCTTAATCAGCAATAACTAGGAGGAAACGGGCAACAGGAAGAGGTTGAGCTATAGAAAGGGCCCTATAGTGAAGCAACTAATGTGACCAATCAGAGGGTATGTAATACTGGAGGACGGAGCCTCTTTAAAACGCAGGAGGTACATAAACAAATGTATCAAAGTAAACCACCAAAGAAGTGTGGGATGGAGGGAGGGGGAGGGAATGGGACGGGGGCTGGAGGAGGGCTAATTGGATGATGTGTGCTTGTATATCCTCTCAAGTCTTGTACTCCAATGTGATTGATATATGACTACAATGCACCAATTTAAAAAATAAATTAATTAATTTAAAAACATTGGCAATTATTAAAGCAAACATTTGTTTTTTGTTATTATGCACTGGCTTCTGTTTCTAAGGCATGTTTTTAAATGCCATGTAAGCATTAGAGATAAAAAACAATAGAGACTATTATTAGTAAAAATGATAGACAATAAAAAATACTTCTCTACGTCTGCCCTGGTGGGCTCCCTGCCTGGGCGCTCTCCCCAAAACCTCACAGGCGATGACTCATCCCTCCACACAGGCTACTTGGGGGACATTGTCTCCTACTGCAGAATTCACCCCAGGACCTTGCTGCCTGTACCACGGCCGCTTCTTTCAACAAGAACCCCAAAGATGGGTCCCACTTGTCCCACAGCCTCAAGAACTACTTTTGCCCTTACCCCAGTCTTTGGGTCACAGGGTCTACAGAAAGAACACATGTCACTCTTTCCAGAACCTTCGAGGGGGAAGATTGTTGGAAGAAACAGAGCATATTTCCCTGGTCCTTTTATCCTTTACTATTTCTCTCAGAGAACCGTTTCCCCAGTGCCCACAGAGGAGGCGATCCCACCCACCCAAGGAGCCCATAACCAAGCATCCGGATGAAGGATGCCCGCAGGCTGCGATTCCACTTTAACTGTTTCTATGATAATGAAAAATACATCAGCAAAGGTCAACTGCCTGGAGACTTTTTTTGGTACTGGGGATTGACCTCAGGGGCATTTTACCACTGAGCTATACTCCCAGCCCTAATTTTTTATTCTTTATTTAGAAACAAGGTCTCACTAAGTAGCTGAGGCTGGCCGCGAACCTCAATTCTCCTGTCTCAGCCTCCAAGTGTAAACACTGGGATTACAAGTGTGTGCCACCATGCTTGGGTTTTCTTCATTTATTTGAAACAGAGTCTCGCTAAGTTTCGGAGGGCCTGGCTAAGTTGCTGAGGCTGTCCTCGAACCTGCGATCCTCCTGTCTGAGCCTCAGAAGAACTAGGATTGCAAGTGTGGGCCACCATGCCCGACTCCTCCACAACATTCTTAGAGGATGAGTACTTCTGTTTTTATCACCATTAGCATCTGTTCACCACTAATTTATGGGAAACTGAAAATGACACAATTGGACCAAAGACATACCAGCCCAGGTGTGTGTTTAAGGTAGACTCTCATTTCTTTTTCTGGAAAAGCCGAGGCGAATTCACCAAGTGTGTACTTGAACATCCCCGGTAAGTTCTGAACCCATACCCCGGTATCACCCGCCACACACACGAAAATTTCTACAGAGAATTATATCAGGGGTAGTATAAAATGGATAACTGTGAAGACAATTCAAATATAAGACTGTGAGACTTCCTGTCTACTCCTGCTGCTTGACTTTGCCACAAATTTCAGAAACATTTTGTTTGCCTGTTTGGGGAGCTTTGAGGGTTTTTGAATTGCAGTTAAGGAAGCGGGGACCTTGGGAGCCAGGTTCGGTGAAGCACACCTATCATCCCAGTACTGAGGAAACTGAGACAGGAGGATGGCAGGCTCAAGGCCAACCTCGGCAACTAGTGAGACCCTCAGTAACTAGCAAGACGCTGCTTCAGAATAAAAAAATAAATAAGAGGCTGGCGATGAAGCCCAGAGGTAGACTGTTTCTGGGTTCGATCCCCAGTACCAAGAAAGAAAGGAAGAAGAAGGGAAGGAGAGAGGAAGAAAGGAAGGAAGAAAGAAAGGGAAGAAGGATGGATGGATAGACTCAGGTTTGCTGACTCTGAATGGACTGATCTTTTACAGTCAGCTCTGGGGGCTCTAAGAGCTTGGTGCCCCCCCCCCTTAAAAGAACCACTTTAGATTAAGTAATGTGGCAACAGTTTGGGGTCTGAAGGAAAAGACATTAGGTATCACCACTACTGGACAGACCAAAGAACATAACATTAAAAAAAAAAAAAGAAAAAGGAAAGGAAAGAAAAGAAAGTCGGTGTAAAAGCTTCCTGTCAGGTCAGAGACGTTTTCCAGCTGAAGACAGTACAGTGAGTCATGGTACCCGAGTGACAGATGACGAGGCTCCTGATTTGTTCATGCTGAGGGTCCATCTTCCCCCAGCCTGATGGAGCTTCATCCCACCTGGAGCCTCATGCGCTGCCCCATTGATACTGTCTTCTTAGTATGAAGAGATGTCTGCGCAGGCGCAGACAGCCAGATGGATGAAGATGCCCTAGAGCCCAGTCCGGGGAGGTACAGAAGGAAACGGGCGGTCAGCCGACCTTGCAAACCTGCACTCTTCACAACCTCATCCTGACTTTTAGGGACACCAGCTCAAGCAAATCAAGCCGGCCTGTCATATGAAGACAGAGTGATTTCTTTCTCCGTATGACATGTTCATTTATCATCTTTCATAAGACAGACCTGGAGGATAATTTGGTCCCAGCGCTGATGCTTAAATGAACTCTGGGTTTGGATGGGTTGGGCCAGATTCTTCAACATGGGGTCATTTAGGGACTTGGATACTACAAGGTCAGAATTTGAGACTGTGTGTAGATTCCATGGGGACGTGCCCAGTGCTGTGCTGAATATTCAGAATGCCAAGAATGACTATTAACGGATGGTTTGATAAAAATGAGCCTCCTGGGGCCATAAGAAAAAGCAAGACAAATTTAGTTGGAAAAGTAGAATTTTTAGGTGTGTTTGTTTGGCATCACCATGATGGGAAAGCTTGACATTCGATATTCAAATTGAATACTACCTAAAAAATATCCCAGAAATTGAGCTTTTCTGAAAAGAGAAATTACTTAAATAAGTATACTTTGACAATGAAAGTTATATATACGTTTTGAATATATTAAGCACTGAAATGTCTACGTGGAAAAATTAAATCCATGTCAGTGGCAAGCAATGCTACAGAAATCTGCCAGCTCTAGCCTGCTGTGATGGTGAACACCCGTAACCTTGGTACTTTAGAGCCTGAGATAGGAGGATTGCAGGTTTGAGACCAGCCTCAGCAACATAACAAAAGCTTGTTTCAAAATTAAAACAATATGAAAGATGGTTGGGGTGTTGCCCTGGGTTCAATCTCCAACACCAAAAAGATGAACATAAGCAAAGAAGAAGGAGGAGGAGGAAGAAGAGGAAATAATAAGGCTATTAGTATTTATGTTTTAAGATGTATACATCAGAGACAGGCCTGATGGCACACACTTCTGATCCCAGCATTTGGGAGGCTGAGACAGGAGGATCGTGGTTCGCAGACAGCCTCAGCTACTTAATGAGGCCCTTGTTTCAAAATAAAGGATAAAAAATAGGGCTGGGGGAGTAGCTCAGAGGTAGAATGCCCCTGGGTTTCATCCCCAGCTCTGTAAAAAAAAAAAAAAAAAAAAAAAAAAAAGTATAAATCATGAATTAAACATGTGCTATATGCCAGAAAATGTGCTTTATGTTGTTTTTCAGTAATACAGTAACTATGTTCAAGATTAGATGGAGAAAAATGAGGTCAGAAGACCTGAGTATCTTGCCCAAAGACACACAGTCGGGAACAGCAGGGTTAGGGGCTTAAATATTTGCACCTCTTCCTGAGCCAAGCTTGCTCTATGTGATGAGAACGTTCAACCACCTATCTCTCTAAGCAAATGATTGCGACGTGGATTCTCACAGAAAGGTACAGACGGGGATGGCAGAGTATCAAAAGACGGCGAGATACGCCAAATTGGCAGACTGCTTACGACCTCGTGGTTTAGGTTTCTGCAAGCGAGCATATGCGTGCCGCACATAAACCACCCAACGACAGTTCCCGTTGTGTTTTGCCCTTTTGTTAGGACCCCCATCGTCCAGGCTGCCCCGTGGTGATATGGCTGTGTGACTGATCTCCATTTCTTTGCTCCTCAGCACAATGGAAAGATGAATCCAACATTCCCAGACAGGATTCGTAGCGGTTTTAGATTTCCAGGGAAGAGCCTAAAAGTTTAGAGCAGACAGAGAATCGAATCCTCAACTGTATAACACCGGGACTCTCTTTCTCCTTTCTCTCTCTCTGATCCAGTATTTCTTCGTCTGCAAAGAGGAGCCCTGCCAACAATGTGTGTGTGTGTGTGTGTGTGTGTGTGGTGAAGAAGATATGGTACCACATGTGCCAAGCTCCAGGTGCAGAGCCCACAGGAGGCATCGATACAGCACATTTTATTTGACTCATTATGGTTTTAACATCATCACCCAAAGGTACCAATGAGTGTTCGAGTCAAGGTGCAAACACAAACAAATCCCAGGAGCCCGAGCTTTCTGTTCCAGGGCAATGGACCTACTTCCTCGCCCCGATGGCTAATACATCAGCAGTCACTCAGGTTACAATCCCATGAAAAACACAGGGTGACAAAAACCCCTAGCAGCAATCTCCGAGAAGGAGAAATAAATTAATCAAGCTGCCAAACGGAGAAGGCCGGGTTGACCTCCTTCTGATCTCATTACTTCTCTATTACCCTTTTGAAAAACACCCTCTAACAGAGCTCACTAATTGAAGATTATGTGGGGGGAAATCACACCTCTCCATCACACCCGTAACTTTTCCTCATTTGTCATTCTAATAATTCACTTCTCTCCTTTTCTGAAGAGACAGAGACACTAATGGACTATCATCAGTTAAAAAGGCAATTTTTCCATTTAATTGCACTCATTAAATACTGCAATAGAACAATTGGAAAGGCAATCGTCTCAATATTTAATCATAGTATAGGAATGATGAAACATCGCTGCAAAATAAATCTCGGGAAATTTATAAAGCCGAGAAAGAGCTGTTTTAACAACACCTGTGATCGGAAGTGACATATTTGAAATTAGACATGTGATTTTTCATTTCTCCTGATTAGAGCTGGTAAACATTTGCATGGCGGAGAAGAGAATTCAAATGGGACAGTTACCTGGCTTTAATGCCTGCTGCACTCTTGTGCTTGGAGAAAGACTCCCAGCTTCTTACAGAGCTTGGAGCCTGTGCCACAGCCACCGGCCCAGCATGACTAAGGAATCCAGGAAATGGGCCTCTATGCCCTGGTGCAGGCTGTGTGTGCTCTGAGTGATTTTTCTGGGGCAAAGACTAATTTCCACTTTCACCTGCCATATAATTTACCCATTTAGAATGTTCCTTGATGGTTTGAGGCTCGTTCATAGAGCTGTACGAACGTCACCCCAGCAGAACCTTCTTCAATCGCCTTCACCTATTCCCTTCCTTTTCAGCCTTTATTCCGTTGGTCCCAAGCCACCGCCACTTAATCTACTTCGTGTCTCTGTCAATGGTCCTACTCTGGGCATTCACATGAATGGAGTCATTCATACAAGATGTGATCTCTTCTGACTAGCTGTGCACTTAGCGTACTCGCCAGGTTCATCCACATTACGGCACGTATCAGTGCAAGAGTCCTTTACGTGACCAAACAATAACCTATGGGCGGCCAGGGACCGAGGGTCTCCGGGTATGGTGACGGGAGGCAGAGACAGGGAGAGCACATGGGCTGCGCTCCTCACATCATGGAGGCGGGAAGAGAGACCGCTCAGGGAAGAAGGAAGCATGGATGATCCCCAAGGCTACAGTCCCAGAGAGCCACCTCTGGCAGTCAAGGCCACCCTCCAGATGAACCCATTACAATGGATAAATCAAGTGCTGGAATCACAAGCTACATGACTCCACAATATCAACTGTGACTATCACTAAATAAAGGAGCTCTTTAAGGGACATTTTATATCTAACTGTAACATATTCCAACATACTTACATTATTATTATTATTATTATTATTATTATTTTTGCGGGTCTGGGGATGGAACCCAGAGGCATTTGACCTCCGAGCTACACCCCCTGCCCAATTTTTTATTCTTTATTTTGAAACCAGGTCTCACTGAGTTGCGGAGGGCCTCACTAAGTAGCTGAGACTGTCCACAAACCGAGATCCTCCAGTCTCAGCCTCCCAAATGCTGGGATTACAAGCATGCGCCACCACGCCCGGCTTTTATATCATTTATTTATCAGCCCATTGATGAACAGCTGAGTTGTTTCTGCCTTTTTGTCTGTTCTGACCAACATAGCTGTAACTATGCATGGACACGTTTGTGCATATGTTTTTTATTTCTTCTCCCTATGTATCTGGGAGTGGAGATCCTGGGACATGTGGCCACTTGATGTTTCCTCATTTGAGGACCTGCCAGATTGTTTTCCAAAGAGGCCGCACCATTTTGCATTCCCACCAGCAACAGAGGAGGATTCCAACTACTCTACATCCTTAGCAATACTTGCTGTTGTCTGACTTTTACAGGCCAGCTCGCTCTGCAAACAGGAAACCCTGGAGCCTTGGCTGAGGGGGACAGCTTGGCTGGGATGGGAAAGGCCAGTTTGGGAATCCAGCAGACAGACAGTTTAATGGGGTGCACACCTGTAATCCTAGTACTTGGGAGGCAGATACAGGAGGCTCCCAGGTTTGAGGACAGCCTCAGCAATTGAGTGAGGCTCTCATTAACATAGTGAGATACTGTTTCAATAATAAAAAAAATAAATAAAACAGGGCTAGGGGTGTGGCTCCGAGGTAGAATCCCCAGTATCACAAAAGAAAAGAAAAAAAACGGAGCTCTGGATATCTGTGTTACTAGATTATTGTGAAGTTTAAATCACAGTGAGACTCTCGGCAATGTATTAAGACCCTGGGAGGGAGGCAGAGGGAAATGGGGGGGGGGTTGGGGAAGGCCTAAATGAATGATGCGTGCATGGACGCCTCCACCATCTTGTACTCCATTAAGATATATGACTACAATGCACCGATGAAACATTTTAAAAAGAGATAGATATGAAAGCATTTGGCATAGACCCTGGCTACAACACACATTCCGTAAGCACTAGCCGTCATCACGATGTACTATTCCTTTAAGAAAGAAACTTTGGCAACGTATTAACAGCACGTTATGTGATAAAGATAGCCTAAGCGGGAATGTCACCCCCCCCACATGCTGGTGAATACACAGAAGGCTTGCGCGATGCTAAAACCAATAGAACAAACTATACAATCAGCACATAACACAAGCCAGATGGATTTGACTCATTCGCTATTTTGCAATGCCTGTCCTTGCCCGCCCCGCCGACCCCGTCCCGCTGGCAGGGCGAGGGAGAGGTAAACGCACAGTCGTCCCATTCATGCACGATGGAGTTGAAGCCATTTGGCTTTATGTAAAACCTGCCAATGTTCCGGCGAGACGATTGAGATGGTCCAGCGATGCTGCGGCCTGATGCATTGATCCCAATGTGTGTCGGTCCTTGACCTGCCTCTGTGGGCCTGTCCTTTAAAATGTGCTTAACTGAGCCGGGCGTGGTGGCGCACGCTTGTAATCCCAGCATTGGGGAGGCTGAGACAGGAGGATTGTGGTTGGCGGCCAGCCTCAGCTACTTAGTGAGGCTCTTTGCAACTCAGTGAGACCCTGTTTCCAAATAAAGAATAAAAGATAGGGCTGAGGGTGTGGCTCAAGGTAGAACACCCTTAGATTCCATCCCCAGTACCACAAAAAATGTAAAAAAACATGTGCTTAACTAACACTGGCCAGTGAAAGCCATTTGCATCCATTGTTTACAGGAGCTAATGTCACCGGATGTAATCAGAATCATATGTCTTCTCGTCCACATCGCCCACACCTGCAAGTGTCTCTATGCTTTGTATATGGAGACAAAAACGGGACAAACCTTCACTTAGAGTTCTCACCAAGATGTCTATAGATGCACACGTGTGTGTGTGCGTGCACGTGAGTGTGCCAGAGCCTGGGTGCCTTCTCTCCCGCGCCCTACTTCTCACTCGTAACTATTCTACCACGTGGCTCCCTGTAATTTCCTTTTCCTGGCACCCCAGGGTACACTCAAGAAAATGACAGAGTAATAAGATAACCCATAGATCCAAACCTCACGTTTGTATTCACTGTTAAATATCCTTTTAGGGACTTCAAACTCAGCCCTATGGACCCACAGACATCAGACAGGGACTCTCGTGGAGGTCGACAAGCAGGTTTTCAGACCCAATAAACCTCCTAAATATGTGACTTACTCTATCCTTACTTTACCTTTTTTCTTTCCTCTCCCCCACTTTTTTTTTTTTTTTTTAACTCCGGGACATTCTACCTCCCAGTTATACTCCAAGCCCTATTTTATTTTATTTTTTTTATTGGAAACAGGGTCTTGCTAAGCTGATGAGAGCCTTGCTAAATCGCTGAGGCTGTCTTTGAACCTGTAATCTTCCCGTCTCGGCCTCCGAAGTCCTGAGATTACCGGCATGTGCCACCATCCCCAGCTAATTTAATTTTTAAATTACCAGTAACTGCGAGGCTAGGTTTAGCCTTAAACAAAAGTAAACTGGGATGGGAGGGGGGGCTGCTATTTAGGCTCTAAAACTCTTGTTCCAGAAAGATCCTTTTTTCAATCAAGGCTTAAGAATTCCTATTTGTAACTGAAATTTTAGGCTCCAAATTTTTTCTATACTTAAAAAAGAAAACAAAATCAATGGCTGTGGCACTATGCAGATTCTCTCAGCGCTGAACATGCCCACCCTTATGCCCCATCTGTGAAGCCATTGGCTACGATGTGAATACATTATAAGAAGCATAAAACCCAGACGGTGTAGACTCTGAGGGTGAATAAGACAATTCACCTAAAATCCTTCGCAGCCTGGCACTTGGAGCAAGGCGGCAGCTTCAGACAACATCAAATTATTTTCATCCTCAGTGGCTGAATCGTGGCTTTGGTTAGACACAGACCCTATGTAGATCCACTCAAAGTGACTCCGGATTTTCCTCTGAATAGTACTTCCCTGTTAGGCCAGGTATACCATCTTCTGCAAAACAGCTGGATCATTTGTCAGGAACTGAAAGAAGCAGATGGCGAGAAGCATCTAGATACTTGTCAACATCTGGACTTGGCATTCCTCATCCAGATGTCTGGCTCCCCCTCCGGGGTACAGCCGCCCATCTTTGGTTGAATAATTTCTAAAATGCATTTGGCCAAAAGGTAAGTAACTAAGCTAATGCCATCGATTTCTTCTTAAGATAACTGTGGGTGGCAAGGAAGCCCCCGTTCTGAGGGGAATAATACTGGTATCGAGAATGATTCTGTCAGCGCACATTAACGAAACCATTTCCAGGGAAAAAAAAACACTCGGAAGTGAAGAAGAAATGCAAAATGCACGATACAGATGGGGCTAAACTCTCTGCCTGGCGTTCACAGAAGATCACACACCAGGGCAGAAACAGATCAGCGCGAGAAAAAAAACAGACGGGGAGAAGAAAATAAGTTCATTGAGTGAATGCAGATAAGGATTGCTTATAAGTGTTGTTTACCCTTCCACTTAAAAATCCAGCTGCAATTTGGGTCCTGCATCTTGAACTACAGATGTGCTTGGATGTTACTGTCTGTCCTGTCGCGTAACACAGCGAAAGAGTCAACACAAAGTAAAGCAGAGAGGGCTCCCATCCGTGCGGAGTTTTTATAGTGCTAGGAAGACAGAGAGTGAACTAATATTATCTAATCAGCAACATTCCTACTACTTGTATGTTGATGGTCTCGTGTGAACTAATATCAGTATTAATATTCTCTCGTGGATAAAAACATTGGCCATTTATCATGAGAAGGCAAAAAAGTAAAGTTAAAGATATAATTGATGATTATATGGGGAGGAGGTTGGATTGAGGTTAGAAGGTCCAAAAAGGCTTGCAGGAGGACTTAGCAAAAAAGCTGGGGGGGGCAGTGCATCTGAGGCAAAAGAGAGGACAGGAGGAAATGCCTGCGGGAGAAAAGAGCTTTGCTTCCTCAGAGAAAGTAGGGGAGGCTGTGGACGGGGTGCAGCTTCAAGGGGTAAGTCAGGGAGATCTCTGTGCTGATGGAACCTTCCTAGGTGTTCATTCTGATGGTGGTTATATGCACTCTACAGCTGATACATGGCAGCGCAGAACCTGGATCAGTTTTCCGTTGCTATTGCTATGTGACAAAGCGCCGACACCACGTGGCTTGAAAGGAAACGGCGTTGTTATTTCCAGTTCCTGTGTCAGAAGTCCAACTGGAGTCTCAGGGGGCTAAGATCAGAGGGCGGCAAGTGCCTTCCTTTCTGGTAGCGTGAGAGGAGAACCTGTCTCCTCTTTTCCCACATCTTGAGGCTCCCTGCCTTCCCTGGCTTAGGACCATTTGTTATGGTCAGCTATCGTGTATCCCTCAAGGAGCTAATTCATTCATTTCAGGGTTGATATAGCTAAGTCATGAGAGTCATAATCTCATCAATGAATAAGTGGGACTGTGATGGATGTCCTGGGTGGTAACCTGGGTGGGCTGGGTGTGGCTGGGGTGTGGCCTTAGGGACTGGGCTTGTGGTTTTGAATCACCTTGCTTGCTGGCTCTCTCTGCTCCTGGCCTCCCTCTCTTCACTACCCACTGCCATGTCCTGAGCTTCAGACCCTGGCCTCACATGGGCTGAACCCAAAATCTCCAAAACTCTGTGAACCAATAGACCTCCCTTCTAGTGTGGTCAGTCGTGTTGATGACAGCAGTGAGCATGATGCCTAAGACACACTTCTCTACCTTCAAAGGCAGCACCACCCATCTCTGTTTGGCTCAACTGACCCCCTTTCCACTTTCAAGGACCTGGAGTTAGACTGGAACACCGAGAATATTCCCAATCAAATAATTTCAGTTGATGAGAAATCTTAACTTCATCTGCAATGTGAACTCCCATTTTCTATGAAACAACACATTGTCATGTTTCAGGTTGTGGAAATCTTGGAGGAAGAAGTTACCCATCTACTACAAAGCTACATATTCATATTATACTAGTGTCCATTTCCTGAATTTGATATTTTTATTTTCTCTGAATCTATAATTATATCACAATGTACAGAACTTAAAATCATTAGACATTCATATATTATTTATTATATAATGTTACTTAATATATAATTATTATCATATGGTAATCATATATTAGTATAAAATCATATCACATAATTATAATATAATTTAGTTACATGAAAATACAATCATCATTATATAATATTCTAATTATTGGAATAATTATAAAATAATTATTAAAAAGCTAATACTTATGTATGACATATATTGTAGCACAATTCAAAATACTGTGCAGTTATCATTCCCTTAACCCCCTATAAAGTGGAAACTAGTCCCATTCTACAAATGAGAAATAGGAAGCAAATATAGGTTTAATTGACACACCGAAGTTTGTATTAATTAAGATGGTATGTATCTAAAGGTTGTGCTCTTAACAACTGTTTATGTGTTATGGACCCCAATTTAATTAAGAAACCATAAATCAAGAAGTAGAAGGGAGCCAAAGAATGAGAATTCTTATAATTTTTTAAAAATCACATATATACATGAGGAGAAGACCCTCAGATAACTGTTAGAGGCATAGGGGGGGGGGCAAATGGTGAATTTTCTCAGAAGAACTTTCCAAGCACCTTTCTCCACTTCCTAAAAAGTAACTGCACTCTATATATGGTAAGAATCGGAAGTAGAAGGATCTATCCACTCTGGGGTCCGTTGTTTGAAGGCTAATATACCAGCGCAGTTAAATATTGCTGACAATCTTTCTCTTCCTTTCTCCCAACCCCATGCACAGATTCATGAGCAAATCAGGCTGTCATTGTGTGTGTGTGTGTGTGTGTGTGTGTGTGTGTGTGTGTGTGTTGCTGAAGATGGAACCAGGGTCATTCCACCTCCGAGCTACATTCCCAGCCCATTTTTTTTTATCCTCTACTTTGAAACAGGTTCTCACTGAGTTGCGGAGTGCCTCACTAAGTAGCTGACACTGGCCATGAACCCTGATCCTCTCGTCTCAGCCTCCCAAGTACTGGGATTACAAGCACGCACCACCATACCCGGCTTGGGCTGTCTATTTTTAACCTTTTACTTTTAAAACGTGTCTTCTTAGGTATGTGCATAAACTACCTCTTGCTGATTCAGTGTCAGGGTTTTCAGCTTGGTTGAAGGGACACTTGACCAAAGACTGGCAATCTGATTCTGTCTCGAGGAGCTAAACCTGGAACTAAATCCCAGAAGGAAGAAAGAGAATTGGAATGAAGTCACCCCATGGGCAGTAGTGGACAGAGACTGATCCAGAAGCTATTTATTGGTCATGATGACCACAGGTACAAGAAGAACTGCCTGTATAGAAAGGCAGAGTTTCGAATGCACTGGGGTGCCGGAAGACCAAACCCAAACCAGGAAGGACGCTGGGAAAACAAGTCACAGTGTGATTGAGCTTGTGTTGCAGGCAACCAAACTCACCTCCTATACACCACGTGCTTTCTTCATCTTGAAGTTACCTAAAGTCTTTGCGGTTGCTTGCAACCCAAGAGCCCTAAGTACACAATTCCACCCGCTCTAGTAAAAAGATAAAAATTACCCTGGAATTTATGAACTCCGCCCCCATCCTGCTGCCCTCGGGCCCAGCGATTCCACAACTTGGGCAGGTGTGGTGGTGCACACGTGTGTAATCCTGGTCCTTCGGAGGCCGAGACAAGAGGACCTTGGGTTAAAGGCTGGGATCGGCCTCGTAGCACGACCCTCAGCAAGTTAATGAGATTCTGTTTCAAAAAAAAAAAAAAAAAGGCTGGGGGTGTAACCTGGAGAGTGAACACCCTTAGGTTTCATCCCATTTACAAAAGAAGAGCCAAAACTTCTAAAATTTGATCTCTCCTCTCTCTCTCTCTCTCTCTCTCTCTCTCTCTCTCTCTCTCTCTCTCTCTCTCTCTCTCACACACACACACACACACACACACACACACACACACACTCTAGACTCAGAACTCCTAAAGGTTTCCATAGGCTGCTTCTGGGCCACCACTGTCACTCAATTTCCTCTCCCCTCCAGGGGTAAAGATCAAGCCGGCAGCATCCTCAGAGCCTGCACTGGAGGCGCATGGTGCCCTTGACTCCAAAGGGAAGCCATTCACCTCCCTGGGTGTTTTCTAAAGGAATACTGTTAGAACCCATTTCTCCTCCTGGGTCTTTTGTCCTCCTGGGCAAAAGCGGGCAAAGGTCCAAACGCCTGGTAACCTTTTCAGCAGCCGGAAGAAACAAGTCAGTGCCACTCTGCTTTTTATACTGAGGCCGGAGAAAGAGCACGCAAAGCTAATGTGCGGGGAGTGGGGGGGATTAGCGACCTCTTCCCAAAGAGAAACACAAGCTGTTTATGGGGAGGGAAAATGAACGATAATCGTCTTGCTGTCCACTCTCATTTCCTCCTGGTTCTACCCAGTTCCTGGATGTCATAAACACTGACGAGGGGATAAAAGGCTCTAATAAATCTAGGTGAGGGCGCTATGAGGGGCGCGGACGGACGGCGAGGCATGCCTGCAGAGCCGCTGACACGCTGGGAGGGGATCCAGAGACAGATCAGGCTTCAGACCTGTTGTGGACGGCCTCTGAGCAGGGGGATGCAGGATGCCTCACTTTACACACGCAAACCCATGCTGGGGACAGGGAAAGGGCAGTCTTCTCTACCAGAAGCCTACTGGCCCTTCCTTATGCATCCCCCCGGTGTTTATCAACCTCCTCAACACTGACACCCGGGTCAAAGAGCTCCTATGTGGGAGTCATCCTGCACAGCCCAGGATGCTAACGTGGTGGTCCACCTGCTGGATGCCAGTAACCCCTCCCCATCACATCAGGACAAACCAAAATGTTTCCAGATAGTAGCAAGCCTTCCCTGAGAATGTGTGAGTGAGTGAGTGAGTGTGTGTGTGTGTGTGTGTGTGTGTGTGTAAAATAACATCAAAACTCAGCTGTTCACACCTTTTTTTTACTTGGTTAATTTCTATTTATCTTTCTAGATTCAGCCTCAATAGAGCTTTCTTCCAAATATTTCTCCACTCCTCAGAAGACTTAGATGCCCTTCCTCCATGAGCCTATTTCTGGGACTGGGGCCACACTTGCAGGATTTTGCCTCTGGATACTAAGTTCCTTGCCAGTAGGAAGTTGTTGCCTCTTTGTGCCCCAGCACTCAGCACAATGCCTGGATCATGTTAGATATTTAAAAGATGCTTCTTTGAGAAGTAGCTAATGAAAGAACAGAGAGATGTTAGTTCTAGCTGGGGGCCGGAGGACACACGACCGAGGGGACACTCCCAGGAACTTAAAAGCAGTACTGAAAATGTCCTTCTGCCAGGATTCTACCACCTGTGAAGACAAACAGCAAAAAAAGAAATGACGGCCTCATCACCACCTTAGGAGAACAGAATTTTAAGTGTTAGAAAGCTACATACAGAACCAGAGTACAGGAATAAAAAATGACCCATTTTTCAGATAAGAAAACTGAGACTCAGAAAAGTTAAATATCTTGCCCAAGGTCACAAGATGGAAAATGAAAAGAGCCGGGATCCATAGCTGGCCCTTCGGGGTGAAGTCTAACCCCGAAGGGGGAAATAATGCTTTGTTCAGGGTGAGAATTGTTCTTACTAATAAGGCGGGCCATGGAAAACAGCAGCAAATTATGAGGATCCTTTGATAAGTCTGTGCCACAAAAGGCACCTGAATCATCTGGGGAGAAAAAAACATGGGCGTGACTCTCCTAGAAGAGAATTCAATAGGACTCACGGAAAGACCTTGGAACTTTGAAAAAGGCATTCCACTTCAAGGAATTTAACTTAACAAATCTACTGCTGACCTAAAAACAAATAACAAGCCGGGCGTGGTGGCGCACGCTTGTGCTTGGGAGGCGGAGACAGGAGGATCGCGCAGGTTCGAAGCCAGCCATGCGCGCTGGCTTAGGAGACCCTGTTTCCAAATATAAAATGCAAAAATAGGTCTGGGAGTGTAGCCCGGAGGTAGAAGGGCTTCCAGGAACCCCAGTACCACCAAATAAATAAATAAATAAATAAATAAATAAATAAATAAATAACAACAAGATCACCACCAACAACAAATTACTGCTTTCTGTACACATGGAGACACTGTTCACCGCAGTACAATTTACATCCACCCGCAAAAGCAAAACAAAATAAAAGCCCAATCCCAACGAAACTAGAGGCCCACTACACATTCAACAATGAGATAAATAAATGCAAGGCCCACTCAATTAAACATTATGCTGCTATTCAAAATGCTGACTATAAAGAGTATATGAAGCCAGGCAAGGTGGCGCACGTTTGTAATCTCAGCACTTGGGAGGCTGAGACGGAAGGAACCCAGGTTCGGGGCCAGCCTCAGCTACTTAGTGAGGTCCTCCGCAACTCGGTGAGATCCTGCTTCAAACTAAAAAATAAAAAGTAGGGCTGGGGAATATAGCTTGGAGGTAGAAGTCTTCTGGGTTTATTCCCCAGTACTAAAATAAATAAATAAATAAATAAATAGTAAAAAAAAAAAAATAGGAGCAGGGGTTGGAGGTGCACGCTAGTAATCCCAACATTCGGGAGGCTAACGCAGGAGGATCGCAGTTCACAGACAGCCTCAGCTACTTAGTGAGGCCCTTAGCAACTCAGTGAGACCCTGTTCAAAATAAAGCACAATAAATAGGACTGGGGTTGTAGTTCAGAGGTACCATGCTCCTGGGCTTAATCCCCATTCCAAAAGAAAAAAAAAAAAAACGTATGTTCAATCAGAAAAAAATACTGGATAGAATGTTGAATTAAAAAAACAACAACAGGACTTTAGCTTTCATGAGGGCATCACCATGTTCGATAGACGGCAGCACGTGTCCACAAGGGAAAACCTACAGACATCTGAATGGATGATCCCAGACTCCACTGGACAGGAAGCGTATGATTCCACTTATCAAGGTAAGCAGACAGGCAAAGCCCGTCCTGGCCGCCTGAAGTCCAAACAGGGTGCACCTGGGCAGAGGCGGGGCAGCCGGGAGCTGAGGACACAGGGACTTTTGGGCCACATGTCCCCCCTCTTCCTGGCCACTGCCCACCCAGGTAGTGTACCAAACCTGCGCAGGACATGACGATCCACCCCGTAGTGTGTACGTGGGTGTGCACTTTCATGCATGTGTGTTATATTTTACCACCATTTAAAAGCACAGTCACTTCCAAAACCCCCAGGTTCTGCCTGTATTCTGGTTGTCTTTAGATGGTGCGGCTGTGGAGACAATCTTGTCACCTTTGTGTGCATGTGTGTGGTGCTAAGGATGGAACCCAGGGGCATTCTACCACTGAGTTACTGCCCCTGGCCCTATTTAAGTTTTTGTTTTAAAACAGAGTTTTGTTCAGTTGCTGAGGGTTTCACTAAATTGCTAAGGCTGGCCTCGAATCTGTGATCCTCCTGTCTCAGTCTCTCAAGTACTGGAATTGTGGGTGTTCATCACCACAGCTGGCTTCCTGTCATTTTTTTTTAGTCTGTCTTTTCCAAATAATCTAGTAACAAGGCATTTTTAATGGGTGGGGACGGCAGACAGCACTTACAACCAACAGAACAGTAGGTAGAATTTCCTGAGGACATCAGCAATCCTCAAAGATTGTGTGTGTGTGTGTGTGTGTGTGTGTGTGTGTGTGTGTGTGTGAGGGGGGGGAGGCTGCAAAACTGAGTTCAATTTAAAAAATAAAATTCAATGAATGGTGAGGTCACATGAATTAAAGTTGCAGGCAGAATTAGGGTCACCAACCAGCTGACCTAAAAAGAAAAGGAAAGAAATAATCCTTGGCAGCCCACTGCGCTTACTATTGCCCTTAAAAGTACTGGGAGAGGGGACAGGAGGGAGAGAAGCAGAGCTCCATTCCTTTGAGAAGAACTGGCCCAGTGTTGCTGTCTAAAGACGGAGGAAGGAGCTGCGAACCAAGGGATACAGGCAGGGTATCTCTCTCTCTCTAAACTAGAAAAGATGAGAAAACAGATGCTCCCCTGGGCCTCCAGAAGAAGGACAGCCTTCCCACATCTGGATTATTGTTTCCCCCCCGGTGAGTACTATGTGAGCCTTCTGACCTCCAGAACTAGAAGAAGATAAATCTGTGCTATTTTAGTTCATCAACGTTGAGGCCATTTGTTATAGCAGCCATAGAAAACTAATACCTCAAGGTCACTTTTTAAAATAACTTTTGTTACATAAGCAACACATAAACACATTTCCCATTCAAGATAATTAAAGTGTTATGGCCAGGCATGGGGCATGCCAATCACCCTGGTACTTGGGGGAGGCCGAGGTAAGAGGATGTCAGTGTGAAGGCCAGCCTCACCAATACAAAGAGACCCTTGACTGTTTAGAGTGTCTTTGTTTCAAAATTAATAAAAATAAGACATGGGCTGAAGTATCGCTCACTAGAATGCCCTGGGTTCACTCCCTAGGAACATACACACACACACACACACACACACACACACGTACACACCTTCCCCCAACTCTCTCCATCCTGGCCCTTTCCCCACGTTCTGTGCCTCTTACAGACTTGAACACTGTAATCAGCTGTGTGTGCAATCTCCAGGCCTCGCCCTCCTCCTTTCTGCACACATCTGTGTACAGGTCACACTGCTCACTGGTTTTGTACGGTATTGCCATGAAACAGTTAACACTTGTTTCCCAGGAGGTAAAACCCCCAAAGGCACCGGTGTCTGCTCCCTGTGCCTGGATGACGGGGATAACACCTGAGCACCTTTCAGCCACCTCTGCCTCCCTCCAGAGATAAATCCTCCAGTCCAGAGCTTGTGGTAGGAACTGACTTCTCCAAGCTTTAAGCTGCTAAGTCTCATTGCTCAGAAGACCAAGAGAGGAATTCTCTCAACACATACTTGGCCTTGCATTACCAAAGAAACGAATAGACTAAGATGTCCAGGAAAGAAGACATGATCAATAGCAAAGCAGCCAGTCACCCCGTGCTCTGCCGCTAAGACATAACAAATGCCTCTGGAGCTCCCAGAAGGGCTCAGAGCACACTCTCCTCTCTGGTTTGAATGATCATGATGTCTGGTATATTTCATACATCTCATACCTTGTCCTGTGTCTCTAGGTAGGCTATTCACAAATCACAAGTTAAATCAGACTTTCAGAGCCCCAGGCTCCTGGGATTTTTCCTGAAATGATGTGGATAACTAGTTCTTCATTCCCTCAGCGTCCACCCTGATGCCAAGTCTGGCCTTTGCCCATAGTGCCCAAAAGCATGCCCTCTGCCCTAAAAGAGACCCTTGGTCTCCACTACTGAGGGTCATTATTGTCTGGAAATTTCAACAGCCTATGCTGACCACTGGCATTGACATTCTAGGTCCACTTATTATCCACAACAGAGTTTGGCCTTCTGCCACATGCCTGTAATCCCAGTAGTACTTGGGAGGCCGAGACAGGAGAATTACAGGTTCAAGGCCAGCCTCAGCAACTTAGCGAGGTTCTCAGCAACCTAGAAAATATTAATTCATTTGATCAACAAATATCGTGTGTGTGAAATATGTATGTGAGTGTGGGAACATGTGCCAGATATATGCTAAAAAGTACAAGAAAAAGCTCTGGAGGACAAGTTGCTAGGATAGCCATAACTATGGCTATGAAGTTTCGGAGAGCTCTAAGTGTAGCTTAAGGAGAGCCGTGGATAGGAGGAAACACGTTAAATACATGTTTCTCTGGGAAATGATGGATCACTTTTGGATAGGTGATCACAGAAAAATAAAATATGATGTGAATTTAACATGTTTGAGTGAAGGGTAGCTATGGAGGCCTGTGATGGTAGCGATGCTGCTGTTGCTGCTGCTGCTGATGATGATGATGATGATGATGATGATGAGATAGAAGAAGAAGAATCGGGAGAGAGAAAGGGGAAGAAGGAGAAAGAAAGCATCATGACAATCGCCAAGATGACCACAGTAGTTGCGGTGAATGAAATGGCTAGGCTTGGTTCTGAGCATTTCCCATGCGTGATCTGATTTAATTCTTTCAACATTTCTACCATAGTTCTAATTATTATCTCCACTTTCAAGAAGAGAACACTCAGAATAAGAAGGGTTAAGCTGCATGCAACACAGTCCAAGCGGTAGAGCCAGGATTCCCGTCTTGGCTCCTACCTGACTGGAGAGTCACAGTTCATGGTCATCAAGGCAGACCCCTTACTACCCTTATTACACCACTGCTCAGGTTAATCATGTCTCATCACAATCTCCTTTTTATTAATAGCGTTATAGTTTAATTCTGGGTAGTCACATACCCAGTTAAAAAAAAAAAAAATCAGCGCTTTACCAGACTCCCTTGCAGCTATGGGTGGTGCGACATGGTTCTGGTCACTAACATGACAGACTAATCCATGGTGTTAGCTATACCTCTTGCTCTTCTCTTCTCTGCTGGCCTCCTTTTCCTCCTGACTGGGAAACCTGCCTGGACAGGAAGCAGACACAGGCTGCTCCAAGATGGAGACAATCATGATCTTTCAGGGCAGCAGAGGCCTTTGCTGATGTCAGAGTCTGTGTCAACTCATACATGGACCATGGGAAGGTGAGCCTCCTTCTGCTGTCGGCTGCTACAACCCAGGATGGCACATGTGGGACCTGTTCTTGTCCTTAAACTTGTGCTCCAGGCACGTGATCAGAATCACAATTTTGCTAACTCAGATGGTGGTTTTCAAAAAGTAAAAAGGTATAGCCTTTAACATAAGAGACATTAAATAATTATCTGTTACTGAACATAGTAAATAGGAGAAGGAAGGACAGAAAGGAAATAATCATCCAAATTTTTCCAAGAAGAAAACTTGACCCCCAGAACATGGGACTCTTTTCTGCCTTTACGCTTACCATTTGTATTTGTATGAGTTTACGATGGCTGATGTAACAATCACAGAGTTCAGGCTTAAAGCAACATATATTTATTTTCTAACATTTCTGTAAAGTCAGAAGCGTAAAATTAGTCTCAGTGAGCTAAAATCAAGGTGTTAACAGAGCCGGTTCCTTCTGAATGGTGAGGGGAGAACTCTTTTCTTACCCTCTTGGCTCTGGAAGCCATCACATTCGGGGCTCAGAGCTGCCTTGCCTCTCCCCCTCGACTTCACTATCACGTGGCCTTCTTCCTCTTCTGTATTCACTTTCCCCTCTGCCTCCCTCCACAGGAGCACTTGAGAGACAAGGACGGTGGTGTATGCATCCCAGCCACTCCGGAGGTTGAGGCTGGAGGATTAATCTTGCAAATTTGAGGCCAGCTTGGGCAACTTGGCAAGACCGTGTCTCAAAATGCAAAAACGGTGATTAACTTTGATACATATGTTTATGTACCTCCTGCTTTTTAAAAAGGCTCCATCCTCTCCTATTCCATACCCTCTGATTGGTCACCTTAATTGCTTCACTATAGGGCCCTTTTTATAGCTTGACCACTTCCTGTTGCCCCTTTCCTCCTAGTTATTGCTGATTAGGGGAAGCAAGCATGGGATGGAGGGAGGGGGAGGGAATGGGATGGGGGCTGGATGAGGGCTAATTGGATGATGTGTGCTTGTATATCCTCTCAAGTCTTATATTCCAATGTGATGTATGATTACAATGCACCAATAAAAATAAATTTTAAAAAAATGTAAAAAAGGGCTGAGGGTGTAGCTCAGCAGTAGAGCACTTGCCTAGCATGTTTGAGGCTCTGGGTTAATCTCTAGCAACCACACACACACACACACACACACACACCACTGCACACAAGACCAGGAGGGAAATGCAGTTGTGTGCATGCATATTCGAATCACTCTATAACTCAGTGTGATATACAACTACAATTATGCACCAATAATTTTTAATCTATTCCTTAACTTGATGACATCCGCATCAAGCCCCTTTTTCAAGGTAACATTTCACAGGTTCCAGGATTAGGACCTGGAGCCTATTGCTCAGGCCACTAGTGGACTCTAGATATTTGTTCCATGAATATTTACTGGAAATCAAATACTACGCTAGCAGTGAGGGGAACCAAAGGGAACAAATACTCAGCCCCTTACTTCACTGGAAAACATCATTCATTACATACTCTGCTTCAGATATTGGGTTGGGGTCTGTAAAGTGGCCAGAACGTAAACATTTCAGTGGAAAAAAAAATACAATAAAGGATCAAAACATTTGGGTTATCAGTGGATTGTTACCATTATCTGAGGGAGATATGACACAGAGCTGTCACATTAAAATCTGAAGAAAGACAGGAGGCTGGAATTGGGCCATGAAAAAGATCAGTTGTAGAAGCCTACTATGAGAGAGAGAGAGAGAGAGAGAGAGAGAGAGAGAGAGGCAGAGAGACAGAGAGACAGAGAGAGACAGAGGGGGGGGAAGGATAGCACAACTAACAGACACACAAGTGTGGTCCTCTGGGAATGGTGGGTAAGACGGGACACACTGGAGATTATGGGAAAGAGTCAGGCTTACCAGGAATTATAGGAAGGAGCAGAGTGGGAATTGTGGGAAGCAGGGGGTTAGGGATTGTGGGAAGGAGATGAGAATTGTGGGAAAGACTGGAGCTCACTGGGAATTGTGGGGAGACATGGGAATTGTGGGAAGATGATTTCTTGCCTCTTTGATCTAGAGTAAGAAATGCCCCTCTCACCACAAATGGAAGCAAGCCCAGCCAACTGGAATAATATTATAAATAGAGTGAACTGCTGAGGTCGCCAGAGGGGCCCTGTTTGGGAAAGGTGCCCAGATGAACTCTCCTGTGACTCTGGGGACATCTGTAGATGCCACAAGGCAGGGTTCCAAAGTAGTTATTGCCACAGGGGAAATCAAATCTTCAGTGGAGCTCTGGTCCCTGGACCAGTCAACACATGCCAACCTACATCTGGAATGAGCCCGAATGACCCTTCCAGAATATTCTACCATAAAATGTCTAAGGACATCATAAGTATTATTATTCTCTAGCACATTACCCCAAATCGTTTCTACCTCAAGTTTTCTTTTTGTCACTCATTTTATTTTTGGATGAGAAGAGGAGAAAGAAGCTTTTCGTTAATTATAAATGTATTTAAACCACAAAAACATGGATTACTAAAAGGCAATTCCTGTGGAAGTCTCCAGCGGTGACTCAGAGCAGCTTCTGCACACAGTCTCGGTGGGCGAGAGTCTATATATAAACACAGCTCTAGCTGACTGCGGAGTGGACAAGCTAAGGTGGACGGCCCCTGTGATATGGGGCCCTGTTCCCAATCAAAAGGAGAGTGATTCTTCTTGGTGGTCCGACCACTTAACTTAAACAAAGAGAACGGAGCCAATTTTCATCAATGAGCTTTTCTTCCAACCGAAAAAAAAATAAAATAAAAAATGAGAGTTGGCTACCGGTTATGCCGACATTCTGCCACAAGGTTAATAATGATGGGTTTCAGGTCACTGGCAATTTCTCCTTTCAAACTAACTTGAACCACCAACCCTCAAGGGCTGATTGTCTAACGTGGGCTATACAGTTCCCGCGGTGCTCCGTGGACACCCAAGTGGTGGTGGGGGGTGACATTCATTTCATTGTATCTTTACCCAAAACAAGAGAGGGCCTTTCCATCCTTCAAAAAGGAAGGCAAACAACAGCAACAAAAAGTGCTCTTATGGTTACACTTCATGGAAGACACGTAGACTCGTTCAGTTTCACGATGAGTGCGGCTTGTAGGGGTCAGTACCTTCACATCAATTCATGGGAACTGGGCTCTTTCTTCTAGAGGGTTCTTGGGCGTTGTAGCATATGGGGAAATACCCCTGAAAACTATCAGAAAACTTCACAGTGTCTTCTACTTTGCATTTTTTTTGGAAGCTCATTTAACTTCCAAATGGCCTGGGGATTGCCCTCCCCCACCTCCGGCTATTGTGAGCAGAGGCTGCGGGAGAGGAGGCCAGCTTCCTTCTCACTGGCCATTAGCAGCTTCTGCCTGGCAAGGGAGGATCCTCATGGCAGCCAGATAGGCTTGCTCACCACAGGACACACTCCCTCCTATAGATAGGGGGCAAGCAGACCAGAGGTGCAATTGGTGATGTGAATCTCGCTACAAAGTCCCGGTTTAATACAAATCAGTTTGGCAGGAGAAGCCCTCACTTAAATGGCCAAGAGGCCTGAGAATCCAGGACAGACAAGAGACAGAAGTTCAGATTCCTGGCTGGGGTAGGGCAAGCGGGTGGGTTTAGTGAGGGGCCTGTGCTGCTGTTTCGGCAGTACGTTTTAACTACAGGAAGGACAGAAGAAGAGAAGGGAGGAGGGGAGCAGTAAAAGGGGTAAGAGTGTGGGGAGAAGCAAGAAAAATGGTTAAGAAAATGGGAATTTCCCACAGATTAGAGGACACGTAAACTGGTCTACCCTCAACAGAAGGAAATCCGGTGCTATCTATCAAAATTGCAAATATACCTATGTTTTGATCCCGCTTCTAGGGACTGACCCGCCATGCCTTTGATCTCATTTCCACTGAGCCTTCAGCCACTGACAGGAGGTGACATCAAATGTGGACATGGCTGTCATTGGGGTGGTGTTTCGGTGGCAAAAAAAAACCATCCACATATTAATCAACGGATAATGCAGACTGCGGGAGAATGTGGCGATGTCATGAAGTCGCAATGCGTGCACATGGTAGCTCTTGATAGAATGATGTCAGAGAGTCTCCGTAGGGATACTTAGTGCTGTGCTCCCGTGAAAAGCACGTCTCTACGAGCTATCGCCAACAGGGTCAGTTTCTAAAAATGGCTCCCCACCATTATATTTCACTGTCAAGAGGCGAAAAAATGTTATCTTGATAGTAAAGGATTTAAATTTATTGCAGAGCGAAGAACGGTTACCGAACGGAAATGATAAAGTAATGAATCATTTCCCGAAAAAGTCAGGCCATTAGTAATGCCACTGGATGAAGAACTATTTAGAGATGTCAGAAGGAAAAGAAAGAAGAAAAGGAAATTATAAAGAGCACCCCGAAAATTATTCCTAAATGCAGATACCTTCTAGAAGATTAATTTATTTTAGAAAAGAATATTAAACAGACTGCATGATTACTGTTCAAAAAAGAAAACTTTCTACTTATTTCTGCTCAATTCTGACTCTTTTAAGCGCTGCCCTGTAATGTGCTGATCTGTATTTCTCCGTGTACCTTAAAGCGGATGTTAGACATGAACCAACATTCCCACCACACTCATTGGAGATTCACCATCTCCCGAATTTGATGAAAGGATTCCCTGTCCTGTTCTGGTACATGGCAGTGAAGACAAGTTGACCCAAATCTTAGCTAAGTCCTTAGATCTCAACCTTGATGATCTGTATGATAAGGAATGGCATTTGCTATCACAGTGAACAAACATGGGGGGAAAATCAGGGCAACACTGTAAACTGACTTTAAGATGGTTTGTACTTTCAGGCCTAGTTCTTCACGCTTCTTGGTAGTTTGTGTTAAGGCAATGAAGCATTCTGGATTCCTTATACTCAAGTGATATAGAGCAGATGTATACCAAAGATTCTGGGGGTGACCAGGAGCCAGGCAGGCTGGGGGAGAGCTCACCCCTGGGATTCTAGAGCACAAAAAGTGCCTTTAGCTTTTCAATAGATGTATCAGGTGAACAGCCCCTTGGGGGCATCCACTGAGAAATATCCACAATTTTGGCATGGCATTCAAAATCCTCCGGTCAAGATCCATCCATCCATCCTTCCTTCCTTCCTTCCTTCCTTCCTTCCTTCCTTTCTTCCTTCCTTTCTTCCTTCCTTTCTTTCTTTCTTTCTTTCTTTTTTTTTTTTTTTTTTTTTACTTCTTTTGTGGTACTGGTGATGAAACCCAGGGGCTTTTCTACCTCCAGGCTATACTCCCAGACCTATTTTATATTTTATTTGGAAACAGGGTCTCACTAAGTTGCTGAGAGCCTCACTAAGTAGCTGAGGCTGGCTTCCAACCTGCGTGATCCTCCTGTCTCGGCCTCCCAAGCGCGGGGATTACAAGCGTGCGCCACCACGCCCGGCTTAAGCCTTTCTTTCTGAGAGTCACAACTGGGTCTTTTACACGCGTGCGCTCACCGCAGATCTTGGAGACTTGCTCTTTAACCCAACCTGAAAATATACCTTTGCTTACCTTCTATGCTCAAAACCCACTTCATCTGATCTTTTCTGATGTAAGCCTTTATGCAGAAAAAGAGAAGGAAGATAGAAGAAAAGTTGCAGTGCCTCAGGAATAGAAACGAACACTTACTGACCGCCTGCCTACTGCATCCCAGCGACAGTGCGAACCCATTTTTACGTGCTGTCTTGCTTAATCTTCACAATCCAGGAGGCAGAGATTGTTGTGGACACCCACCCTGTTTACTGACTGAAAAATAATGCAATACTAGATCAACCCAACAAACTATCTCCCAAAGTGGTATCAGCCCTTTTTGGTGGAAGAATTAAACTCCTTATGAGTTAAAAAAAAAAAAAAAAGCATACTGCATTTGTTCAAAAAACATTTATTCAGTCCATAATGTGTTCAAGTTGATCTGACTCCAGCAGTCTACTTGAAACCATCAGCTTGCCTCTTAGGAGGAAAACGAAATGGCATATTTTTCTGGCATCAAATAGAAATCACTCCTTAATACGGTTCTACAAATGACAAACTGAGGGCATTTTTTCCAAAATCTCCACCCAAAGTCACGGGGGGATGCTGTTGGCAGGCTCCCTGTTCAATACCATAACGAGCAGAAAATGGAAAAATCCAAGAATTACGGAGCCGTGCAACAGGGTTTGGGGACCCCGAGCAACTGTTGATCCGTGCACAGATCAAAGCGGCACAGAAAACCACGCTCAGGTTTACACAGCTGCAAGTTCCTTGCAAGAGCTGTAAGACAAACATGATGTGGACAGGAGGGAGGGCTTTTGTGAGGGGGAATGTGTGGGTGTCGATGACTCCCCTGGACATCAGATGACCCCAGAGGCTGAGGCCTCCACACTGCACGGTTAGAAAGAGAACCTTGTGCTTTCCCCCAATCTGGGATGTGTTTTTACTGGGCCAAGCAATTTCATTAATTCGGCATTCTACAAGGCAGTAACAGAGAAGATACAGGGTCATGGACCAACATGCAAAAATAAAAAAATAATAATAAAGTTTTGAGTTTCATAAACACAAGCAACAGAGATGTGAATTGGTCAAGTCTTAACAATTTGGGGAGGAAAAACTCTCAGCTCCAGCTTATCATATATGAGTTGCTGCGTACAGCATCCGAATGAGACCCAGAGCTCCCCAAACTCCTTTAGGTGCATAAATTCCTAAACTAAATAATAACAAAGCCATATGTTACTGTATTTTTAGATATGAATTGCTGTACAAGGCACAAACACAACAGCAACCCCCTGCTATCATTTGGATTCATTAAAAATAAAATCATCCCATAAGCCAGCAAATGTTGATTTTTATTTTTGATTTTTTTGTATTACACAACTTTCATATTTCCCCTGTGTACAGAAGTATAATTTCTTTATGTGGTTGGTTCTCTATCTCTCGCACTTGATATACATGTAATATTAAGAAATGAAAATTATATATATTTATATATACATATATATGAATTTCTTGTTTTGTGTATTAGAAAACAATATGTTTTGCTCATTAAAGGCGCCGATATAAATGCTATAAACCATGAAATTACCTTTGAGCCCTTCCTGAAATAACCAGTTCACAAACAAATGATCCATGCAAAAAGGCAAGAAGAGATTACAATAATAAGACTAAGTTACATTTTCATTTCAGGCTTTTTTTTTTAATGTAGAAAAGTATTATTACCACAAAACCGACATCTCTGGCAGGTACATCAATTTGTACAGGAAACACCAAACAATACCGGTCAAGCACAGTAAGTTCAGAGCAGGGCTTTGCCAATTTTCTAAATGTAATGCAGAAGTCCTATTTACCAAAAAAAATCTCAATAGAAGAAAACCTCATTTTCTCACATCAGAGAGCTGGTTTGAAAAGGATAATGGCAAAATCATTGCACTAAAATAATGGCGGATGATTTGACACTCAGAAAATAAGACTCTACCCTAGTAATGACCAAAAGAAGTGATGGAAGTTAGAGAGCTCACCCATGAGACAGTACTCTCGGGCTGATATTAGCAGAGCCCTTAGTCCAATGTGATGGCTCGACCGGGGTGATGGATTTCATCTGGTGACTGGCTAGAAACGCAGATCTCTGAGTCCCACTCCAGAAATTCTGGAATGGACACTCTGAGGGTGGAGCCCAGCAATGTGTATTTTAAAAGCCCTCCATGGGTCACTGGTTCATGCTGTCTTAAGAGAGCCAGGAACTTAGACTGACAACCTCGATGCCATCGCTGGAGATGATGAGGGTACGTATCTCCTCTACGATCCTGCATGGAGTCCCAGCCCCTCTGCACGGCTTCCTAAGTCACCCGTGTCTTTTATGAACACGACGATGACATCGAATCAGCTGATGGACACATGTCTGCCGAGGAGAGTTCTTGTCTTTTCTTCTCTAGCAAATCTGACCTGCGAAGTTGTAGATGACACATCTTTGGCAGAACTGTGGGAATAATTGAGAGCTGCTGGTTCTGACAGAAGCTGAGGGGACAGGAGGTTCCTAAATGTCCTCTAGTTTTTAGCCACTGTTGCTACGGCGGACCCAAAACACTGATGAAAAATGCCAGGCTGAGTCCATCCCAGGCAGGGAAGAAGCCTGAGCGAGGCCGGCCAGGGGCCTTCCCAGGCGAGCCCTAATTAGAAAGCCATACGTCTCCTTCAGGCCAGACCTGGCTTTCAACTCATTCTGTTGTTAGTTTGTTTATTTATTTATTTATTTATTTATTTATTTATTTATTCATTCATTCATTCATTCATTCTTTCTTTCTTTCTTTAATTATTTCAGTTAATGACTCAATAATGCAGTCAGTCAAAATATTGATAGAGCTTTTCTCTCGCCCCCTTCCCCTTTTTGTTTGGCTTTTTTTTTTTTTTCTTTTCCTTCATGCTGAAAACATAAAGTTATATTAGACCTTCCTTCAGAGAGGGATACTATTATATGTGCATTAGGCAGCTGCATTAGGCTCTCCCTGTGCAGAGTTCACTGTCTAGTGGGAGATGCGCATACACAAAGAGATCATTATAATTCAATGAGGTAGTTATGTAATAGAAATCTACGCAGAGGAGCATAAAGACGAGATGCCTGGGGACCTTTGGGTTTTTTTGGGGTTTTTTTTCATTTTTTGGTGGGAAGGAGTTACACACACAACTCAAACAAATCTGATAGAGAAAACTAGCGAGATTGGGAAAGGGAAGATTGGTGGGTTCCAGGCAGGGCCAGACCATGAACAACATTTTCCTTAGTGGATGGGGCTTCTCAATTAAAAGGTCACCTCGGTGAGTCTGTGTCTCCAATCTCAGCCCTGGGCTTGGTTCAGAGATGCTGAGTCAGGTCCAGCCAAAATTAAACTGGATCAATGGTTGGGAGTCCACTGGAGAAGGTCAGCTCTAGAGGCGAGAGAATCATTAAGGCTCCATTGGAGAAATCCGGACAGGAGGCAGAACACTTAAGGCTCCATTGCAGAAATCCAGACATTAAGATAAAGGAGCTGGCCCGCCCAGGGGTCAGCAGCAGAAGGATGGCCAAGTAGAAAGACAGGGGTGTCTTCCAGGACTGTGTGATAAGCATGGTGGTAAACCTGAGGCATCCTGAAGAAAGTTCTGAATCGCCTTTTGGGAAGGTGCAAGGGTTTTGATGTGGTTATTCCTCTCCAAAACTCATGTTGAAGTTGAATCCCTATTTAGAGATATTAAGAGGGTAGAAACCTAATAGAACTATGATTCAGAGGGAGAGCCTTTGAGAGGTGATCTGGGTTAGATAAGGTCATCAAGATGGATCCCTGATGATTGTAGCTGGTAGCTTTACAAGAACAGGGAGACCAGAGACAGACACGTGTGCTCCCCATCTCTGATAATAAAATGCCCTGTGTTTGGGACTCTGACAAAAAAGGAGGTCCCTGGACCTTGGATCAGAAGCATGAGCCAAAAAAAACCTCTTTCCTTCCTAACTTATCCAGTGTGTGATTGGCAACAGCAAAGAGACTAATGCTGAAGGTGTTGGATCAAAAGAAAATTGTTTTGTGCTTGAATGAGGCCCCACCAGAAATGACCACAACGAGCTGAAGAAGATCGTCCGCAGGTCTCCGGTCTATGGGATACTCTCTACTTAACAGTCCCCTACCAACACGGAAGGTAGGGAGAACAGACAGCTGTCCACTCCTGCTCCGAGGAGAAGACGTGAGACCAGACCATACTTAGATCTGCTAGAAGGAAGAGGGGGAAGGAAAAGAAAGGACAAGTAACCCAGAAAGATGGTACCAGGAAATCCACAGAGAAGCAAGAGATACTTGATGCCCATCAGGAACAAAAAAGTGGTGGGAGGAAAAACAAAGATAATTCATTAGCCCTTGATCCCTGGGAGATTCATAAATGTCCTCCTTAATTCCAGCCACAACATTAAGAGGTAGGTGAAGATGCCTGTTTTGAGATTAACTGGAGGCTCAAAGATGTAAGGCCTCTTACCTGGAGTCACAACTAGAAATGGGGCCAGGCGGGGAAGGCTGGTTCTTGGTAAGATTCCAAAGTCCAGGCAAGACAGGTAGAGATATTGAGAAAAAGGAAGGATCAGCCACCTTGGAGACTCAGACCAAGCAGGCCCACCCAGGGGGCTCTCTAGGAAGCTCTCCACATCCCAGTACAGTACCTGTGGCCTAGATCATGGGCCTGAAGATTCTGAACTGGAATCCTCGCCGTTCTAACCCATCCTTGAATACCTTACAAAGGTATTCAATCACGCACACATTCGCCTCTGCAACTTTGCTCTGTCTCAATCCATTTGGCTTTTCTATGCAACCCTCCAAGTTCTTTAGGGTAAAGGTGGCATATTTAAACACAGTGGAACTTCCTGCCTTCCTGAGCAGCGCCAGAATTGCCCCATCACGGAAATAAACCCAGGGGGAGCTTTCTTCCCTTCTGTCTAAAAAAATAATAATATTAATACAGAACATAATCATTCAAGTGGATCCTAATTTAAAGTATTCTAGGTCCAAAAGATAATTATTTGGACCATCTGAACACTGTGTGTGGGTGTGACAGGGATTGCCTGCATAGCTATATAAAAAAGAAAAAAAGAACTTGGCTCTGTTATTTTCTTAAAATTGCTGTGTTGTTACCATTTTTATTGAGCTAATTAAAGGACCATAAAATCAATCCAAACATGTTTGCAAACAGATTTTAAAATTTCATACGCTGCATTCGGTTGTTAGGCAAAAGGTAAGAAAAGGACAGATGTCTCTCCGCTCAGAGCTTGAGTGTGGTCACTCCATTCACCCGGCCAGCCAATAATCCCCCCAGTGTGGTCCCTGTGCTGGGACAGGAGCAGCCCCTCCCCCAGAGCACCGTCAGGTCTGGTGGGAGACAGAAACCAAAGGGCATCACTTAGATCAATGGGTAGCAAACGGGTGTTTTTGTAAAGGACCGGTTAATACGTATGTTCAGCTTTGGAGTCCACTCGGCTCGGCCATGATTCAACCGTGCCGCTGCACCGCAGGGCCAAAGCAGCATGCATAACATGCAAACGTGTGAGCAAAGCCATGTTCCAATAAAACTTTATTTACAAACACCAAACTTCAATACTTGGAAGGCTGAGAAAGGTGGATTGCAGGTTCAAAGCCAGCCTCAGCAACTTAGCGAGACCCCCCAGGCACTAAGACCCATTTCCAAATAAACATTGTTAAAGAGGGCTGGGGTTGTAGCTTGGAGATAGAGCACCCCTGGATTCAATCCTCAGCACCCCCAAATAATACAAAAGAAAACAAACTCTAAAAGTTGAATTTCATATATTTTCATGAGACAGAAAATATTTCTCTTGTCTTGATTTAAAAGAAAATATGTAAAGCTGGGCATGGTGGTGCACGCTTGTAATCCCAGTACCTGGGAGGCTGAGACAGGAGAATCCAGGTTCACAGCCAGCCTCAGCTCCTTAGTGAGGCCCTTAACAATTCAGTGAGACCCTGTTTCAAAATAAAGAATAAAAAAATAGTGCTGGGAGTGTAGCTCAGAGGTAGAACACCTCTGGGTTCCATATCCAGTACTGCAAACAAACAAACAAACAAAAAAAAAAGGAGGAGGAAGAGGAGGAGGAGGAAGAGGAGGAGGAGGAAGAGGAGGAGGAAGAAAAATCATTTAAAAATGTAAGCTGGGTGTGGTGGCACACACTTGTAATCCCAGTACTTGGGAGGCTGAGATGGGAGGATCGGAGGTTCGTGGCCAGCCTCAGCTACTTAGTGTGGCTCTCAGTAACTTAGTAAGACCATTCAAAATAAAATAAAATAGATCTAGGGGTGTATCTCAGAGGTAAAATGCCCCTGGGTTCAATCCCCAGTACCTCAATAAACAAACGAATGAATGAATGAATACATAAACAAATCCTCATCTCAGGAACTGTATAAGAACAAAGGTGGCTTGCAGAATCTAGTTTAGATTCCTACACAGGGAAAAGCCATCCGACGCCTGCCCTGATAGCAGGAGAAGGGGGTGGAGGATCCTCTGCTGTTCTGTCTACCAAATGCTTGTCGCTATCAGTCCAGAAGGTTCTCTATCAATCCAGAAGGTTCTCTATCAGTCCAGAAGGTTCTCTATCAGTCCAGAAGGCTCTCTATCAATCCAGAAGATTCTCTATCCGTCCAGAAGGCTCTCTATCAATCCAGAAGGTTCTCTATCCGTCCAGAAGGTTCTCTATCAATCCAGAAGGTTTTCCATGTGGTACAGTGGGCAAATTCTCTCCCTCCTCTGTGGGCCATCAGACTTTTCTGCTCATTTCAAAGATAGCTTTCTGCCTGATTCTAAATAGTGGTCTTGGGTGACTCTTCCTGCTCCCTGGTGGCATTGGGGATTAGCTCCAAATTTGATAAAGTGCTAAGTCTGCTTCTTTTTATTTCCTCTCGAGTCATTGTGCAATGCAGATAAAGAAGCCAAGCCAAGCCTTTTGGAATATCTGAAGACACGCTCGCCCGCGTACGGATGGAAACGCGGGGGTCCAACTTAGCGCCAGAAGGTAGTTTTCACGGTCAGTTTCTAAAGCCATCCCCACAGCGGCCTCAGATGGAAACGCGAAGCAGCTTCTAGACTAGTCTCAGGCTGCTTTTCCCCGTCAGCCACCAGCCAGCTCCATTAGACGGAAACATAACTTAGTTCATGTGAGTGGCCTTCAGCGGGCAAATGCTCGAGCACATTAAGGTTTTAATATAATTATAATTATAGAACATGTTCAACCAATTAACCACAAATATGCTGTTTATCTGAAAAGCTGCCAAAACTGTGAAATGCAGTCAAAATAACATTAGGCTGTGGTCCTTAAGCAAAGAGTACACAGGGAATCAAAGGAGAAATACGCAACAGAAGGCCAAAGTAAATATTTTATCTGATATTTGATGAATATTTCTTCAAAATGCCCGAGTAAAAAAAGTGATCTCAATGTCACTTAAATTTACTTGATGAAGTCAAATTAAGTGAGTTCATGATACTGTTGAAAAACGCTGTAAACCAGAGAGAGAGAGAGAGAGAGAGAGAGAGAGAGAGAGAGAGAGAGAGAGAGAATTGTATGAATCTTGGCTCCCTTAACACTAAATATAATCTAGTAAGTAAAAAAAAAAAAATGACAATCAGAACACGTCGTATTTTTAAGTGGTCTAGAAGGTTCTCATCACCCCGTGCATCTTAGTTACAGCCTTTAAGAGTTTAAACGAAATTAAGCTTTGCCTGAGCAGCTAAACAAGACGAGCCTTCTCATAACTTTCTCCCGCTAAAGAATTAAAAAAAGGACCTAGTCGGACAATTTGTATATATACGCAATTTGTACTGCTGTAAAAGCATATTTTGAAAAGTGCTCCCTAAATAATTAAGCCGTTCCTTTTACCATACTTCCTATATTACAGAAGTCATTTTCTCACCGAGAATCAATAAGTCATTCTCCACTTCAGTCATTTTTCTCCATTTAACGGAATGGACTAAAGTCCGACACGGCAAGTTACATTACCTTTGAATTATGCGTATAATTTAAAATTCAAAGTACTGCGCTAAGGAGCTTTTTAGACTGACCACTCTGCGCTCTCTTCATAAATACGGTCCCTCGAAGACCCTTCTGACAGATTCACGGAGCAACAGGACTTTGAGACGGGTAAGACGCGGCCCTACAGGAAAGCGGCTAGGATAACAATACCGCAGGAACGATTCTCTTTCAGAGGCTGCACAAAGCAAACTGTCATACATCATTCACCAGGAAACGGCGCTATGTTTCCTGATTAATGGGAAAGCCATTCTCCAGCATTGTGGCTTTAATTACAAATAAACACGTGGGCAGCTATCGACGGGACTGCTCAGGGTGTTGTGGGGACCACGCTGCCCCGTGGGTTTCGTTTGACCAAATCCAAGGCCTTCGATAAAAATTCAAACATAGACGCCCTGAAGAGTTTCTTCCTGAAGAGACTGCCGTCGGTTAATTAAAGGCATGTCAAGGGGGGGAAAAATTACTGAGAGAGATGGAAAGGTGAAAATTTATCAGTGTGTAAGTGCGATGGTTCTCTGCTGAAAATTTCATGGAAAGGGACTTTTGTAACCCTTAACTGAATCCAAGAGTTGACTAATTCTGATTATAAACAGAATGCAATGACCTCCTTTTTAAAGATAAAAATAAAGTGGCTATTGGAAATATCAGCGATGATTTTTAAATTTGTGATGGACCCATTCAACCGGAGGATGGTAAAACTTTGGGGTTGGGGTGCTAGGGATTGAACCCTGGGCCACTCTTCCTCTGAGCTATATCTCCAGCCTTATTTTTTATTTTAAAATAGGTTCTTGATAAGTTGCTGAGGCTAGCCTCAAACCTGCTGTTTTCGCCTTGAACCCCTGCTGTCTTAGCCTCCCAAGTCCGGGGATTACAGTCAGTGCCACCACTCCTAACTGGTAAAACTTTAAAAAATCACCTGACAAGTAAACATTGTCTCTCTGTAGCCCCTACTATTTGACTCAGGACCGCCTCTAAAAAAAATCAGTCCACCCTAACTGGTATAAAAGAAAGTAAGCTTTTACAATACTGCAATTTCAAATTCTGGTTATTTAGAAAGTGCAAGGATAGGCTTGATTTGAAAACGGGTCTGTGTGTGCAAAGCTGGGTCTCTCTTTCTTCCCTCTGTTCATGAGATAACTCACTTCATACAAATTTTATGTTTCCCAGTACCCTGTCACAGTGGAAAAGTGCTACCAGGGGTCCCCAAGGTGAGATCTTCCTTAGACAATTCACCATAGGAACTGCTGCTCTGTGCCCTATGGGTCACTTCTTCGTCCTTTTCTCATGAGTCACTAATGCTGATAACTATACACCTTTGGCACAGTCTCCCACCATTTACTAAATCATCAGACCTTCCTTCTTTGGATCACCCGAAGGCACCGCTCCTTGCCTGGGTTTGATTCTTGCCAATTTAGCACTCTGCAAACAAATCACTTAAAAACGCCTTTAAAAACAAAATCATTAGCTCTCATGCATGCAGGAGCTTGAACATCAGCATGGACTAATGCTCAAAAGAAACAGACTGGCAAAGTCCTGCTGCCAGGGCCAGGCGAGGCTTTGCCCCCAGGCTCCAGGTTCCCGGCACGAGGCCCAGCCAGGGCCGCCCTCCACTCAGTTTTAGCCCGGCGCCCCACACTCTCACACCAGCTGCCCGCACGCTCCGGTTCACTGAGAATTTGTAAGAACAGCAGAACTTTCCTGCTGGGTGTTACTTTTGCGTGGCAAAACTCAACAATCTCAAGTTGAGAGACTCCCTCAAGGATGATTTAGTTTTTTTTTTTCCCCTTCCTTACTCCTGAAATTATTATGGGTTTTTTTGGTCATTTCCTTAAACTTGTTTGGATTTTTCCCCCACTTAAAAAAAATGCAGCAGCCCCCACCAAAATGACAAATTCTGGCCTGTAAATAAATCAGTCTAAGCCGGGCGTGGTGGCGCACGCTTGTAATCCCCGCGCTTGGGAGGCGGAGACAGAAGGATCGCGTAGGTTCGAAGCCAGTCACGCAGGCTGGTTTAGGAGACCCTGTTTCCAAATAAAAATGTAAAAATAGGTCTGGGAGTGTAGCCCCGAGGTAGAAGGGCTTCCAGGAACCCCAGTACCACCAAAAAAAAAAAAAAGAAAAGAAAAGAAAAATCAGTCTAACTGAGCAAGGGTACACTGACAGGGTCTATAAAGAGGTGCCATGTGACCAATATTCAAATAACAGGGCTGGGTGTAGTGGTGTACACCTGTAATCCCAGTACTTGGGAGGGGGAGACAGACGGATTGCAAGTTTGAACAATTTAGCTAGACTCTTAGCAACCCAGAAGGACTCTGTTTCAAAACAAGAAAATCAAGAGGGCTGGGGGTGTAGCTTGGAGTTAGAATGCCCCTGGATTCAATCCCCAGTAACACACACACACACACACACATACACACACACACGCACACACACACACGAAAGAATGATCGGGAGTTCCATATAAATGAACCCATAGTGAGAATTGTCTCTCTCCAAAAGAATAATATCTAGAGAAGTAAAACTTTGTCCACATAGAGAGAGATGCTGTGCGTGTTACACCTCTCCCAGGATACAGAGGCTCAGCACACTGTCCTGGTGAAATTATCATGTGGCTACAGTGTGCATTACTAACGACTGAGGGCCACGATGGGCATGCTTCCCCTTCCCAGAGAAATCCCCGCACTGCACAACAGTTTGCTCTTTCCAAACACATCGCATTAAGACGACAGCGGCCACCATCCCCGCTGCCACAAAAGTCACTAGATCCAGCCTACGTCGGGTCACTACGTCAAATATTCCTTTTACTGCCATAAGGTGTGAGGCTCCATCAGAGCCTCTGCGATATCCAGCCCATCACTTGGTAATGAATTTCATATATGTACGTGCTGTGGAAGGAATAAAAAAGGTAAACTCATAAATAATTCAATGCACTGTCTCCTGCCAACTGATGGTATATTGTGCATGTCTCACCTGCCATATTAAATAAGAATTAGAAAGCGTTTCCTCTTTTCATTTAAAAACCAAGCCGCAAGTGAAGCTGTAAGTGGCCACACCGTGTCCTCGCTGTAGGAGACAGTCAGAAAAATATTGCTTTAAAGTGCTTAAAATACAGCGTAGGAATGGCTAAGTTCAGGGAGAAACCGGGAATTAAATCGTAAGGAAAATGTTATCTTACATGATGTCTCTAAAGCTGCTTCAGTATTAAAAAAAAAAAATCTATATTGGGTGACAGAACTGAAAATGAAAAAATATTTCAGCTTGAACTTAGGAAAAGATGGGCTGTGCTGTGTTCTTTGGATTGGCATACTAAAATAGGCCACCACTGAAGCCCTTTTTTTTTCATGCCCTAAAAATGATATTTAAATTAAAGATACTGATATTTAATTTTTAAAAAATTGGAAACCACGTTTGATAAAATTCTCAAAAAAAAAAAAAACCCAAACCCAGTCTAACCTTTTGGCTTAAAGATTTGATTTTGTTAACTCAAAACTGGCAAGATTCTTATGCCTGGCCTCTGCCCTTATCCCCAGAAGACAGAGCCCATTCGCAGTCTGAGGCTGAGCCAGGAGGAGCGCAGGTTCACAGCCAGCCTCAGCTACTTAGCGAGGCCCTCCATAACTTAGGGAGATCCTGTTGCAAAACTAAAAAGTAAAGAGGGCTGGGGGGGGTGTCGTTCGGAGGTGGACTGTCCCTGCGGTTCAATACCCAGTACCAAAAAGGAAGGGAGAAAAAAAGAGAGGAACAGAGGGAGAAAGAAAAAAAGGGGGTTGAGGAGTGAATATTCATGAGCCTTCTTAAGAACTGGCAGTGTACACTTCTGTCTTGTTCAATGACAGTATCACCGTTCCTTCTGAACTAAGTATTTCTCCAGACCCCTCAAGGGTCAAAGTTAGAATACTTTCGTGGCTCTCGAAGAGAGAATGTTCTGTTGACCAAGGCTCAAAGAGGTGAACCAGGTTGACCCTGGTTGAAGACCGAGCTCCACACGCACAGAGGCCCGTTTCAACAGACGTGGAGATTTAAGGAGAGTCTGAGATGGCTCAGACAACAAGAAATTAAAAGCTTCACAGGAAAAGAAAAGCAGAAAGCTATGCCGTAGAAAGCCACGGGGAGAGATCGGGCTCCCAAGTGGAGAGCCCTGTTTTCTGGCCGGTCCTGATGTGTTTTTAAGATTTCAATGCTGTTATTTTCCAGTGCGGAGGCCAAGTCTACCAGGTGGTGCCCTGTTCCCTCATCTAAGTGTTCATTCCCTCCCCCCATGGGAGAAAAGTCAGCCCCACAGGGCCAAGGCGATAGGGCGTGGGTGCCCAGCATGACAGAGGGCTGTTAGGAAAAGCAAAGAGATGACCAGGATCGATCTTAAAATCTGCTGTAGGTTTTCTAAAAATTAAGGATAAATTAAGAACATACTGACTGATTATGAAACTAACCTACCTTAGAATCACAGAGTGGGGATGGCTTAATTTGCCTGTGACAGTCACCTAGTAATATAAAGGATGATCCCATTGGTGTAGGGTATATAATTAAGAAGCCGCTCCCTGATTCTCTTAAGTTTATTTGTTGCCGTTTCTTTTTAGTTTGAAAAGTCTGCTCAAATACAGTGCTTAGAAGTCATGTAAAAAAAAATGCATCAATTAAAACTAGTTATGTCTCCTTTAGAGAGGAAGAAAAAAAAAAGTCAAGTTCTCCAATCCAACAATCACATTTTACTTAATTACCAACAAAGACATAATGTATTATTTTTCTGAATCCGCAAGAGATGGGAGGACTGTAATTTTTTTTTACTGCATGTTAACTTTTCACTGAATCACAGTATTATTAAGCTTTAAATCAGAGGATTGGTTCCTTCGGCGAAGTCGGATGCTGCTGGAAAGTATAGGGTGAAAGAACCCACCTCATCTGGGGCTGTAATATTTGCTGAAAAAAATCTACTTCAAAACATTAATCAAATTTTTCGCCTACTGGGCAACCATATGGTCTAGCAGCATGTGAATCTCACAAAGTTGCTGATCTCCTGTAACTGGGTGCAATTAATTACGCTGGCTGCATCCATCTCCTGGATTTTCGCCTTGTGAAAGAAAAAAAAAAGTATTTATTGCAACAGCTTTTACAAAACAAGGGAATGAAAATCACAATTGATTAATGAGCTGAATGGAAATATTTCCGTTAGCAGATTTTTTTAAATGAATAAGGATTAATACCGTGGATGGGGACGAACACACGTCGAGCTTCGCCTTATATTTTCGGACCCCCCAAAAGGTGGAGGGAGAGTCGGCTGGAGATGGTGCCGGGAGCTCCAATATGCATTATTCACTAGCTGGCTTTAGATCGCAAGTAATAAAGCTCTAAACTGGTGAAGTAATAAAGAGGTTGGCTTTACAAGATACTATCCTGGGAGACAAAAAGCTTGTTCTTTGATTTGAAAACACAGATATTAAATACTCAGTGGGTGAGGAACATGATAAGCCTGACAAAGGAACAGAGAGAGGTCTTAGAAGCGAGGCGTGTGCTTTGTCCTCAGCTATTTACGCCCAAGATTGCTGCACACACGGTCCGGTTAACATTTTAGGATCTCTCCATAAAACCAAGCATCCGAGCGTAAGTGAGGATGGTCCCACGGATGTACTTGCCCGCTGACGGTGCCGGCACTGCCCACTGCAACACTCTGACCACTGGGGTGCAACACCCCGATGGGACTTCCCTTAACAACCGGACCCCGGGGCCTTCAGCGTGTGATTCTTGACATGCACGAGGGTCACCCTCTCTGGAGGAGCGATGAGCCCAAGGCTGGAGGTGGACAGAGGAGCACCTTGTCCCTTCCCAGCCCTGCGCTCTGGAGAGAAGCCGCCCGAGCGCTGGTGACACCAGAGATGCCACCTCCCTGGCACTTTGTTTTGGGGAGATTACTTCCACTTTCTCTCAAGAGATGGCAGAAAAGACCAGTTCCAAGGTTTCTACCAGTTGTTAAATACTTTCCTTAAGAAGACAAACCAGATACTACACTGAAGTGGGAGAAGTACCTCCATTTGAGAGATCGGATTCTGTTATCAATCCTGCAAAACGATAAAAGAATAAAGCCCTGAGGACCGAGCTTGGCAAAAAACAAAACAAGTGCGGACCATTCGCATTACCGAGTCTACTGTATTTAAGTGTTTGCCAGGAAATTCTGCAAGGGGCTTGCTTTGGTAATGAGAATTTACGGTCATTTTCTTAAAGCTCACATGGTCTATGTGGTGACATGATCATTTCCCCGCTCGTATTGTTTATTTTGCCCAGAGTAAAACCTTCCACAATCATGTCAAGGCTGAGAGTACCCCCAGAAAGAGTAAACAAGAGTTACTAAGCAATATGTCTGCTGTATGGTGTCTCTCTCTCTCTCTCTCTCTCTCTCTCTCTCTCTCTCTCTCTCTCTCACACACACACACACACACACACACACACACACACACACACACACTTTTTTTTCTTTTGGTACCTTTGGACCAAAGAAGCCAGAAGCATTCTACCTCCCAGCTACACTTCTAGCCCTCTTTATGTTTTGTTTTGAAACAGGGTTTTTTTGTTGTTGTTGTTTTTGTTTTTGTTTGTTTGTTTGTTTGTTTGTTTGTTTTTGAGTTGCTGAGTCTCACTAAGTCGCTGAGGCCGACCTCAAAGTCACGATTCTCTTGTTTCAGCCTCCCAAATAGGGATTACAGGTGTGCACCGCCGCATCCAGCTCTAAGTGATGTTTACAATGATGGCATTTCATCTCAAACAACTCTCCCATGCAGTCTATGTTTGTGTTCACCTGTGAGTTTGGAAATTTCGATGTAAAGGACAAAAATAACGTATGGCACTTCAAAGTAGCAGGCTTAGCTAGGTAGGCAAGAGATGCAGAAGGCCATTTTTCCGGTGCAGAAATTACTTCCATTTGAGAACCAATGCCACTCTAGAATCAAAGAAGCCACGGTTTTGAAGGAATCACCAAAGAAAGGTGCTTGGACCCTGGAAGATCTTGAACAAAAAAATTAATGGCTGTAGGGCATCTAACTACTCTAACCAGTGACCCTGTGAGGTACATCACCACCTCTCATCTGATCCCCAAGCCCCTCTGACCTGCAAGGGCTGTTGGCTTAAAAGTTTAAAGAGCTAACAAAATGTTTTAACGAGATACAAATCTCAGAGATCATTAATCAATATGTTCAATGTTATTTGTGATAATTCATCATGACATGATATTAATGGGTTACCGTACCCTTCAGAGGTGAGATTAATGCAAATGAGCCGCCACAATTAACTTTACTGGTCCCAACTCACAGGAATGGACAGATGATTATAAATGACAACTATATGTCAATTACAATATCCAATAAAGTGAAGCTTAGAGAACAATCCATCTCCTTTTATTGCTCTTCCTTGACGGAGCTGAATGTAGCTCTGACCACTGTTGTCACTGTGGAACTGTTGTTTGGGGGAGGGGAGAGGGTTGCTCTTTTTACATTTTTCAATATTTTATGATCTTGGGGGGAAAAAAAAAAAAAACGCTTCCAAAATGGCCAGGTCAATGCATTTTCTCAAGGAGGAGAGCTGTGAGGAAGGAGACCAGGTGCGAACTCCACAGTCCTCCCCTGTGCCTTTAAGAAGACAGCTCAGTTTTCAAAGCCTAGCAGCAAGGCCAGCAAGGAAACAGCCTATCCAGCTGTGTTATAATATATTTCCTCAATTAAATGAGGAAGACATTAGCGCAGCATCCCAGAAAGCCTTGAGTTCCACAAAACAAAAGTTACATGGGGATCACTCCGTCCAAGTATATAGGTCAGAGAGGGAAGGACAGGCACGGGGCCGCGGACAGGGGGACAGGTTTGCTGTCCCCTGGGACACCTGGACTGTGGACATCAGTGGGTACTCAGGGTCCTGGCTGTAGGGTTTGCACAGAGGAAGGGCTTTTCTAGACAAGTCTGTGATGGAGACTGGTATGCTGTGGTAGCCACACCCTGTATCTGCTCACTAATCAGATTCACTCAATTTCTGTGGCAGCCAACAACTTCCAGCTACCTTTTCCTGCCCCCACGATACCCAGGACACCCCCTTCCTTGGCAAGTATTGGCCAAACCCTGCTAGCCACCTGCTGGGCCCTTGTCTCTGTCTGGACCAATTCTGTATGGCTTCAGTTCTCACTCCACAGCTCCCTGTGGGGCTGGGCTGCAACTGTGTGTGTGTGTGTGTGTTACTAGGGGTGAAGCCCAGGGGCGGTCTACCTCCAAGCTACACCTTCCTGACCTATTTTTTTTATTCTTGATTTTTAAAGAGGGTCTCACTGAGTTGCAAAGGGCCTCACTAAGTAGCTGAGGCTGGCCATGAACCATGATCCTCCTGTCTGAGCCTCCCAAATGCTGGGATGACAAGGGTGTGCCACCATGCACGGCTTTGAAGCCACCTCTTTGATGGATATTTCCTTCCTCTTCTGAAAATACTAGTCCCATCAAAATTCCTGAGCCTTCTTGGAGTTCTGCTTCTGAGAATCAAACTTCTGACAGGGACCTAAGAGATGGGAATAGAGGTGGGTATGGAGCACATCTGTAATCCCAGGACTTGGAAGACTGAAAACCAGAGGATTGCAAGTTCAAGGCTGGCCTCAAGAACTGGTGAGACCCTGTTTCCAAATAAAAGTAAAATAGGACTGGGGATATAGCTCAGAGGTAGAATGCCTTGGGTTCAATCTCAAAGACAAAAAATTAATTTAAAAAAAAAGTGATGGAAATAAGATAATTCTTTCTGCAGGGCAATCTACAAAGAGATCCATTCTTTGCTGGTCATTGATAAGAGCCTAACCAACAGGCTTCTATTTAACACTCCATCTAGAAAGGATGACTTATTTGTGTTTTCAGAAGCTTCTAAAAATAAAAATTCCGGTGTAACGCCACAAAGGGACATTATGGAAGCTATAAATCTATTCAGGATATTTTGCCAAGTACCTTCTGTTGCCAAAATGGGCCTTATTTTTTCCAGTGGGAACTGGGCCTCCCTGACTCCTTGTAGAGACATAGTTATTTAACTGCAGCCTAGACTAAGGATTTAGTCATCAGGACCATAATGGATCCAGGGGTAGCTGTCCGTCACCAACTAGGGCCAGTTCTGCTTCTCTCTTTGGCTGTATTTTTTGGGGGGCAGGTACTGAAGATCAAGCCCGGGGATATTTTAACTTCAAGCCACTCCACCATCTCTTTTTATTTTCCATTTATTTTATTTCGAACAGGGTCTTGCTAAGTTCCTGTGGACCTCACTAAGTTGCCAACGCTGGCCTTGAAATTGTGATCCTTCTGTCTCAGCCTCCCAAGACCTGGGATGACAGGTATTTGCCCCTCCTCCAACCTTCCCTGTAGCTTTTTTTTTTTTTTTTTTTTTGGTGGTACTGGGGTTCCTGGAAGCCCTTCTACTTCCAGGCTACACTCCCAGACCTATTTTATATTTTTATTTGGAAACAGGGCCTCTTAAGCCAGCGTTGCTGGCTTCGAATCTGTGCAATCCTCCTGTCTCCGCCTCCCAAGTGCGGGTGCGCCACCAAGCCTGCCTTCCCTGTAGCTTTTGAGCCAGGGACAGTGGACAAAATGGCTCCTTGTCTCAGGTGGAGCTAAGACAGGAAAGAAGCCATGCTGACCCCCACTCAGACAGAATATCTTCCATGAAGGTCTGGCACACTATACCCCGTGAGCAAAATCGGGCCCACAGATAGCTGTTCTTGTATAGCCCATGGGCTGAAAATGTCTCATATTTTTAAAAATGATCACGGAATGGGTGGGGAGAAGACTATTTTGTGGCACATGAAAAGTTACATGGATTTCAAAGTCCAGTTGGCATAAATAAAGTTTTATTGGCACACAGCCATGCTTCCTTGTTTCCCAGCACAAAGGCAGAGTGGGGTAATTTCTTTCTTTCTTTCTTTCTTTCTTTCTTTCTTTCTTTCTTTCTTTCTTTCTTGTGGTACTGGAGGTGGAACCCAGTGGCATTCTACCTCTGGGCTATACTCCCAGACCTCTTTTATATTTTATTTGGAAACAGGGATGTCACTAAGTTGCTGGGAGCCTCACTAAGTAGCTGAGGCTGGCTTCGAACCTGTGGGATCCTCCTGTCTCAGCCTCCCGAGCGCGGGGATTACAAACGTGCGCCACCACGCCTGGCAAGAATGGGGTAGTTTCAACAGAGACTGCATGGCTCACAGAAACAGTACTATTGATTATTGTCCTGTTCCGGGACCCGCGCTGTCGGCTCTGCACAGCTTTGTATGGTGGGAGCCAATAAGGACCCGTTCTTCTTAAGCTAGATGGTATTTGGACCTTTGCACTGACTAGAATTAACTCCTGAATGGTGGAGTCTAGTCTCTGGCTGTCACCTCCCGACCCCTCTGTTTCCCAGTTTGTTGGGATTCCTGAGGTCATGGATCAATTTCCGAACCAACTAAATGGCTGTTTCTCTAACCTGATCCTGAGTTACTGATCCATATTTTTTGCTGAAGGTGACAAGTCGTGGGCATGTTCATCTTAAAATGCATGAGATAGATATACTATCTATCACTCCTAGTAAGAGTCTATATGTTGATGTATGTTGTGCATCATTGCGATGCATAATCTACTTACTTTGCAGGGCAATCCCACCACTGACTGTCAAGCGGTCCTCCCAGTTGGGTAGAGCCCGCCATGATTAGGGACCAGAACACTCCGGTCTCAGCTCAGGATCCCCCAGTGCTGGACTGAGGACGAGCCTGATGACTTTCACAGAGGATGGGAAAGATGGGGAAAGATCAGGGAGCTTCAGTTTTTGGCTTCCTATTTTCCATCAGGAGACGGTTACATTTTAGATTTTTCCTCTTTCCCTCCTTAATTCACCTGTGTCCCGGGACAGGAGTGACATGAAAACAGATCTCAGCCGACTCCCTTGAAGCATCAGCGCAGGCCACTCGGGAAGGTCAGCGAACACAGAGGCAAGGTATTTTCTTTCGTGAAGACTCAAGGGTACCCAGCTTTTATTTTAACAAGATGAAGTCAATGGTTACTCCTTCCTATGACCAGCCAGCTATGCCAGATTAGCAATGGCTCTATTGCAGCTCCCATCCGCTCTCCTGGCACGGGGCAGAACGGGCAGGACCGTGGATTTACCACAGTCAGCCGAGGAGCGGCTTCCTTGAGGGGTGAGGCTGCCACTCAGCACTTTAGTTCACTCTCTTTTTGGAAACATGTCCAGTCGCAAATGAATCTCGCAAACGGAAGAAATTGAAATTGATTTCTTAGGGTAATAATTAACCTCGGAAAATAACTCTGAAAGGTTGCTTATTAATTATTTTCTGTAATATACTTTGGGAATATTTCTCTTTTCGTGAAAGATAGAGACAAAAGCAGACACATTTTATGATCATATAAAATGTTATTGGATTCATATTTTACAGGAGAATGAAACTCATTTAATTTGTAAAATGCTCAATATGGGATGGCCGTGACCCTCACCACATTGCTTTTTCAAGTCTCTTAAACAGTCCTTTTTTAAAACAACACAATTTTTCCCATCTTTATTTATGTAGATGTAACTGTCTTAGAGCTTTTAATATATTGTCGCCATTTCAGTCACCCATGGTCTCTCTATTTATTCAAAGAAGAAGGTCTTCCTCATCAGAAGGGCAGGTGCAGTGAATTCTCCCTACATCCTCATTCTTTCTTGAGAAGAAAAGGCACGGTCATTACTAAGAAACTTACTACTATCTCAAGAAATGAAAACAAGAACAAAAACTAGAATCTAGATGGACTAGCATTTTTCAAATAATTATATACATGTGTGTGCATGGATATACATATATGTGTATATACACATAAGTACATATATACACACATATGTATATGTATATCATTATCATTCAAATAATTAAAAATGTGTGTTATACATATGTATATTTAAATACATATGTATATACATATGCATATATACACATATACATATGTATTCATATGGACATATATGTATATATGCATATATATAATTACTTGAGAATACTGATATATATACACATTTGTATACACTTAGGTATGTACATATGTTTATGTATACACATCCATCTGTATATCATCTGTCCATACACATATACACTTCAAGACAACTTTTCTCTTAGTCACCTGAAAAGTTCTATATCATAACTTCAGAGTAATCAAGGTACAAGCTAAATCATGTACTAGATATCGCTCCAAATACCACACCCGCAACACCACCAAAGCAGAACTCAAAACACGAGCCGAAGAGGCAATGTTCTCTCGACAAGGACGTAATAGAGGTGTTTCGCCCTTCCCTTCCTTTGGTGATGGCAAATTTTTCTTCTCTACAAACTACTTTTCTGTGCAATTTCTTCTGCACGCACAGAAACACACACACACATACACACGCAAAAAAAAATATATTCTGTGCAAAATTCTCCCCTACAATTATTTCTGTGCCATTTTCTTCTGTGAAAAACTCTGTGCCCAAATGTTACTCTATCTGGGTGGAGGGTGGCGACTCGGTTTACTTCTCTTTAAGAGACAAGCAAACAAAAACGAGGCTGTGTGAAACTCGGCTATGGGAACAGCACGGGACTGTTTCTTGATGCATTCCAAATATAAGTTTTTGCTAATTAATTAACAAATTCAAGCTGGTTAAATAAAGCCTTCTTCCAACACCTCCTATTTAATTGCAGTTTGGCACCAACAAATATATATCAAAATTATAGTATTTCCCCTGACAGGAAGCTCCTTTACTACACACACTATTATGGCTCTCTGCAGAGTAAGTCAGAGTTGCTGACAACCTTGAACACTGCTACAACAATATTACTATACTTGGCAGAGAAGTAACCTTGCGGCAAGAGAAAAGCTGTAATTTTGACTGTCACTTCACATTACACTGGATATTATTTCACGGCATACACATGCACACACTCACCAACTCTTAATAGACTACAGTTTCGAGTTGCCTGCCTTTCCAATATAAATGGCAATATAATGCCAGCGGACGGCCAATGGAATCCCAGCAAGAAACAAATGTTTTGCATTATGGAAGCTTGACTGGAGGATGCCTTTTTTTTTTTTTTTTTTTTAAGGGATAGCTCGTTCTTTTGTCTCTTAAACGCACTGCAAAGACCCCAGCATCGACTTCACGAGCTGATCGCTTTTGGTGGCTGGAAAGAACCAACCCCCTTTTTTCAGTCCCCAGGGAAGGCGAACTTATCACCAAGTTTGTGCTTGAAAATCCCTGGGATGAACAGCAAAGGCGGTGCTCGGCCTCGTTAATGTTTTGGACTCCCTTCAAGTCTGACGCCTGATGTGTAAGATTTCCAGATTGCAAAACGGGTCCCTCCTGCGTACTTAGTTCACTTTTCTGCTCGCGCGCTGTGGGGAGCTTGCTAAGCTGCAGTGACCTAGCCACGCGGCGGCCGAGCCAAACCGGAGGAAACAAGAAAGAGCAGGAGGACAGATCCCGCAAAACCCGAAGGCTGTCCCTGCCCGGGAGCAGCTCCTGTCTTCACAGCGCCCTGCACGCACCATATGCTTCCTTCTTACTGAGCTCACGCCAAAGCAGATGGGGCTGGGCTCCGACTGTGCTCTCTCCCCCAGCTTTGATTTACAAGATGGTGTGTTAATACGCCCTGTGTTTATCCTAGGCTAGGGGCTCTCGGCGTTGTCCGTAGGAGCTCCAAATTGAGAACTCCGGGGAATCCAGAGCACAGATCGGAGGAATGGATACACAGGTGGGGAAAATTGCAACCTGCCCCAAGCAGAGACTGGCAGAAATGGTAGTGGGCAAAGAAGAAAAGATCCTCATAAGTAATATATCTTTTAATTATGTAGTCCATCCCTTTCATAAGTCTGGCAGGAAATCCAGGGAATGACAACCAAACAAGTCAGACTGATGGTAAAATGGAGCTTCCTTCTCTCCTCCATCCCAGCCAACCTTCCTTTTCCTCTTTCCAATACCGTTTAGAAAGATGTAAAAAAAAAAAAAAAGAAGAAAAAAGAAAAGAAAAGCTGGGCGTGGTGGCTGGTGGCGCAAGCTTGTAATCCCAGTACTTGGGAGGCTGAGACAGGAGGATCACACAGGTTCGAAGCCAGCCTCGGCTACTTAGTGAGGCTCTCAGCAACTTAGTGAGACCCTGTTTCCAATAAAACATAAACCAGGTCTGAGAGTGTAGCCCAGAGGTAGAAGGCCCCTGGGTTCTATCCCTAGTACCACCAAAGGAAAAAAAAAGAGAGAGAGAGAGAGAGAGATAAAGAAGATTTAAACTCACTTTACCACGTCAAGGAAAAGAAATGGCAAACACTTCGCCCTCCACGAAGATGTTTCCCAAACTTCTCCGGGTCTGCTGACCGCACCGAATTTAACAAGGTTCGCAAATGAACTAGAGTGAGTTTCCCACAGTGACACATTAATAATAAGTTCCTTATCCCATCTATCCCAAGCCATGAATATGTAATGTTATCAAATGAGTCCTTTTCACACAACGGAACCTCAGACGTGAATAAATAAAAACTATCCATCACAAGCCCGTGAAAAATTAATGAGAGTTCAGAGACATGTGGAAAAAAGAAAAGAAAAAAACCTGGGGACGGAGGAGAGATGGCCCTGTTCATAGAAGCCTCCCCAACTTTCAGACAGTAAATCTCCTCACCCCTGCCCCTCCCCCAATTTCCAGGTTTTTTTTTTTGGGGGGGGGAACCACAGCTTGTATTTTTAATGCACTAAAATCCACCTGCCAGATCTTTAAGTGGCTGCTGCAGCAGGCCACTGGGAATCTGGGCCACACGGGCTTGACTTCCAGATATGCTGGACGTGGTCCCGACTTGGCGGCGGGGCTGGAGTTAATTTATTCAATTATTTATTATCCATAACTGGCCGGCTCTCAGGGGCCTCATGAGATGGCTCATGGAGGCCAAGAGTCTCGTGGCAAGAGTAGAGGGACCGGGGAGCTAAAGCACAGGGAGACATCGCACGGTCCCTCCTTTCCTTGATGGCACCGGGAACGTGTGGCCCATGAGCACATCACCCGTATCACTTCCCCTACAATGAATAACGTGTCGATCCCCCTTGCTGCCTGCTCACTTTCCACCCGTGACGACCCCAGGACCTGTCTACGGAAGCTCCAATTCTCCAATGTTCACCTGTCATTATTCCATTTGATGAGCAGGGAAACTGAGTCTCTGGGAGCTAATGGAGCCATAATGGCTACCAGCAAAGGAACGGAGCTTGGCAGCTCCAGATGCTCGGCCCTCACGGTCCTGTGTGAGTTATTATTATACACATCCGAAGAAGGAAACCCAACATGAACGCCGACCCCAAAGAGTTTATAAACCAGTAGGTGCATTCAGAAGGTACTAGATTACGGTCTGCTTTAAAGTAATAAATCCACTGAAGATACAACATCGGGGGGGGGGGGTTTGCAGTGATATGTCACAGCAGATGGAATCTCGGGAGCCAGTGGGTCTTAAGGTTTGAGCAGGAGTTAGGCACGGAGGAGCGGGGCTGTAGGATGGAGAGGGATGGGGAAATTACATAGTCACCTCCAGGCATACCCTGTCCTCAGGAAGCTTCCACATACGCCGGTGCCCAAGCCAGACACCCAGTGTGCGCTCCCATCCTGCCTCTCCTTCCTCCTTCCAGTTGCTGGCTGGCTGCACTGAGTACCACCTTGGTGTTTCACAGCTCTCACCTCCTCCCCGGACCCTGAGCTACCCAAGAGCGCACCCTTTCCATCCTGCTAGATGAGAATCATCTCCTAGCAGGTCTCCGCAGGCTCCTTTCCCATGGAGAATGGGCTCCAAGAAGACTAACTTGATCATTACTCTAAATTCCTCTAAGGATGCCCATGGCTGGGATTCCATAAACGTTTACTGAATGAAGGAGCTCTCGGGATACTTGCTGTTCTCTGCCTGGTGCGGTGAGGTCGGGCTTCGGTAGGAACAAGCCTGCCAGTAGAGGAGTTAGACAAGAAATGAAGTGGTTTGTTTGGAATTCCACACACCCCTCCCTCCAGCAGCAGACACTTTATGGGAACAGGAAGTTAAAGCGTATGGGGAAGCCAGGTGTGCTGGCACACACCTGTAATCCCAGTATTAGGGAGGAGGAGACAAGAGGATCACAGGTTCAAGGCCAGCCTCAGCAACATCGTGACTCTCAACAACCTAGTGAGACCCTGTTTCCAAACAAAAAATAAAAAGGGCTGGGGTATAGCTTGGAGGTAGAATGCCCTTGGGTTCAATTTTGAGAGAGAGAGAGAGAGAGAGAGAGAGAGAGAGAGAGAGAGGAGTGAGGGATGGAAGGAAAGAAAAAAGAGAGGGAGGGAGGGAGGGAGGATGGGTATATGGGTATAGGAAATAACACTGTGGACGCATGCTAGGGCCGTTCCATGGAGAGCTGGCGGCTGTGACCAGTGACCACCTACTGTAATATCCCTGGATGTGGACTTGGAATAATGACAACAAACACCGCTAATCTGAACACAGATGCTGTTGAGGCTGCTGCCCCGTGGAGGGGAAAGTCAAACTAAAGGATGCTATCCTGCAAGCTGCGAAGGGAGAACGCCAGGGTCTTTATTTTATTATTAGCACTATTTTAATGTATTATTTTATTAGCTTTATTTACCGTTATTGTCACTATCCTTGTGTTCGCATTAAATTTAGACACTGTTTTGTGGTTTATTATTATTATTATCTCTGTTTATTAGCATTGATGCTCCTGATGTTCTAGACCTCGATGCCCTGGGCATTGCCCATCCACGGTGCGAGGTACTTGGTACCTCGAAGGATGTTCTCTCTTGATGTTCAGAGAGCTTGGGCTCACTCTGTAGGCGAGGAGGGAAGTGCTATTGCTATTTATGGGTCAAAGAGAGCTGCAAATTCTTTGATATCTCTGCCTCCAGAAAATAGAGTGTATAACTGCCCCTTCTTGGAGCTGACCAGGATTCTTTGTAACGGACCCCAACGTGACTGCTCTGCCGGCTCTAAGGCAGGTCTTAAGAACCTGAGAGCATCACCTTCCCATCCCCAGGAACATCTCCTCTTGGAGCCCGAATCAGGAATCTGAAGGCGGTCAGTGCTTCAGCTTGGAAAGGCCAGGTGGAGGTCTCTGAACAGTCCTAGTGAGGCCCAGTATCCCGGTCACTCTTGCTCACGTGCCAGCATGGGGTGACCATCTTGGACCAGCTAAGTGCTGGTCCAGTTCAGCCACCAGCAGGGACCACAGAGCAATAGCTGCCAACACAGTAAGAAACAGAGAAACCGTCCAGCTGAGCTCCGCTCATGACGATCACCAGGTGAGCACGAAGGCTGCTCTTTTAAGCTCCTAAGTTTTGGGGCACTTTATCATGCAGCAGTAGATAACTTGAACCTCCCTCGTTTTGCAGATGAGCTATCTGGGCTTCTCAAGCCCTGGTTGACTTTCCCAGAGTCTCTGGGTTATCAATCTCTGGCTGATAAGATGTTCACCCTGGTGGGAACCTTGGTCTGCCCAACCCAGCTGCACACAAGGCTTGGTAAGAAGCCTTTGAACCAATAAAGATGCAGATTACTGCTGGACTAACCAGATTCTCCATGCTCTCTGGACCACGCGAGTAGGGCCTTATCTCACACGACCTATAGTTGAGGCTGGGGGATGCTGAACTCCTCCCCCACCCTCCCTTCTTCTGGCTCTCCATGTGGTCTCATTTGACTCTGCCCACTGCTGGAGAGAGTGCCCTCCATACGATCAAGAGAGACAAGAGACAATGGCCCACCTGTCTTATGATCCTATAAGGATAACAAGACAAGGAAATGTGTATTTCCACTACTCCAGGGGCTCTTCAACTCCAGATCTTGAAGACATTTGTGCTGTTAAACACTCATAACTGAGCCTCAGGATCTTGGGCCTTCCAAGAGGATTCAAATGCTCCAAGCACCCAGGACGGGCTGAATGCAACGTGGGCCTGCTTGGAGGACATGGCGATGTGAAATTTCAGCACATCGTGGTAGCTACGATGAAGGAGATGCCAGAAGCAAGAGCGGGTTTACATGGGCTTGTGATTTCCCGTTGACAGGATACACAAACGTATTCCTTCAACCTAAGCAGAATTCCCAGGACTGAAACAGATTTGACAGTCAGGAGAATGAGAAAGCCATCTGTGAATGCAACAGCACCAGCATTCATCACAAGTAATTGTTTAAAGGATGACTTGTGGATAACACAGAAGAGCATCCATGAACCTCAAAATAAGACTGAAAGTAAGGTGCTTGGTTGTAATGCTCTATAGAATAAAATCTAAACATTTTTAGTTGATATTGGATTACTCCATATTTTAAAATATATATTTTTTCAATCTAGGTGTGATGGCATATGCCTGTAATCCCAGTATTTGGGAGGCAGAGACAAGAGGATCGAAAGTTTGAACTCATCCTAAACAAATTAGTGAGACCCTCAGCAACTTAGCAGGACCTTGTTTCAAAATAAAAAATAAAATAGGCCTGAGGGAGAACACCCCTGAGTTCAATCCCCAGTACCACATACTAAATAATAATAATAATAATAATAATAATAATAATAATAATAATAATATATTCAAAACATTAAATGCTGATATATTTGTAAGATGATAAGGGCTTTCAGTACCACTGCTGTACCTGCCAAAAATAAGGAACTCGAAAGTGAATTTGTGTGTACATTTGCGGGAAAAGGCATGTTTCCAGCTGTTTTTCTTACTGTTCGAGAAATATGGAGAACTTCTAGATTTATCCTGGGTTGGTTCTCCTCTCAGCAGATATATCACCCTTAGAAGAGCCATAGTATCTCTAGACCAGACAAATCCTGACCCCTATCCACAGGCCCATCAACTTAAAGGAAACGATTTACAACCAATATGAGGCACTAATTTAAGAAAGCTGTAAAAAAGAAAAAGAATATATCTAGCTACTTGAAAATGGGGCAAAGGGGTGGCTGAGAATAAGCTGTTAAAAAATATATATCAGCACTGGGGCCAGAGGGCCTGGGGCTGGAATCCCAGGAGACCCTGGTAAAGCCCCAAACGCAGGGGCTTTACGGAGATCTGTGGCACCGCCTCCGTGTCTACACTGGTGCTATAGAGCACGGTAGGTGTCTAAGAGGCGCATAGGGAGAACGTGGGCATATTTTCATGGGCAGCAAAGGGTTAAGAACAGAGGCTTCGGTGACCTGGGTTCCAATCCTTCCGCTACCATTTATACAAGAGCTGTGTAGTCAGTTAACCCATCTCTCTGCGCCTGCTTCTCTGTGTGAAGGTAGGAAAGGGCACCCTAGGGCTTAACCATCAAAGAGGATGGCCCAAGTTGTTAGCATGTGTTAGCTGCATACAATTAGTTGGAATTTATGTGTGGTTAGTAATGTCATATCCACTATGCACCGGTACTCTAGTAACAGCCTCTTTCTATGAAGGACAGCAAAGTCTTTCTGTGGAGGGCCTTTGTCTTTAGCTGCATGTGGGCTCTGTCACATAATCTTTATTCTGTTGTTCTTACTGGAGATTGAACCCATAGGCGTTCCACCTCCAAGCTACATCCTGTTTCTTTATTTTGAAATAGGGTCTCTCCAGGTTACTGAGGTTGGCCACAAACCTGCGCTCTTCCTGTCTCAACCTCCCGAGTACTGGGATTACAGGCGTGAGCCATCACACCTGGCTTGTTCTTTATTCTTTTAAGAGTCAGAAGAAAAATAGGCTTATGGGCCGGAGTTAGCCCCTACCCCATAGTCAGCTGACTCCCAGCTCTCTATAATCTCAAGTACAGATTAGGCGAGTTTTCAAGCTAAGAAGCACCCACCATTTTACCCTCTTGGAAGCTGACACTAGCTGCCAGGTTTCATGGAAGCCAGGAGAATATAGGAGACTCCAGGGCCAGGCACACAGGACTTGAGGGCTCACAGCAGAGTGGCCAACAGGAGCTTTATTTGTGCGCCAATCCTCTTTCCCCGGCCCCCAGGGCCACAGGGAGACAGGCAGGTGGGACACCACAGGTGGACGCTGGGCTTGAATCATGGCTGAAGAAGGCTAAGGTCAGCGGTCTCACCCGTCACCAAGTGAATCTGTGTCTGCTTTAACCTAGAGGGAGACATTATTCCTCTTGTACCAAACAGCAAACAGCCGTGGCCTTTGCTCTCTGGGGAGTGGCTCTCTCGGTCCTGCAAGGTGCTTTGTTAGACAATGTTCCTTGAAAAACCAGGCTGCATCCAAAGCCACCAGGAGCTCCGTCCCCAACACCTGCTCGCTCACAGGCGGCCCGAGGAGTCCGAGCAGATCGGTCTCCCCGCAGTGCAGGTAGAAGAAAACGCCAAAGTTAGCAGTTCCTTCATCGGAGGCTTGTTTTGTGGTTTATTTTTTTGCCTATAGCGAATCAAGCATGTTTGTACTTTTTCTAATACTTTCTTAAAAAGTGATCATAAAAAAACTTTAAAAACAGAAGTTGGCGATTCCGTGGCTTAAAATTGAAGACCGATGAGATTAAAAGCTAGATCATACTATCATTTCTGCTGAAAATGGGCCTTTGGTTAAAAACAGAAAGCAATCTGTAAATGTGAATTAACTGTCTACTCCACACACACACAAAAAAAATCCAGTGAAAGGAAGAAAAATTTTTAGGTGTAGATATAAATGTCTCCTGACAGATGTAAATGAAAACTAATACAGTGACATTTTTCAAATTAGCCACTGAAAAGCGCTGTGTGTGTGCCCACGAGCGCGCGTGTGTGCATGTGTGCATGTGTGTGGGGGGGGGGCAGGTGTGCATGTGTGTTTTAAACAACCTAAGCATTTTTCGTGATGTTGGCCTAGGAAAGTATTTATGAAAAGGATAATAAATAATTCTACTGGCTAGAAGCTGCAAGTCCTTTCTGTTTCCACAATATACCCTGGAATGCTGTTTAAATTATAAGAGCAAATTGATTCAAAAGGCTTCCATTAATGAGCTGGCAAACAGGTTTCAAGTTGGCTGGTATATTTTATGGTTTTTTTTACTTTTTTTAACAACTTTATTTTTTTATTTTTTATTGGTGCATTGTAGCCATACATCTTAATGGAGTATAAGATGGTAGAGGTATACACGCACATATCACTCATTCAGCCCTTCCCCAATCCCCACGCCATCCCCTCCTCTCCCTCCTTCTCGTGTTTGGCTTACAGATTGACTTTGATATACATTTTAGATAAAGACGTGGTCTTTAGATTTCTCCCTGTTAAACGCTGTGTCATGGGATGGCACGGACAGACTTAAACCAGAATGTCTGGCGCATAAGCAAGCCATCTGTAGGACCTGGCAGCGGCTGCTTAGGGGACTGGCGATGATGTGGGACCTGGGTTTACTCAGTGTCCTTTTAAGAGTCTCCATTCTATCCGGGTTCACACTGTGTTAACCAAGGATAATCAGGGCCACCTGTGACAGCAAAACTTTTCTACCCAGAAGTTGTCTTCCAGCATCAAGTCATGTCTGACATACTCACTAAAATAAATTCTTCAAATCAAGAAAGTACGTATGGAACTTTCAATTTCATTTAGATGCACATCCCTCAGCTGGCTGCAGCCTGCTGCTCTAGGCTGTGGAAGACCATGCAGCATTCAAAAGAATAAGTGAAAGTTGCACTTACTGGTCTGGAAGGGCAGATGCCAAATGCTACCTACGGATGGTAGAGTGCATGTCCAGTTAAAAAAAAAAAAAAGGTCAGAGAGCCAGGTGTGGAGGTGCACACCTGTAATCCCAGTACTTGAGAGGCTTAGACAGGAGGATTACAGGTTCAAAGCCAGCTTCAGCTGGGCGTGGTGACGCACACTTGTAATCCAAGCATTTGGGAGGCTGAGACAGGAGGATCATGGTTTGTGAACAGTCTCAGCTACTTAGTGAGGCCTTTTGCAACTCAGTAGACCCTGTTTCAAAATAAAGAATAAAAAATAGGGCTGGGGGTGCAGCTCAGAGGTAGAATGCCCCTGGGTTCCATCCTCAGTGCTGGGGGGGGGGGGAAGCCAGCTTCATCAACTTAGCAAGACTCTGTTTCAAAATAAAACTATAAAATGTGATAAGAGTATAGCTCTATGATAGAATGCCCCTGTCTTCAACCCTCAGAATGACAGAAGAAAGAAAGGACATAGATTTAAATGCATGTATATATAGTAACATGAACAAATAAATATATATATAGTTCTATAGACTTTAGCTGCTTTTTCAAATAAGTATGCATTTCTTTGCGGTTGAAAAAAATAGAATACTAAAAAACAAACAAACAAACAGCATGACGCCTTGTATAGTTTGCAGAAAACTATAAAACTGGCAAGTTGTTTATTTGTCCAGTATATTTCTCCCTGGCAGGCTTGGCAAAGCCTGTGAAGGAGGGGTCCATCTTTCTATCCATCCATCCTTCCATTCACTTATCCAATAAAGCAGTCCTAGGACATTGTGGATAAGTGTGAGCCATGCAGGAATCCACCAGGCCAGGCCTACAGGGAATTTGGGCTCTTTTGACTTGCTCCTAACACCCTGGGCCACGCTCCTGAGGTCTTCCTAGGGGCCAGTAATCACAGGAAGTGCGCTGAGCACAAGTCCAAGGCGCAGCCTACACAGACCTTAGCGCTTTCCTAGAAACACAGAAGGATCTCCACCTGGCTAGCTCTAAGCAGAAGAAACCAGCGTAGTTTACCATTGACCTAGGCTGGTAACAGGAAACATATAGGAAGAGACTGCAAAGGAATTCAACTGTACCCTTTCTCAAGTTTGTACCACCTACCAATGGGGAGGGGGGGAAAAGGCATTTTTAAAGAAATACACTTTCTATTTTGCCTTTATAACCATTTATTTATTTGTTTGCTTTCTTGCTTATTTATATTGGAGAGGCACCAGGGATTGAACCCAGGGGCTTTCTAACTCTGAGCTACACCCCAGCCCCTTGTATTTTTGTTTGTTTGTTTGTTTGTTTTTGGAACAGGGTCTCACTGAGTTTCAGAAGGCCTCACTAAGTAGCTGAGGCTGGCCATGAACCTGCAATCCTCCCGTCTCAGCCTCCCAAGTATTGGGATTACAAGTGTGCACTACCATGCCCAGTGACTTTTTTTTTTTTAAATGAAGTCTTTGTACAATATTCCCAGCCCTGACTCCACCATGAGAAGGGTGGAATTCATCCCGGAGCAGACACAACAGTCTCACTCTGTGTGGACAGGAAGCAGCCCAGGTCGGGCAGTGGCAACCCATCTCTTGGGTTCGGTCTGCACAGCACCACTGCCTGCATGTCCCTCGGGTGCCCGCATCCCAAGCTCCCCAGAGCTGCCAACTCCAGCAAGAGGGAAGGTCAGAGATGCCACATGCCATCAGCTCTCCCCTGTGTGGGATGTGGGGACACCCAGGAAAGTCACTGGTACCTCTACACTTTCAAAATGGCAATGAGCTCCCAAAGACACTCTGCAAGGTGTGCCAAGGGAGAAGAGGCAGGGAAAAGACAGAGAGTTGCTCATTTTTAATTAAGTTCTTAATTATGTAACAGCAAAACAAGCAATTGGTTTCTGCATGGCTACATTAAGCACTCCACACTTAAATGAGGCAGAAAGAATCACTAAAACGTATTTTATTCGCTTTCTTAGATAAATATAGGATGCAAAATTATGTGTGTGAAAGAGAGGGTGGAGGAGGGATGGAGATAAGAATTCCCATTTATGCACCTATTATGCACCAGGTGCCATTCCACGGGCTAAGTGCATCCTCACAGGACCCCATGCAGCGGTACTACTGATTTCCTGCATCTGACTGATGAGGAGTCTGCGGCGAGGAAGAACTTGCTGTTAGGAAATACCGGGAACTCACCAGGTCCCCACGGCTAGGAAGCCCACGGCCAGGCCTGGGCTCCATGTCCAGTAGACATCACCCTGCTGTCTTGCTTCAGGGAAAGGAGTATTACAAAAACAGCAGCAGGGGAGGCCGAATTTTGCATCAGGGGCAGACAGCAAATATCTTAGGCCTTAGAAGCCATGTGGTCTCAGGCCCGGCTATTCAACTTTGCTGTCCTAAGGCAGAAATAGCCGCAGATGGGTCATAAATGAAGTGAGTGGTATGAGGCACTCTTCCAGAAAAACATTACATGTGAATGCTGGAATGTGATTTTTCATACAACGATCATGCATCAAAAAACATATTTTCTCTTGACTTTTTTCCCCCTGTACAATCTAAAAATGTAAAATCACTCTTATTCCACAGGCTGTGCAAAAATTTATGGCAGAGCAGGTGTGACCCTTGAACCATGGTTTGAGGACCCCTTCCTTTAGAGACGATGTGAAGTAGGGGGTGTGTTTGAGCCAAAGTGTCAGACGGGCCCGGGGATGAGCCCAGGTTTTGCCTCCTTAAAAATCCTGTGACTTTGGGTAAATCCTTAGGCCCAACAGACCAGTCTTCAGTTTCTACATCTGAACAGTGGAGATAGTAACATCCATCTCATTGATATATTTTAAGAATGCATTGTATATTATAATTTGGATATAAAATGTTCTCTGAAGGAGCTCATGTGTCAACAATGCAAAATGCTCAGAGGTGAAATGACTGAGTCATGAGCGTCCTACCCTCATCAGTGGATAAACCCAGACTGACAGAGACCAAAACTTCTGAAACCTCCAAACCGTGAACACACCAATATTCCTTCATCTAAGTCATTGTTGTCAGGTGTTTGGGCTCACAGCAGCGAGAATGCTGGCTGAAAGTGTGAAACTATATATTGGACCTAGAATTGGCCTGGACAAATGTTAAGCAATGTGTGTAAGCGCCCATTCACTTGACAGATCACTTACTGGGCCCCTCATCTATGCTAAGAAATATTTTAGAAGCTGGAGATACACCTGGGGGGGGGGGGGGACAAGACAAAATTTTCTAGAGAGACTAGAGTTGACATTCAACTTCTAGAGTTTCCAAGTATGAAGAACAGCCTGTATTAGTCTATGTGAGCTCCTATAACAAAAAAGACCACAAACTGAGTAAACATAATAAACAACAAAAATATTATTCCTTACAGTTCTAGAGGCTAAGGAATCCAAGATCAAAGTGCCATCAGATTCCCTGGGCTCAGTGTCTGCAGGTGGCGCCATCTTGCTGTACTCTCAGCTGATGGAAGGGGAAAACAAGCTCTTTCCAACCTCCTTTATAAGAGCACCAATCCCGTTAGTGAGGTTGGAGCCCTCCAGACCTTAGTGCCTCCTCAAGCCCCACTTCTTACACTATCCCACTGACGTTCAGGCTTCAACATAGGAACTTTGGGGAGACACAAACATTTGGACCTTGGCACGCTACTGGCCCTGCCCATTGAAGAATGAGTCAGGAGACTGGGAGACTGGATTTGCCGATCAAGTCTTCTACATCATCCACTTGCGCCATGGTGAAAGGAATCTCACATGTGTGGAACAAAGTAGAATACTACGTGGATGTCGAGGGGCTCAGAATGCCTCGGGGAATCTGCTGATAACTATGCTGTCTTGTGATCCTGAGTCGATGAACTGAAGAGGTGATTAATGGCAGGAGGAAGAGAGTGACCGGCAGAGCTGACTCCACATGGCTTTAGAGCAGCAACCCCAGGTGCGTGATTCCTGTTCTTGGCCGACAGCATCATTGCATTTGTTCCCAAACCCCAGTTACCCTCTATCCCTCAAGATCCATGGGAATTCTTCCTCCTACCCTAAAAAAGATGAGGATAAGTTTAGAGGGAAAAACAACCAAAAGGCTGTTAACGCCTGACCGTGGCTCAGATGGCACGATTTCCCCACATGTAAAACAACAAAACTCCTCGGGCTCCTCGCTCACCACGCCGATTGCAGTGGTCTGAAATAGCCTTTCGGACCAGCCGCCAGGAGAAACGCTGCCTGTGGGCTGTAACTCACCTTCGCCCAAGTGGGTCCCTGGGGCCCTGTGGGGTGACGGGCAAATGAATGCTGCACATCACTTCATAATGATGGAGACCCAAGAAGCGACTGTGATAACGCTCACAGATACACGTAGGGCAGGTGGCCAAAAATAAACCATCCAAGGGTGGTGAGCCGGCAAGTGGGCTGGACTTTTACAGAGTGAAATATAGCAGGGCTGGACCCATGAGGGAGACCTTGGGGAGTCTGTCATTTGGCCTCATTGGAGGTGGGTGGGAGGGGGAAGCTCTCGTATCCTTCCTAGTGATTATTCCAGGTAAGTGTAGATAAATCTCTGGAGAATCTGGTTAGGATGTTCTTCTTTTTTTTTTTTTTTTTGTGGTACTGGGGTTCCTGGAAACCCTTCTACTTCCGGGCTACACTCCCAGACCTACTTTTTATATCTTTATTTGGAAATAGGGTCTCCTAAGCCAGCATGGCTGGCTTCAAACCTGAACGATCCTCCTGCCTCAGCCTCCCGAGCGCGGAGATTACAAGCGTGCGCCACCACGCCTGGCTGGGATGTTCTTCTTATCAGCAGCTACAAAGCTAAAAAGTATGAGTGGCCAGCAGGGCCCTGGTGATGCCTTCCTGTAATCCCAGTACTTGGAAGGCTGAGACAGACAGGTTTGGGGCCAGCCTCCGCAACCTCGGGAGACCCTGTTTCAAATTGGATGCTCTCCCTAATATACGGAGAAAGCTAGGGAGAAAATGTGTCATAGGAGGAACTCGAGACGAAGAATGAGATACTACAGAAGAGTAAATAAGGCGACCTGACTGAGAGGATGGCAGGGGAGACGTGGGGAATTCCCTAATGTACATGATGTACATAAACAAACAGACAAACGTCAATCACTAAGCCAAACATGAGGAGAGAGTGGGGTGGGAATTGGGTAAGGGCTGGCTGGGTGATGTGTGCACATACACCTCTACCATCTTGTATTCCATTAAGATGTATGACTACAAGGCACCAATAAAAAAAAAATTTTTAATAATGAAAAAGAACTGTGGGTGTAGTCAGAGGCAGAATGCACCTGGGTTCAATCTTCAGTATTACAAAAGTAAATAAATAAACAAATACATCAATAGTAGATAGCTAGATAAATAAATAAATAAATAAATAAATAATAGTATGGGTGGAACAAAATGTACCAGTCTTGCTTTACATTCTGTATCTCTATGTCTCTGTTTCTGTCAATCTCTCTCTGTTGAAATCCCCTGCCACGAATGTCTCTGCAAAGCTGTGATAATTTCACCTTAATTGCCAAATTGGCAGGGGCCAACAGGGCTTCATAAAGAGGTCTTTAATGTCTACACGGCTATAAAGACACCTGTTATTTCTACCTGTCCTGTATTCAAACCCCCTCTTCCAATGAGCACTCCCCTGGCCCACTGTTGGCAAGCCCCCTTCCCAGTGCTACAGCCCCACCCGCTGAATGGAGAAGTGAGCACATGACCTGCCGCTGCAGCTGGGCCAATCAGAAATGGCCACCGTGACTGGATCAGAGATGGTCAGGTGAGTCCAGATGGCCCAATCACTCTGGTCCTGGGGGTGCCAGGAGGACGGGGAGCAGCCCCTAACTGCTGCTGGCTACAGGGCAGAAATGTCTGCCCACAGAAGGCTAATGTGAGGAATGATCAGAGTACGAAGGGAGAGAGACGGAGGTCTAAAGAAGCACTGGAGCCCCCGGTTCCAGCAGGGCTAAATGCCGTGTGTGGGTGGGTGGGCACTGGGGAGCCATCGGCAGAGGGTGTCATGAGCAGAACCATCAGCTCTTCCCACGTCTTCCTGGGCCCACACTCAGTGCTCGTGTTCTGTGGCGCTGTGTGCTAAGGGACACTTGTGCCCTGACTCCCAGACAGCAAGCTGGGGGCAGGGGCCAGGTCTGGCATAATATGGAGTCAACCAAATGGCTACAACTGCCCGCCATTACCTTATTATTAATTTACTTTTATTTTTATTTACTTATTTCTTGGTGGTGCTTGAGGTGAAACCAAGGGCATGCTACCTCTGAGTTATACCTCCGGCGCTCTTTTATTTATTTTTGAAATAACCTCTCACTAAGATTTTGGGGTGTCGCTAAGTTGCTGAGGCTGGCTTCAAACCTGTGATCCTCCTGTCTCAGCCTTGCTGGTACTGGGATCACAGGTGTGTACAACCACACCTGGCCCATTACCACCTTTGAGTCCTGAGCATATAGAAAATGGTTTATCATATAGTTGGCCCTGAATAAAATTGACTGAATAAAGGAAAGAAGTTCTTCCCAAACAGACTATAGGTCCCTTAAGAGAAAAGATGGCCATCCAGAGCTCTGAATCCTCCAACAAGACCACACGAAATACTCTGTAGCTATTAGGTGACCGAAATGTATTTGCTAAATGAAGACAGATGCCTCATTGCCAGTAAAAAGGACTTTCAACTCACTTTTAAACAACTGCTGCTGTTTATAATTTACAGGGAGGAGGCATTTCCAATTTCTTGATTTCTTAAAGGCCTACTCAGAAATAATGAGGCCTTGGCCTCTACTGGGTTTATCCATTTGCATTATTGATCCAAAATATAACTTACACAGGCAAATTCTGCATGCAAATGGTCAGAATCGGTGGAGAAAATGTGAGGAATTGCAACCGTGATTCCACAAGACGGTGCGCTTTACATATATATAATTATAAACTTGAAAATGTGCCCACATACAGATTTTTGAAATCGTGGATCCAAACTGGGGCCTCAAACTGAGATCAGAGAACTGGAACTTCCAACACCTCCCTTATTCTCCAACAGAGTTGCAATCACAGATTTCGAGAGCCAGAAGGCCCCACAATTGCAATTATATACACATGCAGTTTATCACAAATGAAATGGAGAACCAGGAAAAATAATGCACATAAAAGGAATGGAATTGGAATGACTTTATCATTCTTCACCTTGAATTATCACCACCACCACCACCACCACCATCACCACCATCATCATCATCACCGTCACCGACATCAAGCCCCCTTAGGATCAAGACTGATGAAGGATAATTTTATCATCTTGGCATTAATATATCATACATCCCCGATGAAACAGCCACACTGGCCTAGAAAAAGGAAGACCTATCTCTCCACAGTCCACACCTCATCCAAGCTCCCCAGGAATTTGTATTACAGATTTTCTATCTTTGGGTAATACTTTTTAGGTACCATGCTTTTTGAAGCCAGTTTTCATTTCAATTTGTCCATGAGAGATTTCTACATTAAAAGAAAAAGAAAAGAAAAGAAAAGCAGTTTCATTATATGGTATTCTCTAAACATTCAACTGAGGAAGGAAGGAAGGAAGGAAGGAAGGAAGGAAGGAAGGAAGGAAGGAAAGATGTCAAGCCCTGGCAAAATAAATTCACTGGGGAAAGAAGGGGGCCGGGTTGTTATGTTCTCCCTCTGGAGACCTGCGCTCAGCACCGGCACACCGAGACCTGAGACCCTAAACATCTGCGCCCCCAACCCTCCATCGCGTACCCTCTAGCAGCATCTGAACGCGCTGTTGGTTGCCGTGTGCTGCTCCCAACCCCACAGATAGCAAACATTTCTGTGTGACAGGAGGCTGATTTGACTGGTGTATCTATATTTGGGGAACAGAAAAGGCAAGATAATATGTCACAAACTTCATTCTGGATAGCCTAAACCCCATAGGTTCTAGTAGAATAAGTTGTCTCATCCCAGATGTACAGGGTCCCTTGTTTTACTTTCCAGCTCACGGTCCTGAAGGTGCTGACTAATTGGCAGGGATTTGAAACAAGTGTAGTTAACAGTAGAGGGTTCATATCATCCCTCATTCACCCACACACAGGGTGGGGAGCAACAGGCACAGGCCAGTTCTCTTCAACAGCCACCAGGTGGACAGCCCACACCAGACGTTCACATTGTTTTATTTATATTTTTAAAAGTGACAGAATCAATGAAATGCCCAAGAATTAAACTTCAAGCATCATTTTATTTCATTTTATGTTGGTTAAACCTTATTTATTTATTTATTTATTTATTTATTTAGTGGTGCTGGGAATTGAACCCAGGGACATTCTACCTCCGAGCTATACCCCCCCCCCAGCCCTCTTTTATTTCTCATTTGGAAACAGGGGCTCGCTAAGTTGTTGAGAGCCTTGCTAAGTTCCCAGAGCTGGTTTTGAAATATTTATCAATTATTAAAAACCTTGAGCTGGGCATGGTGGCACACACTTGTAATCCCAGCATTCGGGAGGTGGAGACCGGAGGATAGGGGTTCGCGGACAGCCTCAGCTACTTAGCGAGGCCCTCTGCAACTCTGTGAGACCCTGTTTCAAAAATAAAAAGACTAAAAAAATAGGTCCGGGGGTGTAGCTCAGAGGTACAACGTCTGTAGGTCCCATTCCTAGTACCACAAAAAAGAAGATAATTTTTCATTATTTGGGTTCTCATTTACATTTAATAGATAATGGTGCATTACATCCTATGTACTAGTTTTTTTTTTTCAATCTAAGAGATCAAAGACTGTAAGATGCCCAACATTTTTCATTAACAGAGATTTTATAGGGCATCAACATGAAAGTATTCAAAAATAACGGAAATTGTTCAATTTCTTACAATTGCTTCAGGTTACATGCTTACAAACTGCAGAGGAGGTCATGCTTTGGGATGTCATAATTTAACTCAATTGTTAAGTATTTTCAGTTGCTCTATTACTTCAAGGTATTTTTGTGGACATGAAAATCCTCAGCGGGAAACACTTCTAAAACTTTAAATAGAGATGTACAGATTACAGCTCAGAACCACACTACTAGAGGATTCTTCCTACCCACTGTGAATGCGACTATGTAGCACTTTAGTCTTTGTTAATTTTGCATCTGCAAAGCAGAAAAATCTTTCTAAAAACTGTTCCTGCTCTAATAAACCCGGATCTTTTCCAAATATTTCTTTGTATTTCCTACAACTTTTCCCAACTGTGTCCACTGTTGTCGTTGCTGGGTTTTGTATGTTAACTTGTTGATTTGCAGGTGCTGTTTACGTATTAAGCAGATTAAATATTGGAACAGACAGCTAAGGAAACTCTATTACTAACTCAAGCACACTCTTACGGACAGAACTCAAAACGGTGCCTCTGTTATTAATGTGGTGCTAAATTACTTTATGAGTTCTTAAAGATTCTTATTTTTGGCACGTTCAAAGTAAGGAATGAGAAGTACCCTGTGTTTCCATATGTGAGGACCGGCCTGCGCAGGCCAAGCACGTGGAGAGAACAGGCGGGAGGCGGAGGTGAGCTCTGCAGAGATCTGTAGGGTGTGATAATGAGGCAAGTCGTTATGTTCTAACTGGCCTTAACTGTTCCATAAATGTCTCTTTTACCCTGTAAACTTTAAGGTCAAGATAATATAAGGAGTGCTTAGAGGAAAGAGGAGCCATATGGGCCTCGGAACAGGCCTTTTCTCCCGGGCTGGGGGTGGAGGGTGGGTCTGGAATCCTCTGTAGCTGATGAATACACCAAAGTCAATTTTCATCTCTAGCATGATTTGCAGAACAGCGGGGCTGTGTATTTCACCTTCTGAGAAGCGCTTAGGAATTTTCAGGGGGGCCTCGGAGTCCCCTACGGCTGACTTGAACATGTCCAAAGAAGCAGATCGCTGGCAAATACACCAGGCACTGACCCACAGAACACACGGGCAACCTGTTTTCCAAAACTCAAGATCCTCAGGGTAGGTGTTTTGATGTTCACCCTGTCTATGATATGTTAATATCAAAAATGAACACGCCATCATCAAATCTTCCAGTGAAACTATATCCAGATTAGCTGGCTGGTTTTTTAATCCTCTTTTAATTCCAGAAAATGAAGAGCTAACACTGTATGTTAGAATTTATTGGTATATTAAATTAACAGGGGAATTTCCCCCGAACACTCATTAATGCTGCAATAGGACTAGTTGCTTTTTGTGCAAGCAGCTAATATAATTTTTAAAACTTCCTTTGAATATCATTAGCAAAGGAGAAACTGATGGATTATTAGTTAGCAGGTGAAACATTTCAGATATCACAAGCCATGCCTCGAAAATAAACTATTTTTAATTGTATGGAGGATATTTTATTAATGGGCAATTCAGATTCATAATTGTTACCCAATAGTCTTTCCTGCCTCGAAACTGAATCCAGGATGACCAGGATTTACGCAGAATTCTTTTCTTGGAATAAAAGTTTGTGAAATTTTATATGCATTGTTTATTATTTTGTAGGAAAACATAAAAAACCCATAGAAACACATTTAGTGGGTGTTTCAAGAATTGGGTAGGGGTTAAATCAGTGATGAGTCCATGTTTGTACACATAGGTTTTTTACCCCAATAAGTTGTATGAATATAATGTACCAATAAAAAAAAAAGATAAGAAAAAATAAGAGGGCCGGGGATATAGTTCAGTGGCCTAGCATACATGAAGCCCTGGGTTCACTCCTTACCAAAGAAAAGAAATGCTATTTTTTTTCTTATACAATACATGCACAGAGCACTTATCTGCCCTAGGTCACGTTATCAGAGAGCAGGTAAATGAGTATCAAGCAAGTGAGTATTAGCAGGCATGGTGGTGCGCCCCTACGAATTTCAGTACTTAGGATGCTGAGAAAAGAGGGTCACAGGCTTAAGGTCAGCCTTAGCAACTTAGCCAGACTCTGTTTCAAATTTTTTAAAAAAATGTTTATGGATATAGCTTGGAGGTTGAATGCCCCTGAGTTCAATCCCCAGTATCAAACGAAGTCTTAAGGTGGGCATAGTAGCACACACCTATAATCCTAGTACTTAAGAGGCTGAGACAGAAGGATTGCTGGTTCAAGGCCAACCTTAGCAATTTATCGGGACCCTTAGCAATTTAGTGAGACCCCATTTCAAAATATAAAGGTATGGGCTGGGCGTGGTGGTGCATGCTTGTAATCCCCACACTTGGGAGGCGGAGACAGGAGGGTGGCGCAGGTTCGAAGCCAGCCTCGCTGGCTTAAGAGACCCTGCTTCCAAATTAAAAAAAAAAAAAAAAAATATATATATATATATATATATATATATATATATATGTGTGTGTGTACACATATGTGTCTGTGTGTGTGTGCGTGTGTGTGTGTGTATATATATATATGTATATATATATATATATATATATACATATGTATATATGTATATGTCTGGGAGTGTAGTCCAGAGGTAGAAGGGTTTCCAGGAACCCCAGTACCACCAAAAAAAAAAGAAAAGAAAAGAAAAGAAAAAGAAAAAAAGAAAAAAAGAAAAAGAAAAAGGAAAGGTATGGAGTAAGGGGCTGAAGAGTGCAGCTTAGAGGCAGAATACCCCTGGGTTCAATCCCCACAGAGCCCCCAAAACAAAGAGTCAAATGCCAAGAGTCCCTAGACTTTGTCAAGTCACTTTTGCACTAAAAACAGCAGAGCATTTGTGATGAATGGTTCCAAATCCTTCCAAAACAAGGAAGATACAATTTAATCACCAAAGCTCCCCATGGGTAGGATGGCAGGTGAGACACCCCTAGGTGTTAACTGGGTGACCAGAAGGGGCCAGGGAGTTCAAAGAGCGATGGCTCCCACTGGGCGTCCTGGGCTCTCTGCACAGGAGTGAGCTGCTGCAGGGACTAATGTCTGAGACACGCTCACGCGTCTAGTGTCACTGGATCCCCACCACCACTGCTGGCTCCGAGAAGCCTGTAAGGCCTCGAGCCGGCTGTATCTGCTGAGTGGCATTCCCCAAACCATCAGTGCCTTCTGCCTGCCGCTAAATAAATACCCTGCTCTTCTACAGGTTGCAAATATTTCAGTATTTTAGCCTGCAGCAGCATCTCAGCAAAACGGGACCGTAACTCGTGGCTTTATTTACCCTTCAGCACAAGAGACACCCACGCTTCTAAACCTTCACTTCCTGAATGTTTACTGGGAGATTAGAAAAACAACAGATGACAGCCAGGGCATCAGCTCAGAAGAATCGCAAAAATCCTTCTTTAAACAAGCTAGCAGCCAAATGAAGACCCCGGCCAGAAGTGTGAGTGAGTGAGTGTGTGTGTGTGTGTGTGTGTGTGTGTGTGTGTGTGTGTGTGTGTTTAAGAGGTTCATGGGGCTGGAATTCCTTTGCATTGCTGAGAATTGTAACAGACACAGCCTCAAATCCAAAGCCCTTAAACATGCCAAATAAGAGAAAGCTGCCTTGGCCCCACCTAAAGCAAAAGTATCTAGGTCTGGTCTCAGCCTTTAAACTGCAGAAGCTCCAGGTTGGCCTGTCTGGTTGTTCGGGTGCTATACAAACAACTTAATGGGTCAAGAAAACCTTTTTACACAGATTACTACTAAGTGATCGGGCCAGCAACTGGTATACAGTCACAGATGGCAGCCTCCAGGATTACAAAGGGAAGGCGAGGCATCCCGACTCATCCACTGCTCGGATTCCTTGACAAACTCATTCATTCATTCATTCATTCATTCATTCATTCATTCATTCATTCAACAAATATCCACTGGTTGCAGCTGGAATGTGAATCTCATCCTATCCAAAAACTACTTGATTGCACGGAGATTTTTTCTTCCCCCTCTGTAAATGACCAAACTGAGACCATGAGAGGGTGATTAGAGCATGTCTAGAAGGATTACGAAGCTGAATCCAGGGATCTCCTCTCCTGGACGGAGCTGCCCGGTTTGTTAGAGAGCAGAAAATTAATAGAAATCATTTCTAAGTGATGTATGCAGGGGCTAAGCTCTGGGGTAGGAGGAGTTGGATGAGAAGACGGAGAGGGGACAGCTGGTAGGCAGAGACCAGAGCTGCAGGCTGAGCAGACGGCACCCCCCAACTCTTTATTCCCCCATTTAGGGGAGTCGTGGACCCGTGGGATGGTGGACAGGGGACATGGGCCCTGGGGCAGGGAATCACGCTTGATAGGCATGCTGTGTCCTTGAACGTACCACACTTTTCCCTGAACTTTAAGCTCCTAGTCCCAAGAATGGGAATAAGGAAGCTTCATTAGGAAGAGTAAAAGTCATCATGTACCTACAGGGGCTGGAAAAAGGCCCAGCTTTCAGAGATATTCAATAAATGGCGGCGAGTGTTCTTGCTGTCCTGGGGATGAGTGAGACCTTTGAAGTCTCTAGTGTATGTTTCTTTTCTTTTTCTTTTTTTCAGTCCAGATGATGGAACTCAGGGGCATTTTATCTCTGAGCTACACCCACAATCCCATTTTTTTATTCTTTATTCTTTATTTTGAAACAGGGTTTTACTGAGTTGCAAAGGGCCTCACTAAGTAGCTGAGGCTGGCTGCAAACCTGCAATCCTCCTGTCTCGGCCTCCGGAATGCTGGGATTACAAGTGTGCACTACCATGCCTGGTTTCAAGCTTCTAAGCAGGGTGAGCTGCACTCTTCTACGTGGGATGTGTGGGCTCAGGGAGGAGGCACTTCTCCTGCCTCCCCTTCCCCAGGGGAGCCTCAGCACCGTGGCTGCCATCTTTCCTTTGGTTAAGTAGCAAAGAGAGAAGTGGCCATAAAAGCTGCCCCCCCCCCAAGGATTTCCTTTTTTCTCTGCCAGCAATATGGTACAGATTCTGTATGCTTCCCTCGCCTTAAAATTCTTTGGGTTTGCTCATTTACGTTTTCTCTTTCTTGCTTCTAAAAGGTTGCTGTGCCTGCCCACCGTTCTGGAAGGAGGGAAACCTGGAAGCAGTTTCCACAGGCTCCATAAAGTTGGTGAGCCAGGAACCAGAAGGTAGGGCAGCGGGGACCTGAGTGTGCCAGGGCAGTTATGGCCTTACTGGGGATGGCATGTGTTAGGCAGTCTGGAGAATCAGAGGCCTGTAAAAATAACAACGTGCGAGCTTAGCACAGGCGAGGAACAGGGGAAGGAGAAGCTGTGGGTGGTACTACAAACATGTTGGAGACCGTGTTGCAAACACGTCTGGAATGGCTTTTGCAAAGCAGGGCCTCTTTGGAGGTTCCAGTGGCCCTGCTACCAGACAGATGTGCAAGAGCTCCCAGGCGGAGAGAGCGAAGGTCCTCAGTCCCAGGCTGAGGAATGAAAGTGCTAGGCAGACTGTGCCCAGTACCTTCCAAGAGGGCGCTTGGAGAGGAAGCCAAGCAGCTACCCAGATGGATGATGGAGACAGAGGTGGCAAACCTCTGCACAAAGCAATAGGATATATTTTTTTGGGGGGAGGGAGATAATTGAAAGAAGTATTTTTCATGGAAGATATATATTTTTTTTTAAATTCACTACCCTGAGATCTCTCCAGAACAATCCTAGCTAAGAGCAAGGTGGCAAGGTTTTCTGAGCACATAGCCGCACGGATGGGCGGTGTGGTCACAGGTGAGCTGTACTCTAAGATAAAATGCCCAGTGCCTGCCAAGTTGTTCGGGGGGGGGAGGGGGCGAGGCAGGAGACGCATGCTGAAAGCTCGCTCCTGGTTCACCATCCAACATTTCTCTTTCCCAAGGTACCACTCCATACTACCTACAAAACGCCTCTTGGCCTGGGTTTTTTTTTTTTTTTAATTCTATTCATGCTGCTCCAGAATTGTTTAAAACTAAAATGAGGTTTCATGTCCATCACATGGAATTTCTCTGGCTCTTAAGACATCTGTAGAAGGCGAGGTGGAACACACCGTTGAGCCAATGTTGTCTGGAGAAACTTGCTCATGACACTGTTTACCCTGAGTCACAAGAAGGACGTGGTTTGGTGAGAGCCCCCAAATTCCGCAGATACCTGGCAGAGGTTATCAGGCAGGGATGTCTTCTGGCCATGTAGGAACCCTGTAATGTTTAGCAGGGTGCTTACTGGCTTTGTGCCTGCATTTTCTCAGCTATCAAATGGGTCTAACAACTCTTAGACTTTCTGTAAAGACAGAAAGACAAAAACACTTGCAAAACAGTTAGGATAGGGTCCAAGCAAAAGAGCAGTCACCGCTGGGTAACATGGCTGTAATCCTAGTACTTAGGAGGCAGAGACAGAAGACAAGAGGACCACAGGTTCAAGGCCTGCAAAATAAGAGTTAGAGTCGGGCACAGTGGTGCAGGCACGCCTGTAATCCCAATCCTTGAAAGGCTAAAACAGAAGGATCGCAGGCTCAAGATCAGCCTCAGCAACTTAGTCAGGGCCTCTGCAATTTAGTGAGACCCTGTTTCAAAATAAAAGATAAAAAGGGCTGGGGATGCATCTCAGAGGTAGAATGCCACTGGGTTCGATCCCCAGGACCAAATTATTAATGAAAATCAGAGTTAGTATGTATTAGGTGGGATTATGCTGATTAACATTACTATTATTAAGGAATTTCAGACACACTAACAGTATCATGTGACAGAAAATTATATATGACCTTAAGCACAAAACTTCATCCTTTAAAACCCCAATTTCCCATCTTCTGTGATATGTGAAAAATGACAGGAATCTTGTGAGGATTAAGAGTCAGGAGGGAGAAGTGCGTCTTCACTTCCAAAACAGGACTGGACAATTTGAATAGCTTTTCTGATCTGGACAGTAGATTCAGTCTGACATTTATCAAGGGCCTGTAAAAAGAGATGCTATTCTGGCCACTTATTTGCGTTTCCATCAGCCCCTATGCTGAATAATCAATAATAAATGTTGTTTAAACAAATGGTGTAATTTTCCAATCTGTGTTGTTCTAAACCGACCTTTCCTCCCCTTTGCCATTTGTAATGCATGCATAATTCATTGATGAAACAGAAGGAGAAGTAAGGATGCTGGTCTAAGTGACCCCTTTTTTGGGGTTGTTTTTGGTAATTTGTTCTAATCCCATAAATAAAACAAAGCTTGTCACTGTAAATATGTGTTGTGTTATCCAGAGGTGTATTTACTGACCGACACAATACAAGTAAGCCAGTCTACTTCTTCGAGGCATAATTAATGGCTGGCAAGAGGTTGTCTAGAACTTGAGGGCTCTCAAGTCTAGGGGAAAATAAAGGCCACTGTGAACACAAATGCTAAAGGCAAGGCCTGAGGGGCAGAGGCGTTTACTACTCAGAGAAGGCGTTTGCTGGAGCCCACGTTGGGCAATTTGGAAGGTAGTTTGTTCAGCTTGCCATGTGTATGGTGTACACTCACACGTACACATACATCAGGGAGTTTGTAGAATGAACTACTATCAATTTTAACATCAATTTTAACTCTTGGTTATTATCTGTTCACAGACAGACACACACACACACACACATTTCCACTTGACAAAAAAATGACACACACAAAAAAAATATATGTGGGAGCAAAGCGCAGCTGTAATTCCAGTACTTGGGAGGCTGAGACAGGAGGATTCCAAGTTGCAGGTGAACATCAAGGACCTAGAAAGGTGCTTAGCAACCTAGGGACGGCTGCTTCAAAATATGTGAAGGGCTGGACATCTGGTTCAGAGGTAAAATGCCTCTAGGTTCAGTCCCCAGGACCTCAACTATAAAATGTACACATAGCTTAAAATAAAAAAAAAAAGCACAAATCGAGGCTTCTAGAATTAGCTGCCAGCCACTCTCCCCGGGATCGGCGGTGTGCTCATCTGCACGCGCTCCGGTGCAATCAGCCCTTTCAATACAGAGACGAGAGTGAGACGCCCCTCTTTCCCCAGAGGGCACCTCTGTGCGCTCGGCTGACAACATGTCAATGAAGCTGTGCTTGCTCTGTCCCCAAGATCAAAACGAGGGCTTAACCTGCAATTTACACTACAAGTCCCGTGACTCTTGCCAGATCTGAAGACTTCATCCTAATCTTCCCTGCTGAAAAAATAATCAAACACTCCAGCCAAGATGTATTGACAACTCTTAATTAACCATGCTAATGGGGGAAAGAGAGAGCATGGGCAAGGGCGAGCCACACATAACTTGAAACCTCCATTTGCTCATTAATTTCCACCTTCTCCTGCACAAAACCTTATTGAGAGAAAGACCGGGGACCTGGGTGAGAGAGAGAGGCCGACTAATCCTTTGACAATAGAGATGTCTTGATGTCTGCATCTGCGTCAAGCAATCATCTGTTGGACAAGCTAACTAGCAAGGGCAGGCCCAAGGACGCCGGCTGTCCCAAGGGCCCTGGGTTTGGTGGGCATGCTTTTGGACCGTAGAGGGGCGAGGGAATCTGCCTTTACGGAGGTGGCTTTAGAGTGGAGTAGCTGCCTGAGTTTCGCAGTAGGAGAGGTTGATTTGACGGAGACCGGTGGGACCTCACCTGTTTATGGGTGCTACTTGACTGCATGGAAGGAGAAGAGAAATGAAGACAGGTCCGGGGCTTGCACAGAGTGGAAAGGCAGCATGCCCCGCAAGGAGCAGTGGACCAGAAAGGCGGGGACAGGAGCTGATGTTACAGATTTACCAAAGCAAAGAGAGCCAGGGGTCCCCCGAAAGGAGCAGATAAATCAGCACCTATAAAGCACCTTCTACCTTTCTAGGCCTCCTTAAGAGCATACTCCGATCTATGCCAGGAAAGAAACCCTTAGAAGAGAAACCAAGCAAAGAACGAAAGTGGGTTCTCTCCTCCTCCTTAAAACATCTGGCGCTGCTCACCGGACTACAAGGCAGCGCACCCCTGCATGAGTCGCCCCATCCATCCCGCCCTCCCTCCTCAGGTGGCCGGCTCAGCATTCCTCCTGCCCGGCTCAGCGCGGACACCCCCGAAGCCCTCCTTGCAGTACCAAGAGCACACATCTGTCCAACACTGCCGATCGGCCAGGTACCTGACATGGGCTATCTCCTTTCATCTTGAAATGTTGTCTGATGTTACCCTGCTATTACCAAGAAGGAAACTAAGACACAAGCAAAGCCAGGTACCCCAAGTTGCACAGCTGGAATGAGGCAGAGGTAATGAAGCGCACAGCCCGGACGTGGGCAACGTTCCCCACGATGCGGCAAGCCGACATTAACTGAGCTCGGGTGCTGTGGGTGCTTTCTCATTTTCGCCCTGCACCATCCTATAAATTAGAGATCGCTACCATTTTATAAATGCAGGTGCCACTCTTGGAGAGGGGCAGAGCGCCGCCAAGGTCACAGAGCGAGGGAGCCGGTGGTGCACGGAGGGCCGGGTCTGTCCCCGCAGGTGAAGGGATGATTAAGAACACGAGTCTGGAGCGGATTCGGAGCGCGCTGTGCGCGGGGGCACTCGCTGGGGAGCTGGCCTCGGCCCTCCGATTAATGTAGGGCTTTATTACTTTCTGAATTCCCAGCTCTTGTAGCACTTGCCCCCACCCCACAGTCGGCTCTCCTGTCAACTGTTTGCAAAGACATTCACAGTTTCAAAAGCCGTGACATTCACCGTTTCCGAAGCCCAAGTTTGGGTTACAGCTTCTGATTCTTAAGAACAAATAGGCAGTATAAAAACAAGTGCATAGCCGGGCATGGTGGCGCACACTTGTCATCCCAGCACTCGGGAGGCTGAGACCAGAGGATCGCGGTTCGCGGACAGCCTCCGCTACTTAGTGAGGCCCTCCATAACTTAGTGAGATCTTGTTTTAAAATAAAGAATAAAAAATAGGGCATGGGGTGTAGCTCGGAGGTTGAATGCCCCCAGGTTCTATACACACACACACACACACACACACACACACACAAAAAAAAAAAATACAAGTGATCAAGTCCCAAATGTTGCCCATACAATCCCTGCAGTTCATCTGAGTTCCTGCCAGAGCCTTTTCAGGTCTTCCCCGTGCATGTGCTGGGCTGGGTCTATCTCCATTGGTGAGCCTGCCCGCCGGCCTCTGAAGCCAGCTGATGTGGCCAAGTTTTAAAAGGGCCCGGGCTTCTAAAAACACTCTGGTCTCTAGGTCACATGCTAAAAATTAAGGGGATTAAGGGACTCCAGATTTACATCTAAGATACAAGAAGCAAATCTCTCAGGAGTTCAAGTGCAGTGGGGGAGAGATCTGAAATACCCAGTAACAGAGGCGGCCCCGCACCTGTGCCTGGAGGAGAGGAGGGATCGCACAGACATGGGGAACCTCCAGTACCACCAGCAATGAGGGTGGTAAAGGGGCTTATCACTCCCTGCTTCCTCACCTGTAAAACGGGGCACAAAAGCACCCACCTGGGAGTGCCGTCGTAAGCACCAGAGGACGGTAAGCCACACACAGCACTGAATGCTGAGCTCACTCCCTGCTACCAATCGACGCCATCATTTGTGCCCCACACCCACATTACCCGAAGTGGCAAATGCCCGCGTCACGTGATATTCGTGTGCTCCATTCCCCACTTTAGAGAGAGCTATGGATGGCCCCAGCTCCACTTGCATTTGGGTACCTGCACCCGCACCTGCCCTGTTGCTCCCCACCTTTGGTAGGCTACGAGCACCCTGCAGCTGTGCCGTGTGGGGGAGGCATGGGGGCAGTAAGGGAGCGGGTGAATACCATGTTTGGGTGGACACACCCTGGACCACAAGTGCATCCCTGGCTGATCCAGGACCTGGCTCAATGCCACAGGCGCAGGAGTGGAGAGCCAGAGGGCACCAGGGGCTTTTGTGGGGCTGGGAGCATGTGCAAAATGAGGGTTCGCACCGATAAAACATATGGCAAGGAAACAGAGATTTGGGGAGACATTCTGGTCAATGCAGCTGGCACTGCCATGATCTGTGTCCACAGGTCACCTCCCTGGCTCAGCGGCCACCCTCTCAGGGCTGCATCTAAATCTTCACCGACACTACAGCTTCCAGGGTCCCAGGGACCTTTTGCACCCATGGCATAAAACGGATGCAATAAAATTAAGTCCACTTAAGTTTTTGAATGCCAGAAATAATAGGTGTGTCACCCACAGAGAGTTTCAAAACATTGATGGGACTGGCCAAAGTTCAACAGCTTTTTACCATCACTCTGCGTGCTTATAAACAATGTCAGTAGAAACATCTCTCTCTCCCTGGGATGGCCCCTGATCCTCATACCCCCTCCCAAGCTCCCCGCACCCCCTCTTGGCACCCCACAGCAATGCGTGCTGAGCTCACTCAACAAATATTTTCTGAAGAATGGAACCCAATGAAAGGGGGCTGAAGAAGGGCAGAAATTGTGTTCATTTCTGGGCAGCAGACACGTAAACATACTAACACTGAGATATACAAAATCTACCTTTGAAGAAACGCCAGGCTGTTCTTTCTTGTATGGAATAACAACACGCCCCATGTAAGACCCAACATGCAGAGAATGATGCTGCCCAGGGCTGAGTGGAAACGGGACCTCTTGCCCTCCCACGGCCATGGACATCACTCGGGGGCTCTAGGATTTATTTCCCTTTCTCATAAACCCAGAACAGATAATGCATCCCCTCATCCGGTGATCAATTGCTGGCACTCACAGTCTGGCACCCGTTCCTCCCCACCCAGCCACCCCAACACCCTCCGAACAAGGTTAAAAGAACACTCTCTTGAGTGATGGTCACACAAGGAGCTGGCTTCGGGAGAGGAAGTGGAAAATAAGAAGAAATCAACCAACGTGGGCATTGAAAAGCAAAGCCCTCTCCACATGAGGGAAGACGCTCCGCTATTCATCTTGTGCCCCGAGTCTGCCTCGCCAACTTGATAGAAGATGGTTCCACTAACATAAAAAGGAGTTACACATGAGCAGTGGTGATTGATGGAGCCATTCCGGGCGCCAGCCAAAAATGGCACTAAAGGATGCCACACGCGGGCTTCCTGTTAACTGTTTTATGAGAGGACCTGTACTCCCCTCCCCTCGCTTGTTTAAAGAATAAATTAGCAGAACAAGTGACTTCAAAAACAGGGTAGTTTTACACTGAGAGGGATTGTGGGAGGCGGATGGGATGGAAGAGTGTCAGGGAGGGCAGTTCTGAGCCTCATCAAAACTGGACCGTAGCAGTAGCTCCAGATGCAGCTGCTTGGTTTCAGGATTAAACCTGAATTAATTTAACTGCATTTTATTTTATTTTGTTTCATTTTTTATTTATTTTATTTTATTTTATTGGTCCTGGGGATATGAACCCAAGGGCATTTCTACCTGTGAGCTACACCCTGAGTCCCTTTTATTCTTATTTATTTTTTGAATTTGATTTATTTATTTTTTGTATGTGGTGCTGGGGATTGAACCCAGGGGAATTCTGCCTCCAAGCTACACCCCAGCCCATTTTTTTATTCTTTGTTTTTGAAACAGGGTTTCACTAAGTTGCCGAGAGCCTCACTAAGCAGCCAAGGCTGCTGCAAACCCAGATCCTCCTGTCTCAGCCGCCCCTGAACTGTATTTCTTGTTTTGAATCAGAGTCTCACTAAGTTGCAGAGGAGCCTCGCTGAACTGCGGAGGCTGCCCTCGAACCTATGATTCTCAGCGTCTCCAAGTACTGGGGTTTTAGGCATGTACCACCACGCCTGGCTTAACTGGGTTTTATATGATTCCGAATCATAATAAAGCTTGATACTAGATAGCGCTGCACCAACTCAACATCTTGGTGGTGACAGAGAGCAGGTCTGGTCTTGTAGTTGATCCCTGAACACAGATATGCTCCTAGTGAGCCAGGGTAAAGGGCTGGAGGAAGGGAGGTCATCTTAAAAGGTCAGGGGAGGGCAGAGTTGCCAAAGGCTGGTGCTCAGGTATACGCTCTTTCAACTCGGGGAGAACGAGATGTTTGCTGCATGGCCTTGTCTTCTTGAAATGTTTCTTAATATGAAAGGGAAAAGCCGGGCGTGGTGGCGCACGCTTGTAATCCCCAGGCTTGGGAGGCTGAGACAGGAGGATCGCACAGGTACAAAGCCAGCCTCAGCTACTCAGTGAGGCTTTCAGCAACTTAGTGAGACCCTGTTTCCAAATAAAAAATATAAAAAAGGTCTGGGAGTATAGCCTGGAGGTTGAAAGCCTCTGGGTTCCACCCCCAGTACCACCAAAAAAAAAAAAAGGGGGGGGATTTCTTTTATTGTTCTCCTTTCTGGAGTTGAAGAGACCTTTCCCTGCCTTTCGCCTCCCTCTTTGAAGAAGGTTAATTATGACCCGGGAGCATCTTGAAGCAGGCTGGCACTTGGGACCCGGCCATTGTCATGAGCTAACTTAGCCAGCATCCAAATTTGGAGCTTCTCTCAGAAGCCTCGGGACTGATTTAAGGGGAAGGCAAATATCCCCTCGGTTCCCACGGGTGTTTGAAAACGTGGACATTGGTGAAACATCAAATTCACTTGGCTTTTAAAGTAAAATAAGCAGGTTCTTCGGCCCATCCACAATAAGCTCTTATCTTGCTGGTTCCAATCAAGAGGCTGTCTGATTCCCACCCTCTGCCCGGCTCTCCAGCTGGGCTCCAGGAGGTGGCCGTGACATGGTACATTTCTGACCCACACGAATATCTGTTAGGAGTCCTCAGGCTCCCAGACCTTTGACCTAGAAATCCTACTGGCAAATCAGTCCCACAGAAATCATCTTAAATGGGGAAATGATTTGGAGACACAGATGTCTGTGGCCACGGAACTGTCAACTGAAAAGAGTAAAGAATAAACTAAGACCCGAGCAAGCAGTCCGCTACTACTAGAAGGGTGACGATTATGCGCGCATCCCAAACACGGGCTACCGCTGTCTACCAGCTGGAGATGTGGTCATGAAGTATGAAGAGGCCACACGCAATGAAAATCTACTCCGCAATAAAGCAGAACACCATTATGCTATTTGCATGAAAATGGACGGACCTGGAGAACATTATGTTGAGATGAGCCAGCTACAGAAAGTGAAAGCTCATGTTCTCTTCTATGTGGAAGCTATGGAGGAATTGGGATACCAGAGGGACCCTAGACGATGGAGAAGCCCCAGTGGGGTAATGGAGGGGGTCTCCAGGAGGGTAGTGGTGTGGTGGGCGGAGGGAGGGTCAATGAAGAAAAGGCTTTTGCTGAAGTTACAGACAGATGTGAAATTGCCGATGCCAATCTCATGTACGGGGGAGGGGCGGGGGTGGGGAAGGAGCCAGGGGAAGCCCAGCGAGGGCTGTAATGCACCCGTGTCCCTGTTACTCTGAACTACATTATGACGTGAGATTAAAATGCACCAGTAAAAGAGTGTCTCTAGAAGATGAAAGAGAAAAAGAAACTATATCTACACTAGCACAATTGCTGCCATATTAAAATCACACACCTCTGGAGTGTTTGGAATGTATTGACAGAATACGTTTAGAGCAAATGTGGGACCCTGGCACGAGTGTGTGCACCACAATCACAACGCAACAGGACAACCCCGTGCATTTTACAGTCCTGTAAGACTCTGGGACAAAACGCTAAAGTAGGTACATGTACACTGCGTAGTTATTTCTCCTCTTTCTTCCATCTTCAACTTTTGTGTAGTTTTCCTTATTGTTTTTTAAACAAGCATGTTATTTTATATGGGAGATTATTTAAATACAAGAAGAAATGAAACTCTAAAGTGAAAAATTTTATTCCCCTTGCTTATATTTTCTCTCAAATATAAAAGCTGGGGGCCAGCCGGGCGTGGTGGCGCACACTTGTAATCCCCGCGCTTGGGAGGTGGAGACAGGAGGATCGCACAGGTTCGAAGCCAGCCTCACTGGCTTAGGAGACCCTGTTTCCAAATTAAATATATATATATATACACATACACACACACACGCGCGCGTGTGTGTGTGTGTGTGTGTGTGTGTGTGTGTCTGTGTGTGTGTCTGGGAGTGTAGCCTGGAGGTAGAAGGGTTTCCAAGAACCCAAGTACCACCAAAAAAAAAAAAAAAAAAAAAAAAAAGCTGGGGGGGAGGGAGCAGAATAAAGGGGTTTCGTGAGAGCAGAAGAGACTGCTGAGATAATTTACTGGCTGAGTCCTGTGCATTCTGGGCCTGCTACTTTATTCTATGCAAATATGTAACTACAAGCGGAACTGCTGGTAAGATCCCCACCCCCGAAAGGCCTGGAGAGGCCCCAGCACAAGGAATAGGCATCAACCAGCCTTCTTAGTGAATCTGATCATCACCCTTAATCCTACTCAGAGATGGTTTCTTAAAAGGAGCTGGGACACTGAATTTACCATCAGACAAGAGTTTATATAGCTAAAAAAGAGAACATGGGCAATCGGGAGCTAAGGCAGGGAGACCTGGGTGCAGGTGGGGCTGGAGATGGAGCCCTTGGTCCACACACTTCACAGCTTAGACACATTACCAAGTCTCCTGGAGCCCTGATGTCCTCACATCAACAGGAGGAAGAATGGATGGTAAGAATAGGCGTGGTGGCTCACACCTGTAATTTCATGTAATGGGAAGGCTGAGCCAAGAGGATCGCAGGTTCAGGGCCAGCCACAACAACTTAGCAAGACTCTGCTTTCAAATAAAAAATAAAATAGGGCTGGGAGTATAGCTCAGAGCTAGAATGCCCCTGGGTTTAATTCCCAGTACCAAAGGAAAAGAAGAAAAAGAAAAAACGAATGTTCTGCAAGGAGGTTTAAATGAAGCAGCACGTGAAATGTGCCATAAATGGCAATTCATCATCTTCTCTGATTCCTAAAACTACCAACTCTTTCCTATGGCCCAGGTGCTAGACGAAGCTCTCTGCACGCTTCAACTCCAAGGATCCTTCTGAGATTTCTGTACTTCGCTCCCACTGGGAACATACTGTCATCGCCTCCTTCTTACCCCTGAGGACCCAGCGGCCCAGGGGTGGGTTAGACTGATACCAGAGCAGGAGCTGTCCTGGGCACCTTCGAAACCTTCCACCGCATGGAGAGCGCCGAAAGGAGGCACTTGCTAAAAAGCAATCCACGTAGAAAATCAAACTGCAGAGTCCAGACTGAGCCCAGAAGGCGCTCTTCCAAAATTTCAGATGCAAGTGCGCAGAGGCAAGAGGATCGCAGGTTTGAGGCCACGCTTAGCAGCTTAGTGAGATTCTTAACAATCTAGGGAGCTGGGCGTGGTGGCGCACGCTTGTAAGCCCCACGCTTGGGAGGCTGAGACAGGAGGATCGCACAGGTTCGAAGCCAGTCTCAGCTACTTAGTGAGGCTTTCAGCAACTTAGTGAGACCCTGTTTCCAAATAAAATATAAAAAAGGTATGGGAGTATAGCCCAGAGGTAGAAATCCTTTGGGTTCCACCCCCAGTACCACCAAAAAAAAAAAAAAAAAAAAAAACACACACACACACAAAACAATCTAGGGAGAGTCTCTTTCAAGACAAAAATTAAAAAGGGATGGAGATGTAGCTTGGGGGTAGAATGTCCCTGGGTTCATTGCCAATACCACATACACGCACGCGTGAACACACACAAAGAAATACAAGTATACATGTTGTGATCATAAGGAAAGAAGAGATCTGGACAGGGAGGGCATTAGGCTGGGAGGAAGACAGTGTAAAGCTTCCATTCTCCTTGTCCTTCTGATCATGTGTCTCTACTCGCAGCCTCTCCTATCCCCCAAAACTCAGGGGTCCCAGATTTGAAAAGAGTCAGCAGAGAGAAAAGGGTCTCAAAAATGTCACCCTGCTTGTCCCCACCCCGTTGATAAACCTCCTGGATAAACCCAGTTTTGTATGTGTGTCTCTCTCAAGGATTTATGTCTCATTTTCAATGGAATGCTACATTTATTTGGTCAGACCACAAAGAAAGCTTCTCATTATAAACTAGGAAATGTGTGGAAAGAGAATTATTTACCCAAGGCAGCACTCAATCAGTGTTGCCCGAATATTTATTTAGCCCACACACGGAGCGGTTGTGTTAATGTTTGCCAGAGAATGCAGCTTTATAAAGTAACTGGGTCAAAAAAGACAGCCTATCATTTTACAAATAACTTCAAAATGGCTTAAGTTACACAGCCGGGCTCACTCTGGTCTGTCTTTTCAAAACAATATCCAGAATTATGTCTCATAAAACACAGGTATTACAAAGTGGCTGTTTAGCCCATTAAAGAAAATGGAGAGTGAAATCTGAATTATTTCTACCCGAGGCAGAAGCAGACAGAGTTACCGAAATTGTGTTAGGCCAACGTGGCAATTCTTTAAGTCCGCGGGGCGGCTGGGCGAGAGGTTCCTGCACCCACGCTCTATTAGAGGATTGTATTTGTCAGCCAGCCATGACCGGAATTCCATTTCTCAGCCCCAAATCTAGTGTAGCTACGAAGAATTTACCCAAAACGTTTGCTTTGGGTTTATTAGCAGCATCTATCAGCCTCAAAAAGCTTTGGGAGAAGCCGGGTGCCAGTGGTGCATGCTCAGAATATCAGTACTTGGGAGGCTGAGACAGGAGGATCACAGGTTCAAGGTCAACCTCAACAACTTAATGAGGACCCGCAGTAACTTAACAAGACCCTGTTTCAAAATAAAAATAAAAATAAAAATATAAAAACAACAAGGTTGTATAGCTCAGAGGGAGAATACCCCTATATCCAAGCCTTGGCACCAGACACAAAAGAGGTAATATTCTAGGTTCTGTTTGGGTATGAACAAGGGGTGCAGATACACTTGACCCACTTCACCCAGACTTAGAAGTTTGTCTCCACTGGCAGTGTTCCCCTCCTCGTCCCTGCTGCCAGGGCCTCATGGCCATGACCTTGAGAATGTCTCACTGCAGGTATCCTGTCACCCTGCACAGTAAACGAGAAAGTGACAACAAGGACCCCCAAGTGCCGGGGCAGCCAAATCCCTAAGGCCTCCAGTGACAGAGAGAAGACAGGGATGCAGGCCAGCCTTAGGGCCTGTGGGCCCACTGACGCCAACCCAACAGTCCCACAGCATGAACACACAGTATTCCCTCTGGGCCTGTTCTCCATCACAGCTCAGGCTGAAGGAGACTCTCCATTCCTCCTGGCTCCAGGAGGGTGAGCCTGCCTCTTCTGCCCTCCCCGCAGGGAAGGGGATGTCACCTTCCCCACCTCGCCTAGTGTCCAGCAAGGGCCACCCTGCAGCTAGACCCCAAGATTCCATATTGTTGTCCTTGGTCTCACTGGGCTAGGGCTGGGGGACCCGGGAGAGAAACAGAGTCCAGGCCAAGGCAGGACGCAGCCCTACACCCTGGGTGCTTTGGGGACAATACATACACGGCAGCTGGGATCGAAAGGGGACGTGTGGCCCACTGAGTCAGGCTGCCCTGGCGTCTCATATGCAAAGGGAGTCCATGATACAGAAAGGCAGTGCAAATCTGCAGGCCTTTGGTACAACCGCGGCTCCCACCTGGCCCCCTGGGGACAGATGTGCTTCTGTCCCTAACCCCTCGGAGTTATAAAGGTAAATTGGCACATAGGCTGCATCTCATGAAATACCACCAGTGGGGTTAGGAGTAATGTCACATCTTGGTGAAAACATGAATTTGAGTAGTAGAGGAAAGAAACAGGAACAACAGAGTCCCCGGTCGTCTAAGGTCAAGTTTCAGCACCAAATGAATCTGCTGCAAATTCACCAAAAGAGAATTAAGAAGAAAAAAAAAGAAATGTTTTTCAGAGCACTTTGGACTTTAAAATGGCAAAAAAAGAAACTGCAGATGGGTATTTACAAGCCTGAGTGGAAAAACTTCCTTGACTCAGACAGCCTTATCCCTGGGGGGAAGGTGTGGAGCTGAGACCAGAGTTGAGACTTGCAGGGTTTAGGCCGGCCCCTCCTGCTCTGACCGGTGCCAACATTTATCAATTTTGTAAACCAAGCTTCCCCCAAAGGAGTTGGTTTAATGAAAGAATTTGGGAGCTACAAAAAGACTGAAAATCATTGCTGTATGTCAGGGGTTGGCAAACTTCTTTTTGTAGAGGGCCAGATAGTAAATAATTTAGGTTTTGTGGACCAAGGGGCCAAACCAAGGCTATTGTGTAGGTACTTCTATGACAAGAGAAGAAAACAGACCCCTGCAAATGTCTTATTGATAAAAAAAGCAACACTTTATTAATAGACACTGTAACATGAACTCAAGATAATTTCTGTGTGTCAGGAAATCATACTCCCTTCTTGATTTTTTTTTTCTTAGCGTTTAAAAAGGTAAAAAACTGTTCTTAGCTTGCAAGCTGTACTCAAAGACAGACAGGCTGTATTTGACCTGTGGGCAATAGTGTGTGTCCCCTGATCTGGGACATCCCAGGTCAAGCAAGGTCGTGTCCCGAAACGAGACCTATTGGTGATCTCCCACAGGGACCAAGAGAAAATCATGGCTGGATCAGCAGGATACAAACCTGGCAGCCCCTAAGACAGACACGCCTTGCCTTCAACTTAAAAGCCATTCAGGAGGCAACTGTTTTCTATTCAATTTTTCAAAACCTACATACCAAATGTGGTATGAGGCATAACTTTGCAAAATTATCCCCCTTAAACAAACACTCCCTTTCAAAAAGTTACATATAAAAAAAAAAAAAAGAACATTTTTACCTCTCTAAAATTGGAATCATAGTATGGCAAATAGGCTATAAACTTCTAATTTGTGTTACACATTTCCAGTGGTTGCTACCATTAATCTGAATCATATTAGCAAAATGCTCACTGCACATAAATCAATCAGATTCTAAATCATCTTTGCAACCCTTGAGCACCTACCATGAAGCTGAATAACTCAGGCAGGAGCGCACATACCACCATCGGGGGACAGTCCATCCATGTGCAAATTCCAGGAATCTGACCCCCTGTTAACTATTAAAGAGTATTCTCGCCTTTTGATGTATAAATTTCACAGCATACTCATATCTTATCCTACTTGAACCAAGAATATATACCAGAATACACACCAACAGATTAAACAAACCATAAATCAACATTGCAAGCCATCCCCCGCCCCCCCCCAGGAAGGTTGGAAATGATTACATAGAAGCTTATGTGCGTGAACTACTCAAAAGCAAATCCTGTGTTTAAAATGGCAAGGTTAAGGTGTTTCTAACATGAACCAGGAAAACTATAATATGACCTTGAGAGTTCTGAACACATCAGCTGAGAAATCAAGGTAAGGTCAGCCTGAAAAAACAAAGCACCCCAAAAATGCCCGTCCTCCAGGTTCCTTGGGCCTGCACTGGCTTCTCCCATCCTTTAAGTGTGTATGGAGCTCAGGAAATTGATGGCTCAGCTCTCACTCTGCACCTTTTATTGTTCATACACATGACATCATCAATACTTTCAGCAACCATGCAAAGAAGCTATTTGTGTCTCTATTGGACAGACGAGGAAGCCGAAGTATAGGATTTCAATTAAATTGCCCAAGTCACAAGGTCAGTTTCAAAGCTTGTGATTTTTATATGCTAGAGTGTAGTCAGAGCTTGGCAAATTATGGCCCATGGGCCAAATGGGGCCTGCTCCCTGTTCTACAAATAAAGTTTTAGCAGAACACAACCATTCACTTAAATATGGTCTGTGATTGCATTCATCTCTAGGAATAGAGTTGAGTATTTGCCAATAGGGACCACAGAGCCCACAGAGCCAAAAATATTTTTTATCCAAGCCAGTAGATAAAAAAAAAAGTCATGGTCTAGCTCCCCATGGGTACTAACCACACAGTGCCCTCTGTTGGGAACAAGCAGACACAGGCTAAATCTCTGGCCAGCATCATGGCCATAGGTGGCTCTGTGACCTCCACACACACCCATCACCTTGGCCATGCTGGCTGTGGGAGAAGGCTTTCCAGGAGGAGGCCTGACTGAAGAGCTTTGTCCAAACGACACAAGGTAACTACACCCATCTATCAGATTCACTTCCTTGGAGAATCCGGAGGAGGCTATAGAATCCAGAAGGAGAAGCCAAAAGGCACATGGAAGGACACAGATCAGCTCAGCCACACTGACGGTGCAGACAGAGCTCGAGGCCAGGCCTGGTGTGGGGGATCTTCTAGCTTGCATCCCTATCACCCTTGGGTATCCTCAGCACAGAGCATCGGGGGTGCACTTCCACTCCCGGCCACCAGGGGCTCAGGAGAGCTGGGTGTCAGGCTCAGTACCTAGACCAGACCCAGACCCCAAGGACCAAACCTTGGCATAGCAAGGCACCCTCTCCTCCAGGGCAAAAAGGGCCAAAGGAATCAAAATCGACCCATAACCGACAAATACAGCCAGATTGGATCTTAATATATTGAGCCGCTTGAAGGAAGAAGGAAGCCAAGGCCCACTTCTCTAAAATAGCATTAACAAATACTTTACAACACTTTGAAATAAACTTGATTATTTATGACATTTCCCTGCATTATCAACATCATCATGTGTGTATGTGTGTGTGTTTCCATTTTAAAGCCAGCAGATGGAGGCGAGGGGATTTCTTTTCCTCCCCTCAATCCTACGTTTAAGAAAAGGACCCACTGTTGTAAGTTTTCAAGACCACCCAGCAGGAAATTAGAAGTTGGGCTTTTATCCTAATCCCCTAGTTAAAAAGAATGAAAGGAAGAAAGAAAATCCATATCCAAGATCCTGCAATATCAACTTAATCAGTTTTTTTAAGTTAAATTTGATTTTTAAATCCCTTAGGTGATGAGACTTGTGGGTTTTTTATCATTTTAGTTCTATTTTTAAAATATAGGCCTGCCTGTGGTTCTTTTTCCAAAATCAATCAAACAGAAGGTGAATTATGGCCGATGCATAATAAAATGAGAGTTACCTTTGGACTTGAGAGAATTATTAGCATTTTGGTTCAATGGGCTCTTAGTTCTTCAAAACCAAAAATATCTTATCAAGTCCAGGACTTCTCAAAATATTCGCGGTTCAAAGATTGCTCTTTTACAATGCTTTTAAAATTAACAGGGCATAATGGAATGGGAACCTTGCTGCTAAGTAACATATAAACCCTACAGAGATGCACAGAGACAGGGCTGCCCCGGCCAGCACTTTGGTAAATCCAAGGCCCGCCTAGCACACGCATGTGAACTTCTCACGACCCTCAAGCACACTCTTATGATATATCACAAATACCATAAAGCAGCCTTGTAATTACAGGAAAAAATTGATTTTAAAAGGCCTGTATCAAAATTAATAGTCGTAAAAATATAATAACCTAGACCAGAGACGTTAGGGATTGGGCCACTTTTAACATTATATCTCAAATTTATAAAGGCTGTATATTAGTTAGCCTTCAGAAACGTTTTGTGCAGTAAGACTTATTACATAATACAGTTATTAAAAATGAGCTTCACCACACACATACACCATTCAAGACTAAAATCAGTAAGTTCCCCTTATTAATTTTTTTGGGGTGGTATTGGGGATTGAACCCAGAGGCAATCTACTTTTAAGCTATACCCCCATTTTATTTTATTTTTTATTTTGAAACAGGGCCTCACAAGGTTGCCGAGGCTGGCTGCAAATCTGTGATCCTCCTGTCTCAGCCTCCCAACTACTGAGATTACAAGCGTCACCACCACGCCTGGCCCCTTTTATAATTAAGATGCTGATTCCAGGGCACATCTTCAGATTCTCTGGTTTAGAGTGGTAGGGAGCCTGAATCTGCCATAATACCAGGAGGAAAACCAGTTACATGCATTCCTCCAGGACCAGAACCAGGGAGTCTTTTCCCCCAAGTAAGCAACCAGCGTTAAGCCCCGAGGAGAAAAAAACATGGCATATTTGGGTGAAATCAAAGCATACCACAGGATGAAAACTGAATCATCAAGGGCAGATGTTTTAAATCCTTGGTTAAGCTGGTATATGCATAAGGGAACCCTTTGATGGAAAATAAAGCTAAACCTTAGTCTGATAAGACACCATAGCACATGAAAAATTGTCCTTGTCTGTCTATGGTTAACAATAATGTACGATACACACTTACAATGTTGATAAAAAAAGCATAGATCTCATGTTCAAAGTCCCTGCCACAACAAAACAAAAGATTTTAACCAGGCGTGTTGGCACATGCCTGTAATCCCGGTACTTGGGAGGCCGACGTGGGAGGATCACAGGTTTGTGATCAGCCTCCGCAGCTCTCAGCAACCTGGAGAGATCCTGATTCCAAACAAAAAGTAGCTTGCAGGGCTCAGGGTATAGCTTGCAAGAAGAATGCTCCTGGGTTCAACCCTCAGCATCACGCATACACACACAAAAAAAATGAATTAAAAATTTGTCATCTATGTGGCTTTTATGATTGGAAGAGGTGTTATCTTGAACAGAGAAGGAGGAATAAATCTGTGCAACTGTATAATGTTAGTTAGCCATACTGGCCTGTTAACAATGTTTTTAGAACATTTTAGATACATGGTAATAGCAAGAAAATCTATGTCCAGTGCTTGGCTTTGAATCTGCGCTGGTTCCAACAGAAGCAACCAATTTTATCCACAATAATGAATATTTGTTTCTTAGCCTTCATTCCACAAGCCTCCAAGAGAGCGCTGCAAACAAAGACAAGTCATTTCAAAACAAGCACAGGTACTCATTTCTTCTGAACGTCTTAATAAATGGTAGAAAGGGAGAATCTGACTTGAGAAGCAATTTCCATTGTTTTGGTGGTTTTACAAATCTCATTCCAGCTTTAAAAGAGCCTTCATTAGGAAAAAAAGAGATCCAAAGATGGAAAGATCAATTTCACTGCCCCCATTAAAAAACAACAACAAAAAATTACTTCCTAAGAGATAATCTCCAAGTTTCACAGATTTCTAAAGATAGTTTTTTTATTATTATTTTTACCCAAAATCTCTAGAAATAAAGATTTCTCCCCAACAGGGAGCTCCTTTTTATGAAAGCCTTATCTCCCAAGATTCACCTCTGCAGATCGCTGGCTGCAAAAGAAGGGAGAAGCTGGAGTAACAAGTCCACCAGTGTTGGGGCAAGGGCATCAGTCAAACTTCAAGCGAGGGAGGGTGGGAAATGATCTCACAACAGAGCTTCTGTCTATAAATTTAAGAAAACGACCTCACATAGAAACTCCTTAGAGGTCCATCCTTCTGCCATAATCGAATGAACAAACGTGTTAATCCTGAACCCAATTGCTCTGGTGAAACTTCTGCTGTAAAGGACAGAAATTCTTCATTTGTAAGTTTCAAACTCTAGTGATTTTAAGAAAAGTGACTTTTTAGGCTATGGCGTGAAATCTTGCATTCACTTTTTTTTGGAAGTAATGAGGATCAAATCCAGGATCATTCAACCTCTGAACAGTACCCTCAGTCTTATTTTATACTTTGGTTTGAAACGGGGTCTCGCTAAATTGCCGAGGCTAATCTCAAACCTCCCATTCTCCTATCTCAGCCTCTTAGGTACTGGGATTACAGGCGTGTGCCACCACATCCAGCTTTGTTTGTCTTGAAGTATACTAATTTGCACCTTTTACTATTTGATATATACTGCTAAAATTGTGTAGCTCCCAACAGAATATAAATTAAATAATAATCAACACTGTCTTATCCACAGGTATACCCCTTGGACTTTAGTACCAAGGCCTAACTCAGAGTAGGCACTCAAGCCTTAGTGAATGATTGACTAAATAAGATAAAATCTATATGGTGGATAGGGAAAAAAAAAAAATCAAAGTTTGGGCCTCTTTAAAAATTGACATGTTTTAGCCAGGCATGGTGGAACCCATCTGTAATCCCAGTACTTGGGAGGCTAAGAAAAGTGGACCACAGATTTGAGGACAGTCTGAAAAACTCGGTGAGACTCCCAGAAATTTAGCAAGAGCCTATGTTTTATTTATAGAAAATAAAATAAAATAAAGCTGGGGTATGCTCAGTGGTAGCATGCCCCTGGGTTCAATCCCCACTATCACACACAACACGCACACAAAATGGCATATCTTGCTATCTGGGCAAATTTGAAGGGGAACCTAGGAACAATTGCAAAAGCAGCAGGCCCAGTCCCACCCCCTGGATTTCTCTGAATCAGCTACTCCTGAAGTTTGCACCGTGCTCTGCTCAGCCAATGGCAATTTCAGGAGAGAAGCGATTGATAATAATTACATTTTCTGCCTCCTCTTGGGTTATGAATTTATCATGATGTGCAAGTCGAGACACTCTGATGCCACGTTAACCATGATAAACACCATCAAGACGAAAAAGAAACTAAATTTAAGCATTTAGATTCTGCGAGGGAGTTTATTAAGCAGATTAACCAAGACGAGGCAGAGCTCCATGATTATGGAAAGCGGGCAGCAGCCGTGCGGGCCGGCTATTTTTTGATGGTCACCTGAGAGCAGATTTCAAATGCCCTCATTTCTGCAGGTACATTATCATGTGTTTTATTGTTATTCACGGCTGCACGCTGATTAATTTGTATTCAGAAATTCTAAGTGGGAAATGTGCAATGCATAGTTAAGATACTTTTTTTTTTAAGAACACAGTGAAAATGGCCAAACTGCATCTCATCAGTAACTCTTGCTCAACTGGTGAGCAAAATAAAAGAAAAAAGTTTTCAAAAGGATTTGAAAGAGTTTAATTTGGGGAAAAAACAACAACAACTAGAGTCAGGGTGGCACCTGCCTATAATCATAGCACGTGGGAGACTGAGACAGGATGATCGCAGGTTCAACGCCAGCCTCGGGAACTTAGTGAGGTCCCTCAGCAACTTAGCCAGACCCTGTTTCAAAATAAAAAATAAAATATGGCTGGAGGTGTAGCTCAGAGGCAGAATGCCTCTGAGTTCAACCTTCAGTACAGAAAAAGAAAAAAAAGAAAGAAGGAAGAAAGAAAAACTTGCAAAAGGAAGCCCCATTCCTCCATCCATTCCTTAAAAAAATAAAAAAAAAGACACAAAGTCTGAGTCTAAACCAAACAAAGGGAGCAATTGGGTGATGCCAGGCTGCCAGGTTCATCAATACTGTCAGTCCATGTCCCTGCCTTCCTGCTCCCTGGGTGTTTCCAGTAAAACCCAGAATCCTGATCAAGGGCTCTACCAAGGGACCGTGCACCAGAGTCGGTGCTTAAGCAGGGGATAAGAACACCTGCTAAACTCTCTGCCTAAATGCAATCAAGGGAGGTTCTTAAGAGCTCTGAACCAGCTCTCATTTTCTGCACTAAGGAGATAAGGAGTGGCGTGGATAATCTAAACGGGTGGAAAATAGATATCACTGGCCTGAGAACACACGTTCTGGGAGGGGTTCCCCTCCATTAGCCCCCCAGTGCATGCCCTGGCAGACTTATCTCCCTGATCATGCCTCCTCGGCTCAAAGTAAATTTGCATTCTCTTTCATTGGAACCTTAGAAGTGAAGCTGAGACCATGCTTCCAAGCTGGAGAAAACAACTTTGCCCTTTGAAAGCTTTTGCAAATCATCCACTTGGGTAAGAGTTACTCGGCGTCGGCAGTGTTCTCCCTGCAAGGTCTTATCAACCACTTAAGTTAACTTGAAGATGCAGGAAGAGCGTTCTGCTACCAGGCAAACAGATTCATGACTGTTATTTGACTGCAATAGTCACAAATAATTTCCTCAGCTTAAAACTCCTAATTGCTAAGCCACACATGTTTGCACATGTCTACAATTCCAGTGACTCGGGAGGCTAAGGCGGAAGGATCTTAAGTTGGAGACCAGCCTGGGCAACTTCACAGAAGCTTATCTCGAATAAAAACAAAATGTACAAAGGGCTGGGGATGTATCTCAGAGGTAGAGCACTCCTCCGTTCAATCCCTAGTACCACCAAAAAAATAAAAAATAAATCCTAAATGCATTCCCAGGCTGGCTGCCATAAACACAGCCCAACCAAATAACACACCAGTCAAATGTCCCATGCGTCCTGTTACCATTCATTTCTAGCAGAGACACCATGGACACTGCTTTTACATGTTCATTGGTTCAACCCCAAACATAGCTTCAGACATTCCCACCAGGCATCACACCATGATTCAAAATATTTGCCCTCTCCTTCCTTGCTACTATATAGCAGAAGGACTGAGAAGGACTATACACTATAAAAGTTAAAGAAAGATGCAGATTCTGTTGTTAGGAACAAAACACTCCTTATAGCTTAAATAAGACTCAGAGGATGAGACTGTCTGTGTAAATGCCCCCCCCCAAAAAAGATGCCAGCCACATTTGATGGTTCACGGTGGTAGATCTCAGTATTTGGGGGCTGAGACAGGAAGATCCGGGTTCGTGGCCAGCCCCAGTTACTTAGTGAGGCCCTTTGCAACTCAGTGAGCCCCTGTTTCAAAGAAAATAGTAAAAAAGTCCGGCTGGGTGTGTAGCTCGAAGCAGAATGGCCCCAGGTTCCATCCCCAGTACCAAAGGTGGGGGAAAAAGGTGCCTGTTGAGAAAACCACAGAGACATCAGGAACCGAAACTCCTTTCTCCTCAAAATTCTGGCTCCAGATTCTGGAAATGCACACAAAATCCTAAGCAGTTCATTTCATTAATTAAAAAAAATTACAGAAAAAAAGACTAAACTTCTAGCCAGGCATGGTCGCACACAGTTGTAATTCCAGTACTTAGGGGGCTGAAATAGTAGGATAACAGATTTGTGGACAGCCTTAGTTACTTAGTGAGGCCCTCCACAACTTAGTGAGACCATATTTCAAAATAGAAGATAAAAAATAGGGCTGAGGACATAGCTTTGAGGTAGATGTCCCTGGGTTCAACCCCCCCGTACTGCAAAAAAAAAAAAAAAAAAAAAAAAGAAGAAGAAGAAAAAGAAAAATGATTAGATTTCTAAGGGCCCAGAGAGGTTAAAACAATGGCAATAAAAGGTAAGACCCCTTTCTTGAATTAAAAAGAAAACATTTGAGGTGTTGTTGTTGTTGTTGTTGTTGTTGTTGAGCCATTTGGTCAAGAATCAAGAATTCCGGGTTCTAGTCCTAATTCTTCATGTTCCTCTGAAACATGATTATGGGAATGTTTTTAAAGTATTAACACTCTCATCCTTTTTGCAATAGAGAATTAGTATTTATCTCTGCTCGATATCAGATTCCAACAGAACTGGCTAAGCAGATATTCCATCCCGTGTTAGGAGAAGCCATAGACAGCATGGTGGCATGCTGGTACCAGAGTTCAATGGCTGGCATCTGAGTGCAACCAACCCTGGTAAAATTCTGGCTGACAAATGATTCAGGTATAAGAAAGCTGAGTACAAATCCAGCGACCCAGGAGATGCTGGCGAGATCTGACTTCCTACCTAAGGACCGCAATTAATTCAAGGTACTTGAGTGGCAGGTTAGGGACACTTGGCATAAAAGCCATGACAGCCCACCCTCCTAGAACACTTTCCAGGCCTCTGGTAAGGAGAAGGAAAGGATAAATAAGTGACCTGCCAGCAGATGTCGAAATAAGGAAGGATGAAACTTGAGTGTTATACTTGCCGACTAGTGATGCTTTTATTTTTTTTAAAAAAAGGTTTAATTTTAAAAGTCCCAAAGTATAAATTTTGAGGTCATCTGCAATCCAGATGTATCTAAGAGAACTTGCTTCTCATAGATGGATGTACATGTCTGCTGGGGGAAAATGTGTGCACATGTAACACCATCTCCTTTCTGCACCTGCTTCCCACCCAGCAGATATACTCTTGCAGGTACCTACACACCTGGACCTGGAGTGACCTTTTTGTGTGCTGTAACCTGCCCCCTCTTCATGCAAAGCCCGGATGACATGGGCCCCTGGTATCTGGGACTCTGTCCTCTAGCTCCCTCGGGCAGGACTGTCCCCATGGCCCTATGCAGGGAGGGCCAAGAGTCTCTTTGCCAGAGAGATGTTCCTTAGGCCATGCAGGTGTGGTGTCCTGGTGACATCTTGTGGTGAAACAATATAGAGAAGTCTAAATTCTACCCATAGCTGCTTCAGGTAAAAAGAAGAGAGAGAGAGAGAGAGAGAGAGAGAGAGAGAGAGAGAGAGAGAGAGAGAGAGAGAGAGGAGAGAAAAACAGATGAGAAAAAGAAAAAGCAAGCAAGCACTTGATTTGACTCTATTTATGTTGCTTGTGTTTCTACCTAAGAAACCCGGCACTTTTCCCCTTTCATCTCTGGAGGACACAATTTTAAGGTTCACACTCAAGGGGCATCTGTTGGGGTCCAGTGAACACACACAGTTAGCCACAATTCACAGCAAACATTTTCTAATACACAAGGCGCAAGAAAGCAGTGATACCCATGAAAATCCTAGACACGCTGGAGGAGACGGAAGGGCTCCATCTCCCATCGGCCACTTGTGTCCCAACGACTGGTACATAAATAGGGGTTGGGGGAAGGAGCCCAGCAGAGACGCAAAAATCATCAGCTAACAGGCGCCTGGATCCTGGAGCTCCCTGAAATAGAACCTGGGCTCAGATGCGTGAAATTTCCACCAGGTTTGTGTGCAAAGTTCTTCTTATGTAACTACGACTCCTAAAGGAGTTAATTTGCGTGAAATCAACCTGGGGATACTTATCTTCCTGGAGTCAAAGACAAATAAGAGACAGGTGGATATTTCAACATACAAAGGATACTATGACAATATTAAAAACCTTACTGGTGGTGTTTGCAAAGAAAAGAGCACTGTGGCGAAGGAGCTAACAACAACAAAAATAAAATAAAATAAAAAATAAGAACATTGTGTACTAAAGAAGGCCCGGGGAGCCGGCATCCGTGTTGGCATAAACGCCTCTTTGTAAATAAAGTCGCTTGTTTTTAAACCTTTAGAAGGCAAAGGAGGTGCGTACACTGGAAAGAAAACGAAGATGCCTTTGTGAACCCCTTATGTCTGACAACGGCGCTCAGCAGATTGGCCTGGCCAGGGCAAGCGCGCTTCCCACGTATAACACCGAACGCACACTGCTGTTAAGTATGCCGGCCGGGACCAGCAGGGACCCTGTGCAGCCAGGCCCAGCCCTCATTACCGATGCAGTGTGGCTGTAAATGAGACCAGATGCACGCATTTGTTATCTGTTATTGTCCACAAGAGTAGCAGCCCAGCGGCAGGGCTGGGCTTATACAAGAAAAGTCACAGGATATTAAGGAGGAATAGGAAAGGAAAGAAAAGGAAAAAAAAAAAAAAAAAAGCATGTTTGTTCCAGTAAGTTTCTAGGCAGTTCGAAGCAGAGAGTACTGTTGAGCGTTTTCTAGCAGATTACGCATTCCTGAGAATGCTGAGATCTTAAACATAAGATCGAGGCTGGGAGATTAGTGGGGATTTCCAATGTTAGGCACCCTTCTCTTCTTGATGGCTAAGGGAGCTGCGGGTCTGGCTCCATCTGCAAATGCAGAATGAGAGCATCTCCCCCCCCATGGGGCCCGGCTTTGAGAAGTGGAGAATATTCGCCTCTAACCTAGCATGTCTGAAGAATATGCAGATATTGCCGAAAAATAGATAATTGAGCAGTATATGTTTTCGTTCACAGAAGTGAGACTAAATGTTAAGTTTTATTTTATTTTGCTTTGCTTTGTTGTTGTTGGGTTTTTAGAAGCAGAGGTAACCGTAATGGCAGCGCTACAATGATTTTTTGAAGTCTTGGATGGGGGGAAAAAAGACTACACATTATTTAGAGTATTGGAATGGAATCAAATGATAAAGAGAAAAGCAGAAAATAGAATATAATTCAAAGAGACATGGTATGTAGAAACCAAGAGAAAAAAATACCAAAAAAAATGGGATGCCAAGGCTTTTACATTTCAATTCCAAGTTTTATGCGATAAACAGAGATATAGTGACTAAACAGGAAAAAGCTTCCTAGTCAGCCCAGGTGTCTATACTGGGGAAGGAATAAATAATTGTAATAACTATTGTCGGGACTGGGGACTTATTATCTGGAGCAAAGAAGCTGGATTCTTACCCTATTCCTTATTGCAAAACAATTCTCAATGAATTAAATGATTTCAAGGTCAAACACAGGACAGTTTCACCAAGAAGACAGAAATACACTTATTGTGAGGATGGGGGGGGGATTTTTAAGGCAGAGTAACTAAAACAGAAAGGGTAGAGTAGATTAAACATAGAATTAAAAGGAAAAAAATACCCATGAGCTAGTTCGTACCTGCAATATTCATAAGGAAAGGTTGATATCCTTAACATTTAAACAGTACTTAGATACATAAAAATTCTTCTCATTCATAAAGAAACCAGGAGAGAAATCTGCCAAAGGAGATGGACGGGCCATCTGCAAAACAGAAAACTGTTAATAAGTCCATAAAGAACGTTTGGCTAATAACGAAGCAAACACACTGGAAAATTAGCTCCCACCTTTGTCTTAATAACTCAGCTTTGGAAAACATGACTTGTTAGGAGGGAAGACACAGAGAAGCAGCTGCCCAGTCTTTCAAGAGGGCAATTTAGCAATTTATCTCAAAGCCCGCAGCTAATCTCACTCTTGAACAAGCACTTCCAGGCACACGGAGGAATTGCTCGCTGGCGTGTGCTACGGAGAGCATGCATGGCAATTCCATTTACAACAGAGAAAACCGTAAATATCCTGCATCTCCAGCGTTAAGGGATTGGTTAAATAAACTATGACCCACTCGCCCCTGAGGACATGGGGCGGCTATTGGATATGATGCTACTGAAAGACTTAGTAGCATGGAAATACTATTCAATGAAAGGAGGCAGTTTCTAGGGCTAGTCTATTTTCTTTTGTGTGTGTGTGCGTGGCCTGCCCACTTTAAAAATTTTCAAGGAGCTATATATGTATATTATGGTATCAGAAGTTATACTTTTGAAACGAGTGTCCCAAAATGACTTGTCCTACTCAACAGAGAAGGGGAAATAATGTGGGAGACATTTCTGGACCCTTCCCCTCTGCTCATGAACCGTGGGCGCAGTCACTGAATCCACTGAGGACTCAACAGGGATAAACATGTCTATGCTCAGACATCCAGAAGAGGCTAGCAGTGACAATTCTGCAAATAACATACTCTCTCTGGACACGTAAAGGCTATTGCGTAGTTGTTGTTTTGGAAACCGCTGTCCTGCTAGCATGAGAAAATCACCTCCCAGCTCCATGACAAATGAATCCCTTTGGCTGGGATCAGACGCCATTGCCCTATCCCCGGGATGAACCTGAACACCCTGTCCTTTGGAAATGTGGGCTGGGAACTCAAGGAGTGGTCCCTGCTCCTGTCTCCCAGATCCTATTTTGCACTGCTGGGCACTCTGACCCCTTTGCAAGTCCCCCATCTCCCTCATCCTCCACTGAACCCCACACCATCTGCCATCACCTTCCACAGGACCAACTCAAACACCCTCGTGCTGGCTGCCCCAAACTCCTGTGGACTGGCCTACGCATCCCTGGCACTCTTCTCTGCCCTATTAATGCTTTGAGGTCGAATACCCATAAATGCAAAAGCAGACAGTCCACACCAATGCAGGTTTTCTTGGCCTTGGTGCTGCTGACTTCGGCGACCAGGCGACAGTGTGCCACAGGGTCTGCCTTGTGTACTGAAGGGCTCTTTACAGCGGCCCTGTAATGCCAGTTCTCCCCTGCGCTGCCATCCTCCCCTGTGATGTGTCAACCAAATGAATCCAGACATTGCCAAATGACCCCTTGGGATGGGGGACAGGGTGTCAAATTGGCCCTGGTTGAGCATCACTGCACACGGCGAGAAAGGCACAATTTTCTTATTCTGATGGACGCGGCGTACAAGCAGCAGGTGCTGGAATCAAATAAACGATCGTCTCAGGCAAACTTCTTGGTTGGCAGGAAGTCCGCGCCAGAGCCTCGACTTGAGTCCCCTGAGACTGAACAAGGGGACTGACAGGGAGAGCCTCCTCCCTCCCCCCTTGGCTGCAGGGGAGGAGAGGATGGGCCCCCAAACCCGGGGCCTGTTTGCACCTCCGCCCAGAGCATAGTTCTGGAAGAACTACGCCTTGCGCGTGGAGATCTTTTGTGAGATTACTTATCTCTTGCGCGTGTCACTTTTTCAGCACCATAAAACTGAAATACTTGAAATAGATGTCACTACATTTGTCACGAACTGACATGGCCAATTAATATTACAAATTCACCATGGAGAAACGCTTCCAGCTCCCAAGGTGAAAACTGCTGAACATCACAATTCCGCCTTGTAACAATGGGCCGACCTCGCCAGGGCTATAAATATGACGCGGTACAGACTGATTAAATGGTAAAATAAAAAAAAAAAAATAAGTGCTGCTCGCTGGGCGTCTCTCTCCAGGGTTGACACCTGCGCTGTGCTGAAAGTTAACAGGTACCCCCGGTGTCTTGGCTACAAAATGCTTCTTTCTTTCTTTTTTTGTTTCACTTTTTCTTCAGAAAAAAAGTTGACGGCCCCATGTATGTCACTTTTTTTTCCCCACCCTTACAGCTACCAATTGGCACACTCGTTATATGACAGGAAGGACTCTAGACGCAGGTTACCCAAAGTTATCTCGCTATCTAGCTCGTGGGGCTTTCCCTTTGCCTTGCTTGTCTTTCATTTCCCTTCTTTCTTTTTCTTCTTCTATTAAGAAGATTTTTGCTTCTAATGAAGCTCAGCTGGGCCCGTGGCCCTGAAGAAAAACACTTTAGTAATGAGCTGGACAATACGTGGCCTCCCTCGAACTTCCCGGGAGACAGCTTCGCCCTTCTCGGCCCCCTGGGATTCTGCAGCTTCTCTGCGGTGGCCATCTTTGTGATCAAGCAGAGGAAAGCCGTTGTTCACCACTCGTGCGGTGATCTCTGGCGATGGGGCTGCGCTGCCGAGTGGGGGTGGACCTGTGAAGTGAATTCCACAGGATGTTCCGGGGAGCTCAAAAGCTCCCGAGTTTCTTTCTCGGCAGGAGTTTTAAGTTCCGGTCCTGTGGCATCATTCACTGGGCTTAGGAGACAGACAGCATTAAAGAAAGAGATTATGTATTAAGGAGAATAACTAAGGGCCCATAAATTACCCGGACAGAATGAGCCAAGTCTGCTTTGAAATAAGTTTCTGGAGGAAGGTGAGACCTCGTGTGTATGAGTGTATGAAATGAGAGAGAAATGTGTCAAAAACAAATTACAAATCTTCCAAATACAGGGTTACACATGACTGAATGGTAATAATCACACATCAGTCAAACACAAAGTGTGTGTTATGTCTTGCATTTCTTCAGAGGGAGTTAGCTCTTGGGCCATTAGTTAGCAGCCTCCAGCCCAGACACCCAAGATGAGAAAGACGTGGGGCCCTGGTCCTGCCACCATCCTCGGCCAGTGTGTGATGCGTTTGCCCCTCTACCTTCCTCTCCCTCCCCTTATGGCACTCAAAATACATTCCGAAGGAAGAAGAAACCTTTGGAAGGAAAATATCCACATCTCCACTCAGATTTTACCACTGATGTAAATAGGAGATCGCTTTCCTCAATGTATACTTAATTAAGGTGATTTTCTTACAACTCTTCTACATCACACACACACACACACACACACACACACAGAGCTATAAAAATTTTGTGCCTATTCTTTTCTTTTACATGATTTCCCTTCTTCTCCATCTCTGAATAATGGAATCGTCCTACCTCTCCCTAGAAAGGACAGTTTACGCCAATACAAATAAAAATTACAGAAAACATATAAAAAAATCCCACTAAACCCTTTAATTTCTAACTTTCCAAGTAGGTGAATTAATACAGGAGACATTTTCGAGATTTATTTTCCTTAAGCTCCAACGGTAAGAGTGTTTCAAAGTCATTCTCAAAGCTCTGGAGATTTTAAATATCCAAATGAACCGCGCTTAGCTCCGTGGCGTGATATATAATAAAGCCTATTCCAGGATTCATCTACTTAGAGATATATGGAACACTTGGATAAGAGAAAAAGAAATTAAAGAATCTAAACATACTCAGATCGGATGGTTCAAAAATCTGAATAGAGGTTTCTTTGTTTCAAGTAGTAAACTCAAGCTTCTTGGTGGATATTTTAAATCTTAATTTTAGAATGAACTCTCCCAAAATTATTGGAGTAAATATTAGATTTAAAAAAAAAAAACGATGAGGCTGTTTCTCTATAAAAATTATGTCCCTACTCGGCACCAGTGGGAAACAGAAAATAGGAATCGTGTTCTTGTCCCTAGGTTTCCTATCTTCTACAAGAAAACAGTAAGCATATTTCAAAAAGAAATTATCAGTTATCCAAAGGCACATCAATGGTTAAATACTCAAGCTGATACCTATGAGGTTTCTGTTTTGTTTTGTTTTGTTTTGATACTGGGGATTGAAGCTAGAGGCTTTCTATCTCTAAACTACACCCCCAGCCCTTTTTATTTTTATTTTATTTTTTTTTGAAACAGGGTCTTGCTAAGTTGCTGAGATTGTCATCAAATTTGCAATCCTCCTGCTTCAGCCTCCCAAGTTCTGGGATGACAGTTATGTACCACCATGCCCGGCTTAGACCTATGAGCTTAAAAAGATGGTAAAATGAAACAGAAAGCCTTAATTTTCAAGTTGTGATCTGGAGAAACGGATGGGATAGGGCTGAGAAACTGGAAGAACCGTGGGAGGCCTTTGGTCTTACTTTGTATGAGTTATTTCAGTCAATACAGCAAAGATCAGATCATAAGTCGCCTCTGTTACTATTTCTTATTCACTTAAGTAATTACTCAAACTGGGTAGACACTTTGCTTTGAAAACATGGTTTTGGAAAAGGTAAAAATTTGACTGCATAAGCGTATGCGATCAAAAAGATACAAGTTAGCCGGAAGTGGTGGCACACACTTGTAATCAAAGCACTTGGGAGGCTGAGACAGGAGGATCGTGCAGGTTTGAATCCAGTCTCAGCTACTGAGTGAGGCTCTGAGCAATCTAGTGAGACCTTATTTCCAAATAAAGTATAAACTAGGTCTGGGAGTATGGCTTGGAGGTAGAAAAGCTCCTGGGTTCCACCCTCGTACCACAAGAAAAAAAAAAAACAAGCTGATGTTATACTTATTGCTTCAATGAAAGGACCCATGAGAGAACTGGTCTTTAAATCTTGTCAGACTCAATGATGTCTAATATGGGGCCCAAAAAATACAATCCACGCCTCAAGAAAATTTGAAGCCAAATCCCAGCACATCCTAGACTGTTGGGTAATAGGTTTGAGTGAACATGCTGCAGAGACAAACATTTTGAATCACCCAAATATTTCCTCTGAAACTCACTTTTAACTAGTTCTGAATTCATCAAAATATAGTCTAGAGAATAATTACACTGACGATGATTACAAAGGCACTTACGAAAAAAATTTTAAGGTTTTATGCCATAAAAAGCTGATATGAACGTACATTTTATCCATTTAGCATGTATAATTCATTGGGTTTTGGGGTTTTTGTTTTGATGCTGTTGGCCGTGGTGGTACTGGGCATTGAACCCAGAGATGTCCTACTTCCAAGCTACACTCCAGTCCTATTTTATTTTTCAGGCTGAAAGAGGATCTCATTAAGTTGCTCAGGCTGGCCTAGAACCTGCAACCCTCCTGTCCCTGCCTCTCTCTCTCAGGTACTGGAATTACAAGCCTATGCCATTGCACCCATCATTATTGATTTTTAATGTATTCACGGATATATACAACTATCCCTACAGTCCAGAGAAGATGAAATAAGAGAAAATTAAAAGAAGAGAAATTAGGTGTGCAGTAGAGAGGGTAGACTCGGAAGGAGAAGCCAGGAGGCAGGGCTCCGTGGTGAGCTCCTGTCGTCTGGCCCTCATTGTGGGATTCCCCGTTATTCCCTGCAGCAGCAGAGCTTGATCCGCCTGATTGCCAAATAAACTCGTGCCAAATACAGTCAGAGAAGGAGCAAAGAAGAAAACCGCTCATTCGCAAAACTGAGACTCACCGAGTTAAAAAATTAAGTTGTACAGATCAGAAATGTAATCATAGGAGACAAGCTCGTGAGAGTTTCTCAATCACTGTGGGGCTGTATCAATTTAAAGCCATGTTACATTAAAGAGAAACACGTCCGGGAGCATCTCCCAGTGTCACTTCAGATTAGATTTGTTGTTCTTATCAGGCTGTGCGTTTGGTCGGCTTTATTTTACATTTTAAAGATATTGCTTAATGCCCATAAATAAGAAACTCATAACCTCTGACTGTTCTCCATTGCCCAGTGATTAGCAGACGGCACAAATTAACACAAAGAGAGAAATGGGCCCTGTTCATCTAGATTCATATTAACATATTAACTAACTTCCTTGGAGTGATCTAACATAGGGCAACTTCAAATTTAGTGATTTTTTTTTAAACTCCTCTCCATTTAATTTATGAGTTACACAAAAATCAATCTGTGGTCTCTCTCCCTTCACCTACTCTACCGTGAAGCAAGGAATTGGAAAATTCCATCCAGAGCGCTTCAGTGTCTTGACAAGTGCGGCTCCTTCGTCGCTCCCAGACCTTGTTAAATTGCATATGGGTTTAGTCTGAGGGCGTCTAAACATCAACTTGCATAAAGACGACACTTCCCCAATTTAAATGATAAGTTTTCAAATTGTGAAGCATTTAATTGCCAGGATAAATTCACCTCACTTTCCTCCGTGGCTAGACATCTGTATCTTTAACAAACAACGGTGGCAGTTTAAAAACAATTAGACTCGAAAACTCTAATGAATAAAAATCACTGTCTCTACAGATGGCGCACTGTGATGAGCGTCTATACCGCATGGCCAGCCCAGAGCCCAGGGACAGTCAGAGCCACCTGTTAATCCCCTTATACTTGGGAGGTTCAGACAGGAGGATCGCAGGTTCAGGTTCAAGGCCAGTCTCGGCAAGTTAGTGAGGTCCACAGCAACTTAACAAGGCCCTGTTTCAAAATCAAAAATAAAAAGAGCTGAGGCTTTGGTTTGAGGAAAGGATGCCCTGGGTTCAATTGCATTAACACACACACACACACACACACACACACACACACACATGCGCGCGCGTGCGCGCACGCACACACACGCCAGCAGAGAAGTAGAGTAATGGGGCATGGTAGACATTTGAGGGCTCGGTGGAGGTGGGCCTCCTCAGCCTCTGCTTCCCATGTAGAAGCTATTGCTGGGCCAGGACAACTTGCAGAAGTTTTTCCATACTGGGTCTGAGCTGCCAAGGGCACAAAGTCTGGAAGGACCTTCTAGGGTCCCCTGACTGCGTTCCTTTCTGGCTTCTCTGCTAACCTCAGAACTTGCCCTCTGCCGCAGATGAGTCTCACTGGCCTCCACGGCCTCCAGAATTATTTATCCCTGTGCCCCTATATATTAAATGCCCTTTCCCAGCAGGTGAGATGGCCATTTGCTGAGCAAGTAGATGGATCACGTGTGTCCTTTTTTGAGCACTTGTGAAATACTTTCCTTCTGTAATACCTGGCAAATCTCTCATTTAAGCCCCCCCCCCCCATTAAATTGTGTAGTTTCTACTGAGGTCGGAAGCCTAGAACTTGGGAATAATGTGTCAGGTCTTGGTTTCCACAAGATGGTTGCGATCTTCAACCCCACGACCGTTCACAAGCACTTGCACCCCATCTTGGGCACCCTGCCATCATTCAGGACCCTGTATTCCCTTTCGACTGCACACACAATGATGCTTTCCTTCCTGCCTTGCACCTTTGGCATTTCTATTCCCAACAGCGTGGTAGCTATGATAAGCACTGTTTGTAACAGCTGGAAGGCAGGAGCCCAACCAACTACCCTGGCTCTGGCCAGCAGTGCTGGGTATCACTGAATTCACCTATGCAAGGCGGGCAGGAACATTAGGAGGGGCCCCAATGTGACCAGCGTGCATCCTGGATGCTGTGCTAACCCAGAGTGGCAGGCAGAACAATTGTCTCCCCCAGCAAAGATGTCCATGTCCCAGTCCTTAAAACCTGCAGGCGCCACAGGCTTCTATGCAAAGAAGAAATCAGGTTGCAGATGAAATCAAGTTTGCTCACCAGCTGAATCTGAAGCAGGGAGATGACCCTGGATGCTCCGATGTCATCACAGGAACCTTAAAGGTAGAAGAGGGAGAGGGAAGAGAGCCAGGGGAAGAGGCTACCGCAGAAGAAAGCACAGGGAGGTGTGGCCCTGCTGGCTTTGAAGATGGCGGAAGGAGCCAGAGTTAAGGAACGTGGTGGCCGGACCCAAGGGAGAAGAAGACCGGAGTTCAGTGATTTGCCAAAGAGGCACAATAGCAGGGACAGAAATAAAAGACAGCCTCCCTTGGCCCCCGACAGGCTCCCTCCCCGAGGTCCTGCAGCTGCTACTAGACTCTCCCATGTCCACACCAGCGAGTGCCGATCCGTGTTGGCTTACACAGCGAGGCCAGTGCTCCTGATATAGCCATTGAGCTGTCTGGACATGATCCGATAACCCAACACAGTCATTCCATTAGATCTAGAATGATACTGGGCCATAGGTTTTCTTAGCTTAGAGGACATTTATCTGGGACTCCTGATTCACTGACTACTGATATTCAACTTACTTTTACAATGATGAGGCAGATTATCCACCAACAGACAGACAGACATAAAATCAAACAATGGGGCCAGCTTAGGGCCAAATGAGTGGGGCTTAGCAAGCCATTATTAAGGTTTAATTTATTATTTATTTTTTTGCTGGTCTGGGGATTCGACCTCCAAGCTATACCCCCTGACCTATTTTTTTTTTTTTTATCTTGAAACAGGGTCTCACTCAGTTGTGAAGGGCCTCACTAGGTAGCTGAGGCTGTCTGTGAACCATGATCCTCCTATCTCAGCCTGCCGAATGCTGGGATTACAAGCGTGCGCCACCACGCCCGGCTTCATTATTAAGGTTTAAAGAAAGGCAGATCTTCTCTTGCTTTCAGCAGGCTTAGCAAGCCTCTAGGAGACTTTGGATATGAATATTATATATGCTTAAGGGGCAGCATTAGTAGAGACAATGGGTTTTCAGGGCAAGGTATAGTCCTAGAAAGAGGCTTTAGGAGGAGGCCAGCGGTGGACAGAGAGTGAAGGAGCAGGGATGCTGGGCTCCCAGCCGCAGACGGCCATGAGTGTAGTGTCAGCCACTGAACTCAGTCTGGTCATCGAAAGGCTCACAAAAGCTCTAAGAACTGCGTGTTGTCATGTCTGTGTTTCTATCACTCTGGGCCTTGCTATGATATGTAATTACAATGCACCAATAAAAATATGGTTGAAAACCTCTACAGCCAGGCATGGGGGTGCACGCCTATAATCCCAGAACTTGGGAGGCTGAGATAGGAGGAGCGCAGGTTCGCAGCCAACCTCGGCTACTTAAGTGAGGCCCTCCGCCACATAGCAGGAGAGACCCCGTCTCAAAATCGAAAAATAAAATAGGGCCGGAGGATTGGCTCAGCGGTAGAAGGCCCCTGGTTTTAACCCCCAGTACCCCAAAACAAAACACTCAAAAAGGAAACAGGTTCAGAGAGGTTCGGGACTTGGCTAGAGGCCTCGCATGTAGGAACCGGCGGGGATTGAACTTGGACCCTTTGGTCTGACCTTGACCCCCCCTGGACACCCTGGTAGAGAGAGAAGCAGCAGCTGACTGTGGACGCAGGACAGAGGTTCTGAGAGCCGGGGGTCTGGGGAATCAGGAGGAACGTGGGAGCTGGCCCAGCTCCTCCACAGAGGAAGAGGCAAGGTGATTCCTGTGGACAAGGTCACCCGGACCTGGCGGCAGAGAGGGACAGATGCCAAAACCCAGGATGTACCTCATTTTAGTTTAGAACAGCTGAGGAGGCTCAGCGGGAGGCGCGGGGTGCAGTGTGACAGGCTCAGACCCCGGACAGGTCTGCAGACAGCCTTCTGAAACCGCCCTGGGGACCCCAGAGGCTCTGAGGTCTGCGGGGCTTGTCACTCGGGCACCGAATACACTTAGTCTAATTGGATATTATTGCCTCTTTATGAGGCCAAGCAGGTTGTTACCTGGTTCCTGGATGAGACGTTCGCAGCTTCATTTTGCAATTACATCTCCCTGGGTTTTGTCGTGGCACAGAAGTAGAATTTCTATGTCTCTGGTCCCCACTGTCATCTCTGCCTTCTGTTTAAAATATAGGTGGTGCTATGCCAGTCCTTTTTTTTTTTTTTAATCTGTAAGCTATTTTCTACCCTTTACAAAAAAAAAAAGAAAGAAAAAAATCCCACTTTCTCTGACCAATTATTTTCTCTGGCACATTAAATATAGATGCCACTTTCTAGACACTGTCACGGTTGTTACACCTGCTCGTGACTGTCTGAGACCCTCACTGCTTTATGGCACACAGTAGGACTGCATGCACCTTTCCTCTCTGGGTCGGTCATGGCCATAGGCTTACCTGACCAGCGACTTGTGGGAGAAGTGATATATCTGAGAGGAAAACTCCCTTCCTAGTACTGCAGACATAGTAGGAAGCATGCAAGACGTGGTACCCAGCTCGGCTGGAAGCACTGAGGGACTTTTGGTCAACCATCTCAAGTGAGAAATAAACCCACTGTGTTAAACCACAAAGATCTGGGCCTGTTTGTTACTGCAGCAGAATCTTCTGCACGCTGACTAATAAAAGCCACTTGAACCAGGTCAAGTTTCATCCTGCGGTCCCACTTCTTTACCATGAATTTTGACTTTTGGTTTGCCTCCTAGCATTATGGCATTGCTCCTGAGCGATTAGGGATTACATATTCTAAATTTTATGCCCATTTTTATTCTTATCTTTCCCTACAAAAATGCACACCCTCTGTCTTAGATTTCATCTGGAATGACAGACCAAGAAAATGTCTCTCACCAATTCATCCTGAAGTGGATATAAGTGGACTGGTACTGGTCCACATTTCAGCTACAGAATTCAAATTCAGGCAGAGCCAGCTTATTTCTCCAGGTGGAGCTTTCTGGAATCCAGTACAGACCACACATGGTATTGAAGAACAGGCCATTCTCCCATATTCCTCTGGCAAATCACCATTTCCCCTGGTGATTTTTGGAATGCCCTCGCTATTTTCCCCTGACTTTACACCTTCCCTTACCATACTGGACTGATCAACCTCTGCTTTGAATCAATGGGTTAAGTCTCAAAGTTCAATCTGCCCCTTCCCCAGGCAGGGAGCCTTCCTTCTGTGATAGCATCTGACGGCCAAAGGAGCAGGCAGCTGAAACGCTGATGGGAGACACTCTAGCTGAGGCCAGAGGCTGAGCTCAGGAGTAAGGCTAGAACTCGGGGGGCACTTCACAGCCCCGCACACCAGGCAGAGGCCCACGTGCTAGCTGCTCCTCACACCTTTCCAAAATGGGCCTACCTCCAAAAAAGGAAGCTGAGAGCGGTGGCACACACTGTAATCCCAGGAGTTTGAAGGCTGAGACAGGAGGATCACAGGTTCAAGGCCAACAATTTAGCAAGACATTCAGCAGCCTAGTGAGACCCCATTTCAAAAAAAAAGAACGGGATGAGTGTGGCTTGGAGGTAGAATGCCTCTGGGTTCAATCCCCAGCACCCCCCCACACACACACACATGTTTTATGCACGTGAGTGGGTGTGAGTGTGTGTAATCTAATAAATATAAGTACCGTGATTATGTGCTACAGATATAATGTGTGTTATTTTTTTTGTTTGTTTGTTTGTTTGTTTGTGGTACAGGGGTTCCTGGAAGCCCTTCTACCTCTGGGCTACACTCCCAGACCTCCCAAGCACGGGGATTACAAGCGTGTGCCACCACGCCCGGCTAATGTGTGTTAATTTTAATGTCACAACAAAATAAGCTCAGGGAGGTTAACTGGTAGTAAATAAATGCTGGAGTCTGGGCCGGAACCACATTCTTGCCAGGTCAAGTAACACCCTCCCACCCCACCTAACACTGTCCTCGCCCGTCTTGCCTTTGGTTCTTCTCTCAGCCAGGCAGGGAGATGCTCTGCACCCAGAACTGAGCAGCAAATCCCCGTCAAGCAACCCTGACTGATCAAGCTGTGTGCGTGTGCGTGTGCGTGCGTGCGTGCGTGTGTGCTTCCCCCATCAGCCACGCCATGTTACCCGCTCACGGCTTGAACTCGCCCATCCGGAACCTCTTCCGTGTTGGTAAGAGAATCGAGCTGTGGGTTCAGAGTGCAGCCTAACCACCTTTGTTTCCAAGGCACCACCAAGCTCTCTGCGCTTCCTGACAGGCCCTGACAGCACAGCACAGCAGAACCTTCTCCTCTCTGGGTACTTTAGGCGATCACACCTATAACTGCCTGTCTGCCTCATCTCTCCAGCAGTCAGTGTCCCGTCACCTCACCACTGAAACCTTCCCCATGACCTGCCAAGAGCCGTGCCAAGCACACAGTAGGCCCGCAGCACACACCTGACACACAAGTGAGCAGATGAAGGAGGACGTGAGGAAGCTCAGCATGGTGGCCACAATCCCAGTGCTTGGAAAGCTGAGATAGGAGGATAACAGGTTCCAGGTAAGCCTCCGCAACTCAGCGAGGCCCTGGGAAGCTTAGAGAGACCCTGTTTCAAAAAATAAAAAACTGAAAGGGGCTGGGGGTATAGCTAGGAAGTAGAATGCCTCTAGGTTCAACCCCCAGGACCAAAAAAGGAAGAGAAGAAGGAGAAAATGAAGAGGAAGAAAGGGGAAAAGAAGAAGAAGAAGAGGAGGGTGACGAGGAAGGAGAAGAAAAGAGGAGGAAGAAGAAGAGGAGATGGAGGAAGAGGAAAAGGAGGAGGAAGAAGAGGAGGAAGAGGAGGAAGCGGAGGAGGAGGAAGAGGAGGAGGAAGAAGAGGAGGAGGAAGAGGAGGAGGAAGAGGGGGAGGAAGAGGAGGAGGAGAAAGATGAGAAGGAGGAAGGGGGAAGGGGAAGAGGGGAAGGGGGAAGAGGAGAGTGGAGAGAAGGAGGAAGAGGAGGAAGAGAAGAAGGAAGAGGAGGAGGAAGAGGAGGAGGAAGAGGGGGAGGAAGAGGGGGAGGAAAGAAGAAGGAAGAGGAGGGAGAAGAGGAGGAGGAGGAGGGAGGAGGAAGAGGAGGAGGAGGGAGGAGGAGGAGTTGAATAAGTGAATGCACAAATGGAAAGCTCCTTGGAGCGATGCCTCCAGACTCCAAGTGACCTGTGACCCACACAAGGGCCCTTGAAAAGCCTCATGCGGTGCCGCCATCACCGATCTGCTCTGAGAGGTGACACCCACCCTAGACTCAGGAAATCGCCAGCGTGAGAATGAAACGCCTCGGTATCTGTCCTTTTCCACTGAGCCGCACCAAGGCGGAACCAAAAATAAATTCTTCTCTGCCCTCTGGCTTCCCGGTAGGAATATCTGAAGTATCTTTAATCAAACTTTAGAGGCTCGAATTGCCCACGATTCTAGAAATGCCTCCAGTTACTATGGATTTATCAGCGAAGAGAATGAAATAAAGAAAATTTGTTTCAGAATTAAAGCCACGGCCACTTTATTCCACATGTGCTTAAATCACTTGGCTCTTAACAGGATCTTTAACTATAAATATCCTAAATTTGGTGGTGGGATAGATTAACTACAAAAGGAAATTAACACCGCCTTAGAGAATGAAGATAACATATTAAAGCACTGATGGGCTACTTTGAGAGTTATAACTGGGTAGACCTAACATTTTTAAATGGATATTAGAGGTGAAGAAATATTACTCAGCCAGGCTCTGAAATGCAATTGAATTTCCATCGATTAAGGAAGGCGGGGCTCTGAGATTGTCTTAAGGCCTGACACTGAAAACTGTGAACCAGCCCCCAAGTGATTCCTCGGGAAGTAGGTTTTGGTGACTAACCAGCGTGTCATTTAACCCTCCGGTGAGAAAACGCAGATGTGTTTCCATGACGGGCACGTGTGCGTGTGCGGGGTTTCACCCACGGGTAAAGGAACCCTCGCTTGCCAAAGAGACCGGCCGCGCAGCGGTTCGCGGGGCTTTTTCATTAGTGCTGTTTGCATCCTCCTAAGTCAAATGACAGCTTCATGATGCAGTGCGTTCAAAATCCTCGGCGTATCGACTGCCCGAAGCCGACGCTTCCCCGTTAAATACGACACAGCTCAATTAACAGCTCTTCAATACATGGTTTAATTTTTCTTTCATCTTGATCCACAGCCTGGCTGAAAATGAGGAATGCGAGAATAGATGTACTTTGAATATGGAAGCAAGTCTTTATAAATAAACCTATCACACTTGTAATGATTTCTGTCATAACATGACAGACGAAGACGGGACCCCACGTCTGGCGCTTCAGCCACACGTCATTTCTCCAACATCACCAGAACCCAGGATAATTTTTTTTAGGCTTTTCTCTAATACTTTTTTTTCCCCCCCAGTTATCTTTGAATAGCATCCTGCTGTTTGAAAAAGAGTTTACCCCCCCCCCCGACAACCTGGGTGACAATTCGTCAAAAAGAATGAAGAAAATTATTATCCTGCTACTTCCAGGTTAGGCAAGGCGGGTAACTTATAAATGAATTATGAAGGTCTTACCCTTGGAAAGACATACATATTTCATCAAAAATGCAATCCACAACACTTCTTCTGTATATGGTATTCATATTTATACATGATTATTCAAGGGGTTTTTTGTTTTGAATTTGCATTTTTTAAATCTCAGCAAGCCCATACTTTCATAAGCGTATCCAACAGTCTCTTTTAAGGTACACTCAGTTGACCCCACGTGTATACTCTCTCCCCGGATAGAAGGTATCATATTTACAAAAAGCCGCGCGCATCAAGTTATTTCTCAAAGGTCTATGACCCAGTGTTCAAAGACCTCTGAGCGCCTGCTGTTTGTCAAAGAGGAAAATGTTTCACTCTGGACCAGAGACAATTTCTGATGTTTAAACCTATTCATAAAAACAGACTCACAATAGCTAAGGCCTTGAATGAAATTGTGTAGTGCGGATGTGGATTCCTAACAACTTGCTTGGACTCCAGAAGGAGGGACCCACAGCCCGGTCTCCCTGCACAGATAAAAGTCTTCCAGGGAGGCACGCTCACACCTAACACCTTTCTGAGCAAATCAGCTCGGCTGGACTTAGAAGGCCGCAGGGGAGGGTCCGCTGGCCAGCGGAGATCTCAGGAAACCATCACAGTCACATCGTGATGACAGAGACCCACTTGAACTCGACTGGCTTTATCTCGGCGTGTTTGAGCATCTCTGAGTTCCATTCACTACCTACTTAGCAAGAAATAGAAAGTACCCATGGATGTGCATAAAGGTACATAAATGTGCATAAAGATATAGAGATAGATTTACACACACACATATGTATGTACACACGTGCACACGCACAAGCACCACCATTCAAAACAGAAACAGATAAAACAGCCCGTATTTTAGGCCCACGCCTTCCAATCACACCCTTCTTTTCCCAGTGTTGACGCTGCTATGTATGTAATTGGGTGGGGACAGAACAGGAGCTGTAAGAGACCTTTTTAATTGTCAGAGAAAGAGCACTTAGGATTTATAGTAATTAACTAGTCATTACTTCAAATAAGAACATTAATTGGTATGTTCAGAAAATCTGCAGCATTGCAAAATTTAAAATAAACATTCCAAAGATATCATTTACAACTAATCTATATTTACCATTAAAGTGAGCTTCAAACTATATTTCTTTCTATTACGCTTTTATTGGCTGCAGCACGCAGTAAATGGTGTGTGTTATGCGCAGCTTCCTAAACACCTAAATTTATAAAACCCAATTACATAAATTAATTAGGAATGGACACACACATTTACGCCTTTGTTTGCAACTGTAACACATTAAACATGACAAAATTAATAAATAGACCCTGAAAGAAAAAAATAGTACCATGTATTCATTTTCCATAACAGATTTTTATGAAATTTAATCTGACTTATCTAATCCTAAGGGTCATGATTCTTAATAAATTTGCAGTTTCTCACCATTTCATATGTAGGTAAGGGTATGTTTCTATGGTCCTAAAGGACCAAACTGTATAAATTCAAGAGCATTTATTTCCAGATCCACAGAGAGAAAGGCAAAGAATGACTCCAATGCTATTTCAATCCTGCTTCTCAACATTGTCATCAAAGACAGCTTTCAGTAATTAGAGTGATTCACTATCACCTAGCTTATCATAGAAACATCCATTAAAACAAGCTTAGTCTTGGTTCCGTAGAGGAATCAAACATTGATCTATGATCAAGCCAGGCAGAAGCACATCGTTGGAAACAGATACAATTTTAATGTAAAAAAAACTCAGAACCCCCAAATACCTTTCTGATGTGTTTAAAATAAAGTAAATCATTTTACATCACCGCCGTCCAGAGTGACATTCTCTTGCATGTAAAAATGCTGTAAGAAAAGTGTCTGATTTTGGAAAGAAGAGATAAGCAATGGCTCCAGAATGAGACGCTCTCTCCCTTTGCCCCCAGTCAATCGTAGCCCTGCTGATATCACTCCCCCACATTCCAGCAGGATTCCCAGGTCCAAAAGCTCCTGGTGGGCGCGGGGCTTTGAGCGCATGTCTGCATCCCAATTCAAGGGTTCTGACCCGGAGGGACAGCAGCAACGCCAAAAAGCAACACCTATTCAAAGCCTCTGCCACCATCACCACGCTGGGAGATGCGCGAGTGCCTGCGGGTCATGGACCTCTTCAGACAATGCCTGTGCTCCCTAGCCTACCCTCCCTGGCCTTGCGTCCTGGAGTCAAAGAGAGCCCCTCATCAGAACCAATGTGAATGTGGGGTTCTTCATCTTACTACGAGAGGAGACTCAAGTCTCTCTTAGACTAAAGGGGCTGACTTCATCTTTGTAACATACATCCTTTTCCCAGGATGCTGACGGATGCAGAAGATTGGAGGAACAGCCCCTTATGGCCTCGTTCACACCTGTCCACCAAGCCACAGACTCATCAATCCCAGTGACCTTCCCACAGGTGCCTCCAGCTCCACAGGAGCCAGGGCGTCCCATTTCTCTCCCTCTTTCTCTATTGCATATTTCAAGGACAGGGGCAACGTTCGGCATCACCCAGATGCATCCCCACCTCTCCTCTTCCCCTCCCTCTGCCCACCTCAACGCTCACTGCTGTCGTCTCTCTCGGAGTTATCCGCTGGTCCCCACTCCACTGCCTCCCTATGAGCCTTCAACACTCTCTGCTGAGAAATCCATAAGAGCTTGTGGACCAAACCTCAATAGTCTAGGCTCCAAACGTAGCCAGGACTCACTGCCCCAGTGCTCAGTTGAGCCAGGGAAAGACACCTGCCCCCTCGCCCACTATAAGAAGCCAGATGCCTCCCAAGGAGTAAAGGCTGTTTGCACTCTCCCCAGACTTGCTATCTGCCTTTATCCCTCACCACACCTCCGTTCTCTGCGCACACTCCAGCCATGACAAAGAGCCACAACCTTCCCAAAGGGACCTCTTTGGTGGGGAAGTATTCTCCAAGTGTGATGTCCATATTTCCTTTTCGTCTCCTTCCCAGCTCCTAGTAATTCCTGAAAACTCAGCTGAAACTCCAAACTTATCTCCCCTACCAAGTTCTTTCTGAGGCCCCAACGTTTGCAACCTCATGAGATAGCCCCTGTTAAAGTCACCTAGAAAAATCCACAGATGCAGAACTTCTGACCCAAAGAAACGAGGAGAGACAGTAGGTGTTCACTTTGGCAGTGACCTTTAGGAGCATCTGTCAGGTGGTCATAGGTAAGTGATACAGGGGCCATTCCTGTATGCTCCCGTGATGCCCTGTGTGTCCCCATGAACCTGCCACGTGGTTGACACTGGTACATATGAAGGACCCATGGCTGGCTGACTCAAATGACTGACTCGTGAACAAGCGAAACACCACCATGAGAATTCTACAGAATGCACACACCATCTTTTGGGGCCAGAGGCGTGGGTGCCATGGTAAGGAGGTAAGCCAGGATGTGCACACATCTGTGTGGATATACATTTTCAGTTCTCTTGGGTATAGACCTAGGAGTAAAATAGCAGCTGGTATGATGACTCTCTGCTTAATTATTTTCAGATACTACCAAACTGTCTTCCAAAAAGTGACTGGAGAATTTTCTAGTCCCACAGCAGTATGTGAGGGTTCCAGTTCCTTACACCCTTACCAACACTGTTACTACAATCCATCCTTATTATCGCCAATTTGGTGCAAGGTGGCATGTCACTGAGATTTTGTCACACATATTATTAAGGGATAAAGGGAAAAAAAACTATGAGTGGAATATATAGATTTATCTATCTTAGATAAAAAAAAAGCTCGGAAAATAAGAAACCAAAAAAGCATGTTGCAAGCCTCGACTAAACAGAGATAAGAGGATAATGTTGGCAAGGGTGTAACAAGACAAGCCTTTTTAGATAATGCTGGTGAAAAAACTCTTTGATCCGGTTTTGGGTAATATTTGACAAAATGTAAATAACTCATTCATATTGCAAAGGCAAATAAAAATTAACACCCACATTACTTTGAACCCATCTATTTTAAAAGTGAAGCTTCCCTACGTCTCATTTTCTTTGATGGGTAAACACCCCTTAGCCGTAGTTCTTGTCATACCCATTTCTACCTCAATACTCCATGAGCGCTCCCTTTTTTCCCAAACTCCTGGGCCTAGATGCTCTACAAAGAGTTCACTTCATTTTGTCTGCTCTCCCAGGACTCATTTGTTGATATACTAAATGCGATGGTGAAATATTAGCAAATGGATGGATGGATGGATGGATGGATGGATGGATGGACGGACGGATGGATGGATGGACGGACGGACGGATGGATGGATGGATGGATGGATGGATGGATGGGTAGACGGATGGATGGATGGATGGATGGATGGACGGATGGATGGATGGATGGACGGACGGACGGATGGATGGATGGATGGATGGATGGACGGATGGATGGACGGACGGGTAGACGGATGGATGGATGGATGGACGGATGGATGGATGGACGGACGGGTAGACGGATGGATGGATGGATGGACGGATGGATGGACGGACGGGTAGACGGATGGATGGATGGATGGACGGATGGATGGATGGACGGACGGGTAGACGGATGGATGGTACATGTATCTTTCCTATTCCAGCCTATTGTTCCATGTCATTTTTTCTTCTGTCTGATTGCTTACCTTCCCATCTCTTTTCAACAGTAATTCTTACAGTCCAGCTCTTCCCCCAGACGTTCCATGACCCCACCTTCCATCCCCATTGCTCAAACAGTCAGTGTTTTCATGCCATGAGTCCTGTCTAACTCATCAGACAGCTGTTCTGTAACTTACTCTGCTCTCCTAGATTTGGGCTCCTAGGCAGCAGAGCTGGTTTAGAGCCCAGGTTCATCTCTTCTCTGGCATGGAGTCTTGATCAATACAGTGTATTCATTAATGATTTTCAAGTAAATGGTTAGACATTCAAACTAACTTTCTTTTTTTTTTTTTTTTTTTTTTTTTTTGCAGGTCTGGGGATGGAACCCAGAGGCATTCTTCCTCTGAGCTACACCCCCTGCCCAATTTTTTATTTTTTATTTTGAAACAGGGTCTCACTGAGTTGTAGAGGGCCTCACTAAGTAGCTGAGGCTGTACGCGAACCGCAATCCTCCAGTCTCAGCCTCCCAAATGCTGGGATTACAAGCGTGCGCCACCACACCTGGCTCTCAAACTAACTTAATTTTTTCTTTTTCTTTTTTTTCTTCTTTTTTTTTTTTTCGGTACTGGGGATAAAAGCCAGGGGCATTTTACCTCTGTGCTACATCTCCAGCCCAATATTTTATTCTATACTTTTGAAACAGGGTCTTTAAATTTGCAGAGGGCCTCACTAAATAGCTGAGGCTGTCTACAAACCCAAATCCTCCTGTCTTAACCTCCAAAGTTCTGGAATTACAAGTATGTACCACCACCCCTGGCTTTGAATTTTCAGTAGTTTTTAACTTCTGAAAGATAAGAAGCCTAAGACAAATAAAATGCACTTTCTAATAAAATTGTCATTTTTAAATATTAAAAGTTGAAATACATGTGACTATAAAAGTGTTTCCCAAACAGAAAGTTGATCGGACATATATATCAATAACTAAGTCAATGAATATCATGGTTACAGCTAACGTCCAGATGGCCACTCTCAGATTTAGTTCTTAGTTGGGAGTGTGACACACACCTGTAATCTCAGTACTTGGGAGACTGAGACCGGAGGACTGCAGGTTGGAGACCATCCTCAGCAACTTCATGAGTGTCTCAGCAATCTAGCAAAATGCTATTTCAAAACAAAACAAAACAAAAAATAAAATAAAATAAAATGGGCTGAGTTTGTAGCTCAAAAATGCCCTGGGTTCAGTCTGTAGCTCAAAAATGCCCCAGGTTCAGTCTCCAGTAAAACACACACGTGCATGCGCACACACACACATACATATTTAGTTTTAAAAACCTTAAAAAACGTTTACAAACCAGGCATGGTGGCTCAAACTTATAATCCCAGCGTTTGGGAGGCTGAGACAGGAAGATCGCAGTTTGCGGACAGCCTCAGCCACTACTTAGTGAAGTCATTAGCAACTCAGTGAGACCCTGTTTCAAAATAAAGAATAGAAAATAGGGCTGGGGGTGTAGCTTGGAGGTAGAATGCCCCTGGGTTCCATCCCCAGTAACACACACACACACACACACACACACACACACACACACACCTGATGAAATTCAACCAGGAAAATACTTGGAAAAGGTAAAAGGGAAGAATAGGCATAGCTGGGGGAGCCACCCGCCTTCAAAACTTCAAACAAGCAGCTCCGGTACCACAGGGTCATGGGAGAGTCTGACTTTTCCAGCAACCTGAGTCCAGCTTGGGAAGGAAGACAGGACACCAGGCCCAAGGTACGCCTGTTCTGGCCTGCCTTCAGGAATCCGTAGGTTTCAGGAGTCTAAAGCTCAGTCAAAAGTCGTCCCTAAGTTGGGCGTGGTGGCGCACCTTGTAATCCCAGTACTGGGGAGGCTAGGACAGGAGGATCACAGGTTCGAAGCTAGACTCGGTAGTACAGTGAGGCTCTCAGCAACTTAGTGAGTTCCTGTTTCCAAATAAAATATAAAATAGGTCTGCAAGTGTAGCCTGGAAGTAGAAGGGTCCTGGGTTCTATCCCCAGTACCACAAAAACAAAACAAAACAAAGTAATTCCTTACTAGGTTTTCGGCCAGATTGCAACCCGGGATGCTAGGAATCAGGGAAAGTTTGGGAAATGCAAAAGAAGGTCACAAATGGAAAGTAAAATGAAGACTAAGTTGAAATAAATGCCCAGCGAGTGGTTGGAGGTAGGGTGGGAAGAAAGGCACAAATAACTTCAGAGGGACTCAAACGGTGGCTGCACGAGGAAGGACCTCTTCTAGAAGCAGCCAGATTATTCTGGAAAACAATATCTACTTCTCTTGCGTGTATTTCAACTTGCAGCTCACCAATTTGAATTTTCAAACACTTCTCATTTTATGCTTTGGCTATAAACATTTTCAACATTTCAGACTTAGGCTACGGTCTTGGAATTGTCGAGTCATGAATCCATTCTCACCCCGTCTTCCCACGCTCTGAGTATTCTTGTAAGCAGAACAAGTTTTTCTTATATCCTCGGTCTTCTCCAGGTATTCTTATAATGATGCTTTACTAATTTGTGCTCTCAGAAAAAATAAAATAAGATAAAATAACTGTCTTGCCAGACATACATTTAGGTTCTTAACTGAAATTCCATCTCTACTTGAACAACTGCAAAAGACAGGGAATGCGCTATCCCGTGAATAGAAGCATTTAACACCTGATGATTAGGAGAAATAATTATTAGGGTATTTCTCAATATTGCAATCAAACCTATACAGGGTGGATTAACAGCAAAGATCACACTATGTCCGGCCCAGTCTTACGGGTCCTTCCTTGGCAGTGCGGAGCTCCTCCCTCCACTCGGGAGGCAGGAGCCAATGTCTGCCTTCTCATTGGGCGCTTTCTTTCTGTTTGCCGTCCACTGGGCCCTCATAGCCACGCACAAATAAAATGGGAATGAATTTTTAATTGTGCGAATTGAATTTGGGAAGGCTGCCTGCTTTCCCCCGGAGCAGAACTGACAGTGAGTGCAGAGGAGGCAGAGTACTCCCCCCGCCCGGGGACACCGTGCACCACGGAAGGGGAGCCCCAGCAGAACCCAGCCTGAGTTTATACAAACAGGCAGGCTCACCCCGGGCAAAGGGCACCGCACTCTAAAATTAATCCAGCCCTCCGTCGCAGACAACAAAGCTTCCCTGGGACTTGGGACATTGAAGTGGGATCTCCCGGTATGGGGATTAACTGAGAAAAGCATCAGGTGAGGGCTAAACCTCACGGGCTCACCTGGCAAGCCCAGTGCCTGGGCGGAGGAGCGGGATAAGAAGAAGAATCATTAAAATTTTGCGACCCTCCACAAGATAATGGATGCTCTGGCAAGCACTTGGGCAGTACTGTCTCCCAGTCTCACAACATTTCTACAAAACAGACATCAGTGCGTACATCACATGGTGGGAAACTGAGGCTGGGCGGGGTCAGGTGCTTGGGCCAGGCGTTGCCCCCCTTTCTTTTTCTTTTGCTGTTTTTTCATGCTTGTCTCCCTCTTTCCCATTCTCCCTGTGTCCCTTCCTTTTGTATTGTTTTGACCACCAATCCTGCAACCTTTATACCAAGGCACAGGTGCATCAACAGGGAACAAGATGGAAGTAACCCAGCTAACTGGTCAGGCGTGGTGGCACACGCTTGTAATCGCAGGACTTGGGAGGCTGAGACAGGAGGATCGCAGGTTCGCAGCCAGCCTCAGCTACTTAGTGAGACCCTGTTTCAAAACAAACAATAGCCGGGCGTGGTGGCGCACGCTTGTAATCCCCGCGCTTGGGAGGTGGAGACAGGAGGATTGTGCAGGTTTGAAGCCAGCCTCGCTGGCTTAAGAGACCCTGTTTTCCAAATAAATATAAAATAGGTCTGGAACTGTAGCCCGGAGATAGAAGGTTCCATCCCCAGGACCACAAAAAATAAATAAATAAATAAATAAATAAATAAGAATAAAAAATAATGCTGGGAGTGTAGCTCAGAGGTAGAATACTCTTGGGCTCAATCCTCAGTACCACAAAAAAAAAAAAAAAATGTAGCTAATTAGCAGTGAGTCATATGACATAGAGGAGGAGGAGGAAGAGAAAGAGTCCAGGAAGCACTTTAAACGCCACGCCTCTGAGCGTGGTCCACACAAGGGCTTCTCTTCCCTCTCTACTTGGGGTCTAGCCCAGAAACCCTTGCTGACAGTCAGTAACTTGAAATAAGAGAGACCAAGAAATACATTAATTATTTCCTCCCATGCCATCCCAGAGGGCTTACAAAGAAAATTAGGTTGCCCGCTGGCCACTGGGTTGTTGGTGTCAATTTTGAAGCCACTAGCTTTGTGAGCCCGTTTCCCTGCTAGGAAAGGGCTCTGCTCGCATCCGTGAGCGTTTTCCCACACGCCATTGATCACCCCATCCAACGGCCTGCTTAGTCTGTCAATGATTATTGACAGTAAAATCTACATACATAAATGGCATCCACAGCCAGTTTCAAACAAGAGAGGAGAGAGGTGCCCTGAGTCTGGACTTGGCCTAAGCCCGGCACTGCCAGGTGCAATTTTCATGGAGGAGGAGGGTGTAGATGAGGCAGAAAAGATGGGTCGCCTCATCAGCCCCAGAATCATCAGGTGGGAGCATGGAGGAGATTCAGAGCCTGCATCCCTCATCTCATCAACGGGCAGAGCATCAGACAGAATCCATGTGGACTTGGGGGGCTATGGGGAGTGGGGGATGGGAAGTAAAAATGTTATGATGCTAGAGAGGGGCATGTAGGAAACGTCTATACAGACATAATGAGGGTCGCATCGATTACATCTCTTCTTTTAGATTCAATTCATAATGCATGGGAGATGTAATTACGGTTAGAGAATGGGACATGACTGTTATTAGCCGTGACAAAATGGAAGTGTAAGTAGCAGAAGTTAGAGGATAAAAGGGAAAGGAAGAAAGGAATAACAGGCGTGTGTTGGAGCCGCAATCACCTCTTCTCAAAAGATGGAGAGTCAAGGACATTGTGCTGAATACAAACATGGAAACATGCTCACACATACCCCCACTTATACACACATTTTATATACATACATATATTTGTGTATATAAGTGTGCATATCTACATACGTGTTTATATATACAAATCTGACATTTCAAACATAATGGTAGAGAGAAGACATAACTACTACAGATGTCATAAATAAGCTACCTCTGTATCTCTAACGGCGAAAGTCATCGGACGGTGCCTGAGTTGATAGTTCAAAACTTAGTGTTTTCAGCCTAACCATCAGATACCGGAGGGGCTGCCGGGAGCAAGAAAAACTGAAAGTGGGCGGACAGGTTGGCTTTGCTTAAAGCTGTCAGCCCACAGCCAGAGAAGCGCAGGGGCCAGGGGCCACTCTCAGCCACCTTTGTCGAGTAAACACGGGAGCTGGCTAGAGTGGAGGCGATGGTCCTTTGGAGCATTTGACTGGCCCCAGTGCTGCAGAGGCCACATGATGGGGTTCTTCCTGTTTTATTCAGGGCCCTGGTAAGAGTTCCACTCCCAGGCTCTGGGGGCGGGGGAGCAGCCTTCTTTGAAGTGAGGATTCCCTGCTGGAACTCACAACTCACAAGACCTGGGAATCCGTCTGGAAGCAGCTGCACTGTGGGGTCAGCCTGGCCAGGGACCCCAAGAGGTACCCACAAGAAGGCACCTTCTATAGGAGGCCTGGAATGCGCACCCCTACAGAGAACAGGGCCATGGGAGACAGCGGTAACCTTTGGTTAACAAACTATAGTTTTAAAAAAGAGAAACGAAAAAACTCTGTCTTTTGCTCTATAATAACTATAAATTTGCTGTAAAAAGGGAAGGTTTGTTGTTGTTGTTGTTTTTTGACACTACTGGAAATTGAACCCAGGGACATTCTTCCTCCAAGCTACTTACTCAGCCTTTTTATTTCTATTTTTATTTTTTTTATTTTGAAACAGGGTCTCACTAAGTTGCTAAGGCTGGACTCAAACCTGTGATCCTCCTGTCTCAGCCCATTTCTGCTTTTTATTTTTTATTTTTGGTTTGTTTGTTTGTTTGTTTGTTTGTTTGTTTTCAAACAGGATTTCCCAAGGGAGCTGAGAATCTCGCTAAGTTGCTGAGGCTGACCATGAACCTGCGTTCCTCCTGTCTTAGCCTCCCAAATACTGGTTTTTATGGGCATAAACCATTATATTTGACTCAAGAAATTTTTTACAAAGAAAAGAAAAACTGCTAGCTCCAGAGAAGCAGGAGGACTGCGTCGGGTGACACTGCGATTTTTCTTTGTGTACTTAAAACCTATGGAGGGTTCTGTTTTCAAATTTTGCTTCCTCCTGCAACTCAGTTCTTGCCCGTCACCCACACTGATTTCACAGCTGTGTTCCCGTGGTCTTTCGTAAGAGGTTAAAGGACTAAATCAAGTGACGCCTGTAAACATTTGGCATGTGCTAGGAGCTCCCGGTCTCATTTCCTTCGCCCCGATGCCTCTCGGGGTGATGGGCGCTGAAAGAACGCTTTGCTCTCTGGTCAGAATGCGGGGAGTCGTAACTGTGTCCCTACAGCATGAGACAAATGGTTCACAGCAAGGTTATCAAGTGCAGATTCAAACTAACTGAAGATGTCTGTTAAACGCCTCCGATGATTGGATATGAAGCTTAAAAAACTGCCAAATATAAAGCTCGGTCATTGATTTGCTGAGCTAAAAAGAATGGCCGTTTTCACATCTATTATACCTGATGAGGGTGCAGGGCTGATTTAAAGCATCCCCCATCGGTGTGTCACACTGATGCTGAGTGCAATGTCAGGGGAAATGGGTTTCTGGTGGCTTTGCAGGCAGATGGCCCTGCATCTGGGTTCTGGCTCTTCCACCTGATGGCTGAATGATTCTGGCTGAGTTTTGTTTTGCTTTGTCTTTGTTGTTTTGTTTTGTTTGGGTACTGGGGATTGGACCCAGGAATGTTCTACCTTTGAGCTACACCTCCAATCCTTTTTATTTATTTATTCATTCATTCATTCATTCATTCATTCATTTTTGTTGTTGTTGTGAAATAGCATCTCCCTAGGTGAGAGAGTCTAAGAGACCTGCTAGGTTGTTGAGGCTGGCCTCAAATGTGCCATCCTCCCATCCCACCCAGCCTTTCGTGTACTAGGGTTACAGGTGTGCGCCACCATGCCGGGCTCTGGGTTTCTTAATATCTCTGAGCCTCGGTTCCCCTTTGGAAAAAGGAGATGATCTCACGAACGGCGCAGAGGTGCCCAGGAATGAGGCCCCATGGAGGTCGAGAGTCTACTGCGATGCCTGGCCCCGGGGCTGGCCCTCAACTCACGCTGCTATTATTTGAGATGTGCTAGCACCTTCTCCATATGCTCAAAACTACGTGTTTTGAGAGGAGATTTCTCTCGCAGGGAGGATTTCCCCAGGAGTCGTGGAGCTGGGAATGGCGGTGTGCTATCACGATGTTCAGGCTAGGCGGCACCGAGTCGGGGTGATGAAATTACCCCGTGGATCTTACGGCGACTTTTGTCCGGAATGATCAGAGAGCACATTAAATCATTAGCGGGAACTTTGCTGCCTGCTGCGTTTACCATGCAGGCACTGAAATTCATTGCAGAAGCAAAATAGGGCCAATAATATAATTACAGCGAGCTGCCTACGGAGCCAGAGCTAATGCTATTATTTGACATCGCGAAGCTCTGCTTTCCCCCTGAGTGTCAGTGGAGACAAGGTTCACCCTAATTAGTTCCAAAGCACAACCTCCCCACCGCTGTCTTTCCTCAGGACCAGTGATGTTAATTTCCACCCGACTGTAAATAGTATTTGCAAACAATACAAACATGGTAATAAGAGGCTAGGTGGGTAATTAATGTGGTTGCAAAGTAGCTTATTTGCATTTTTATTTAAAAACGGCCTTCTTTAAAAAGCAGCGCAGACTTCTCTTTGCAAAAGGAGCCTTGGTTAAAGAGTACAGCAGTAATTACTCTCTTTAGGGGTTCTTTTATATGGCCTTCGGGGAATTAGAATGAAAAGATAAGCAGAATTATAAAGGAAATCATGTAAAATATGAAATGTACTATAAACACTTAGTAGTGCACTTACCATAAGGTAGGCCTACCTTCTTCAGTAATGAAATATTTTAACCAGCTTACAATACATTCAAATTAATTGTAGCTATGGCTCAAAGGTATGATCATCTAGTTAAACTTTTTTATCTCTCTCTTGGAAGGTATGTTATTTTAAGATCTGAGATGCGCTTACAGTAAATTCCACATGATCACTGGCTGAGAAAAGTCCTCCACAGGACGGAGGGTTAAAAGTATGAACCACCATTAAGATAAGACCCAGGCTTGGATTCTCTAACATGGATACCAGATTGGTAAAGGGAGAATTTCTGCTATCTTTTCTGAGCTTACATATCAAATCTCTGGGCCTGAGACACAGGAAGTGAGAAAACAAATTCACAGACCAATGTGACGTGGGATTTAAAAGAGAAGCCTTTGCCGCTTCTCTCCCAATCTTAATGGGTAGAAATTTCTAGAAGGCGGCTCCAGTGTCAGAACCCACAGTAGTTCAGATATGGAAGTAGTCTCTCTCATAGGCCAGAGGGAGGTGAGCCGGTAGCTGAGCCACAGAGGGAAAAAGTGAGCCCTCCCCCCCTCCAGCACGTCATAGTTTGGGTGGAAACACGGTCAGCAGGAGACTCTTACAGATCTACTAAAGAAGCAGGCGCTGGAAACAGGTGCTGCTCACATCGGCTCCTCCAGGACAAGAGAGAGTAAGGGTCTGAGAAAATGGAAGAGTGGGGTGGTACAGCTGCGCACGCCAGCCCAGAACAAGGCACAGGGGTGTAGATTAACTTGGGGGAACAGAGAACCGTGTTGGGGATGCCTGATGGGATCCTGGTTAGCAGAAGACGTGCAAGACGTTGCAAGCTCAAACGTCAGCCAGGTCACAGACGCATTCTCGTCTCCCTCCAAGAAATAGTCACTCGGGGCCTGCTGCTGTGCCAAACTGTGTTCCGAGTCAGAACTCACATTCTACTGGGGGCCGGTGAGAAAAGAGAAAGCGAACATGTAAGAAAGCTAAACAAAATGTGCGCGAGTTGTAAGTGCTAAGAATAAAAGAAAGAGGCGGGAGCTGCAAAAGGCTCGGGGGAGAGGAGGGTTGGAGGAAGGCAAGGGGTAGGTTTGTGGGTAGACAGGGTTCGGGGCAGGAAGAACACCAAAAGAAACAGAAGGTTTGGGGTGCAGACCACTCAGCCCATAACAAGGCAGCTATACTCAGTCCCAGGCAATGTTCGCTGTGTCTTCCAATATTTTTTTTTTTTTTTTTTTAGTGGTACTGGGGTTCCTGGAAGCCCTTCTTCCTCCGGGCTACACTCCCAGACCTATTTTATATTTTTGAAACAGGGTCTCTTACGCCAGCGCGGCTGGCTTTGAACCTGCGCGATCCTCCTGTCTCCGCCTCCCAAGCGCGGGGATGACAAGCGTGCGCCACCACGACCGGCTTTCTTCCAATATTTTTAAGCGAGGACAGAAGTTTAGGTTCTTCTGAGAAATTCTTTTTAAATTAAAAGGCCAACATACAAAAAAAAACCCAAAACAATAAAAAACAACAATAACAACAAAAAACACAAAAACATGTATGACTACCTACTAAGTAGTTCCAATAAACACAGCTCCCTGATGCAAAACAGACATTTATTGTTTTAAAAGGTTAAAGTAAGCCAGGCCTGGTGGTGCCATCCTGTCATCCCAGTATTTGGGAGGTTAAGACAGGAGGATCTCAGGCTCAAGGCCAGCCTTCTCAGCAACTTAGTGAGACCCTGTTTCAAATTTTATTTATTTATTTTTTAATACAAATATTTTTTTTCCAAAATTTAAAAATAAACAAAATGGAGCTGGTGTTTTAGCTGAGAAGTAGACTGGCCCTAAGTACCACCAGAAAGGAAAAAGAAATTTAAAAATTACAAAAAACTATAAAGGTATATCTTTGTTCTCATTCATTCAGCCCTCCAAAAATTCAAGCAAAACCATCAAATTACCTCTGGCCCCAACCTCCTTTTCTTTGTGGATATCTCCATTCATACAGCCCTATGGTGTCGGTACTTTCTCACCTGTCGCCCCCTAACAAGGTCTAAACATCCTGAACACATTTTCCATCCAATGTCTTAGGATGCTGCAACTCGCTAAGACCAGATCTCCAAAAGGCTGGCTACTGGGCATTTTCTTTGAAAATACTCACCCGGTAAAATTTATTTATACTTCATATAGAATTCAGAGGCTGTGATGATGTTTTAAATATGATTTTCAAATGCCCGAGTAAAGCGGCGAAGTGGAAGAGAAGGATAATAAGTTTATGACATTCAAGTAAATGTATCCAGAAAACTGGGTCATTTACACCAGAACTGCAATCTTTCCTGCTAAAATATGCAAACGACAGTATGAAAAATGGCTTGTGATTTTAAAGAAATACCGCGCTACAAATGTCAGCGTGCGGGAACTCAATAACACTTAATGAAACTTTGGATTTCAAATTAATTACTGATTGACTAAGGCATCTAGAGGGAAAACAGCCCCGACTGGAGAAGCCTGGGAGAGGCAGTAAATCTGGACGCCTGTTTGGAGGACTCGGAGCTGGGATTTTCTGCTCACGCGGTTAGCGCTGGGTTGATGGGGCAGCCAGCCCCTGGGAAGACCACTGCTTCGATTCCCAGAAATTAGACTGCCCCGTACTTTCTTGACTCAGTTGGACCCTTTTCTTCCCTTTGTATTAACTTGCACTTGTGGCTTTAACTGCTTAGGAGCTTGAAATAAATGGTGAAAGAAATGCGAGTGGTATTTTTTCAAAGAAAAATGGCACCGATATGAAGGAAACCATCTCTGGTGGATGGATATTCTTTGTTTATAATCATTGTTCTTTCTCTGTCTGTGTCAGGTTCTTCTTTAAGCAGAAACTCTTTCCTGACCCATTGATGTTAGTCTGGACTGTGAGGTCTGATACGACTACTGGGATGTGTTCCTCTCAGCATTCTTGTAGCTATAATTTAAAGACTGACCGTGTAACTAAGAGGAAAGAAGATGTATTTTCTTAGGGTTTGGGGTTCAGTCCATGGAGAGAGAGAGCAGGGGAAGGAGGAACCACATACAGTACCCAAGGGTGCGCCCCCGGGGACCACCTCCACCAGCCACAGCCTATGGCCTCGCTGGTACCACCCAGGTAAGTCCATTACAATGATTTGGTTTATCCACTGTTGGGATTATAACCCCCATGACTCTACTACATCAACCCTGAATATTAACAGATGAGCTCTTTATGGGACATTTTATATCTAACTATAACAGAATGTGAAACAGATGTGAACTCTATCAATATTTGAACAGAAGCCCCATTGGGATTTGGCCCTCCTAAGCCCCAAGTGACTATTCTTGCAGCCTGAGTTCTGGAATGGTGCATTACAAGGAATCGAGCCCAGCAAAGCCCAGTTATGACTTCAGAGCCACAGACAGCCTTTAGCCCATACATGCCATGAGCAAACAAATACACATTTGCTTGTATAAGCACTTGAGAGGCTGGGATTGCCTGTTACTGCAGCAAATGCTGACTAATACATTATTCTTGCAAGTTAACTAAGAAGACTGTCTTACATAAAAATTCAAGTCAGGTCTCTGTCTTTCATATAGGTTACAGAATTCAAAACATTCAATTATAATTATAATGCTTGTCATCCCAGCATCTGGGAGGCTGGGACAGGAGGATCAGGGTTCACAGAAAGCCTCAGCTACTACTTAGTGAGGCCCTTTGCAATTCAGTGAGACCCTGTTTCAAAATAAGAATAAAAAATAGGGCTGGGGGTGTAGCTCAGAGGTAGAATGCCCCTGGGTTCCATCCCCAGTACTGCCAAAAATAAAAAAATAAAATAAAATCAATTATAATAGAATTAACCCAGTAATAAGTAAATTCTCACCTAATGACAAAAGCTTTTCTGCAAGCATAGCTACTGTTGTAAAATGGACAAAGAAAGAAACTATATCAACCACTATCTGTAATAAAAGCTTCAAAGTATTAGTGACTAAGTAACAGCAATAAGAAACCAATAACATCACTAAGTGCTTACTGTGCGCAAAGCACTGATTTGAGTGTGTTGAATACGTTCTTGTATTTCCCCCCAAACCCAGGAATACAGGTCTTGGTTTTATTTTTCTGTTATGTGTGAGAAAACAGAAGCTCAAAGAGGTGAACAAAATTATCCCCCAAACAAACGAATAACCTCATCTTGTTGTTCTCTACATAATTCCAGGTTATTCCTCATGGAATCTTAGTATTCTTTATGTGTCGCACTTTCTATATAACCAAAACATATTAATTTAAAAATATTCCAAGTAGAAGCATTCCATCACTCAGGAAAGGCAATCCTATAATCAAATGTCCTATAAATTTTAAGAACCATTCTAATAATTATTCCAATTCATTTTCCATATAGCTGCACGCCTCTCTCTCATATTCATTCTCTCTCTCTCCTTCCCTCCCTCCCTCCCTTCCTCCCTCCCTCTCTCCATTCTCAAATCTTCTCTCAGATAAGAATTCTTCCAAGGATCAAGAACCTGCCCTGCACTATATCCTCACCCAAAACCTTCCCCATGTGGGAATCTATGTTAATTCCATCAAACTGGAGCTATAGAATAGCAAGCATGTAGAGGAGTTTTTTAAAAAGGCTGAAATTCATAGAAATGAATGAATACATTCACACGGGATGTCCTTTATAATGTGTACAAAACAGGCAATCGAGGGTTTTGAAATGCGGTCTCTTAAAACACTGACACCACCCTTAATAGTATTTTTGGAGCATCTTGTTCAAAGCCCAAATAAATACGTTAGAAATTCCGTCCGATGCTGCCTACCGTGAGTGGATGCCTGTTCTTTTACCCTGCCTACTTGAGACCAAAGGAAGATGCCCAAGACTGCTGAGCCCAACTCAACAGCTCGAGTCCACGGGGGCACGTCCCAGCCTTGCTCACGGGGCTGTTTGTCAGCTGGAGGAGCCGCGGCCACAGGAGGATGGGGCACCATGTCCGACTTCTTGCAAAGGAGCCACGTGATGTCCACCTCGGTCTGGGGATCTCCATGTGCCCTGAGATGGGCGATGACCCAGCAGTCCCATCCAGCTGCCTAATGGAGTCCTCCTCACCAGGAGGTGGGCCGGGGGCCCATAAAATATATTGCACTCCACAGATCTGTCTTTAGGAGGAAATAAAAGATAAAGCAAGTAACCTTAAAACTATAGTTCCCCTTTAGTGTATGGACATTTAAGACCAGAGGCATCAGACTCAAGTAAAGGTTCTTGAGAAAGCTTTTGGGTATGAGGGGACTGAGAGCTTGGGCCCCATGTGAACACCAGAAGAGGGTCTGGAAGGCATACTTAAAAGGGACCTGAAGTGCCGTGGGCCCGTGACATGGGAGGGACTCAGTTCAGCACTCTCCACCCATTATCAGAGTCAATGCTGCAACTCTATGGCAAGCTCAGCTCACCTCAGAGATGAGCCACCTGGCTTAGGCCGGGCATCAGCTTAGAAACTGACCTGACACCCACGTGAAATGCCTTTGACTCTAGGATCCAGTATGCTTTCGCCAGTGTGACTCCAGTCAGCCTTCGAAAGGATGCAGGACCTAAACCAAGCCACACCACGTGGGGCCCGACTCACCATCCTTTTTGTGTATTTGTACAAAAGAACTGACTGGTATAGACATGAGCAGTAGCCGTCATGGCGAGGGAGGCAGGGGAGAGGGAGGGAGGGAAGAAGGGAGGGCGACGCCCAGTGTAAAAACACCCACCAGGCATAGCTTTGGAGGCCAGAGAGTGAGCAAGGGTAACAGATAGAACCAGTATGTTACAAGTGACAGAACGCCAGCCCAGACTAGCTCCAGCACAATGGGAGATTTATGAGTCCATGATCTGGCAAGGGTAGGGATGATGCTGGCCACAGAAACTTCTCTCTCTTCTGCTATCTGCCTCCTCTCAGCTTGCCCTCAACAGTCTTCCTCTGTGTAGCAGGGTGCAAGGCAGCTGGTAGCCCATGTGCACATCCTCCGGGTCCTAGAGTTAGGAAGCCAAGTCTTCTCCACCGACTAAGGCTGGCCTGGTCTGGCTCAAGCCAGGTGCCCATCTTAGCACTCTGACCATTTTTGACTAGGCTGCGATGGACCCTAACTGGTCTGGACCAATGTATGCCAACCACCTGGAGCCCCTTCTCTTCCACAATCCCCAAGAAGGAGCCGTTAATAAAGAGCATGGCAAAGGCACTGGTGGACACTCGGTGTTCACTATGGGGAGGTCCAGGCTGGAGACTGAGCTCTGAAGAAAGTGAGAGGGGATGACTGCCGTGACGATGCCAGCCCCCCTGCATCTGCTAGCTACTCAGCTAACTCCCGTCACCTTGCAGACGCTAGGCTTTCCCAGCCTTTATGGACTCGCACCAATAAACAAGAGGATGGAGACAGAGAAGCCACCGTGTTATCCATCAGACCTGCAGAAGTGCCCATGGCTACCAATAAGCTGTGGTTAAGAGCAACCCCAAAGCGCTGGGCGGTGGGAGGCAGGGGATCCTGGGAAGCTTCCACTGCACAGGGGACGTGAAGCCCATTAACTGGTCACACACGGCCCGTTTCCATGCCTCCTGCTTCTGAGGAGCCAAGCTTCTTCCTGTTCCTGGCTGGGCTGAGCCTCAGATCTACATGTTACACTTCCATTCCCCAATGACCTTCCCCTGGAAGGTCAGGCTCTCTGGCAGTGATACTGTCTCTGCTTGCTGCTCCCCTCACTGTTCTCAAAGCCTCTATTCCCTCCCCATCCTTCCCCAATAGTATGCCACAGTCCAATCCAACCCAGTCAAACCCATAGTAATGTCTTATGTTAGCTAAACCTGGAATCAAAGCTAAATATATGCCATACCTTGTCAAATGGGGGTGGGTTTTGTACCAGTGGTCTCAAAATTTTTATATAATTTTAAAAAGTCATGTACTTCACTGATCCCAATACCCAATAAGGGTCATAAGACCCACGGACCAGCTGGGTGTGGTGGCGCACATTTGTAATCCCAGCATTCGGGAGGCTAAGACAGGAGGAACATGGTTTGTGGACAACCTCGGCTACTTAGGCCTTTTTTAACTCAGTGAGACAGTTTTAAAATAAAGAATAAAAAATAGAGCTGGGGGTGTGTGGCTCAGAGGCAGAATGTCCCTGGGTTCCATCCCCAGTACTGCCAAAAAAAAAAGAAGAAGAAGAAGGAAAAGGAAGAGGAGGAGGAAGAGGAGGAGGAGGGGGGAAAAAGAAAAAGAAAAAAGAAAAGACCCATGATCTACCAACAGCCTTTTTTTTTTTTTTTTTTTTTGCTGGTCTGGGGGCATTTGACCTCCGAGCTACACCCCCTGCCCTATTTTTTCTTTATTTTGAAACCAGGTCTCACTGAGTTGCAGAGGGCCTCACTAAGTAGCTGAGGCTGTCCGCGAACCGGGATCCTCCAGGTCTCAGCCTCCCAAATGCTGGGATTACAAGTGTGCGCCACCACGCCCGGCTTACCAACAGCCTTATTTTATTTGGGGCAATAATGATTTTCAAACCAGACCGAGTCATAATATCCACACCTCAAAATAATACTTGATATATATTTTTTTGGTATCAGCTTCTCAAAACTTGCAAATCATGGTCCTAGTCTCCTAGGCTATTCCAAATAAAATGGTATTACTCAACTTGTGGCCTTAAAACTTTTTTATTTTCTCATCTGAGGTCAGTAAACTGTTCTCTGTCCATGTATAACCCCTTCTCTCCATTTTGATCGTTTTAACTATACTGATTTAATACACACTGGCTAATGGAATTTAGAACTTACTAAATTCCATGGGAAATTGTCATTGGAAAACCAAAGAAAAGTACCTTTTAATCAAGTGACTACAAAGACCAAACACTCGCAGGTTCTCATAACCCTAGTGAGGAATTACGATGAATGCAGTGATGTTATATTAATTAAATTCTTGGAAAGCATCCACAAAACTTAATGAAAATGGAAACCGTAGGGGGGCCTTAATTCCTGGGAAACACCCATCACATCACTGAAATTCCCGGGAACCCTCCCACACCAATCCATTACACTGTAAAATGCAAACTTAGAGAAGATTTTAAAAACATGAAACAAGAAAACAAAGCAAAAATCCACCTAGCTTTCACACATACTTCTATGACTCTGTCCCATGTGATTTATTACCAACTCTTAAGGGTTTCTTAAAAATCTTCAGGCAGAAAGCTAACGGAGGCTGACAATTTTACATTTAGGCATTTACCCAGTCGTACATTCACACAGTCACTCAATGAACAGAATAAAGGAATAAAATGTACCCATTTGTTGATATTCATATAACCCAGATCCTTTATCTGCTTTCATTACAATGGCACAAGGACCATGCAGAAAAAATCGAGCTTACAGACTATCTCCTGTGCGCGTCATGCACACTAAATACTGAATGTCTGAATATCAACAGAGTAATTGATATAACGAGCATCTTACCACTCTCTTTCACTCCCACCTGTTGAAACCAAGGCTCAAGGAATGTGGGGGTGCCCATCATAAAATGGGACTTAATGACTCTGGTTTCTATGCTCAAACTTTTTAATTTTATTTGATGTTTTTAAGATTTCCAGAGTCGCAACAGATTCTAAAAAAAGGATCTCCCCCCCCCCCAAAAAAAAATCCTATAAATAAGGCTGTGTTCCTTAAAGGAGGGAAGACAAAACATAATCTTGGCTTCATAAAGTACAGAACATGCTATACCTTTATAGAAACTTAGACCTGATGGCGGAGACCTCTTGTCTTGTTCCACAAAATTTAAACTGAGAAATGCAGTGTGTGCATTTGGGTAGTATGTTTCAAAGAGACGTGGGAAGACGGGGCCACGGAGGGGACAGGGCATGTAGGAATCAGGTTCCTCGGGCTGTTTGGCCTGGGGAAGATGACAAGAGGTGCTTTTAGGTGGCCAGCTGGCATGCTAAAAATGACTAAGCACCATCCTCCATCCTCACAAAATGAACATAAATATTGAGACATGAAGATCCATGTTGAGAAAGACCGTATTAAACACCCATAGAAGGAACAAACACCCGGTTATCCTCGCTGTTCAAATAAGCTTTCCTACAGAAAAGATATTTAACTGTTTCCAAAATTTCCAAAAGCAGTATCTGAGCATCTTCTTTGAAACAGGCACACAAACCAAACCGCTGAACATGCGGGGAATTAGATCCAGTGGAAAATTTCACTAGAAAATTTCCAGTAGGAGCTGCATAAAATACCAGTGGCAGGGGAAGGCTCTCCTTTCTCCTTTAAAATCAGGAGAGAATTTATTTTCTAATGTAGTTTGAACCATTCTTGCTCTGCTCAAATCAAGAAGGAGGGACAAAGACTCGGATCCTGAGACCTGGATAAAAAAAGAAATTGCTGTGTGGTTTTCTCTGGCCGGTCAAGGCATCAATTTCCTGTAGACAACTGCACAACTTAAGAGTGAGACTTTTCTAGACCTCCTTCCCCGAGCGCAGTCTTTTCTTCTTGTCTGCTGGCACCTCTTGGAAATCTGGGCATAATTGGTCAGGTCATGGGTGCTACCGGGGAGGCAAAGGGACAGACAGACTGGGACAGACAGACCGAGAGGCAGGAGCCCCTTGCTACTAAGTCGCTCAGAGTTTTATCGCCAATAACAGCCCTGGTTAGGCTGTAGCTTGAAGAAATGAAAACTAAAGTTGAGAGTGTTTCTTTGGGGCTGATGGGACAGTTCTGTATCCTGATTGGTAACAGTAGTTGACCAAATGCACATCTGTGATAATATTTCATAGATTTCCCTCCCCAGTACACACACACACACACACACACACACACACACACACACACACACACAAACTCAAATAAAATTAATTCTCTTGTGCCAATGTCAATTTCCTAAATTTTATGGTCATACCATTGCAGAAGCCAAGTGAACAATATTCAGAATTCTTTGCACTGTTCTATAAAATTTCTATGCATGTTTCAAATTACTTAAACGGTTTTTTGTTGTTGTTGTCTGTGTGCGTGTGTGTGTGTGTGTGTGTGTGTGTGTGCGCGCGCGCGCGTGTGTGTGGTGCTGGGGACTGAATCCAGGGGCATTCTACCTCTGAGCTACACTCCCAGCCAATTTTTTATTCTTTATTTTAGAAAGAGTCTCACTCATTTGCAGAGGGCCTCACAAATTGTTGAGGCTGGCCATAAACCCAGATCCTCCTGTCTCAGCCTCCCAAGTACTGAGGTTACAAGAGTATCCCACCACACCTGGCTTAAAGATTTTTGAAAGTCGAAAATTGAAAATCATTAACAAGTCAAAACATATAAACTGTCAGGTTACACTGAGTTCTGGAAATCAGAGATTTGTGAGAAAGATACTGAATTGTACTTTTTTCCCTCAACAACATTTAACCCTAGTCAATGTAGTCCCCTGGATGGAAAGGCTGCGTGTCACCTATGTTAAGTTTTCTGTCAGCCAAGTCAAGAAAAGGTCAAAGGAAATAGGCTGCACACACCCCTCTGGGTGCACAGTAAGAGACTAACTTGACTCCTATTTTATTTAACCCATCGCATCTAAAATGGTATCTGCTCAGCATGGAATCCACCTAACGTTGTTGAGAGAAGACCACATCTTTGTCTTTGAAACCTGGTTGTCTTTGCAGCTCACACTCACAGCCCACTTCCAGCTGGACCAGCTGTATTTCAAGCACTTGGTCTCCACATGTGGCCAGCAGCTGGTATACTAGACAGCACAGCCCAAGATGCCACGACCCAGGTGCCCTCAGTTACCGTGAGCCACTGTTATGGCCATATCTTTTGTATCCTTTACATGAATGCTCATCTCTAGTATATCACGCTTGCTGGCATGGCTATGAACCCCGTCTACCCAGTGTGGGCACTGTGAGGTCTTGTGAGAACAAAAGACCAAGAAAAGAGAAAGGTCTCCCAACCACTGCCTACCCCGAGAGGACCTGGCAACTAGTGCACCAATCAGTGGCTTACATGACTACTCCTGTACCGCCCCCCTTCCTTGCCCCGTAAGGAGCCCCTCGCCTATAAGGAGGGGGCTTTCTGACTCTCATAGACTTTCTCTCTGGTCAGATGCCTCCTTCCATGTTTTATTCCTAGATAAAGCCTGTTCCCTGCTGTTGGGCTGTGTTTCCTTTGCCCCCATACACTCCAACACCTAGGTCATCTTAAAATGAGCACGGAGAGCTGCAGCAATGCTAGAGCGTTGGGGTAGAGAAATCAACAAGCTCTTGATGGCAAGGTTCAAAGATGCTTGAGTCTTGCTTCTGAAACTCAAAGATGTGTTGAAAATGAAGCATCATCTCGGCAGCCTAATGAGCCCCTGTTGCAAAATTTAAAACATAAAACAGGGCTGGGAGTATAGATGAGAGGTAGAACACCCCTGGTTGGATTTCCAGTATGACTAATATTCCAGTTCTCTGCCTCCATCTGGGAACATGGTGGGCATGCAGACCCCTGCACCTTGAAGTTGGACACAGCTGTGGGATCTGCCCTGACCCAAGGGACATGAGCAGAGGTGGCAGGTGTCATTCCTGAGCCAGAGTGGGAGTGAGCATGCCTCCTCCTCCCTCTCCCCAGCATCCAGCTTGCAGGCTGCTGGGGCAGCCCCAGTGGCTAAGACCAACCTCCGGCTAACTGAACCCTTCAAGCAGTACGGCAGAGAAAGGCAATATAAGCAAGAAATAAACCTGAGCGGTTGTAAGCCCCAGAGACTCTGAGGTTGTTTGTTATTACGGCATAACTTAGCCTGTCCTGACACGTAATTCCACTGTGGATCCTGTGTGTGTGACATCGACAGTTCCGTCCAGGATATCTCCCTGCGTACAGGGCTTATCGCATCTGCTGTAGAAAACCGAGCTTCGTTTTACAGTAGTTTCATTGCCGACCGTAAAAACTGTAACAGTGGAACTGTATAAACAAACCGAACAGTGTTTTTACTGTAAAACATGAATGTAATATAAATATTTGTCTTTGTCTTCTCTCAGCATGTATAATGAGAGCAGAAAATTCATGCCATATGTTTATAGTGTAAGGGGGAAAAGAGATCTCCACCATTCATCCATGCGGGTGCGCCAGCTACACAGCTTAATATTTTTAATTTGTCCATTCTCTTTCACACATAACTTTTCCACTAATTATAAAAACACTTAGGAGTCAGTTACTAAATTCGCAGTTGTTGCTACAGAGGGGTCCTTGCTATAAGGAGAATGTAAACGTGGTGATCACGAGGTTAGGTTTTTTGACGTGCTAAAAAGTCACTGAGAGAGGCGGAATGATGACCCTTGCCTGTCTCGGTTAGCCCGCACAGATCTGAACATGAAACCACTTCACAGAAGACCTCTACATGGCTACCCCTGTCCCCGAGCATTTGGAATCCAATAGCTCCATTTTATTTTAATTTGTTTCTTTAATTCTCCTATGGAGGAGCAGTGATCGTGTGAAATGAAATCAAACAGTTAGGACCTTCCGATAAGGTGGAAGTGTCAGGAGCAGGGCCAGGATCTGTGCCAAGCATGGCTTCCGGCATCACATGCAGGGAGCAACGGTGGCTGCTTTTATTTCGGGGCTGATAGAGGCTTTGCTGGAAAGCTGCTGAATCCTGCCTGGAATGTGTGTGCGGCTCTCAGGACTGGAGCCAAAAGGCACAGAGAACGAGTCCATTTTCTCCAAACTGGCTCAGGGACCCGAGGTTTCTGGAAACCGTCATCATCCTGCAAAATCCAATACCGCAGCGAGGAAGCTTTGTTTGAACATGAAGAGCATCTCCCCAGAGGAGGCTGAGCTTGGTACCGAGGCGAGAAGAGCTGTTGATGGGCAGCGGTAAAGGAAGGGGTCCCTCGATGGGTTCAAACCCAAGGTATGGCAGGCAGGGACAGGTGAGCAGGGCGCTGTGGCTCGGTGAGAGGCACCTGGAGGCACTGCTGAGAGCGTGCCACGAGCTGGGGCTGTCGTCACGTTCAATCCTGACAGGCATCTGGTGTTGTCGGGATACAATAACCCCGTTTCCCATGAAAGGAGAGAGGACGGCGTGGAGAAGCACCTTGCCTCAAATCACCCTGCCGCTACAGAACGGCAGAGGCGGGCTCCCAACGTAGAGGGCTCTGATCCAAACTCCACGTCCTTAACCACCAGCCGCCAGCATCAAAGGAAACTTTTTTCATGTCTAACAACTGGCCCTTGCCACCAACAGTGATGAGAAGCCCAGGCCTCTGTGTGGTCCTGCCCAGGCACAATGGAGCTCGAGCCTTAACCCAGGTCTGGCCCCCTCCTGGCCAGTAGCAGACACAGGTTAAATGATAATGCTGCTGAGATGATGATTATTTATGACTGGCTCATTTATCTCTACCTGTACACCTTGAGGGAAAGAAGACACTGTCGTGTGTATCTCTATATGCAAAGAGTCCAGTGGGATTCGATAAAATTTCAATAAATATGTTTGCATGTGTGGGGGTAGGGGGGATGCTGGGAACTGAACCCAGGGGCATTCTATCTCCAAGCTACACCCCTATTCTTATTCTATTACTTTGAAACAGGATCTGGCTAAGTTGCGAAGGACCTAAGTAGCTGAGGCTGGCCACGAACCTGTCATACTCCTCCAGTCTCAGCCTCCCAAGTGCTACGATCACAGGTGTGTGCCACCACGCCCGGCTTCCACCATCTTTACTACTAAATAAGGAGACAATAGGACAATCGGTGAGTCATATGATCAGTGCTCTGATAGATCAATAGATGCATAGAGTCTTTTGGTTGTTATTGGTTTTTATTTTTGTGATACTGGGGGTTGAACTCAAGGGCATTCTGCCTCTGAGCTATACCCCCAGCCCTTTTTATATTTATTTGTTTATTTATCTCTTGGTATTAGGGATTGAACCCAGAGGCATTCTACCTCTGAGATACACCCCTAGCCTTTTATTGATTGATTGATTGATTGATACCAGAGGAATTTTACCTCCAAGCTACACCCCCAGCCCTATTTTATTTTATTTCAAAACAGGGTCTCACTAAGTTGCAGAGGGCGCCACTAAGTAGCTAAGGCTGGCTGTGAACCTGTGGTCCTCCTGTCTCAACCTCCCAAGAACTGGGATTACAAGCATGCACCACCATGTCCGGCCTGTTTACTTATTTTGAAACAGGGTCTTGCTAAGATTCTGAGGTTGTCCTCAAGCCTGCAATCCTCCTGTCTCAGCCTCACAAGCACTAGGATTATAAATGTGCGTCACCCTGCATATTTGAAAACCAAAACGCAGATTGTAGGCTCCTTGGAGCCATTGCACAAGGGATCAGTGTAGTGCACGCTCAAACAGAGGGGCTGATAACTCCCTGTTGGACCAAGGAAGGGAAGAAAAGCAGGAGAGAGGAAAGAGGTCTGGAAAAGACAGCCCGAGCAGAGACTCGCAGGAGGAAGGGGCCTATGTAAGGTGGACGCACTTGGCTGAGGTCTTACAGAACAAAGAAAAGATTCTGTGTCAAGACACAGAAAGCAAGGAGGTTTGGAACAGCCATGAGTTTGACATGGTTGGAACAAGGAAGCGGATGGCCAGACATGAGTCTGGATGGGTAGGCAGGGGCCCTAAGGCAACTTTTTCTTAGCTTCGCTTGCACTTGGGATGCACACCTTTGGCACCTGGACACAGCGCTAAGTACGCAGGCACCATTTTTAGCACTCTATGAAAAGAATTTGTGTTAGCTTTCACAATGACCTTGTGGTTCGGGGACTATGGTCATCTTCATTGAGGTCCCAAGTAGTAGAAGAAGTCATGTGATTCTTGTAGGTACTAAAAATAAGACTGAAATACTCAGGCAGACTACGTGTGTGTGTGTGTGTGTGTGTGTGTGTGTGTGTGTGTAAATATATATATATATATGGATATATATTTTTTTTTTTCTTTTCTTGGTACTACATCCCCAACCCTATTTCCTTTTTATTTTGAAACAGGGCCTAGGTTACAGAGGGCCTGGCTAAGTTGCCGAGGCTGGCCGCGAACCTTTGACCCTCCTTTCTCAGCCTCCGCAGTGCTGGGATTGCAGTGCTGGGATTACAGGCGTGTGCCACCACACCCGGCTCACAAGCATGTCCTTCAGGACAGTTCTTTTAGACTGATGGAGTCAGCAACTTGCCCCAGCCCGTCCCCACATGGAGCCCAGAGCCGACTGGGGACGCGTTGATGCTAAATGAGTCGTTGCCGATGGGGCTCATATCAATAGGGTGGGCTACTTATTCTTCTTAAATAAAGTCTTTATATATCCCCCAGTTTGTCCACTTATACATTTAAAATATATACTATGTTTTTTTTTAAAAAAATCTATATTTAATTATACGGCATCAGTGAAATTTCACTTGGGGAATGATAATGTAACATAAATGAACACTTCCAATAGAAAAAGCTGTAATTTAAAATAAATTACTGTGTTAGTCAGAGAAAAAAATTTACTCTCTTCATAGGAAGAAAAAAAAATATGATCGGGTAGTAGGTAGCCTCGGTCAATTAGAAAATCGCATCAATAACAAAGAACCAAATAACCCCCCCAATTCCTCTTCTCCCGGCGTAGATCCCCTGTTGATCCTGCCGCAGAGTGTGCGGCCCGCGCTGGCCTGACTTTCATTAAGGCTTAAAGTCAATTAAGCCACAAATTGGAACGATCATTCCTCCTTTGCGAAGTATTGATATTTTTTTTCCCAGCCGCTTTAGGGCTTTTCCAGCACTCACTGAGAGATTTATGTTAGACAATTTCTTTCTGATTAAAACAAATCATAGCTCAACAATTCTAATTTCCTTCTTTCTAAGCAAAAAAATGATCAGAGAATGCAGAAAACAGTGATACACACACACACACACACACACACACTCACACACACACTGCCTATCACACAGACTGGCACTGCAGAGCTCCCAAGAAATGCCTCTCCATCTGTGTGATGTCTAACTGCCAGTCTGTCTCTCTGTTTCTAACTCTCTGTATGGGTCTGTCTGTCTGTCTTTCTGTCTGTCTTATTAATCTCTCTTTTGGTATACATGTATCTTGACAGGTTTTAGGACAACTTATTAAACCAAAAGAAAGAGAGGCTTTAGAGGGCAAAGCCAACCCAAGCTGGTTCTTCTGACCCAAGGAATAGCTGAGCAAAAAGGATTCTGTATCAACTTCAAATTCCTAACATCCTCTTAGGACTTTTTTTTTTTTTTTGGTGGTGGGGTGGTGGTATTAAAGATTGAACCCATAAGCACTCTACCTATGAGCTATATGCCCAGCTCTGTTTAATTTTTCATTTTAAAACAGGATCTTGCTAAATTGCTGATGCTGGCCTCAAACATGTGACCCTCCAGTTTCAGCCTCCCAAATACCAGGCTTATAGGTGTGCACCCCTGGCCTGGCTCATCTATGGCCTTTTAATGCAGTTGCTGATTTGTGTGTGTTCTTTGTTATTTATGCGCGTGTATGCATTGCAATTATATATCTTGTTTATGCATTGCAACCACACATCTTGTCTATTGTGCACATATCCCATAATTTTGTTAATCCATTCATCTGTTGAAGGACATCTTGGTTGGTCCCATAGTTCCTGATTTCTGATCAACCTTCCCTGATTACGCATGGTCAGTTGAAGATAACAATCCCCTGGACTTGGGCTCTAGCCCTTTAATACCCTCCCCTCTACACTTGGTTCTGATTTCAGGGCCAATCTTTCTACATGAACTCCCACTTTCCTGCCCTTGGGAATCAAGTTGACTTAGACTATGAGTCCGTTCCATCACAGCCAGCCGGCACTCCTCAGGATGCCTAGGGAAGCTGGTTAGCTGACATTCCCCAAGTCAGGAGTATGGGTTTCCAAAGAAATAGAATAAAACATTTTAACACAATGGACTCTAAATAAATACCCATTCCTGAACAAGCTAGCAGGTAGTTGAAGAATTGGGAACTCTTTGGTAGCATAAATATGAAAATCAATTCACATATCTCAATTCACACATCACAAAGACAGCTGGTCATCTGCACCTTGCGCCACTCTCTTCCTAAAAACTCACCAAAGCATCCCTTCCCACAGTGCTGGAGGACACTGCTGTCTGGGTCACAACTCCCATGGCGCAGCTCCTGCCAACCTTGCTTTCCCACCTTTACCTCCTTATTCAACCAATAAATAATTACAAATCCCCTCCCTCCTATTGAGCAGGCCCTGTGCTACACAGCGGCAGATAAACCGAGGATCTAGACAGGCAAGGCCCACAGCCTTTAATCTGTGCTTCTTATATGCTGTGTGAGCTTGCACAAGGCCTAGATAACCTTCATAGGAAACTAGAACTTAAAAGATCAACACCCAGACCGGGCTATCATAAAGATTAACTAAATTCAAGCACTTAAAGTGCTTAGCTGAAACACAATGCTGTGTGCCACTGTCACTATTATTATTATCATAAAAACAAGGAGGAGAACTAAGCCATTGTTGTGCTTACATATAGAATGTCCCTTGAAGAGCTCATGTATTAATGTTCAGAGGTGATGTGCTTAAGTCATGAGGGTTCTAACCTCATCAGTGGATAGATTCACTGTCGTGGATTTACTGGGTGGTAGCCTAGGCAGGCGGGGTGTGGCTGAAGCAGGTGGGGTGTGGCCGTAGGGACTGTGCTGGTGTCTCTGAGTCCCCTTGCTTGCTGGCTCTCTTGCTTCCAGCCTCCATGATGTGAGGAGCACAGCCTTGCTCTCTCCTCCTCTCTGCTTCCTGCCACCATGCCCTGAGATCCAGAGACCCTGGCCTCACATTGACTGAACCTGAAATCTCCAAATCCTATGAGCAAAGAAATCTTCCGTCCTCTAAGCTATGTGGTCAGTTGTTTTGACGATATCAGTAAAAAATATTGATGGAGACAGTCATCCTAACTAAATGTAATGTGTCAGATGCCATGTTTCTGTCCTGCAGGCAATTCTATATTCATATATACACATATACATATATGTGAATACATACCGATATCCATATATACCTTTAGAATATTAGAATATATATACTTTTAGAGTACAGGATATTCTTCCTTATATTCACATTTATACTCTAAGAAAACAGAATGAATACAGAATACATATAAACATATGTGCTGTATACAGAAATTATATATAATTTTTTATTTTTTTAAAAAATGGAGAGCCTGATGGTATACCTTAAAATAAGACATAATTCATTGCTTAAATTACCCTCCATGGGCCTCAGTTTTCCCGTATGTCAGGTAGGGAAGTTAAAGCGGATGGATGATTGCAGAAAACACTTCCCGATTTCAAAACTCTACCATTTTATCACCACAGTACACCCAAGTGCAATCTGTTAATCCATAACTCTCCCTATAAAGACAAACCATTTCATTCACTCATACCTGAATTTTTTTCATTGTTTTCTTCTTGCAAAAATTTGCTTGTTCTTTGCTATATGTTCAAAATAATGGCTAAAACAGTTATGCAAAACCCAATGGGTCAAAGAAGACTCAAAGGAGCTGTAACAGATACCTGGAAGTAATACAGAATTATTTCTGCTTTTCTTTCTATCTCTGCAAACCCGTCTGTATCGGCAGGCCTGCAAAGACACCATGGACAGTATGATCATTAACATCACGGCCAAGTGTCTCTGCCTCCCCAGGCGCCAAAGCAATCATTTAACCAGCTCCTGGTTACCCACAGTTGCAGACTGGATGTGCTGTGAACCATCCCAGATAGAAGGCAATCCTAAAACGGGTCTGTAACTCAGCCTGAGCAACTGTCTTTCTGCGTCACTGTGCATGGGTAATGGCATAACACTGGGATCTTTCAATGGCTACCAAGACCAAGTCAGTTCTCCAAAGAATGAACCCAAAGTCCCGAATGGGCTGACCAGAAATGAGAGCTTCCAGCCTCCTCCTGCATGCTGCACCCAAACCTGACCATTCCCTTCTCAGAGCACAAACTTTACCCTTGCTCTGTCCCATCCTCCCTTCCAGCCCAAAAGCACCCACCCTTGCCATCAGGCTGATTACACTCCACCCATACTTCCTTCTTCAAGGATTCTGCTGGAACACACATGGAGAAACCATCTTTCCTGTGTTGTGGAGCTCCATACCATTTTTCACGAGCTGGAAAGGCGGTGGGTTCCACTTTGGTAGTATTACCTCATTTACAAGTCCTTCTAAATTGTCCAATGTCACCTACTTTACTTAGCGCATCTAGATGTTGAAGAAATATCAATACAGTTTTCTGAAAATCTTGGTGTTGGTTGTTAACTGGGTTCTGGGAACACTTGAGTTTTGTAAAAAAGGTAAAAAGTTGTACCAACATTCTGTTAAAAGAAAAAAAGAAACGGCACAAGAATAACAGTCTCCTTAAAGCCAGGCGTGGTGGTACACGCTTGTAATCCCAGCAGTCGGGAGGCTGCAACCAGAGAGGATCACGGTTCGTGAACAGCCTTGGCTACTTAGTGAGGCCCTCTGCAACTTAGTGAGACCCTGTTTCAAAATAAAGAATAAAAATTAGGGCAGGGGGTATAGCTCAGAGGTTGAATGCCCCTGGGTTCCATCCCCAGACCCGCAAAAAAAAAAAAAAAAAAACAATAGCAGTCTCTCAACTTTGGCAGGTATCAAATCTCCTGGCACGATGGCAAAACATGGATGGCTGAGTCCCACCACCACAAGTTCTGACCTGGTGGTTCCGGGGTTCAAGAACTTGCACATCGAACAAGTTCTCAGGTGGTACTGATGCTGCAGGGTAGGGACCATGTTTTGAGGAACACTGGTATAAGTTTCTTCAGCATTGAAAACCAGGAGTACTAATCAATGAAACACTACTGAGACCATTCCAGATGTGCCCCAGCCTTTCCTGCCTTGAAAATAGCACCCTTCCAACCCGCCACCCCCTTCTTATTCTTGTCTTCTTATTACTTAAAATGTGATGTAGGCTTTAAGCATCCTGTAATTCATCAACTAATTCTCTCCTGGCTACACATTCCAAGTAATTAAAGTTCAGTAATAACTTATTCTTTCTGCTCCAGCACCTGCATTTCATTTGTTTATTTTCCCAGAGTCATAAATCTGAAGGGCTGTCAAAGTGCCATAATATTAGCGCAATAATCAAAGTTAATTAGTCCCTCTCAATAAACAACAACGAAGCCCTTCCAGAGATGCATTGAAGTTTCCCCCAGCTACTCTGTTTACAGGCTGCGCTGGAGTCTAAACCAATTCAAATCTCAGAATTGTCAGGTAAGTAAACACTGTGTTCCTCACTGTGTCCTTGGTTTGTGCTGATTCATTAACCACGGGAGAGACCTGGGCTCCAGCATCTAACGCTTGCGCAGGATACAGAAACAAGGGCGAGCTCCCCAGCTGCCCAGCCTGGCCACGCACGGCCCAGACTTCAATAATAAAAGAGGGACAAGGGTTGCAAAGGAATGAACGGGGCCAGTCTCATTGCCAACTCTGGGTAACCCTATCTCTTCAATATCTTTGGATTTATTATTTAGGGAATTTGAGGGATGCCTATATTACTTGGCTTCTGATGAGAGAGCAGCCAGTGGAAGTCAGAGGGCAGACCCAGGGCTGGTGGGGAGAAGGTGCCTGGGGGCGGGGGGCTGCCTTCATAATAAGGAAGACCTTTCTAATGAAGAGGTATGCAGAAATAGGATGGGTTGCCTGGGAAAGGAGGAGCGAGTCCATCAGTAAAGGGTCTTACACCAAAGCTGAGTGGTCCCTGATTAGGGGTGCTGGAAAGCGGTCTACAAACTGGAGAAAGGTCAGCAAGAAGACCCAGGAGATGATGAAAATGTGAAAACTTAGGATTCCTTGCATTCCAGAGATCTCAGTGGGTGTCCCCATGTCTTGTATTTGGAACTCACTACCATAGTCTTTCTCAGATATCCTTCCTCCCTTGAAGCCATGGCTCCCGTGTTAGCCATAGCTACATCACTGATGTTCCCCAAACATAGCGGCTTAAGCCAGTAAGCACTTGGTATCTCACTACATTTTGTGAATCAGGAAATGGGAAATGACCTGGCTGCTGGGTGGCTCTGACTGGAGCTCTCTCAGGAAGGGAATCCAAAGGCCTGGTGGCAGTCATACAAAGGTGAAGCTGGGCTGGGGGGTTCCACCAGCCTCACACCAGTGGCTGCCTTCATGGGGGCCTCTTCAAAGGGCTGTTTGAGTGTCCTCACACATGGCACCTGACTTTCCCCAAGCAAGTGATCTCAGAGAGGAAGCAGGGATGCTTTTTTGCCACATCCTACTCATTAAGAGTGAGTGATTAAGTAGAGCCAGGAGAAGAGAATAGGCTCTGCCTCTTGAAGGGAAGATTACCAAAGAATTTGTGGCTAGACTTTTCAAACACTACGGCCATGCCTTTGCATTCCTTTAATTCCACCTGCATCCCTGAATTGATGAAGGGGCAGAGACTTGTTCCAATGAATCCTCTAAGAAGATAGGGTGGGGTCAGCCAACCCCACTCCTCGTCAGTACTCCCCAAGCCTCTGAGAGCAGCCAGCCAGCCCCGGCTGAGTATGGTCATCGAGTCACCTCTCTGACCCTTGGATGAAAGGAGCCCCTGCTCCTCAGCTCAGCTTGGTATAAACTGAGACACTGTTGGGGAGATGGGGAGAGACTTGGCTATTATTTCCTAACACTCTGTGATCATTAAAAGAAAAAAGTAGGCTTTGAGTTCATGCTGAAATGAGTTAAGCCTTTGGGGACTGTTGCAATGAAATAAATGTATCTAGCATAACAGAAAGACACAAACTTTGGGGAGGGGGATAAGAAAAATGTCACCGACTGAATTTATATTGAAACCCTAATCCCCAGGGTGGACTTAGAGAAGTAATTATGTTATGGGAATGGAGCCCTCAGACAAAATTAAGGACCTTATAAGAAAAGAAATGAAACAGTTGGCTTGTGCACGCACACACACACACACACACACACACACACACACACACATACTTCTCTCTCTCTCTCTCTCTCTCTCTCTCTCTCTCTCTCTTTCTCTCTCTCTCTCTCTCTTTCTGTCTCTGTCTCTCTCTCTCTCCCTGCCCCACCCTCTTTCCTTTTCTCTCTCCCTTCATCTACTCTCCACTATAGAGAGACACAGTAAGAAGATGCCTATCTATTAACTGGAGGGACCTCACCAAGAACCCAACCAGGCTGGCAGTTGGCCTGGTGGTCATACCCTTACAGCCTTGATGTGGCTGAAGCCATCCTGTCCATGATGTCATGGCAGCCTGAACCAAGATAGGGAAGGGGTATTTCTCCAACAAGATGCACAGGTGAGTTGGTCTGTTTTAGGGATCCGTGTGGACAAGTTGGCCTCTCCTTCTGCGTCCATTTACTGATCTGTGTGATGTGCAAAAGATCTTGGGTTATTCAGTTCACCCTTATCATGACCAGGGGAGTCATCATTATTAGCACCACTCTGCACATGGAAAAGCCACAATTAAAAACGGTGACCAGACCTGCCCAGGGACACAGGGAGCAAATATACATACAGGATTGTGGATAGACTTTGCGGACGCTACAGCCATGTCCGTGTCTTCCTGTAATTCCACCTGCATCCCTGAACTAAGGGACAGAGACTCAGGATTGGATCTCAGGTCTACATGAAATGAAGGCAAGGAAGCCTCACTGCCTTGCTCTGGTATGCCTCTCGATAGATTAAAAATCAGCTCTGTTTTAAATATTTGCCTAGAATAAATCTTAGTTTTTTGCAGTGCGCACTGCCCCGATCCAAGAGTGGCTGCCCTGTCTCCAGCTGTATCTCTATTTGCCCTTGCGTGGAAGGTTTTATTGGTGCAAGAACTGTTTCTTCTCTCTGTTTAATCTAACAAGCACCATCACTGCAGTGCTCCAAATTCTCATAATAAACATGAAAAACAGTCTCGGGCCTATTTTTCTCCTCTTAAATAATGGAGCCTAAAAGCCCGGCAGCCGGAAGCAGGCCTTTCAGCCATTGGCTGAATACCATCTGAAGATGAAATCCGTCTCTCCGAACTGTGTCAAAATTGCTTAATAAGAACTCAGGGGACCCCGTGTTAATGAAAGGATGCACCTGCTTTCTGGTTTCTCGTGATGGGAAGTGATGGTCTGGAGCTAGCCACCTATGTTTGACTTTCACTCTTAAGAACTCCACGGTTAATCACAGCCCGTGTTATACAGAGGTTACAATGATAGAAAGTCAGAAAAGATTCAGTTCAAGCCTGCAAGCCGAGGTCAGAAGAAAAAGGTGGCGGGGGGATGCAGAGAACGTGGTCAGAGTCCAATGACTAAGAGTCAAGACGTCAATGCAACATTTTCAGAACCAGGAATGAAATGGAAAACTCAGAGGGTAAGTACCGAGCGCAAGTTTTCGGCATTCTGAAGACAGAAAAGACACTCAGAATATTTTAGCAGCCAATTATCTCTATGAGATGGATGAATAATTTATTATCTGATAAAGAATCTTTCCTGGGCCGGTGACGAGAAAGGTCAAATGGGCAGCTTAAGGAGAACGGTAAATACACTATATTGCATTTGAAAGGGAAATCCGGGAAGGAGAGGAAGGGACGCGCTTCCTTTGGCCAGGTTTGTGAACCCCATCGGACCACAGAGAGCCACTGAAGATGTTCCTGTTGCTAAAAAGCCAGGTACCCTCATGTTTTTCTGTTCTCAGTAACCTATGAATATTAATAGTTTTGATATTTTTGTTTAGCTAAAGATCCTTCATGAGGATGAGACCTGTCACATGTGATGGGTGGAATAAGGATCATCTCTTCCCAGCTGAATTGCCAGCTTGGACAGGCAGGAGATTCATATGTTAGGTCCCCTACGTGGTGCATGCCTACCTACACACACACACACACACGCGCGCGCGCGCACACACACACACACACACACCATATAAGTAAAAGCATTCCACATGCCCTCCTCAAAGGCAAATTATAGGAGTTCAGCTTTCAGTATCAAAAGAGATCAAGGGAAATTCCCATAAGCAGCCAAACTAAATGGGCTCATAAAGTGAGTATGTTGGAGGGAGCCTCGAAATAGCCTGATTTCTAGAGAAGTTCTTAAAGAGTGCAAGCAGTCCATTACTCAGCCTCCTAACCCATCATTAACATCACATCATGAAAAGAGAGGATGCCCGTATCTATTGAAACATAGCAAAGGGTCGAACCCGGGTGCCTAAGATCGTGGCTGGCACCAAGGGCTCTAAATCCAGACATGATGTTGAAGTCATTCTTATAAGGATGCTTATCCATGAGGCTGCCCATACTTCCCATGTGCCTTCATTCCAAGGAGATAAACAGACTCCGCGCCGACGCTATATTGAAGACTAGAATAATTAGAATATTGCAGCACCAGACTAGTCAACCGAGCATGGGTTCTCTTAGTAAAACATGCCTATTCCATTACCTCTGACTAATAAATCTTTTAGTTTTACCCCTCATCTCCCTGTTTTCTCCATAACCATTTTGACATAAACCACGGCTTGCTGTTCCCGATGAGTAATCCCTTAATCGTCCCGCCTAAATATATGCAAAGTGTAGTTCTTTGTAAATACAAAAGAAAAGGCAATCACATCAATAATTAAGATGGCTTTTCAAATGACAGTTCAGTGCTAATGTGTGGGGCACTGGAAAATACTAATCAACAAACTAAATACACATCTATTAAAATGGAGGAGTCCAGACAGAGGAGAGGTGCTCACCGCTGCTCCATCTGAACTGTGCCAATGAACATCCTCCCTACAGCTCCCCTTTCAGCCGCTTGGCGAGGTTCAGAGAGTAGGCATCACCTCGCAGCGCATGTATGAGCAAGAGTTTATTAGCGTCGTTGTTATTAATAGCAGTAGCGGAGATGTAATGGGGCACTTAATCTTTCCCCACAACCTGCTAATGCTTGACACACAGATGGGCGATGTGTTTAATACAACTGCCCATCTCTCTTGACATAGACATGATGATTTGCATTTTGGAGGGGAAGAAACTGTTTACAGAAGTTCAGGAACTTGCCCAAGGTCACAGGGTGTCTCTGCATCTAGTCCTTGCTATATAACACAGGCATGTTTTATCGGCATGGTCAACAGCAGGAATCACCTGCACCCCCAGGAAGCTTCAGGCTGTGTGGAGACACAGTTCGGGCTGTCACAGTGGGGATGGGGGTGGAGGGTGGGGGTGCAGAGGCCTGTTTTATATACTCTACTCCTAGGAAGTCAACACCAGGCCAGTTCTAGGCCCTTGATGAGACTGTATCTGGACCAAGGCCAGTGCACCAAGAAGATGCCACCCCATGATCCCACGAGACACTTTGGAGACCATATGCCTTGCTTTGGGGGGAGGGGAGGAACCTCTTGGGAATCCTGGTTAGGAGGACATGAAAAAAATATATATAAGAGTGGCTGAACTGGATCCCTGGACATTATCCATTTGTAAATACAAAGGAAAAGGCAATCACATCAATAATTAAGATGGCTTTTCAAATGACAGTTCAGTGCTAATGTGCGGGGCACTGGAAAATACTAATCAACAAACTAAATACACATCTATTAAAATGGAGGAGTCCAGACAGAGGAGAGGTGTTCACCGCAGCTCCATCTGAACTGTGCCGATGAACATCCTCCCTACAGCTCCCCTTTCATCCTGGTCTCTAGAAAACCGGATGGCTAAGCCTAATTAAGAGACCAGTTAAAGAAGCATGCGCTTGAAGTCTTTCACGAGGACCCAATCTCACCGAACCAAATACACTTGGGCCCCTTCTACTGAGGGAGAGGGGAGCAGGTTCAAGACACCTTCTGGGGAGCCAGGGGAGCATCAAATAGTAACCCCCGGAGCAGACTCTGGCCCCACACACTACAGCAGCCGCTTCTGCCTCACCATCGGGACTCAAAGTATTGACTGTCTTCTCAAGGCCTGGGACACGCTGGGGTCCTGGACCACACTTCACCAGTGGTCAGTCCCCAGTGTGAGCTCCTCACATGCTGTTTCACTCTTTACATGATGGATGGTACCTGGTGTGAGCAGATCTGTCCCACGTGGGGCAGGCTGGACACTTGTCACAATCCCTTTTCCCGTTGGTCTCCCCAACCAGAGCTGAGGCCCAGCCAGGGCCCCACCCCTCTTCCTCCTTCGAACAGCTAGGCCAGTGGGTGACTTCAGAACCCTCTGTCCAGCTCCGCTCAACCTCCTTCTTCTACAGGACCCGAAGTTTTGGGTCTCAAATCGTAGGGGTCCAAAATTTAGACACTAAAATGTAACGCTGGACTAGAGACCTTTCAATGAGATATCTACGGGGGAATTGAGGTCTTTCTGAGGGTGTTGGTAAAGCACACTCTGAATCCTGATCATCTACTATTCCTCACATGCGGTGTCCCCAAGAGGTCCTCAGACCTCACGACAAAGGAAGGATATGCCCAATCTCTATCAACAGAGCCACAAAACCCCATTCCACAACCATGGAGTGACAGACCACGGCACTGCAGGATCTGGGACACCCCTTACCAGTGCCCAGTCATAGGGAACTGCTGCCAAGCTAGAGAGTCCCTCCCCGAGCCCGACCTGGTGGCGCCTGCCTGTAAGCCCAGTGCTTGGGAGGCCAAGACAGGAGGATAGCAAGTTCAAGGCCAGCACACAGCAACTTAGAAAGAACCAGTTTCAAAGTAAAAAAATTGAAAAAGGGCTGGGGGGTGTATCTTGGAAGTAGACTGCCCCTAGATTCAACTCCCAGTACCACAACAAACAAACAAATAAAACAACAAAATCATTCCCCTTTGTGAATGGAAAAGGTAAACTTCCTACTCAGTCAGCTACAGGAGCTTCCGGGAGATCTAGAAAAAGATTAGACGCTCATAGGTAAAGTACAGCCTGCAATACACGTCCCATGTGAACGAGGCAGACCCCACCTATACATTTTGGATTGTCTAACACACACACACACACACACACACACACACACACACACACACACGTGAACCCCAGGTCCAGAGAAATGTTATTTAAATATGACTGGGGGCAGACAGGTCCCCCTCTCCTCTCCTTTTTAATTATGCTGAATGGATTGGTCCTTTAGGAGGGTGGTGTACTTCTGCCTTGGCCACGTGAGCCTGCTTTAATTGTTCTCTTTCTTTCTCTTATTTCTAATCTCTGACATCTAAAACAGCTCAGCGGGAGGGCATTTGCCCATGGAATAATTATTAGTAGTAGTGATTACATAAAGGTTCTTTCAGGGTTTTTTTTTTTCCACTTTGGTACTGGGGATTGAACCCAGGGGCACCCTACCAACTGAGCTACATCCCCAGCCCTTTTTTATTTTTTCTTATTTTAAGACAGGCTCTTGCTAAGTTTCCTCAGCTGGCCTCAGGTTTTCAGTCACCCTTAGTCGCCCAAGTATCTGAGATGATTACGGTCATGAACCACCATGCCTGGCATATAGGTTCTTTAAAAAGAAAATTATTCCTGTATGTGTGTGTTTTTGTGTGTACACGTGCGCATATGTTTTACTGGGGATTAAACCCAGGGGTAGCCGGGCGTGGTGGCGCCCGCTTGTAATCCCAGTGTTTTGGAGGCTAAGGCAGGAGGATCGCACAGGTTCGAAGCCAGCCTCAGCTACTTAGTGAGGCTCTCAGCAACTTAGTGAGACCTTGTTTCCAAATAAAATATAAAATAGGTCTGAGAGTATAGCCCGGAGGTAGAAAGCCCCTGGGTTCCACCCCCAGTACCACCAAAAAAATTAAATTAAAGTTTAAAAAATAACCCTATTTTATTTTTTATTTGGAAACAGGTTATCACTAAGTTGCAGGGGGCCTCCCTAAGTAGCTAAGACTGTCCACAAACCTGAGATCCTTCTGTCTCAGCCTCCCAAGTACTGGAATTACAGGCATGCACCACCACACCTGCTTATGGTTTTCTTAACACATTTCTATATGGAATGTGTTTTCATTTAAGTTATACCGTACAAGTAGCTGGATCTCCCAAAAAGAAGTTTGAAGGCTCCAAAAAGGCTAAGTTGGATATTAAAAAGCACAAGCATAAATTAGAGTTGTTGCCTCTAAGAAACACAGCTAATCCTAAAATCAGTCACTCAGCCCCTAGGGATCTTGAAAGCAACACCTGGAAGGTGAACAACCTGTGCTGACTCTGGACGTGGTGAGGAAGCCAACTGTCGGGCAGATGGAGTGAGCTGAGAGCCTGACCCTGAGCTCCCCAGCTCTGCTTCTCTGGTCGAGTCCTCTCTCCTTCCCAAAATGTCCCTCGGCTCTTCTTTAAAAGGAGGCAGCTAGGCTGGGCGTGGTGGCGCGGGCTTGTAATCCCAGTACTTGGGAGGCTGAGACAAGAGGATCACATGTTTGCAGCCAGCCTCGGCTACTTAGAGAGGACCTCTGCAACTTGGTGAGACTATTTCCAAATAAAGAATAAAAAATAGGGCTGGGGGTATAACTCAGAGGTAGAATGCCCTTAGATTCAATCTCCAGTACTGCCAAAAAATAAGATGAAATAAAATAAAATGGCCGGGCGTGGGGGCGCACGCTTATAATCCCCGCGCTTGAGAGGCAGAGACAGGAGGATCGCGCAGGTTTGAAGCCAGCCGCGCGCGCTGGCTTAGGAGACCCTGTTTCTAAATAAAAATGTAAAAATAGGTCTGGGAGTGTAGGCTGGAGGTAAAAGGGCTTCCAGGAACCCCAGTACCACCAAAAATAAATAAATAAATAAATAAATAAATAAATAAATAAATAAATAAATAAATAAATATAAAATGAGGAGTCTAGTCTTCTGTATACTCCTGAATGAGGAACAATCAGAGCCATGCCCAGGGTCTAGCCAATGACAGTCAATGAATGTGGGTCGCTGGCTGCCCCATCATGGAGGGAGAGACGCATGCTGCTTACTAAGAGACAGACATGAACATTCTGGAGCACAGCAGTCCTGTGCTATGTCTGTGTTATGCAGGGGAAGCCGGAAGAGCAAGACCAGGCAGGGAAGAAGCAGGCAGGGTCAGAGGGTGGAGCCATTTCCAGCAGCAGAGGCACTGAGGGGACCCGGGGAGCCCTGCAGAGCCAAAGCCCAAGGACCTGCAAAACAAGGCAATACGGTGGAAGCTTTTGCTGCAACAAAAACCTCTGGCTCATTTTCAGACTCTCCCTGGAGGCGTCAATAACATGGCAAGCCCTCCTTCCCCCACCCCCACCCCTAGACACAAGTAGAACCTATCCCAATAAACTCTGAACTCACACTGGCTCACAGCTTAAAAAATGGGAGTGGATCCAACTGACCTTGAGAGGCACAAGATGGTATTTAATGATGTGCCAGGTAAAAATTCCTGTGCAGAGAGATGAGATAGGAGGCGCCCCAAGGAACGCGGCCCACAAATGTCAAGGGACACGGAGGTGGGCAGGGGTGGCACAGGAACCCTGCACAGCTCAGGGCCCCGGCGCGGTGCCTGGAGACCTCACAGGCTCTCTATGCTACAGTGACGATACCAAGATAAGAAATGGGAACAAAGATGGCTTTTGGTCTAAGTCTGAGCTTTGATGATCGTCCCCGTCTCAAGGAATGAGAAACTCAATGCAGCATCCTACTGACAGAACAGGTGAGCCGGACAGAGGGGACGGCAGCGTGAAACCCGAAACCTGTAAGATATAATTTAAAGGTTTGAAACCGCGTGTGGGCATTAGCTGTGCTTTTGTTCCCATTTCCTTTTCCCAGGTTCCTGACAATGCATGTTCCTGTCTAATTATTTCTCTGGGACTGCTAGTCTACCTCCAGGTATTACATATAGTAGAGGGAAACTACACAATGATAAATGCTGGCGTCGGAAACTGCCTCCCAGGGACCCAATTATGGCTTAGAATGCAAGAAAGAGAGATTACGCGGTGGCTCCGTGAGATCACCTCGTTCAACTTCCTTCATTGGAGATGAGGAGGCTGAGGCGCCAGATAGGTTAAGGGACTTGCCGGGGGTCCTCCAGTTAATTAGGGTCGATGCAGGAATTTCTGCCTCTGTGCGTCACACGATAGTTACGACGGGACACATGCCCATCAATCTGTTCTCATATATACTGTGTTGGGAGAAAAGAAGAGGACAGATGTAAAGATCAAAAGCAGTCGAGGGTCTGTACACAACTGTGTCGCAATTATCTCCCAAGACTGCTTTGAACAATAACAGCAGAGCACAAGATGCTTGCTATGGGGTATCTAGGACCACTGGAAATTTTACTTTTTCAGTTAAACATATAACATTCAAATGGGGGAAATCTTCCAAGTTTGTTGGGAGCCATCTTAGACCCACACCCTGAGAGTAACGTCTAGGGCTGATTGGGTGCGCAGTACCGGCTGGGTGGAACTTGTCTCCAAGTGGACAGACTTCCAAGGGACCGGAGGAAATCAAGAAAGTGCAGAGCAGGATGTCCCCTCATCTACCAGTAATGTTAGCCCTCCCTCCTCTAGGCCCGTCCCATGGCTGGCCTGCTGTCTTTCCTTATCTTGACCAGTGACAATTCGCTGTCTCCTGTGTTTAATTACTTTTTATGATGCGAGAGGCCAGGTAGGCTTCTGCGCCGTTGGTAGGAGCTGAGGTTGGAGCAAAAGCTGGGGAACTGCTACCAAAATGTTAACTTCATACAACTAGTGAACCAGGGAGCCCGCTGGTGAGGTTCTGCCATTATGGGTGTGCTCACAAATGTAGGTGTCGAGAATGCTCACTACGGCATATTTTCAACATACGTTTAGACTAAATTTGCAGGAAAGACCAATACAAGAACCAGAGATCAAACTGTAAAACAGCATTACTTGGAATTAAAACAATGCAAACGAACAAACAAGAAGCCCGCCATAAGAGAGACCGGCTTAGCAACTGTAAGCATGAGCAGAAGCAGAATACTATACAGCTGTTAAAACAGTGAAGCAGATTCATATGCACTATAAATAAAGATCTCATGCGTACCTAAGTGAAAAAATATACAATACGTGTTTGCTGGTATATACCATCTTTTAGCTATAAGAATACACAAGAAAAGGGTTAATAATGCTTACCTTCCAAGAGAAGGACCAGAAAGGATTTCCCTTTCCTATTTTTTACCTTTCCTCTGGGCAGGAAGACTCAAATAATTTACAAACAGCACCATTTGTTTTCCTCACCTCACAGAAGTTATAACTTTTAAACTTTAGGGTCAGAAACACCTGCCAAGTGTGACGGCACATGACCGTAATCTAGTACTTGGAAGGCTGAAACAGGAGGATCGCGGGTTCAAAGCCAGCCTCTACAACTTAGTGAGGTCACCAGAAGCTTAGCAAGATCCTGTTTCCAAACAAAAAGTAACACTTGTCCAGGGTATAGCTCGGAGGTAGAAAGTCCCTGTAATGAATCCTAGCAACACACACACACACACACACACACACACACACACACACAAAATAATCTAAAATAATAGATTAAAAAATTGAGCCCAAAGTAATGAATTCAGTGAGCTCAATATAAGGGTTCATTTGAAATAAACTTAAATCATATAGGAAATATACAGAAAAAAAGTAGAAATAAATCTTTCTTCCTTTTACTTTTATAACTTTTCAGTTGAGAACAATAGAATTTTCCTAAGCCAACCATGGTCTGTTTCTCCAGATGGCAAGAAATCTTTTACAGTGTTCAGAAAATGAAGACAGCCTCGGCCGGGATTATCCAGCCCTTCACGCTCCACTCCCAGCCATGTGGACTGCCTTCTCGCGCGGCCCCCCAGGCCCGGGGCAATTCCCGTTCTCCTCCCTGTGCGACCCTCCCCCTCCCCTCCCTGGTCTTCTTCTAGACCTCCTCAGACACTCTGAACATCTCCCAGTTTCCTGCCACACCTGCCGTTTTCACAAACTGACAAAGATTACCTATGACTCTCTGGCTAAACCCGTTTTCCTTGATAGGCCGCAAGCTCTACAGACACAGTGGCAATGTCTGTCCTTAGCATGGAACTCGGAGCCTCTGTAAATATGTGAATGCAAACCAGTGAATGAATGAACACGGTCTATGTATGCTTCAACCTGGAGCTTGGTGACCACATAAAAAGCTCGCTCTCTAGTATAAACCCTCTAAGCTCTTCTGCCCGCTATCTCTGAGACCCTGTGAGACCTGCACCACCTCTTCCCTCCTCTCCTGCTCTCCCCACCCCATTCAATGCAGCCACCCAAATTCTAGTGACCCCCCCAAATTCTGGTGACCCCAAAATTTTGGTGACCCCAAAATGTGCAGTCCTATCCTACCTCTGGGCCTTTGCACATGCTGCTGCTGCCAAGAAAGCCTGTCTGGAGCATTTGTGCAGCCTGACTTTGTACTTTATTTGGGTCTCAAATCTCATGTCACGGCATCGAGGGGGCCCTGCTGACTGCCCATCTCAACCAGCCTGGGCTGCCACCACCATGCCTCACTTTGCTGGGTCCTCTCTTGTATTTATAACCGCCTGCTATTATGGGCAGTACTAAACATGAGTACCCCGTATCATCTGTTTCTCCTACCTGAAAGACCAGGAGAGCAGGGATTGCCTGTGTTGGCCGCTATATCCTTGGTTCCAAGATCATTCTAAGCCATCAGTAAATGTTTATTCATAGAAACGTTAACATCAACATCTACCCACTACAGAGAGGCAAAAGCAAAAACCAGAGAGGGGGTTGAAGCCTACTCCTTTCTAATCTTAAAAAACATAGGCATATCAACATCCCAAGCCAAGCATGGTGGCACATGATTGTAACCCCAGTACCCAGGAGGCTGAAACACGAGGACCTTACGTTCAAGGTCAGCCTCAACAATTTAGTAAGGTCCTAATTCCAAATTTAAAAAAAAAAAAGAATAGGGCTGGGGCTGTAGCTCAGAGGTAGAATGCCTCTGGGCTCAATCCTTAGTGCCAGGATAAAATTCAATTAAATTTTTTTTTTTTTTTTTTTTTTTTTTTTGGTGGTACCGGGGTTCCTGGAAGCCCTTCTACCTCCGGTATATACTCCCACAGGCTACACTTCCAGACCTATTTCTTAACATTTTTATGTGGAAACAGAGTCTCTTAAGCCAGCGCGGCTGGCTCTGAACCAGCGCGATCCTCCTGTCTCCGCCTCCCAAACGCGGGGATTATAAGCGTGCGCCACCACACCCGGCTTCAATTAAATTAAAAAACAACCTCCCAGTTACATTTTTTTCTTAATAAGTGAATTGCATGAGTAAATATTCTCATGTCTCTGACTAATAAAGCAGACACTGCCAAAGAGCTATAAACAGACGCCCGGGTAACAACGGGCGTGCGTGTCCTCTCATTCATATAGTCAACCACGGGCGGGTGTCTTGGAATATAGAGACGCGATTCCAAGAGCAACAAACTTTATGCACGGCGCTCAGACCTCCACGCGTCTAGCCCAGCGTGTGTGTTTGGGAATTAGCATGAGGAAACGGTGAGGTGCTTACCCATTCTTCCAAGATGCGTGACACAGCCTCACTGGCGCGCGCCATGTTCCTGCAGGCCAGGATCACATGGGCGCCGTGTAGGGCGAAGGACTTGGCGGTTTCAAACCCTGCAGTTCAAAGGAAAGGCAACATCAGAAACAACTTCCTTGTGCTGAGGCCTGAGAAGAGGCCTTCACTGGACACCACTGCCTCTCCCTGGAGGTGCTCAACCAGAGGCGACTCTGTCCCCCAGGGGACAGGTACAATGTTCAGTGACATCGTTAGTGGGAAAAATTGTGGGGTGGGGCATTACCAGCATCCAATGAATAAAGGCAGACTGGGGAGACGACAAACATCTGTAATGCACAGGGCTGCCCCCACCAGGAGGATCACCTGGCCCAGAACACCAAAAGGGTGAGGTGCAGGAAACTAGACCAAGGAATGCAGTGATTCCCAAGATGAAGGGCCAGGCGGGGAAGGGTCCCCGACACAGCCTGCCCTTTAACCACCAGTAACGCCCAAATCCTCTGCTGAAGGCAAAGAGATGCTCTGCTCTGTGATAAGTGTTCCCAGGACTTGCGAGCCCAGTCATGGTAACTAGGTTTCCTGGACCCAGGGTCCAGCTGAGAACCATTAGAAAAGCTGGAGAGAGGCAGGCGTGGTAGCGCACACCTGTAATCTCAGTACGTGGGAGGCTGGGACAGGAGGATCACAAGTTCAATGCCAGCCTCAGCAATTAGTGAGGCCTTGTTTCAAATTAAATAAATAAAATAGGGCTGGGGGTGTAGCTTGGAGGAAGAATGCCCCTGGGTTCGATCCTCAGTAGCACAAAAAAGGAAAAAGAAAAGTTAGGAAAGGAGAGAAAGAAGAAAATAGAACAATAGAAAAACCAATAATGTGGAATATTTAAACCCCAATATGTATGTAATTCCATTAACATAAATGGACTGCAATTAAAAGACAGATTGTCAGACTGCATAAAACACACACATAAAAAACGCTCTTTACAAAAGAATGGATGTTATGTAGCTTTAAATATAAGGACAAAAAGGTTAAAAGTAAAAAAACGGAAAAAGTACATCATGTAACATGAGCCAAAAGAACTCTGGTTTAGTAGTTAATGATTTTGCATTTTACACTTAAACATTTTAAAGTGGAAAAAAATTGCAAAGTAGAGATTTTGTGTGCACACGCGCGTGTGTGTGTGTGTGCGCGCGCGCGCGCACGTATGTTACTTACTGGCAATTGAACCCAGGGTCATTCTACTTCTGAGCTATACCCCCAGCTCTATTTTATTTTTAATGTTGAAACAGGGTCTTTCACTAGGTTGCTAAGGCTGACCTCAAACCTGTAATCCTCCTGTCTCTGCCTCCCAAGTACTGAGATTACACGTATGCGCCACCATTCCTGACTGGACCTATCTCGTGTTAAGTGTTTTTATCACTAACACACACACACACACACACACACACACACACACACACACTCGCTCGCTCTCTCTCATGCACACTCTCATTCTCTCTCTTTCATATATATATATATATATATATATATATATATATATATATATATTTGCAACACTTAAAATTCTACATGGCATCATTACTAGGAGGAGTCTAAAAGAGTCAATAGTCATAAAAGCAGGAACAGAATGGTGGTTCTCAAAAGCTGAAAGAGGAAAAACAAGAAAGTAGCAATCAGAGGGTCGGGTCTCAGGTCACCTTTTCATATATATATATGTCCTACAGGAGAAATTTGGGGGATGTGATGGATACTTCTATAGTATACATTGCGGTGTGGATATGTAACTATCTCCAGATTCGTCAGGTTATATATAGTAAATATGATGCCTGTTTGAAGATTAAGTTTTCTAAGTTTTAATTTTTTTTTTTTTAAGGACTACAGAAGTTGAGCATGGTGGTGCAAGCCTATAATCGCAGTGCCTGGGAGGCTGAAACAGAAGGATCACAAGTTCAAGGCCAACTTCATTAACTTAGCTGTTTCTAAGTAAGTAAGTAAGTAAGTAAATAAATAAGTAAATAAATAAATAAATAAATAAATAAAATAGAGCTGGGTGTGTGGCTCAGAGATGGGATGCCCCTGCATTCAATCTTCAGTCCTCTTGCCCTTCCAGAAAATGACCACAGATCTTGCAAACACTGAAAAGCTCTTCAGAACATGTGGCAGACAATTTTATGCTAATAAATTTACAAGACAAGTAAAAAAGACGAACTCCTAGGAGAACACTACTGAAAAAACACAAGGAAAATTATCTGTATTTAAAAAAAAAAAAAAATCAGTCCACATTTCCAAATCATCTCAATGAAGAACACTGAAGGGGCAGAGAGAAGGAGAGAGAGAAAGAGAGCAGAAAAGGCGATCTCACCCCAGAGCTGTCCACCAGGCCCGTTCACACTGTGAGAGTAAGCTTTACGGCAGCTATGGCGGAAGGTCAGTCGGAAAACAGTGCCAACAACCGCCAGCAACCAGACCATCAAGTCCTCTGGAGAAGGCATCCCGTAGTTCAGCCAATCCCACGTCCAGTGGCCACAGGTCTGGCCGCCAAGGTAATGCTACTGCACATGGGAAGTCAGAGCACGGGGCCTTGCCAAGGTCCCCGCGTGAAAGGGCCTGCTCTCCAGGTCAACAGTGAAGCAGCCTGTTTGTAAGGCTTTTCGTCTCGGCGTCCCAAGAGAAGAGCGCCCAGGAGGATTCGACAGAGGTGTGCAGGAAAAAATGGATGGTTCAGGATTCTTTTGAAACCCTCTGGGTCGTTTCAGATGGCAACTCAAATGGCCTTCCAACTGCCCTTTTTATTTTATCTTTTGTGGTCCTGGGGATGGAACCCAGGGGCATTCTACCTCTGAGCTAGACCCCCAACCCTTTTTTATTTTTTATTTTTCATATTTTGGTGGTTCTGTGGATGGAACCTGGGGGCAGTCTACCTCCGAGCTACACTCCCAGCCCTATTTTTTATTCTTTATTTTGAAACAGTCTCGCTGAGTTGCTAGAGGCCTCAATAAGTAGCTGAGGTTGTCCTCGAACAGCGATCCTCCCGTCTCAGCCTCCTAAATTCTGGGATTGCAAGCACGCACCACTACGCCCAGCTCTGTATTTTTTTTATTTTGAAACAGGGTCTTGCTAGGTTGCTGTGAGTCTCATTATTTTCTGAGGCTGGCCTCCAACCTGCCATCCTCCTATCTCAGTCTCCCAAGTAGCGAGATTACATATAGGCACCACCACGTCTGGCTCAGCTTCCTTTTTAATAATGAATAAACATTAAAAATCCTACCAAGATACTGCTCACTGCCCTGCTGAATGACACTACCTAGAAATCTGCAGGGAGAGAGCCTGCCCTTTCTCTATCAAATTGTATTTCCCCAAACAAACCTGTTAAGTCGTGCGATCTCACTTGACAAAATAACCCACAGCCAAGGGCTTTCTATCTGACAGGATGGCAGGAACAGGCTGCGGGCGCCTCCCCTCCCTTCGACAGTTCCTAACTGTAGTTACGGTTAAGCCATCTGTCTCTGTGTCGGGGGATGTTATTCTCCAGCTCTCACATCTCCCTTCATCTAAGCAGAGCATTACACGTCGCTAGTAGACTTGTCAATGTTACAACGCGCAATTCCATTTTCTTAGCCTTTACAGTAGCCTTCGGGGGAAAAAAAAAAAAAGCATGGATATTTCAAAAGATGGTTTCACAGGAAGGACAATAACACTTTTATAGTAAACCATATCTCTAGAGTGTGGGGGCTTATATGAAAAAAAAAGTTTATTAATGCTACCTACTGCCAAGTCCTGGATAAAGCCCATGAGGCCAGCATCCCTCACTCGTAACGCCGCAGCTGATGGCCAGTTTAATTAGCTAGATGTGGTAGGGCTGAGCCAATTCTGCATGGCGCCAAAGTTTGCACAAAATAATGAAGGCAATGGTTTACTAAATTTAATAACCTGATTCATCTTATAAAAAATTAACTTTATGACAAGGTTTAAATTGGACCAGCTTAACAGCATGAAGATGGGAGGAGTGTGTGCTGAAGGATATTGAAAGCTGATAATATCAGAAAATCCAGGAAGACATTTCCACACAGTGGGCGGTGGTGATTGTCTAGGACTTATTCCTCCTGATCCAATCAGAAAAGGTGAGTGGCCACAGAGGTTTGATACCTCACCGTTTTGGGGTGTAAGCTTTAGGGACAAACACTCAAGTACTATAAAATGGAAAACATATCCAGAAAGAAAATGATATACCTGTTAACCTTACACTCGTTCTTACTGTCTGCAATAGAAGTTATCAGCTGTTGACTACAGGATAAATCAAGTGTGTAGAGTTGTTCTGTTTGATTCACTCTCCTCTTTCCTTCCTCTCTTTTTTCCCTTTCTCCTTCCCTTTTTTGCTCTTTCCCTCCCCATCCATCCATCCTTTCTCCTTTTTTCCCATCCTTCCTAGTTGCCAGCATTAAAAAGTCGGGGAGGGAACCCGAAGCCAGATGCCGAACTTCTCTGCCACGCCTTATGACGGGGGCATCGGGGCCGAGGAGCCGCCGTCAGCTAGAGGGGAGGTCGAGGCTCTGGTTGGCCACAGTCAGGGTGGTCGCAGGCGTGTGCTGCTCGGATGCTGTCTAGGGAAAGACCTTCCTAGAAATACAACCCCAGCCTCGGCACCAAGAAGCCTAGATCCAAATAGTCACATCTGAATCTCAGGATCGAAACACTGTTTTCCAGAGATTTTTCACTTAATTTGCGTCAAATCCCACTCTCAAGTGTGAGGAGATGGAGTTTCTGGCTATGCCCGGGAAACCCTGACCGTGGCACTTGGCTTCGCCGACAGGGAGGCGCAGGGGAAGAGATCAGGCACCTGCAGGAATGTGGACCTGCAGCACGGCACGCGAGACCTTGCCTTTCCCAATGCCGCAGCAGCAGAAACTAGGGACCAACAAGGACACTGGGACCAGAGGAGACAGAGAATTGAGTGAGATGAAACTCCACGCCCAAGCTATGACCACGAGACTTCGTCGCAGGTGCATTCTAAGTGACCACTATCTTCTTACCCATGTACGGGTCCTCCAGCAGTCATGCAGATAAAGGACCCACCGGAGACACTGAGTCCTCGTGACCAGCCAGGAGGGGACGGGTGCCTCGTGCTGAACAGTTAAGAAGCTAAATTAGAATCCCATTTAGGAAGCAAAAGACATCTGCAAACCCTCGTGACCTAGGCCAGGACATGAGAGGTATCCAGGAGGTTCCCCGGGCCATTAGTAAGTTCCTCTATGCATCTGCCCAGCGAGGGGATACAGGGAGCAGAGGGCTGAGTGTGGTGGTCCAGGGGGACGGAGCAGGCAGCCAGATCCAGTACGACTCCCCCGGTAGCTGGGATGGATGGGGACAGAGCTGCCCACGGATCCCTCTGGCACAGACAGCGAGACGAGAACCCAGTTCCACCAAATACTGATGAGGCTCCGGTAGAAGCAGAAGCTAAGAACGAGGCAGTTTCGTTCCCTGGTGCCAAGAAAGTTCCTTCTGATTTGAGTTTTTTAATTTCCTCCATATCATGGATGTACTCGGGCAATGTCCCCACTTACTGTAAATTATGGTTTTAATTATCATTTTTATTAAGATGCCCAAAGGAGCTGGGGCTTACAACGCCTGTAATTTCTAATGGGTTGTTATTATTAATTTATAATTGTGAAACGCTGGAGACAAATGCTGGTTGTAACTGTGTGCCATTAAGAGGCTGCAGAGATGGGGACCAGCCCCCACCCATGTACCTCTCCTGGCCCAAGAAAATACCACAAAAGCGATACAAGGGGCCAAGCAACAGGTCACACAATCTCTCAGCACACATCCTCTCTTCTCTGGAGGTCGACTGCCCTCAACAGAGTGGGACATGAGCCTAGGTCTTTCAGCTTGAGTTTCATTTGGGGATAATTCAAACTTGGGGACAGACAGCTAGGCATGGTGGTAAACGCCTGTAATCCCAGTACTTGGGCGGCTGAGATGGAAGGATCACAGGTTCGAGACCAGACTCAGCAATTTAGTGAAACCCTGTTTTAAAGCCAAAAACTGAAAAGAGCTGGAAATGTAACTCAGAGGTAGAGTTGAACCCCATAAGTTCAATCCCTATGGGGAGAAGAAAAAAAAGAAAATTAAAAAAAACAGGGAAAAAAAAATGAGGGGCAGATTTTGTGGTAACCACTGGCTTGGACCAGGGAGGTAGCTCGGTGGCAGAGTACTTGCCTCGCATGTGAGGCCCTGGGTTCCAGGTCCAGCATGGAGGAAGAAAGAAAAAAAATTAAAAACCACCAGCTTTAAGGATGCTAAAATGTTCTCCTACCTCTTCCTAAATGTGTAAGGACCATTTTCCAAACTGATCTGATTCATGTAAATAAAATTACAGCAACGTGACATTGCCTGTGACACTGAAACCCAACTCTCCAGGGGTGTTTCAGATGGCGTTCTGGGACACACCGTCATCAGGACTACAAGGTGAAGGCCACGGCCCCTGCAGGGACCAGATCATCCGTACCACTGCTCCTGCTGTTACTCAAATTCCCTGCATTATCACGGTTCCCTTCCACACCATTTCAATGACACAGTCCTGAGTCCCAAAGAATTAGAATCGCCGTCCCTGAACACACCCCACAGCTGCCAACCCTCAAGAAATTACAGAATACAACAGGTGTCCCCCGAGGAAAATAAGTCATAATCAGCCCTGCTTTGAAATGCGGACTTTACATCCATCAAGCCACAAATATCGGGCAGAGCTTCCTAAGTACCCCTCCTTACCTAACTACATCTCAAATACATTTATCAAAAGAAAGACACCGTACAAGAAGTTTTTTGCTTCCAATTTCACTAACGTACGTGGGGAGGAGGGAGAAATGGCGTACGATAAAGAGGAAACTTCACCAAGTGCCGTGAGCATGTCGGTTTGTATTGCTGGGAATATCACTATGGTGTATAATTAATTACGTTGCAGCAATACAAGTATTTGTGAAAGAAAATATGAATGCAGGGATGAGCATCCAGAGGTGAGGAAAAGCAGGTTGGTTCACGTGGAATATCTTTTTAAAATCTCGCCGAGCTGCCTCTGTGTCCTTTGGGCAGTACCAGTCTTCGAGCCGTGATGTTTTGTACAGCTCTATAATAAATTCCAAGTGACTGTGAAATCTCTCCAGAGGCAAGACTGACCCCGGGCTGGCTACTAGTGCTGCTCTCCTGGTGGGTGAGTAAGTTCTCATTTGACCTGCCAGTGACAGTCCTGGTTAAGAATTACAGCGAGAAAAGTGTCCAAAGATTAGAAGGAGCAGAGCCCGAGACAGGCCCGGTGAAGACGGATGCTGTAGAGGAGACTGAATTGAGCAGCATCCGTGCAGATGAAGGTGTGAGGAAGCAGGCATCGCAGTGATGGGGAGGGAGGGGCAGGGATGGAAGAATATTACAGGCTCAACTGACATCTCTGGAGGCAACCGGGCCCCACCCATCCAATTTTAAACAGACATGCTAAATGGAAGACCCAAGTATTTCATGACGAGAAGTTTATCCTACAGGTAGGTTTGCCTATGTGGGCACAACGGTGGGAAGATCATCCAGTATGGCATTGTTGGTAACAGCCAAAAGGCTGCCATTGACCTACATACCCATCCATTAGGTCAAATCAGTTAAGTAACATGCAAAGTAGGAAGCACCGTGCTGCACTTAAAAATGAGGAGAGAGAGCCGGGCGTGGTGGCGCACGCTTGTAATCCCCGCGCTTGGGAGGCTGAGACAGGAGGATCGCACGGGTTCGAAGCCAGCCTCAGCTACTTAGTGAGGCTCTCAGCAACTTAGTGAGACCCTGTTTCCAAATAAAATATAAAAACAGGTCTGGGAGTATAGCCCGGAGGTAGAAAGCCTCTGGGTTCCACCCCCAGTGCCACCAAAAAAAAAAAAAAAAAAAATGAGGAGAGACAAGGAGACAACTCCATGGGAAATGATTCCTGGGCACCGTGGCGCACACCTGTAATACCAGGACTTGGTGGTCAGAGACAGGAGGATCGCAGGTTCAAGGCCAATCTCAGCAACTTAATGAGACCCTCAGAAACTTAGTGAGAGTGCTTCAAAGTAAAAAAATAAAAAGGGACTGGGCGTGTAGCTCAGATGTAGAAAGCCACTGGGTTTAATCTACAGAACTAAAATATTTTTAAAATGCAAAGGCTAATGCATGGTATGCATAGGCAACACACACCCCGGACAGGAAGGTCGGGGGTGAGGAAGCGTGGACCTTGACTAATTCACCGGAGGCTAGAGTTCAGGGCCAAGGCGCCTGCTGTGCACACCCGTGCTATTTCAATTTTTAACATGTGCATCTCTACCTGCTAAAGCAAGATGCTAAAAATAACAACCTATGTGACATCTAATTGATAATTTATGGGCCTGCATGAATTTTACCACAATCAAGGTGAGTACAAAAAGAAAGGGAAGAACCAGCCCCTCTTCCAAACACTTCCAGATGTTTTCTGGGCATCTTGTCGTGGAAAGGGCTGTTGCAGCCAGTGAGAGGGAATGCTTTACAACACTGGCTGATTCTCAGGTGTTCTGAAAAGAAGCCGTAGGAAGCATCATTGCCAAACCAAAGATCCCAGCGACTAAGGGACTCAAAAAAACATGTCCTCCAAGCTAAGAACTCTCCAGGCCACTAGGGGTTTATGGCACTGTGATAGACTAAAGAAGGCAAACTTGGTCTATGCCCAGCGTCCAGCACAGAGCTCCTCCTCAGACCCCTGAAACTTCCTGAGTGATCGGGACCGGAGGAACATGTCGATGACACTTAATAAAGTGGAGACATTTAGCTAGGTGTGGTGGCACACACTTGTAATCCCAGTACATGGGAGGCTGAGACAGGAGGCTTGCAGGTTCACGCCCAGCCTCAGCAACTTGTGACGCCCTCAGCAACTTAGTGAGACCCTGTTTTAAAATAAAATATAAAAAATAGGGCTATAGGGCTAGGGGTGTAGCTCAGAGGCAGAATGCTTCTAGGTTTGATCTCCAGTTCTTCAAAACAAAAAAAAAAGAAAAAAGAAAAGAAAAGAAGCCGGGCTTGGTGGCGCACGCTTGTTATCCCCGGGCTTGGGAAGCGGAGACAGGAGGATCACGCAGGTTCGAAGCCAGCCTCTCTGGCTTAAGAGACCCTGTTTCCAAACTATATATATATATATATATATATATATATATATATATATATATATATATATATGTATGTATAATTGGAGGTCTGGGAGTGTACCCCGGAGGTAGAAGGGTTCCATCCCCAGTACCACCAAAAAGAATAAAAGAAAAAAGAAAAAAAAAAAAAAGAAACAGGACCTCAATAAATTACTGAGGCTGATTTAAAACCTGCAATCCTCCTGTCTGTGCCTCCCAAGTACCTGGATTTCGGGTGTGCACTGCTAAGCCCCTCTAAAAGACAATCTTAACACTATCACTGTTAACAAAGTTGTACTCAAAATTTTTTTTTTTTTTTTTTCTTTTAGAAGTCTAGGGATGGAACCCAGGGGCATTCGACCTCCAAGCTACACCCTCTGCGCGCGTGCGCGCGCACACACACACACACACACACACACACACACACACACACAGCTCTACATTTCTTTTCTGACATGGTTATCTATTAAGAGAACCCAAGTGCTTCTGGGTGTTTGGAAAGTGGAAAGACGTTTCCCTGGAGTTCGGCCTCTTGGATGGATCCGTTTCCAGCCACCTCCAGAGCCGGGGAAAAGCCAAGCCTGAGCTCACAGCTAGCTGGATTGTGTTACTAAGAGGCTCATTGTTTACACAGCCGTGCAAGGATTTCCTTTAGCTACTGAGCTCCCCCCACCAGCCACCCCCCCCTCTTTCTCCTCTGCCTGAGACTGGGGTCTTAGCGCTGGGAGCCGGCAGGCCAGCCCCGTGGGTTCTGGGCCCGCACTCATCTATGGAGTTCCAAGAGAAGCCCACCAGGCAACATATTTCTTATTTCCCACTTTTTCAATTAAGAAGTAGTTAAAAAGGAATTGTTTGAAAAAATATTTTTCCTTTTTTTTTTTTTTAAGCAGAAGAAGCCTTCTTCGTTGCACTGAGAGCTTCCAGAAACGAAAAACCCTTCAACCCTTCCTCCCATCCTCCCATCCTCCCATCCTTCCATCCTCCCATCCTCCCGGCAGGTGTGGACAATGAGCTACTTTTCTAATTCAAGCACCTTTTTTTTTTTTTTTTAAATTTCAGAGTGACCTTGGCTCTCACCTTTAAAAAAAAAAAAGTGGTCTATTACTTCTCCTCTTTTAAAGATTAAACTCTTTATGCTCCCAAAGTCATGTGGAGGTGCTCGGAGCACAATGCTGGGAAAATTCAGCACTTTTTCGAAGCTCACTTTTACAGTGTCCAAATTGCCTTTCCATTCTCCCTCACTTAGAACTTTTGAAGATGCAACTCCTCAGAAATATGAATTAAATTCGGCCTCTGAGCCCAGATGCACAGACGGAGAGCTCCATTAACTCGGGGGCTCTCGGGGCCCACCGCGACCTCGCCTGAAATCAATGGCTTGGGCAGCTCTTAACCAAACCCATAACCACCACTTACTGCGGCTGGTGAAGAAGGGACAGCGCTAAAATGAACGACTTCTCAGATGTACAGGAAGAAGGCAAAGTGTAAAAAGCCCGATAGCAAATAGGGTTTAGTGCAAAGAAAAAAAAAAAGGAAAAAAAGCCTAATTAAAGGACGATTTTTGCCTTGCGCCCATTTATTTAAAAGTGTCTCTGATATGCTACAGAAGGAGATCACTGCCTTAGATAGAGACCTTCGATATTATACTTTTTTAAGTTTGGGGAAATCTAAGAGTGGCTTGGCTGTGTATGTTTGTTGCTGATGGTTGTTATTTTTTATACTTTAATTAAATTATTGTTTTTTATTTATCTCTTAGTACTGGGGTTGGATCCCAAGAGCGTTCTCCTGCCATACCACAGCCCCAGCCCTTTTTTATTTATTCATTTTGAAACAGGGTCTCCATAAGTGGCTCGGGACCTCGCTAATTTGCTGAGATTGGTCTTGAACCTGCAATCCCTCCTGCCTTAGCCTCCCTAGTGAGGGGGTTAAAGGCGTACGCCACCACTCCTGGCCTGAAGACCTTTTTAGCAAGTCTTAAGTGTCTACTTGTAGGGAGTCCTCTAGCAACAGTGAAATGTTCCACGCTGGTCCCAAGCGGATGGTCCTGGTAACTTAATCTTTCAAAAGAGGAAGTAAGCTAAACTTTTTATCCCACAATTTTCTCAGGCCACGAGTCTTACAAGCAAAGCACAAGAATCATTACTAGACCTGGTGCACCTTTCTGATAGAGCGCACCCGGCGATTACAGTGCCCGGCTCCCCGCGGGACGCACCAGCGGTAAAAAGAAAACCGCTGTCCCTTTTTAGGCTTCCTGGGAGATCTGCGTGAACAAAATCAGGCTCGCCTGGAAGTGGCAGAAGGAAAGGAGTCTATAGTTTGATGGCAATTTGGAAAAACCGCAACAAGACGCTGGTGAAATGTGCCCGCTTAACCGTCCGTACCTCTCAGGACGCTTCAATCTAACCATAGCCGTGAGGGGCACCAGCGGGCACGCTGCTTGGACAGGCGCATCAGGGAAGCAGCGCGCACCCTTCTTAATGGGAAGGGGAGGCGGAGGCGGCGGCTGCAGGCTCAGCCAGCTCTAATTATGTTGGTTCCCTTCCTCCTACTGTTGTTTCTGGGCCAAAAAACAATGTCCCCATAGAAGTTCCACCAGAGATCAAGTGAGTGATGAGGAATTAGGGTTTTTGTTTCCTTTTGTCGCTGTTGTTGCAATTCAGAAAGGAGAGAGGTGGGCAGGGGAGGAGGGCAGCTCAGGGGTAGAATGCCTGCAAGACCCTAGGTTCCCTCTCTAGCAAAAATGAGACAGGGCTCTGCACTGGTAAGGGCAGTGCAGGCCGGGAGAGGATTCCAGCCTGCTGGGAGCTCCCGTTCCCAGGACGGGTCTCAGCTCACAAGAGTGGGGGCTTCGCAGCTGGGCAGCAGCCACAGGAGATGCCCATGTAGACCTTCCTTCCTGGTTCAGGTGGGGAGGGGAGGAAGCACACTCAGGTAGAATTTTTTTTTTTTCAATACCAAGGATGGAACCCAGGGGTATTCTACCTCCGAGATACACCCCCCAGCCCTATTTTTATTTTTTTTATTTTGAAACAGGGTCTCACTGAGTTGCAGAGGGCCTCACTAAGTAGCTGAGGTTGTCCATGAGCCGCGATCCTCCTGCCTCAGCCTCCCGAATGCAGGGATCACAAGCGTGCGCCACCACGCCCGGCTGCTCAGCTAGAATTCCCACGTGATTCACACATGCACCCTGCTCCATGAGCAGGCTGCGCTTAGAGCTTCTCTAAGGCAAAGGGTACTTGATTTCCCTGTGCACTTTCAGACAGCCATGGAAAAGAAAATGATGTAAATATAAAACTGAAAAAAAGTTCAGAGGAGAAACACATCCAGTCCTACTAGTTGTTATGGACTAAAAAGCCCCCCCACCCCCGATTCATACACAAGAGCCCTAACCCCCAGTGCCACTGTACTTAGAGATGGCGGGGCCTTTGAAGAGGAGCTGGAAGCCAACCCCACAACACCTGGATTTTACATTTCTGGCCTCCAGCATTACATTTCTGTTGTTGAAGCCATTGGTTTTGTGGAAAGTTTCACAGCAGCCCCAGCAAACTAATATACTCGACTTCTATGAACCTGTTTCCCCAACTATTCCTATACTAAAAATGGGACTATTGTTTGTATTTTGTTTTTTTATTGGTGCATTGTAGTCATACATCTTTATGGAGTACAAGATTGTAGAGGACTACATGCACAAGTCACTCATTTATTAAGAAAAAGCTGTTAGGCCAGGTGCAGTGGTGGAGGCCGATAATCTCAGTACTTGGGAGGCTGAAAGAGAAGATTCACAGGTTCGAGGCCAGCCTTGGCAACTTAGGAAGACCTTCAACAACTTAGCGAGACCCTGTTTCAAAATAAAAAATAAAAGAGGGCTGGGGCTGGGACTGGGGCCTGAAGGGAGGATGATGCTGAGTCCAATGCTCAGTACCCCCCCTAAAAAAGGGAATCTGTTAGGACATTTAAGGGCTAATAGTAAAATCAAATGAGTTAACTATACAGACTTCTTGTCAAGCCGCAAATTCTCAATACACCTGATTCATTATTAATAATATTTGCTCACATGTATTCCATGCAAGTTACATCTTAAAGTCTCCTGTGAAAATCTAAAACTCTGTACAGAAGACTAAATAAAATACACGATTTTTACCTTCTTTATTAGCTGTATTATTTGGCATTAGCCAGGGGTATCCCAACTATTTCAAAAAAAAATATTTAAACAGTATGTAATAACATCCACATAGAACAAATCTAAAACAACTCAACAATCAGGGTTGCCTGGAACAAGGAGTTGCGGGGGGTGTCAAGGGGGGTCTTATAGAGAGGCTAATGTTCGCTATCTTGACTGGGGTGGTGGGCTACAATTCTGTGCACACACCTGTCAAGTTGATCAGCTGTACAATTAGAATGCATGGGTTTTAATGTAGGTAAATTCTACCCCCAAATGAGTTGATTTTTTTTTTTAAGCTAGGCACAGTGGTGCATGCCTGGAATCCCAGTACTTTGGAGACTGAGATAGAAGGATAGGTTTGAGGCTGGTCTCAGCAACTTAGCAAGCCTCTCAGGAACTTAGTGAGACTCTGTTTCAAAATAAAAAGGCTGGAGGAGCAGCTCAGAGGTAGAATGTCGCCAGGTTCAATTCCCAGTACAAAAAAAAAAAAAAAAAAAATTTAAGAGGAAAATGTGTGCCCTCTTTAAGGAAAAGAAAGTTTATCTATCAGGAAGCTGAAGTCAGTAAGCTGGTCATCTATTTGAGCGTTTCAATGTTAGTTCTGAGCTTCCAGGCCAACCAAGGTAAAGAAAGGAAATAGAATATTTTAGGATACCCATCTCATAAGATAAAAAAAAAACAACATACCAAGTATGACTTCTGTTTTCTTAACAACTCTAAATATCTATCAGAGAGACCTTTATATGGAAAACAGGAATGGACAGAATAAATCAGAGGTTGGCAAACCTCTTCTGTACAGGGCCAGAGAGTAGCTCTCTTGGGCTTTGTTGAACACACAGTCTACCTCACAACTGCTCAGTTCTGCTGCTGTAATGGGAAAGCATGTCACGGTATGTAAATGAGTCGGTGTCCCTGTGTTCCAATAAAACTTTATTAAAAGAAGCACCCGAGGACCTATCTGGACCATGTGACAGCTTGCTGACTCACAGAAAGGACAATTCACTTTTACCATTTACTTCTAAACTGACCTGAAACAAGACAAGACCAGAAAGACATGCACGTGACCCTGATCTACAGATATGCTCGAAAAAGAAAAAAAAAAAAAAAAACCAGTTAACAATTACAACAGCCACGTTCAGAACCCATGTATGTGGGTGGATGACAATCACAGAAAACTTAGTTTTAAACAACTTACAAGTTCCTACAAAAAAAAAAAAAAAAGCCCGTGTGAGAAGAATCTCATTAAAACAAACAGAAGAGGAAATGTTGGAGCATTCCGATTTGCATCCGCAGTGTATTATACTGTTTGTTTCCCCCGGAATTTCATTCAACTTACTCTGAGCACGCTGGCTTTGCATGGAAAAGCTGGATGTTAACTATAAACTACATCCTGCCTCTCCCTTTGTGTGTAAAAGTGACAAATGTGTTGTTGTTGGATTCCGAAATTCTAGAGAAAGCCAACTTAAATGAATTAAGATGACTAATGTGTTGATTCTGCCTCCAATCCGACAAAGTGTTACTGTAAGAACCCGTGTCATATGATGCTATATGTTTTCGTTCAGATTTAACATCAAATATTGAATAAGGCAGTTTCCGAGGAAATTACTAAGCTAAAAATATTCCTTCGGCATAGCGAGAACTCCATCTTGTTTAAATAGATGGAAATTTGAACATCTTTGCTCAGATTGGCCTGAATAAGAAATTAGAAAAACGCGAACCTCCATTATACTCAAGAGTATGGATTCCATCTTGCTGTAGGAAGTAATACCGTATCGTTTATCAAAAAAAAGGACTGTTTCAAAGTTATTCACCTGGAATCCTGACTTCACGCAGAGTTCTACACGTGGCACTGGGTGAAGATAGCGTTTTTCTTTGGGTGCAGTTTATCGTGTCCAAGGTGAGTGGCCACCAAATCGCCACGGACGCCCCAGTAAGGACGACTGTCAAGGGCTTTCAAACACCCAGCTCCTGTGGGGTATCTGGCTTTCCCGGGCCTTTGGCAGTGTGATCGTGTCTTTACAAATGTTTTCATTGCACTGACTCAACGGGCCGCAGGGCTCGAGTGGTGTGACATGCTGCTACACAGTTTTGTTTGAAGTCAACTAACATTAGTTTTTCATCACGTAATATTTGAGTAATTTCTATTTCCACAGAGACAGTAACTGTTTTGCTTTTAAAAAGCTGTTCAGAGTGTTGCAGAGCCTGGCTCCAAGTTTATAAGCAGTTAACAGTACCCTCCTTGAATAAGTCACTCAGGCCCTCTATACTCACCTAATTGTGATACCAAATCTTTCTGGTTCCCTTAAATTAATTGTACATATTGAGTGCCAAAGGAGACATTCTAATAATTACCTTCAGAGTGAAAGCCAAATCCATTAGGAGATTATTATAAAAGAGGAAAGTCAATAATTAGAGGATCCTATCTTTCAAAAAAAGAAATTTAAAATTTTATAAGAATTTAGAAATCCAGGGTCTAGAAATGGAAACCACATAGAATATATGTATTTTGCCCCTAGGTTTTAGATTCAACCCTGACAGGCTGTCAGTAACTGGATTTTTTTTCATTACCTGCCAGTTATTTAGGAAATTTCCATTGTTTAGCAAAGTGTAATTCTGAAAACAGAACTACTTTTTTAATTATACCCCATTAAATTTCTATCATCAGAAAAGGGGCCATTACAATAAAATGTTAATAAAAATATTTTTAGGCATAGATTTATTTCTCATCTTATTCAAGTCAATGAATTTTTATGGATAAAATGGTGCTCTAAAGTAAATGTGTGTATTTAACTGCTACAAATTATTATAATTCCTGAAAAGTAATAGGATTGCTTAATTCAGCATCCATATACTACCCTTTTTCTCTTCCCTAAAATTGTACACAAATACCTGGTTATCTAAGTGTGCATTTATTTTCTCCCTATGGATAGAGACCAGAGGTTCCATTATATTCTCAAAGGACAGGTTGCAAAAATAAATTATATATATATATATATATATATATATATATATGCATATGTTACCTCTGCATTACTATACACATGTTACATATGCATTGATGTCCTAGCCCCTCAAGCCTCTGAATGTGTTTGTTAACATATATATAATGAGGTAACAACCAGAGGTCTGAAATTTTTAAGCAGAAAGCTATAAGAACACCTTGCTTGTTCCTCTTAAAGACAAACAGACAGAAAGAAAGAAATATTGTATATCTGACAAAACAGAGCCCTGTGTGCAGTGACACCATCCCAGCGTTACAAAGGGACTTCGACTGTTCAGAACCCAGAGCTCTGCTCGCCACTGAAATCGGTGCCTTCTCCAGGAGCAGCCTGTACTGAGACACCTTTGTGACCGGGAACTCAATTGCTCCAGACAGCAGGTCCTAGTACTGAACAGCAGGCATTTCCCCACTTGGTTCCTAAGGGGTGATTAAAAAAGAAGAGCAACTACCTCTGAAAAGTACGCTCCCTGAGAAGGCAAGCTCTGTAGGGCGGGGACGTCTCCCACACTGATAAACCCCAGGTCCTAGGACAGGTGCTTGGTGAGCATTTGTTGACAGAATGGCTTGTGTCATGATGGCCGCACATCTGGACAGCACCCATCAGGGAAAGCAGCCACCCTTTGTGTAATGCAGCTGTTAGGGGATGAATTGTCCATCTCCACCTCATCAATCAATCAATCAATCAATCAATGCACTGATGTCCTAACCCCTCAAGCCTCGGTATGTGGCCCTTTGGAAATGGGACCTTCACAAAAGTTAACATGGGGTCATTAGGATGACCCCTAATCCAGTGTGACTTACAAAAAAGAGGAAAGGCAGACACGGAGACAGGCATGCAGAGGGAAGACGATGGGAAGAGATGAGGAAAGATGCCTTGTGAAGATGGAGACAGAATTATGATCCCATGAGCCAAGGAGCCTCCAGGGTGACCAGCAGCTGGAGAAGCCAGGAAGGGCCCTTCAGTGCATGTCTCAGGGGGAGCATGGCCCTACCCACACCTTGATTTCAGTCTTGTAGCCTCTAGAATATGGAAGCGATGCAATTCTGTTGTCCTAAGCTGTACAATTTGTGGTACTGTGTTATAGCAACGCTAGCAACTAGGGTCTAGTAGAGTTTGGAAGGTCTCATTTTCAAACAACTACAAGACTGGACGAAGTTTAAAGCTTCAGAATTCATCCCTACACAGGGGATGACTTACTTTCCTGATGAAGAGCCTTTTAACCCTTCGGGGGGCCCCGGGGTGGACTATACGTAATGGGGCACGAGAGAGCGGAGTGGCGCTCAAGGGGTGGACTGTGTCGGGCATCTCTCCTGCACTGCTCGGGTCCTCCCAGCCCCACCTTGTTTCAGACACCGCCGCGAACACCAGTTCCTCGCAGTGTCCAACTAGCTTCACGTAAACTCTCCAGACCGCCCCCTTGATGCTGCAGAGTGGCTCCCCCATTCCTACCCAGGCAAGTCTCTGGCGCTGAGGCTTGGGAGGCCTCTGGAAACCCGCTGGGCACTGATATATGTGCAACCCCCAAACGCAAACAGGTCTGAGATGCGGTTCCTAAAGCTTCTGGAAATACTGTGGAACCAAGCTCTGGTTACCAACGCCACTGCCCGACTCAGAAACATACCCTCGTTCTGCCCTTCCTGCCTTCCTCCCTTGGCCCTCATCTCTCTAGCATGTTCTCTGAAATCAGGTACCACATAGACTACAAATAGCTCAGGTTTTGCTTTTGAGAGAAGCCAAGCTAAGACACAAAAAAAAATTGAAACTTTTTTTTTTTGGTGGTTCTGGACATTGAACTCAGGGGCCATATACCTCCAAACTGTACTCCCAACCCTTTTTAATTCTTTTGTTTTTGTTTTCAAACAGGGTCTTGCTAGGTTGCTGTGAGTCTCACTACATTGCCGAGTCTGGCCTTGAATCTTCAATCCTCTTGTCCCAGCTTCCCAAGTACTGGGATTACAGGCATATGCTACCATGTCTGGGGAAAACATTTTCAATGAACAAAACTTGAATCATTAGAATAATCTGCATTCCGCCTTCCCCATACACTACAAGTTCCAATCTGTTAAATACTGAACCCTTGAAGAATTAAGTCTACTGGTCCTGGTTCTTCCCCTTAAAGTAAGTCAGGTGAATCTCTCTCCTAGACAGCTACAGCAAGAACTCATGAAAATATCTTCTTCTACTAGTAAGCCAACCATTCACTCTTCCTTTAAGGGGGACACAAGATAACTTTGCCAGAAATCCAACTTGTCCATGTCCCACCCATATCATATTCTAGATGCTTTTTACCTTTCCAATACACCATGATAGTTTCACCCACCTAAAGGTATGAACAGGTTGTTTCCATCCGGAACCTTATTGCTGGAAACGTGAAGAACTAAAAGACAGTGTGGGACGCAAACATCTTGGAGACGCTATAGGGAATGGAGATGCCAAACGGTGATGACAGTTCAGGACCCCGTCCTCGATACTGGCTCCTCTCAACACCAATGGAGTGGCACCATCACGCATCCCCCTCCTGCTCCCCGCAGCGCGACGCTCCTGGCTCTGGGAGGCCCGAGTGTGTCCATGGCTGGTGGGCGTTTACTCCTGAAGGCAGGCGGCACCCGCTGGCTTCTCAGAGTGAGCCATCCCAAGCGTGTTGGGGTAAAATGAGCCATTTTTTAAATACACACTCGAGATAGATGGATGCTTGCCATATCTTTATTTCTCAGACAAGCTTAATTAAATCTAGAGACATTTCTTCTTTGACCTCTGCTTCTCTCCCATGTCAAAAGCAGGGAAACTGACACCCGTGAAGAACTTGCGCCTGAGCCCCCCCCCCCCCCCGGGACACATCAGATGCAGCCTCTGCCCCTTTCTGCCTTTGCTTTGCACGTCCTTCTTTTGAGCTAAGACCAGGCACATCTTTACTGCTCGCTGAGTTCTAATGGAACATTGTAAAAAATAAAAAATAAAAAAATTAAAATAAAGCAAATGAGTTGCCCATTTTAAACGTCTGTTAGTGACTCTCAAACTGTGGCTCTTAATACAAGAAGCCAAGTTAGTAAAGTTAAAAGGGCATATTCCATCAACGACAGAATAATTAAAAGGCATCCTGTGCTCTCTGCAAAGCTGGGCCGGCTCCTGCAGGATCCTCAGAGGGCCTGGCGCTGCTGTGTGATGGTTTAAGGTTCTTCTCCAGCACTACCACTGGCTCTCCCAACCACAGCTCTCCATCAGGTGACCAGCACCAAACTACCTGACTGCTCCCATCCCTGCCACCGCATCCCTGCCCGCATCTGTTCAAAAGGACCCCCTCCCCCTGAGCCGGGCTCCCTCTCCTTTTCACAAGGGCTTGTTCAGCTGTGTTCTTTCCCTTCCTCTTGCACAGTTCATGATGTTTACACGTTATGCAAAGACTTTAGGTCTATGTGCATATGGAAGGAGACAGACCTGCTTTGGGTTGTCTATTCTGTTAAAGGTATGGAGACTGTGCAAGAGGAACGCACCGGTCAAATAAAACAGACCAACATTGACTGTCAAAATGGAACAGAGACTGTGGACCTGTCCCTTAGAAGGCTGGTCTACGAGCTGGGCATGGTGGCACATGCTTGTAATCCCCATTCTTGGGAGGCTGAGTCAGGAGGATCTCAAGTTCACAGCAAGCCTCGCTACTTAGGCCCTCCACAACTTAGTGAGACCCTATTTCAAGATTAAAAAAAAATATATAGGCCTGGGGATGTAGCTCAGAGGTAGAATATCCCTGGGTTCAATCCCCATTACAGAAAAAAAAAAAAAAGTTGATCTATGAATCTCAAGTCAAAAAAGTATGCATAATTCTCTAAGAAAAGAGTTATTCAAAAGTAAAGAGAGCTGGGCGTGGTGGCGCACACTTATAATCCCAGCATTCGGGAGGCTGAAACAAGAGGATCACCATTCACGGACAGTCTCAGTACTTAATGAGGCCCTTTGCAACTCAGTGAGAGCCTGTTTCCAAATAAAGAATAAAAAATAGGGCTGGAGGTGTAGTTCAGAGGTAGAATGGTCCTGGGTTCCATCCCCAGTACCGCAAAAAAAGAAAAAAGTAAACAGGAAACACATTATTTCTCGTGTGTTACATTCCCGAGGCTTCGCGGTTTTAGCACTCTGGTTTCTAGCTGGCTGAGTGGGTGCAAAGGCATCTTCTCCATCTGCACCCACATCCTCGCCCTCTCTGTGTCTCCTGCATCACTTATCCCAGTCCATGGGAGGCGAGGTGATGTGAACTGCGATTCAGGGAGCGAGGAGGAGACCCGCTCAGCCCTGCCTCTCCTCTCCTCTTATAAAGAGTACCCAGGACCTCGCACGTACCCTAGTCCTAGCACGCTGCAGGGGCAGGATCTACCCTCCTCGGTCTGGCCAGACACGGCACCCCCGCCTCGTCGCCGCATCTAAAATGCAGGTGTTCAGGATTAGGAAGCCCATCAGCCTGTAGCTACATCCACATTCTGCAATGCCAGTTCTGCCCGCAATTCATTCGGGCCATGTCTTTTACTGCCAGTCTTACTTTTATTTATTTATTTTATAAATAAATAAAAGTATTTTTTATTTATTTTTTTATTTTTTATTTTTATTTTTTTATTTCTTTATTTTTTGGTGGTACTGGGGGTGGAACCCAGAGGCTTTCTACCTCCGGGCTATAATCCCAGACCTATTTTTTAATACTTTATTTGGAAACAGGGTCTCACTAAGTTGCTGAGAGCCTCACTAAGTAGCTGAGGCTGGCTTCGAACCTGTGCCATCCTCCTGTCTCAGCCTCCCAAGTGCGGGGATTACAAGCGTGCACCACCACGCCCGGCTACTGCCGGTCTTATTTCTCAATTTAGTTAGTCATTACTCGGGAGGAGGAAAGCGTATGATCTGCCAGATCCCTCAAATCCAATGCCTCCTTACATGTTAGCGGACAAAGCTGGGCTCAGATTCCTCCGGTAAAAATAAGAAGTTTCTACATTCCTTGAGTCTCTAATGTGAGACTAGTGCGGCTACACATTTCAAAAGAGTTGAGAATTCATTCATGGAGGTGACAGGACACCATGTTACCAGGCTGTGTCCCCTAGTCCCAAAAGCATTCAGGAGTCACGTTGACTGCGGCTAGCTCCAGTAAGATCTAGAGAGAGAAGCAACATTGACCACCAAAGTCCACACACAGGTGAAAGCACCCTTCGACTCAATCTGTCCCAATAGAATTCACCATCTACACAAGGGAATATTCTAGCTATATGTTATTTTTTATTTTTTATTTTTTTTTTTTTTTTGGTGGTACTGGGGTTCCTGGAAGCCCTTCTACCTCCAGGCTACTCCCACGGGCTACACTCCCAGACCTATTTTATACATATTTATGTGGAAACAGGGTCTCTTAAGCCAGCGCGGCTGGCTTCAAACCCGCGCGATCCTCCTGTCTCCGCCTCCCAAGCGCGGGGATCACAAGCGTGTGCCACCACGCCCGGCTTATATGTTATTTCTTATGTCATTGTATCAGTGTGGAATCTTTAAAGAGCACCGGCATATCATGAAATCCCACGCTTTGTAGAAGATTCCATTATCAGAGTAATCATTATTGAACCTTTTAGCCCAGATGTAATTTCTTCCATGTTACAACAAGTTTGGCACGCCTTGTGAATTTCAGCCGAGGTTGATAAAGTTCAATAACTTGGCTAACCAACCATGTGTACTACTCATTATAGGAGTAATAAATAGATTCATCAAAATGGGCATGATAAAGCCATAAGAAAATCAGATGCCATTTCCAGCCTGCCCCATAAAAGCACATCTTGGACTTTAATGTAATTTTATATGCAGTTATCACACCTACCCATCATTCAATACCGGGGGTATATAAAACAATCAGCCACCCACATTGCATGCTGGATAAATTCCAGTTAAGAAGGTGAACTCTCTATGCTAGAGCCCTCCAAAGTCCATGAATGCACGTTTGCTTATATGCTTAACTCCTAAAACAATTCCTCACCAAGCAGGAAGGCAATTAGACAGATACGTCCACAAATGTCATTTTCTCTTGTACTTATCTTTTTGGTGCCAGTTTTAGTGAAAGTGGGGTGATTTCTTTTCAGCCATACTTTCTAATTCTTTGAACCTATTAATATTTGAAAAATGTAATAAAAATAAAGGGAAGCATGATTTAGATAAATATCATGGATAAAAGGAAGCAGTATAAGGTCAGAGAATGAAAGAATCTCCTGTGGTCAAACGCGCCTATGCCAAGAAAGCTGGCTTTAATACCTGAACACAACTACCAAAATATAATTTGATGAGATTATAAAACTTGAACAACTGCAAAGCTGAAACCCCAGATCCTGCCTACGGTATTGCTCTCTTTTCTGCTTCTACAAGGACACACAATTACTGACACCCAGAGGAACTGTAGTCTATCCTGCACAGAAGATATCACCCTGCATACTTTGAACACCACCGTGAAGCTGTCTCTGAACTCAACATCGAAAGCAGTGCGGTTAATGGGTGTGGCTACACACCTGTAATTCCAGGACTTGGGAGGCTGAGACAAGAGGGTTGCAATTTTGAGGCCAGCCCCAGCAATTTAGCAAGGCATTCAGCAACTTAGTGAGACCCTGTTTCAAAATTTAAAAAAAAAAAAAAAAAAGCTGGGCATGGTGGCGCATGCTTGTGATCCCAGCGTTTGGGAGGCTGAGACAGGAGGATCGCACGTAGTTCGCAGCCACCCTCAGCTACTTAGTGAGGTCCTTTGAGACTCAGTGAGACCCTGTCTCAAAATAAAAAATAAAAAATAGGGCTGGGGGTGTAGCTCGGAGATAGAATGCCCCAGGTTCCATCCCTAGTACCGCAAAAATAAATAAATAAATAAATGTAAAAAATAAAATAAGGCTGGTGGTATAGCTCAGACATAGAGTACCCCTGGGTTCAATTCCTAGTGCCATTAAGAAAAAGTAATAGCTGTGTTGCACATTTCCAACATTGAGGTATGCTTGTGGACACTGCCAAGTCAAAACCCCTGAGCTTTTGCACATGAGGGCATTCTGTCTGCAGCCCGGGAAGGGAGGCCTGAGGATACGACATGCACAGCCCCTGCCCCAGGCCTCTGCAAGGCCCACCGCACTGACAGAGCGGGCGGGAGCCGGTGCGTCTACACGGCCTGACACACCCATACTCTGGGTGTGGGTGCCTCGCCTCGCTGTGCCACCGGCAGTGGGCGTCACCACAAAGGCACTCTTGCTTCGGTCCAAAGCCTTCTTCTGGATTTTCCCTCTTGCACGCTTCTGCACGGGGGTATCGTCATGTCACAATATTATTAATGTCCTCAGATTTGCCTGGTTCTTTTCACAGCTAAGACAGAGGGGAAGAAGAAAAAAAAAAAAAAAAAACCCCAATCGAGCTTGCTAACACCAAAGCTATCCTCCTGGCTCAACAAGGAAGACTTTCCTCGCTATTGATTCTAAACAGCCTCTAAGCGAGCACAGCCTCGGCTGGATCTTGTGAGCCTGGAACTCAGTAGAAGCAGAACGTTACAGTGGCAGGGAGCTTTATTTTCTCAAGGAGGAGGCCACTGCCAGATTCCTCCAGGGGCTTTACATGCCATGATGACAGATGGCCAAAGTAACAGAATGTAAAGGAAAATAAGAAACTAAACAGAGAACGAGGAGATAAGCCAGAGATAGATCCGGAATCACAGCAGTAGTGATGAAAGATAAAAACCCAGTGAGAAGGGAGGCTCAGGGAAACTCCAGACGGGGTCTGCCCGGGCCCCGAAACCCCCCGAGGAGGAGCGAGAGTCAGCAGGCATTAACAAGTATTACGTTCCTAGAAACTAATCTTTGAGAAATCCGTAGTAGTATTTACTGCCAGGCCCAGCGTTGGAAATGTGGTTACGTCTTTGGAGACAGACTTCTGCGAGTGATCCAGAAGTGTTATCCATAACCGCAGGTGGCTTCCCATGACCAGCTTTACAACCCTGTCATCCCGCCAGCGCGCTGACCCCGAAATCCTACACTGATATGTAAGCCGATAGGAAAGATGGCTTCGAGGCCCGTTATTTCATTTCTGTCTCCCACCGACGTGAGAGGACAGACACGCACGTGCACCCCTGCTCGGAGCTCCCCACCATAAAGCGGTTCCTAAAAGACAACGCACATGGCGCCCTCGTGCCTCAGCAAGAGCCACCAAACCTGTTAGCAAGATGGAACCGAGTTATTGACCCGCGAGTTGGAAAGATTACTTCTAATGTGACCACTCTGGATAGCTGTGTCCTCTTACAAAATCAGCTCGGCCCTGCAGGTGCACCCCTTGCTTGCGCCCTATAATTGGCTCCCCGCTATGACTTGCCGTCTGCGTGCTCTAGTCGTCTGATCTTACTGTTCATACAAAGCCATCTGTAGCCCGGCGTGGTGGCGCACGCTTGTAATCCCCGCGCTTGGGAGGCGGAGACAGGAGGATCGCGCTGGTTCGGAGCCAGCCGCGCTGGCTTAAGAGACCCTGTTTCTAAATTAAAAAAAAAATATATATATATATATATATATATAAATAAATAAATAAATAAATAAATAAATAAATAAATAACAAAGCCATCTGTAAAGCCAGCTGTGGTGGTGCACACCTGTAATCCCAGGACTTGGGAGGACAAGATAGGAGGGGCACAGGCTCATGGCCAGCCTCAGCAAGTTAGCGAGATTCTCAGAAACCTAGTTAAGACTCTGTTCAACACAAAAAATAAAATATGCTGAGGGTGTACCTCGGAGGCAGAACACCCTTGGGTCCAATCGTTAAGCACTCCCCCAAAAAAGTATCCTTTCAAAAGCTAAACAAATCTTCATTGCAAACAAGGCCACTTTTCCAATAACTAAAACATGAAGCCTAGAATTCACTCCCTAAAGATTAAGTAGGAATTTGGAAATGGTGGTACTTGCCTGGATTCCAGTACTCAGGAATCTGAGACAGGAGGATTGCAGGTACAAGGCCAGCTACAGCAACCTAGTGAGACCCTATTTCCAAATTAAAAAAAAAAAAAAGTAAAATAGGGCTGGGGTAGAATACCCCTGGGTTCAATCCCCAGCACCACCACAAAAAAAAAAAAAAAAATGATTCAGTGTACCATCCTAATTTAGCTATTTCTTCCACTTTATATAATAGGTAATAAACATTTTCCTTAAAATCTATAGCTCCAGACATTATCCCAAAACATGACTGCTTTCCCTGCAGCCTTGATGGAAAGTAAGATCCTAAGTGTAGACCGTGACTCTCAACCTTGGGTCCTGACACTGTTCTCTGCAGCTGCCGTGCTCTCTGAGGAGCTGGGAGAGGGGACGGAGTGGAGAAGAGGTATGGCGATTACCGCCTCCCAGGGGTGCCTTGTCAGATCAGGGGCCGGCATCAGCAGAGCTGAGCCGCACCACCAGCACTCGAGGAAGGAAAGGCCCACAGCCGTGGGAAAAGCACAGAAGCTCTAGCGAAAGGAAGCCCAGCAAGACTGGATGCAGCCTGTGCCCCCAAGACAGCAAGGGGCCCCCACTCCGACTCCCTGCTCATCAGCACGTGCTATCTGAAGCATGGAACTGCTCGGCCTGGATATGGAGATACAGGGTGATCGTTACTAAGAAGTCACAAGAACACAAGTCAAGCACCGGAACCGAGTTTACATGAATCACGGAATAAGCAATTGCCTTGACCTCGGTCCACACATTACTCAGGCGTGTGGTGACTTGGCACTCGCGCCGCACCCACGATGGCGTGCGCTTTCCCTCGGCTGTACAGGAGATGCCGACATATACAAAGTGGAAGACAAATCAGAGACAAGCCGGGCGGGTTGGCGCACACCGGAATCCCAGCACGTGGGTGGCTGAGACCGGACCGGAGAATGCGGGTTCAAGGTCAGCCTCAGCAACCTAGTGAGCCCCCGTTTCAAAAGGGCTGAAGGTATAGTTGGGAGGTAGAATGCCCCTGGGTTCCATCCCCAGTGCCAAAAAAAAAAAGAAAGAAAATACAAATCTGAGAACAGCAAGGTTTAAAACGTATCAGTCAAGATATCAAATGTTGTTTTTAATTTATAAGAACATATTTGGAGATTCATTTGAGACATCTCCAAGTATGAAAAGGCTTTAGTAACCTGTACCTTAAAATGCAAGTAGAAAAATACAGAGATAATTGGAAGCTACCCAGAGGCAAACTCACATGAAGAAAAACATGTCTCTCTCACACACTAACACACACACACACACACACACACACACACACACACACACACACACACACAGCTTATATTGCAAAGCAAATCCAATTAAATGTCCCAGAGAAGCACAGAGCTCACGGCATGAGCAGTGTGGTGGGTTTGTACCTCCAGGCCAGGGATCAGGACCAGGTTGACAATGAAGACTGGGTTCCTAGTGCCCAGTAGTCCATAGATGTCTGCTGATTGCACAGAAGACTGAATAAAGGGCGTGTCTGTGGCTCTGAGCCAGCCCCCTGCCCTCTGGTTGCAGCCCTCAGGACAGGTGCTCCGCGGGGGCGCTAACTCCGGACTCTACAGGACCGGGCGGGTCATCGGAAGGTGCACAGTGGCCTGAGCCTACCCATAGAAGGCACCTGCAGGTGTTGAGGGCTGCTGCCGGGGCTGGGGGCCCAGTGCGGCCAGACAGCCTAGCCAGCTGGGGGGTACAGTGACAGATGCTCCAGCGTGGCTGCCTGGAACGGCGTACATTTACGTCTCACAGACAGACGTGGGAGCTAGAAGTCAAAGGTCGGGGGGTGCACAGCGGGGACGCTCTGGAGGGCCCTCTCTCCTCCTGGGTTTCAGCTGGTCCTTCTTATATCCTCACCTGGCAGAAAGCCAGGGGTGTGTGTGTGTGAGTGTGTGTGTGCGCGCGTGTGTGTGACTGGTGATTGAATCCAGGGGTGCTCTACCACTAAGTTTGCTCCCAGCCAACGTTATTTTTTATTTTATTTTGAAACAGGATCTTGCTAAGTTGCCGAGGCTGACTCTGAACCTGTCATCCTCCTGCCTCAGCCTCCCAGGTATTGGGAGTACGGGCATGTGCCCAGGTCTGTCTAGTCTTTTCCTATAAGTCCATTAATCCCATACGTGCTGAACCTCAGGATCAAATCACCTCCCAGAGGCCCCATCTCCAAATACAGAATCACAGGGATTTGGATTTTAACAAATAAATTAGGGGACAGTACAATTATCCAGTTCACGGCACTAAATCTTTTGAGTTTAAAAACTACCAGAAATCTTTTTTTGGGGGGTGGGGTACTGGGGATTAAACCAAGGAGTATTGTACCTCCAAATTACACCTCAGACCTATTTTATTTTTTAATTTCAGAACAGCATCTCACTAAATCACCAAGGTTCTTGCTAAATTGTTGAGGCTGGCCTCAAACCTGCAGTCCTCTTATTTCAGCCTCCCAAGTACTGGGATTTCAGGCATGTGCCACCACACCCAGCTCCTGAAATACGTAAAATATTCCTATTTTAACATGTTAGCGACTAAACCTACAAAACACACCAGGATGGGCTATTTTGCTTACGTAAACCACACAAAACATCAGGGGGCCGGACTCAGGCTTCAGACCACCAGTTTCTGACTTGTCATACGGCAGACTAAGGAGCTCTGCCCTGGACCAGATGGCCAGGCCAGCGGAAGTGACCAGGAGAGACCACGACGGCCTCCCTCCATCGCCACCCAGAACACCAAGCGACTTGGGAGGGCGGCACCGTCAGCAAGTCAGATAGGTACAGACCATGCAGCTTCAGACAAACTCAAACTGATGGAGTGAAGGCGCTCCTCCCAGAAATCAGACCGTCGAGAACCTGAGCTTTTCCTGCCAAAAGGCCCCAAGATCCACACAGTGCGGAGAGACAGAGTGGGGCAATTCTGGAATGCCCCCCTAAAAGGGCTCCTGGGGAGAAGCCATGGCCTCCGTCCCATCCTGGGCAAGGTGATGCCCCTCGCCCTAAAACACCCACATGCTAAACCCTAGAGAGTGCCGCTTACTTGGCAAGAGGGATCCTGCAGATGTGATTCATTTGGAGGGGGAGGTGAGTCCAGATTATCCAGGTGGAGCGTGAATGTAAAATGTAATCACCAGGATGCTTAGAGGAAGGGTGCTCAGGGAGGTCAGACGATGCTGAGAAGGGCTGGGGTGTGACAGCCTAAGCAGGGACCGCAGGGACAAACTCGCAAGGTGGAGGCTGGGGCCACGAGCTAAGGAACACAGGCGGCCACCAGAAAGCTTTGGAAAACACAAAGTGACAGATACCCAGGGCGAGCCCCCTGCGGGAGCCAGGCCTGCCAACACGGTGACGTCAGCCCAGAGGAAGAGATTCTGGAACTGCCAGAGGATAGATCTGTGCTGTGTGAAGCCACTAAGTGTGCGTGATCTTTTTGGTGGCCAGAGGAAATTCAGACATAGGCCTTCTCGGTAATTACACGATTACGGAAGGATCCTAAGAGACACGGGTGCACACAGGGGTGCTCTGGGAAACTGGGTGATCGGGTGTCACCTGACCACAGGCAGACACCAGCGGCTTCCCCCTCCCTGGCGGGGAGACATTGCTGAACTTGGTAGGAAGACCCATGTGCACACCCTGATAGCTCCCAAGCTTTGGGGGGCTGGGAGGAGGGTGTCCCTTGCGGAAAACCTGCCTCAGCCCCCCCAGACTGCAACATCTCCTTGACTGCAACATCTCTCCCAGGGGTCTGTCATAGCTCCCTGCACCTCGTCAAACACTCCATCTGCTAACTGAACAGGAACCTAGGATGCAAACTTCCTCCGCTGACGGATGGAGTTTTGGTTTTTGGTTTGGTGATACCATTTGGATCTCTCGGCAAACAGGAGCATCTCAAACCCAACCGCCTAATTCAGAAGCCAGGATTGTCTTGCTGTAGGACACGGCCGCAGAAAAGCCCAAGGCAGCGGGAGGCATTACAGGGAGCCGCACAAAGCCTTCTGAGAATCTGTTCTTCCAGCCACCGGGGGCTGATGCAGAGGAGCCGCTTCGTTCGAGAGAGGTCAATTTTCTTCATTCTTTTGCTTTCTGTAGTCACCAGGAAGAGAGTTTCCAGCACGGAGATGTGGCCGGCAGTTTCAGTGACACATCCTATCTGCAGACGGCACCAGGTTCACATCTGGATTCTGCATCCGCAGCGGAATGAGCTCTACGCTGTGAGCATGCGCAAGGGCCAGGGCAGTAAGCCGTAAAGCAGCCAGGGTGCGGGCCTAGGACCGGCCACCTTTCCCCCCACAAAATCCCCGTGTGGCTACGTGCCACGGAAGGTTCCGCCTCTGCACAGAATCTCCCGTGACACCAAGTTCCTGCTCCTGGATATCTGGCTGGAGTCTCAGCCTATTGACTTGAGAAGGGACAGCGCCTGTTGCAATTTGCTAACCCCGCCACCAAATCAGGTGCAAAGCGTACCACCCTGGCAGCTGACATCTGGCTCCGGGTCTGCATATAGAAAGACTGGAAGAAGCCGCTCCGCATAAGCTACATGAGCGCCTGTTTTGTTCCATCCATTATGGAATTGAATTACTCTGTTTCTCCATTTTCTTCCAACCCCAACACTCCCTTTCCTACAACTGGGAGGTTATGTTTCCCCAACTGCAAGCAGTCTCATAAAGGACTCTGCATGGCTGTGTTTCCAAATAGTATCTGACCCATACAAAAAGAGTGCCGGGAAAGTTATTTTCTCTGGATCTTGCCAATGAGGTAAGTAAGGGGGGGAAACTCGCCAAGTGACCCGCCTTAGGTCACATCACACGTTAATGGCAGTCTCATAGGAGTGCGCTCTTCCTAGCGTCCCGGGAGTCTCCAATAAACTTTTGAAGTGCTGATAAAATTATACTCAAACACCAATTCCTGCCTGGGTATAATAATCAGGGAAATGGGATGCCAAATTTGGAGCTGTATGTAGAATACACGAGGCGGTTCTGTTAGCCTCCAAAAACTCCAGTGGACGACGGGCTCAGACGCCAAACTCAGGAAGAGATGTTACTGCCATGCCTTCAGTGAAGGTACTGCCGCTTGCCCTCCTCCCCTGCCCAGGTCTAATATATATTTTTCTGTTCAGGTCTAATATATCTTTTTGTTCAGGTCTAATATATTTTCTTGTTCAGGTCTAATATATTTCTTGTTCTCTGACAACAACAAAAACTTTACTTCTTTTTTTTTTCTTTCACTTGACTCTTTTCTCTGAAAGGACTATCTGACCTCCAAACCAAAAAATTACCAAAAATACTTCCTTTTGCCCCGAAGCTAGGTCCGTTATTTAGAAAAAAAAAGTGACTTAGAAAAGTCAATCCAGAGCTGGGTTTTGTTGGGGGCATGCCCGTAGTCCCAGTACTTGGGAGGCTGAGACAGGAGGATCACAGGTTTAAGGCCAGCCTCAAGAATTTTAGTGAGACTCTGAGCTACCTACCAAGATCCTGTTTACAAACAAAAGAATTAACAAAGGGCTGGGGGTATAACTAGGAAGTAGAATGACCCTGGGTTCAATCTGAAAGGAAAAAAGGGAGGGAGGGGAGGAAAAAGAAAGGAACATCAGTCTGGGTCAAGCATAGAAATACTAAGATAGCCTTCTGTGGATCTAGGAACCAGGAGACTTGGAAAATGCCAATGAAATTTCAGGAGTAACTCAATCCTTGGGCCGCCATCTAGCAGTGGCTACATTTAAGGGTCCGGTGGTCGAGCAGGCAATTCATCCCCTAGTCACTCATCTTGAACAACTTTGCAGAGTAGAAACGCTGTCCGAGCTTCACAGGCAGTGAACAGGTGAACAGAGACGGCAAGGAAGCCGGCCCAAGTCACACAGGCGGGAAGCGGTTAGCGCCGCTAACTAGGAAACTAGGTCACGTCTGCTTCCCAGAGTCGGGATCCTGCTCCTGCACCGCGCCAGACAGAGCCCCGCCACGGAGCCCGCTCGCCCAGCTGTCGGCCGAGCTCTATCTGGCGACGGGACGGTTTTCACTACTTGGAAGCCGGTCTTGTCAAATAAAGAAATACACACGGGAGCTCTGAAATCGTGTTACTGTCATCAGTAGGTGTAAGGAAAATGTGCAAAACCGAAATAATATGCACAAATCTTGCCGTGCCGTGCTCTTGGGGCTCAGCCGGCACTGTAAGCTGGCCAGTGGGGAGGCTGAGGTTTTGGGGGGCTCGCTGGGGATGCGCCACACAGGAGCCGCGGCGTCCAGGACGTGAGCGGCAGCTGGCTTCACACGGAAGGCGGAGGCCTACGGGGTCTCAGTGACGCACGCTGGCGAGTTGGGCCAAATTCTTTACGAGTTTCTTCTGGACCGCAGGATTGAATATGTACTTAAGGTAATAGACGCTTTGAGATAAATTAACTTCTAAGGGAAAGGGACACTTTGAAAATTAAATTATCCTGCCTGGAATGAGCCCTCAATCAGCAATCAATACATATCTGATAGTCCTGCAAAGAAAATGAAAAGGCGATTCATACAAGAATAAATATAAATGGGCCAACATGAAGAGCCACTCCATCTTACTAAGTCAGAAATGGGAAAATTTAATGGGTAGTCCCCCCCCCCAAAAAAAAGCTAATTCTCAAAGTTGCCAAGAATGCAGGGCAATGGGCATTCAAACTGGCTCAAGCCAGGCATGGTAGCACACATCCATACTCCCAGTACTGGGGAGGCTGAGACAAGAGGATCACAGGTTCCAAGCCAGCTTCAGCAACTTTTCAAGACCCTCAGCAATCGGGGAAACCTTATTTCAAAATAAAAACTAAAAAGGACCGAGGGTGTAGCTTTGGAGGTAGAATGCCCCTGGATTCAATCCTCAGTACAGAAAAAAAAAAAAAAAATGTTCATTTCAAGGGGTGCAGTCCAACAAGACAAATCAAGACCCTACGGTTAGGAAGCAGACCCTTTGATTCAGCAATTCTACTTCCACAAAAATAAAACCCCAGAATGGTCACAGATGGGTACAAATACTTGATTACAAAATGCTCACCTCCATCTCAATAGCTGCTAAAAAGCTGGAATCCACCCAAATGAGCCATGCTGGGGGAGTAACTGGAAGCTTCTAATGGAATAGTATACAACCATTTAAGAGGTCGATGATGTAATGGTAATAAAGGATACCCAGAATCCACAGCAAAGCAGAAAATCAGAAGGGGAGACAGGGAAAGGGAGGAAGCATCGCTGAGAACCATTGGTGCTGACTTCTAAGGCGATGTGGCCAGCTGGTGAGAACTTGGGGAGATTGGGCTTCTTCTCTGCACCTTATAAATTTCCCCTTGGACACCCAGGCTTAATTATGATACTAGTTTTTAGTTAAATGTGGATACAGTAGGCTAACAGCCCACTGCCAAGGCCCCAGCACAAGTCTGACAAATGCCACCTCCCATTCCCAACGCCTGTTCCCACTCAGGACACCGGGGAGGGTCCGTGATCGAGTGGGGGTGCCGATCCATGATCGGCGTGCGGCTGACGCTCACCTCCGCCTCGGCTCCCCTGCAGGAAGGCGCTCTGGCCCACCTCCACAGATCCGCTGACATGAGTGGGGTTCCAGACTCGGGCTGCACAGACTCAAGGAGCCCACCAGGAGAAGGCTCAGCTTTTGTTTTCTGGAACAGGGAGGTGACAAGACAGAGGCTGCCCCAGGGGAGCGGGGTGGGGGAGCCAGAAGCCCCTGCCCCAGTCCTGCAGGGACCTTCCTGGGGCTGTGCGATCTCGGGCAAATCGCCTCGTCTCTCTGTTCTTTCTCGTGGACACCATTCCAAGGTAAGCACCGAGACTCTTCCTAGATTTAAAAGCGCTCTCCCTAGCACACAATAATAATCAATAAACCCTAATGCGAGACAACTGAGTATATCTTAGAGGTAAGGATAAAAAAATGATTTAGCCTCAGTGTCTATACAACCATATAAAAACAAGAAATGGCGCTCTGATTTTGTTCTCCGTTATTAGAAAGTTTGCTTAAACCAAAGGCCCGATTCTACTCACCTTGCAAGTCACAGCCCACCCCGGGAGAAACAGCAGAGCACCCAGAACAGGAACCCCATCCCCGGTCCCACACGCACCTACTCTCTCCCCCTGGCTCCCTCTTGCGCTTTGGCCCACACCCCTCTTATGTGCCCTGTAAGAGTCTAATGAGAGCCTCATTTATTTTCAGGGCAGCTCCGATCATGACTTTTAGTATGAAATATCTTAAGTAAAACACCAGTCACAGCCTGATCAACAAATACTCAGGCTTCAAATCATCGATCCAAACCACATCACATCACACAACTCGGCACCGCCCGGCGCCACGTGGAGTCAGGCTTGTGTAGAATGAAATCGGCCCTTTCCAAAATGCGCCGTTATTTATTAAAGCGAGACTGGGTGCTTCACGGGCAAGCCTCTAACTCTTGGAACCTGCTTCTTGGTCAGCCTTTTGGCGTGTGAACTGAAGAGACCTTTGCGAGGCCCTCTGATGGGCTCAAACACTGTTTTGGAAAAGAAGGAGGATTCATATCTGAAGAAGGTGTAGACGCCACAGAAGTTGAAGGAAGAACACGGGCGGTATCGCACCGAGTCCGTCACTGCCCAGGGATAACGCGATCTCTTTTATTATAAAATCGGTAACATTTCCAAACACAGCCAACCGGTTTCAAGCAAGGAGTTGATAAACAATGAACACATTCGTACAGGAAGGACCAAAATTTTATCTTTACTCTGGCAAAAAGAGCTCTGCAATATTACAACGCTGTATTTGCAGCATTTTCAAGCTGTCACACTTTCAGAAGAGAAAAAAGTTGCTGAGAAAAAGAATAATAACAATAAAAGTATACGGCAGAGTGTACTCATTTTTGTTCCCCGTTAAAATTTGAAAATAAGCAGCTTATAACGCCAAACCATATTTTCTTCTGGGCCAAATTCCTGTTTGACAGCTGAAGCGTACGACTAATGGGCTGTCTCGAACTTCAGCTATGCAGCCAAAATTAAAATTACCCTCCAGACTCTGCGCAGAGCACCCACCGGCTATCTGCTTCATATTAAGCATTTGGCGCAATATGACCTCTTATTTAAAAAACAGACACTGAGCCCAAAAGGACACGTTGTCTTACGGTACAGAATGTATCATCAATAAACAATCTAATTAAAATACACTTTATAACACGAGGTACCACCAGCAGCAGAGGCAAGGGAAATTCTATATTCTTAGGAGAAAAAAAAAAGGTTAAGGTCACTCAGGAGTTCTAAATGCCTTAAACAGAGCATTAATATTTACAGGTTACAATTCCCACTTAGTAAAAAGAAAAAAGAAATCACATTATTGATAGGCCAGCACACTCCAAACCAATAATGTCATAAACACCCGCGCCCTGGTGTAATTTGGCGGCACGGGCTGCTCCCGGAATACAATGGACCTTTTTTATTAAACGGAGCCCTTATTCTTGGCATTTTATACAAACAAGACAAAAGAAGGCCTGACACTAGGAACGGTCCTCGGCCTGAACTCTACCACCAAGACGCACCAGACCTAAAAGACATGTTAGGAAAGTCAAAGGCCTCATTTAACAAAAAAACGAAAGCAAGACCAGAAGAAAGCGACGCGGAGATGATGCCCGTTTAATTCTACGGAAGGGCAACAGAGCCCTCTAGTGGAGGGAAACAAAACAGGAAAAGATATTTCTGCACTTAGGTTAATTACAGGAAATATGTAAAACATTTTCATTACTAAGTTGGTGTATGATGTAGAAGCAAAAGGTAAAGTTCCCTTCCTTGGACTTCTAAGTATAATGACTTTCACATCTTATGTAGCACTATAAGACTTCAAGAGCAGAGATCGTATTTTAAATAAAGACTGAGCCATTTTGTGCTTGAACAGTAACTTGTACAGCCCTCAGTTGTTATGTGGACACCATAAGAAAGGTAAATTTCAAGCCAGGCGTGGTGGCGCACACTTGTAATCCCAGCACTTGGGAGCCTGAGACAGGAGGATCACGGTTCACAGATGGCCTCAGCTACTACTGAGGCCCTTTGCAACTCAGTGAGACCGTTCCAAAATAAATAAAAAATAGGGCTAGAATGCCCCTGGGTTCCACCCCCACTACCACAATAAAAAAAAAAAAAAAGTAAAATCCAACCTACATGCCAATAGGAAATTCAAGCAATAACCTCATGGGACCAAAAAAAGTTTAATCTTGTGTACATGTATATATGTGAAGGGTTGTATGGGGGCATATTAACAAGATTATACATTTGTAATCTATGCACACATCTATTACAGACATATCTGTATATATATATATATATATATATATATATATATATACATATACATATGTAACTCTTACAGGTCTTTTACATGAGACCATCATATGCAATGAAGCTCATTAAAAAGTTTTAAATTGGTTTGCTCCTTTAGATATTAAGCTTATAGTATGATCATGTGATTTCTATGTATGCTCAAAGTCCAAGTATATTTAAATGTAGATGAGAACAGGTACAGCGGTGCATTCCTGTAGACCTGGCTACTTGGGAGGCCAAGGAGGATCGCATTAGCCCAGGATTCAGCCTGGGCAACAGATACCCTCTGTCCAAAACAAAACAGCAAAATGGTGGTTGAACTCCTAAGGTATTAATTCTCAAGTTTTACGTAATGCTATTGTAAGACTTCTCTACTGGGACCACTTTCAGGAGTTCCTCAGAATGAAATCATGGCAATGCATTCTGCTTACAGTACGTGGGTGTATTTCAGCAGACGAGAGTAATTGTCACCGAGATTTTTAATTAATTCCCAAAAGGTTATTTAGATTTCAGAATTTCTTCCTCTATTTAATGAGCACCAGGTTCTTTAAAAGAAGATAAATTCCAAGATCCCAGTAGTTTGAGTCTTGCCAGCAACTGGAAAGAAAAGCAGTCAGGCATTTCCAAGATCTCAAGTGTAATGGTTTCACCTGAGTATGTTTTACCCCCAAAAAATGACTAAATAAGAGTGTAGCCTTGGCGTTACGGGATCTTTTAGAATAAGTGGAGAAAGAAAAAAAGTCTAGTTTAGGCAAAATTTAGTAACACTTAAGTATAGGAAAAAAAAAAAAAAGACCCAACAGTACACAGGAATCAAATCCAGCCCACGACTGGGAAGCATGGACTCAAAGTCTTCAGAACGAATGTCCTCTAAATGAAGAAAGAGCAATTTCCCATATTACCGCACCACTCGTAGAATTTACCCCAGAGACGAATTCATCATGGTGGCGATTTGTAGGATAAAATATGGCAAGTGCACCTCACACCATAACGTCAGCACGTGATTTAGGGACGAGGCCCCCAGTTTTTAGAATAGGGAGCTTTGAGCTAAGGTCTAATTATGCTATGATTATACAGTGAGATGCATTCCACGAGAAAATCTGCTACCTTCATTTTGTTTAAAGAGGAACAACTTTAGGGGTGACCTTGACGGTGAGAGTATGTGCTTTTTATAACTCGAAGTGTATAAATTTTGATGAGAGTGTGTATGTGTGATATAGAGAGCATAGCCCCATAGTACACCTTAGAGAGGTGAATACAGAAAATAAATACCAATGGAAAATAAAAGCATCAGTCCTAAAATACATTTCACTGTTCCGTACTGAGGTGGCCAGCTTATATTTGTTCCGGGAGAAAGAAACATTTTTGTTTTTGTTAATGGGTCCTCTGGCTCGAAAACTGAAACCAAGCCAGGCTATTTTAGATTGAAAGCCACAACTAAAAGTTCAAAAGGTGAAAGAAACCTTTCATTCTGATTCTACTGAAAAGAATTTATTCATTCATTTATTTATTTATTTATTATTTATTCTACCCATGGGGGTTGAACCAAGGGGCATTCTATCTCCAAACTATCCCCCAGCCCTGTTTTATTCTTATTTTTGAAATAGGGTCGCTGGGTTGACAAGAGTGCCATTACTTGCTGAGGCTATCCTCAAACCTGTGGTCCTCCTGTGTCAGCCTCCCAACTTCTGGGATGACACAGACAACATGCCCAGCCCCGAGAAGAACTTAATCAAATTCCAGCCACTGCTGGTATAAGGCTGGGACCAGAAGAAAGTTCTATCACCACTGAAGATTCCACTCGAAACATCTTATTAGCGCCTGTGTGTTAAGCGTCTTTAATGGATGTGGTGACAAGACCCTGGCTTCGCCTCCATAAGCAGGATGTTCATAGATCTGTCTACTCGCCACGCCCATGGGTATGTATGGGTTTCAGGTGCGCCTCACTGACAAGCAGTGGGGAACGGGGCAGATGTGGTCCCAGGTCTGGGTAATCGACCACCTGCCCTATTTAAGACATTCTGTTTCTCATGAGCACTGGCCGGCCCGTAGGCCCAAGAGGAGGACTGCACGCTTGACCACATACACGCAGAGCCAATGCAGTCGACGGGCGGGGGTCCAGGCCCAGGGCACGGGACCCCCTGTGGTGGGGATCTCCCTAAGCCTCAAAATTTCCCTCTCTCAGGACTTTGCAAGATCCGTACGCAGTAATCACCGGGTTGGAGCCATTTCGGTTTGTTTTTAGAAAATCGGAGCCACCAAGCGGCTAACTCCGGAGAGCAGAAGCCACCTGTCCCTCCTGCTTGGTCTACGCTGCACGCAACAGTGAGGAATCCTCCCTCATCTCTAGGGTTAGCGGGCCAGACTGCGGGGTTCCGGGCCTCTGGATTTGCTAGCAGGAGTCTGACTGAAGAGACGTCCCCCTGGCCACTGAGACGCTCGTCTCCACACAGAGAGGTCCGCCAGCTACAGCTGTCAATCTACAAAGTTCTTCGGGTTCAGAAAGCTGGTTGAACAAAGGTCAAGGAGAGAAGAGTGTTAGTTTCGGAGGAGATAACATCCTAAGCCTTGCAGCTTCCCAAAACACAGGGACGAGCTGAAGCAGGGTTGCTCCCCGCAAGTTACGAGCTCTCCCTGAGGCCCGGGGCATCCGCTTTATCCAGATTTCACCTGAACTGTGGCCAATTTAGAGACCGCTCGGGCGGCCCTACTTTGAAAGGAGCTAGAGCATCTACATGCTCTAATGCAGGTGTTAGAGAACTTTTCCTGCAATGGACCGATGGCAAAATGTTTTCAGCTTGGGAGACCACAAGATCTCTGCAGAAATTACTTAAATTCTGCTGGTGACATGCAAAATGGGGGTGGCTATATTCAAATAAAACTTTACAACACCGGGCAGCAAGTCAGATGTAGCCCAGAGGCCACAGTCTGTCCACCCCCCTAAAATCTACACCTTTGAATCCAGTCCACAGAGATAAAAATCTGCCTACAGCCAGGCGTGGTGGCGCACGCTTGTAATCCCCGCGCTTGGGAGGCAGAGACAGGAGGATCGAAGCCAGCCGCGCACGCTGGCTTAGGAGACCCTGTTTCCAAATAAAAATGTAAAAAAAATAGGTCTGGGACTGTAGCCCGGAGGTAGAAAGGCTTCCAGGAACCCCAGTACCACCAAAAAAAAAAAAAAAAAAAAAATTTGCCTACAAACCTTGTAAAAACAAGAATTTCTTGAACCCACAGTGCCTCTGACATTTCTACCGAGTCCTCCTGTCTTCTAGACTCATCCTGATCTTTTTGAGCTGAACTGAGAATCTCTTCAACTGCCTTAGTAATAGCCAATATCACAAATGCAAAATAAAGCTCTGTGTCATTTATAGTCAAGGGGAGAAAGATGTCTACAGATTCTGCTGAGATCACTCTCAGCAGGGGGCAGGGCCCCAGTACAAGCTGGCTGTCCATGGGTGTGGGAGGGGGCTCTCTTCCACATCAAAGAGCCCACCGATGGCAATCCCAGCACCCCAAAAGAGAGGCAGCTACCGAGGATTTCCTAGAAAGAAGCTACTGGGAATCCCAGCTTTGCAAATCAACCTTTGTCAGGTGAGTTGGGTATCTATGTTCTTAGCTGTGAAGTCACCACCCTCAAAATAACTATTGTTCCAGCTGTTTTGACCCACTCTGCTTCAAAGAGAACAGGTGTTCATGAGGCTAAAGATTCCGCAGTGGATCCTCAGACAACAGTCTCGCTTAGTGGTCAAGGAAAGAGACGTTAACGCCGCTGCTGGTACTTGGAGAGGAGGCTATTCGGGAATGGCCGGCACGCCTTGGAAACAAAAATGGCCAATCCACTGTGTACTCGGCGATTTCATGTAAAAGAGGCAGAAATAAAGTAGGGACAGCAGCTTATAGAATGGCGAGGTGCATAGCTCAGGAGCAGGAAGAACTCCATCTAGAAGCCACAGGCTGGCTGAGCCAGGGCAGATGTGGCTTCCGGAGGCAGCCGCCTGGGGCATCAGGACCAGCCCAAGGCAGACCCAAAGCCATGTGCTCAGCTACCATCAGCCTCTTCTGTAAGCCTGATACCACTTGCTACGGAGGGAAGGTGACACCAAAGTCTCTGCCTCCCTGGAATTTGCAGCATTTTACTTCAAAAGTGAAGAATAAAAGCCAGGCATGGTGGCGCACGCTTATAATTACAGCATTCATTCAGGAGGCTGAGACAGGGCGATCGCAGGTTTGCAGCCAGCCTCCGCTACTTAGTGAGGCCCTCTGCAACTTAGTGATACCCTGTTTCAAAATAAAGAATAAAAAGAGGGCTCGGGTATAGCTGGGAGGTAGGATGCCCCTGGGTCCCATCCCTAGTACCACAAAAATAAATAAGTAAATAAAATAAATGAAAGAATACAAATCTTTAGTGCTCATCGAGACCTGCGCTCCCCAGAGTGGAGGAGAGCTGAGTGATAAAGCAGTGCTGACGCTGAGCATAGTGGTACACATCTATAATCTCAGTATTTGGGAGGCTGAGACAAGAGGATCGCAGGTTCAGGACCAGCCTCAGCAACTTAGTGAGACTGTCAGGAACCTAGCAAATTCCTGTTTCAAAATAACAATAAAAGCCGGGCGTGGTGGCGCAAGCTTGTAATCCCTGCGCTTGGGAGGCTGAGACAGGAGGATCGCACAGGTTCAAAGCCAGCCTCAGCTACTTGGTGAGGCTCTTGGCAACTTAGTGAGACCCTGTTTCCAAATAAACTAGAAAATAGGTCTGGGAGTAAAGCCCGGAGGTAGAAAGCCTCTGGGTTCCACCCCCAGTACCACCAAAAAAAAAAAAAAAAAGGGCCAGGGTGTAGTTTGAAGGTAGAATGTCTTGGGTTTAATCCCCACTGCCAAAAAAGAAAAAAAAAAATTACAAAATAAAAAAAAAGGTGGTGTTAAAGGCGATTTCTGAGGGACGGAAGGGCCGGGAGAAAGAGCTGTGGGCTTCCCAACAGGACAGGCTGGGCTCCCAAGACCTTCTGCACATGTGTCCTGTCCTCCCCAAGGACCGGCTACGGCTCCCGGATCACAAGATGTTCCTGCGGTGTTTGCAAAATGAACTGCAGGCGCAGGAAGGAAGTCTTGGGAGAAGTGGGAGCTCTGAAGAGGCACGGAGAGTTGTCAGCTGTATCACTAGAAGCCTGAGGGCCACACTGATCAACAGCGTAATCCTTCCCCATGCTTCGGAATCTCGGAATCTCCTCTACTCTATCATGATTAGAGATCCAAACAGATGCAATTCTTTTCATGTTTTAAACCAACTCTACAAGGCCCGGACAACCTGCCTGAACCTGGCCCACTAGTTGCAGGCCAAGGTCTGCTGTCCGATGCCAGACGGAGCAGCTCAAACACTTCTGCGGAAAATAACCAGCGTGCGCACATCTCACTGATGAAAGAAAAGAATGTCCGCCAGGCGTGGTGGTGCACGCTTGTAATCCCCGCGCTTGGGAGGCTGAGACAGGAGAATCGCGCGAGTTCAAAGCCAGCCTCAGCTACTTAGTGAGGCTCTTAGCAACTTAGTGAGATCCTGTTTCCAAATAAAATATAAAAAGGTCTGGGAATATGGCCCGGAGGTAGAAAGCCTCTGGGTTCCACCCCCAGTACCACCAAAAGAAAAGAAAAGAATGTCCAGCTAAGGGTATGGGAATGAGAGACCTCGCCATTAGTCTTCTGGCAACTGACTGTTACATAAACACAGGTATTTTCTTCAGTCCTTGGATTCTTATTCTTAAGTTATTCTCTACTGTACTTTTATGAGCCCTCAACCCTAACAAGAATCAACATAATGAACAGGGATGCACTGCGTCTTAGGGAATTCCAAACATTCTTCTTAATATCACATGTTCAGTTTTAACATCAATGATAACTGTACAGCAGCTACCCCAAAGCCAATATTGAGAAACTGGGTCCCAGGATGAGTTCTGTGTGTGTGTGTGTGTGTGTGTGTGTGTGTGTGTGTGTGTGTTGCTTTTTGTGTGTATGGTGCTGGGGATTGAACCCAGAGGAATGCTACCTCTGAGCTACACACTCAGTCCCAATTTTTTTTATTCTTTACTTTTGTAACAGGGTCTCACTGAGTTGCAGAGGGCCTCACTAAGTAGCTGAGGCCGGCTGCGAACCAGGATCCTCCTGTCTCAGCCTCCCAAGTACTACCGGGATTATTAGTGCGCACCGCCACGCTGGACACCAGAAAGTGCTTTTAAGAGTTGATTTTACTTAAATTCCTTTCAAGTTTTCCAAAACTTCCATTTGCTTTTTTACATTTAGTAGACAGGTGTGGTCAAGAGTTCTGTTCTATTTATGGACTCTTGAAGAATAAATTTTCATCTCTGTGTTTGCCCCGAAGAGGCTTGGGAATATTTCTGGGGGCCTGGGGAAGAAGTCATTGAAAATTAAGAAGGACAGAAAGAGGAGAAGGAAGAGAAAGCTCATAAGAGTGGTCAGTGGGAAGAAGGACACTTTGGGGGCTGGGAGAGGTCAAAGGGACAGAAGACCGCCCAACGCAATGCACGATCTGTATCTGTAAACAAATCTGAAGATGTGTATGTATCCTTCCTCAAAGCAGCTGGGTTTTCCTGCGTCAGATACTGACGTAAATGAATCCAAACAAAATAACATCCCACCGAGAGGGATGGTACAAGCACCTTTATCGCCTCTGCTTTTGCAACAACCCGTGATGCTGAGGAAGACCCCTCCAGCCACCCTCCTCAGGAGAGTCGCTGGGACTAAACACCAAAAAATAAGAGGTTAATGCAGAGGTTAAGACAAGGGCGGAGTCTCTACTTTTACACAGAAATAAGAGCCTGCTCCCAAAGGAAAGTGGTAGGCTCAGGGACCAGCCAAAAGCTGCAATATCCTCTGTTGCTCCCCATATCCCATCACCAATCACTACTACTTGGAATAACCCAGGTAATTGGAAAATATCCGTCCGCTACGCAGACCAGGTCAAAAACTTTTACCTGGGGCCTGTTGTCTCTAATCCCTGGATACCAAAAATAGCCACCATCTTTTGCTGAGCATTCAGCTTTGGGGATTTCCAGGTCAGCCCCCTACACGGCCTTTCACAGTGACACTGGGCTTTCGACAGAGGCCATGATTTTAACAAAACAATAGCTAAAAAAGGTCTAGACACATTTTTAGATTAGAGAATCGCTAAAATAAAAAACTTCCTGAGAGTTAGATTTAAATGGACTTCATGCTTGCAATCAAGAAACAAAGTCAACTATAAAAAGCGCCAGCCACGCTAAGAGCCTACCTATGCCCGAGTTCGCGCCCGTGACCACGACCACCTTGCCGGAGAAGTCCCGGCCCTGCAGGATCTCCATGGCGGTGGTGCTACCGTCGTAGCGCTGTCTGGTGGTTGGCTTCGTGGGATTGTCATCCACGGTGAAGGCCAGTCTCGGGTCCAAGTAGGTGGTCCTTTTATTTATATGGCTGCGAGGAAATGGAGGAAGGCGTGAACACCAGCATTTATGAAGGCGAGATCATCCTATGAAGGCTTGTTCTTAAACCTGAGAAGAATCAGAGCACATCTAACCTGTCACCTGGCCCCAGAGGGATGAGTGACCCTGCTGTCTGGAAAGATGGTCATCGAAGCCTTTCCTTCGGAGCTGCCCATAGACTGTTCGGGAACATGCAATGTCCACTGCCTACTATCCTTGCACTTTAAAGGTGACTTCTAGATAAGGCTCTGGGTTTTTACATAATTCACGTAAATCTGGCCATGCCATCTATCTGCCACTTTCTTTGTTGTTTTTGTTTTGTTTCCTGGTACTAGGGATTGAACCCAGGAGTATTCTACCTCTGAGCTACACTCCCGGCCTGATTTTATAACTCATTTGGAAACAAGATCTCACAAAATTGACAAGGCTGATTTCAAACTTGAGATCCTCTGTCCCTGGGATTACAGGTGTGCACCACCACGCCTGGCTCGTCAGCCACTCTTCTCAGTAGATTTCAAGTAAGTCCCTTCACCCTGTGCAAGGCCCTAAAATCACTAGTAGGTAAACAGAGACACCAAATGATAAAAGTCTTAATTGTACATATAAATGGATCGACTGGTCAAATTCTAAGGATGTTCATTCTGCAACCACACCTCTGCCTCTCATAAGCACTCTACTTTTGACTCAGAGTTGATCTAAAACTTTAGAAACAATACTTTAAAAAATTGACAGAAGCCGGGTGTGGTGGCGCACGCTTGTAATCCCCGCACTTGAGAGGCTGAGACAGGAGGATCGCACGGGTTCGAAGCCAGCCTCAGCAACTTAGTGAGACCCTGTTTCCAAATAAAATATAAAAAAAGGTCTGGAAGTATAGCCCGGAGGTAGAAAGCCTCTGGGTTCTACCCCTAGTACTACCCCCCCCCCCAAAAAAAAAACCTGACAGATATTAATATGTTGTTTTTTAGAATAGAATTTATTTTTTACATTTTAAATGCATTCTTAAAATTTAAAATAGCTGGGCACACACTTGTAATCTCACTACTTGGAAGGCTGAGACAGGAAGATCTCGGTTCATGGACAGCCTTATCCACTTAGTGAGGCTCTCTGCAGCTTAGTGAGACCCTGTGTCAAAATAAAGAATAAAGCTGGGCGTGGTGGAGCACGCTTGTAATCCCTGTGCCTGGGAGGCTGAGACAAGAGGATCATGCATGTTTGAAGCCAGCCTCAGCTGGCTTAAGAGACCCTGTATCCAAATAAAATATAAAATAGGTGTGGGAGTGTAGCCCAGAGGTAGAAGGCCCCTGGGTTCCATCTCTAGTACCACAAAAAAATAAAAGAAATTAAAAAATAAAAATAAAGATATGAGTAAAAATTTTAAAAAATCAGGTTATTTAACCATTCACACAGTGTATTTACTAAGAAAATATGTATATAAAAAAGAGATTGGGAGGCAGTGAGAAAAAGACAGATTGAAAGAACAAATCCCCAAACTACTCACAGCAGTCCCTGCTGGTGCTAAGATAACACTACTATTTTTCTACAATGGATGTGTGTTACTTTCATAAGTGAAAATTCCCACTAAAAAGCAGAAGGGCCATGACTATCTTCTAGGTAGACACTTACTCAACAAAAAACACTTGTCCGTTCTCGTCGGTTTCTTGTTCCCATCCATATGGCAAATCTGAAACACAGGAGAGAATGACAGGTCTCCACGTGGAGCAGTAAATGGAAGCCCCACCCCTGTGAGGAGGAGCCACGCCCACTCCACGCCACGCCCACTCCACACCACGCCCCCTTCTGTTCCTCCCACCTGCAGCTGTGGTGCCTGATCCTGGCAGGTACAGGAGGCCCCCTGCCCCGACCCGCTCCCAGTTTCTGTCTCTGGCTTTAAGGAGATCCCTGTTTCATTCTGGTTCATTCTTAAACGCTCCACTCAGTTCCTGCGCTTGTGGGAAATGTTCATTCTGGCCTCTATAATCCTTTCTCCCGTGAACGTGGTCCCAGACCCGGTCACTGGGTCAGTGCGTCAGTGGGCGCCAAGCTCTGCTCCCCCGCCAGCTCCTTGCCTCATACGAGTTACAAGCTGTTCCGTTTCTGTGTGTGCACCTGTTGTCTCTTCCACTGCCCTCTAAACACCTTGGGGCAAGGCCCTTCTTGTTTACTTGTTCTCATTCTTATGTGTCTATCCCGTGGACTGCACACCTGCTCAAAGCCACCCAGAAGCCATGGGATCTTTATGGAATTCTCTAAAACAGTGATATATGTCATTCCATAGTAAAAACCTACCAAGAGTTTACAAACAGCACGGCTGTTGGAAAACCTAATTAAACTGTGAGCCAAAGGCTCCATTTACTTGAATACTTTTTAGTTTCAGACCAGGAAGAAATCTCCTCTACCCTGAGATCTCATCACCTCCCGGGAGGAGGAGTCCAGCCTCCCGATGGCTCCCCGCCAGAGAGTCCTCCCGGGGTGACAGGGCGACCCGTCCCGACCCACGCGACAGCTCAGTAAAGATTCTCTCCTCGTGACATACAAACCTCCCGCTACCCGCTTTCTTTTCCCAGTCTTCGGATGTTCCCACTGAGTCTTCTCTTCAGTATGACTGTTAAAAAAAAAAAAATCCACAAGACAGTAAGTTAACAGTTCCCAAAAGTAATCCATCTCGTCAATTGTATTTGTTTTGTTTTTTCTCTCCCAGATTATAACCATTCTCAAGATTAAGAAAAGCAAAAATTATATAAAAAAAAAACAGAAAATAACATTACTGATTGCATCGGGTTGTAACCCCTGGGTTGGAAGGATAAAGAATCTTGTGGAAATCTCCCGAGAGGCTGCCAGACTGGGGTGGGGAAAAAGAAGACCAGGCCCCCAGCTGAGGGGGCAACTTTACAAAGCTTTAAGAATCACTCAAAAGATCCAGGGTGGTGCTTTGCTTTGTGTCTGTTTTAATTTTAGTCCAGGATCTACTGACAAAATGCATAATGTCTCTTTTATAATGCTGATATTTAAATATAACTTGGATATAATCGTGTTCATCTTCTGAAAACGTTTATTCTTTCCACAGATTGACTTAGAAGTGTTTGTTGAGCACCAATCCCCAAGTGCTCACAAGGGTGGTCTTCAGCCAGTCTGTGAAGAGCCAGCCCCAGGGGTCGTGGAGCGGTGCACCTCTGGATCAATGACTCAACCTCTCAGCCTCCGTTTTCTCATCTGCAAAATGAAAAGTCTCCGCCGGGCGTGGTGGCGCACGCTTGTAATCCCCGCGCTTGGGAGGCTGAGACAGGAGTTCGAAGCCACCCTCAGTCATTTAGTGAGGCTCTCAGCAACTTAGTGAGACCTTGTTTCCAAATAAAATATAAAATAGGTCTGAAAGTATAGCCTGGAAGTAGAAAGCCCCTGGGTTCCACCCCCAGTACCACACACACAAAAAAAAAAAAAAAAAAAAGAAAAGAAAAGAAAACTCTCTGCCAGGCAAGGCGGTGCATGCCTATCATCCCAGTATTTGAGAGGCTGAGACAGGATGATTGTAGGTCTGAGGTCAACAACTTAGCAAGATCCTCAACAATTTTGCAAGACCCTGTTTCAAACTAAAAAAATAAAAAATAAAAAATAGGGCTGGGGTTGTGACTCAGAGGTAGAATGCCCCAGGGTTCAATCCTCAGTACAAAAAAAAAGAAAAAAAAAAGAAATAACTGGGATCCTAGTGCTGACCCCAGGGGCGGCCATGAGGACCCTGCATATCACGTATCGTAGCTGGCATATTAAAAGTCCTCGACAGTCTGTGCCAGTATTGTATACAAATCAGTTATGCAAACCGACCTGATTTCTGTGCCAAACGTACCATTTTATCTCAGAACAACACACAGCTATAATTAAAATAGTTGGCCAATCGCTGGAAACACCTGTCACCAAACGGCAAGGTATCCAAGAAAACGCACAGCGACTTCACGAGGGAGACAGCCGGGGTCCGCAGGGGACTCTGGGAGGCTCAGCTGGGTTTCCTAAAAGCTCACATACTCTTGCTAGAAGAGAAAATAGGAGCGACAACCACTGATATCCAGATGGCAAAAATCTAGATAGTCCTCCCCTATCCATTAGATTCAAGAAAAGAAATAGGAGGCAGAATGAAGTTTCTGTTAAAAAAAAAAAAAAAAACATTGGCGAGCCACAAGTGAGGTCTGTCTTTGCGTGAACCGCTGGCCCCAGGTTGCTTCACACACTCCGGGCAGCAGCGGGCAGAACGGCCGGGCTCCAGGTGGAGCCGTGGTCAGCAGGCCGTCCCCCGCCACACCTGCGGCACGGAGCTGCTTGGAAGATGAGACCCATAGTGCCTGCTGCGACGGAACGCAGCACGATTAAACCATTCAAGCAGCTAGTGGCAAAGATAAGCTACTCTTTACATCAACCACCGCCAAGGCACACTTGCAGAGAGAGCCCTGAGTCCCTCCCCAAGGATGAAATGGCTCCTCGTGGACCCAGGAGGAGACTAGGAAAGACCCCCCACCCCACCGTATATCCCTGCACACAGCTGCTAGGAGGTACGAGCGCTGGTCCGGCTTCCTGCTCCTCGGGTTGCCCTGACACGTGCTACTTCAAGATGAGATGTGCAGAGATTCTTAAGTAGTCCTTGTCTCCTGGGCCCGCACCAAAGGAGTGTTGAATCTAGCTGTGAATAAAGGTGCCCTCAAGAAAGTGCCCTCTGCACCTGTAATTCCAGCAATTCAGAGGCTGAGGCTGGAGGATAGCAAGTTGGAGGCTAGCCTGGAAAACAGACTCTGTCTCAAAATAAAAAATAAAAAGGAGCCGGGCGTGGTGGCGCACGCTTGTAATCCCAGCATTTGGGAGGCTGAGACCAGAGGATCGTGGTTCGCAGCCACCTCGGCTACTTAGTGAGGCCCTCTGCAACTCAGTAAGAGCCTGTTTCAAAATCAAGAATACAAAAGCAGGGCTGGGGGTGTAGCTTGGAGGTAGAATGCCCCTGGGCTCCATCCGCCCAGTACTACAAAAAAAAAATAAATAAATAAAAATAAAAAGAGGCTGAGGGCATAACTCAAAGGTAGAATAGCCCTGGATTCAATCCTCAGTACTGCCAAAAAGAGAGAGAGAGAGAGAGAGAGAGAGAGAGAGAGAAGCCCCTAAATGGCTGTTCAACCTTCCGTGCCTCAGTTTCCTCATTAGTAGGATGGGTACAATAATAGCATGTATTTCTTGGAGTTACGGAGGACTCAGTGAGCTAAATGTAGAGAACTAGGAGCCCTGCCTTTCCATACAAGTATTATATTAAGTAAACACTTATACACAAGATTAATTAAAAAGTGTTCTTTTTAATTATAACCTTAAATGACTTTTTAATGAAGAGAAAACCACAACACATGTCCCCAGTGTTATGATATTCCACTTTTACATAGAAGCCCTCTGTTTTTTTTTCTTTAGATAAGCTTTGTCATTGAAAGAGATCACTAATAATAATCTTAACTTAAACCAAGGGATCAAAATTAAATATATACCACACTCTAGGAATACCACTTCTGAGTGTGCTCGTGTAAGGTTTAAACTCCTTAAAGCGTAGTCTTAGCTAGCACAGAGATAGAGTCCAATGTGGACCAAGAAATGTCTCCTGATACTGTAAGGCTGGCCTCAAAAAGGAGGCCGGGGAGGAAGGTTCTACTGGCTGCAGGGACAGCCCGACACTGGTCCCTGTGACCCCATCTCCCACAGAGAGGCTGCCCTGGGATGGGTGGGGGGGATGGCCTGCCAGGTCTCTGTGGTTAATACTGGGTCCCAGTAGCAGAATGGCCCAGAGGCTCCCAGCTCCGGCCCAGCCTGGTAGGTTTGGGAGCCATGGGACAGGTGTGGCTTTGAGGTCTATGAGTCTATCATGGAGGACATGGCTCCAACTCCACCCACACAACAGGATGGGCTCGGGCTACTAAGTGAGTTTCTATAAGACCCTGAGATCTCTAGCCTTTGTCCAGTGCCGGGGAGAACACTTGAAAAGAGGATCCCATGGGTGGTCTGATAGCCCATCAGCAAAATCCGCCCATCTCCAAGAGAAAAACAAGCGTCATTTCCAGAGGTAGGAGGGAAAAGCAGGTCCAGGGTACCGGTGGGTCAGGAGAGACCAAGAGGCATGGCTGGGAATCAGGATTAGGATCAGAGACGGATTCACCAGCCCCAAGAGCCAAGGAATAGGGGTTCACAGGACCGGAGCGAGGGCCCGTAAAGGTGTGCACTCCAGCCAGGAGCCAGCCCGGCCCTTCCACCACAGTCAGGGTGATGGGGCGTGAGACCTAACACACTGCTGAGGCTCAGAGGGGGTTCTGAGCCAACACAGGCACTGTGGAAGGAAAGAAGCAGATAAGAAAGGCCAAGCCACGTACGGTGAGGCGCAAGGGGAGACGGGACAGCGAGAGGAGGGGGCCCTAGGGCCCTAACTTGAAGGGCAGCCGCTGAGTCTCTGGTGGAAGGAGCCACATGAAAACAGATCCTTCAAGTGGGCGGCAGAAGGAGAGAGCAGAGAAATGGGTTCTGGTCAACTGTGTGTCTGGGAGACCCCACCCAGAGTTCACCTTCCCTGCTACTCCATTCCGTGTGCTTCTGTGGCTGTGGTTCTGTTCTGACAGCTCCGGGGTGCTACACAGTGGGGAGACAGAGGGCAAAGCAGAAGGTTGATCATATAAACTACAGATAATGCTAAGGACCAAGAAGCCGACATGACGAATAACCCAGTACAAGGAGTGGGGTGCCCAGCCGAGGAGGGCCTCTGGAGCAGTACCATTCAAGCCCAACTCTCACAGAGGAAGAGGAGCCTGGCCCGTGTAGAAGGAGCCGCCAGGGACTGACCAAGACTCTTCTAAAGACTCCCACAGTAGTGAATGGCTCCCTGCTGCTACAATTTTTTTTTTTTAAAGAGGGTTAGGATGTAGCTTAGAGCTGAAGTGTTACCACACCAAAAAAAGATGACAAGTGGGTCTTACTACCCCAGTAGGACCGGGTTCCAACAAGGAGCCTACAACTTAAGATCTCACCAAATAAACAAACTCACAAAAGCTTCTTGATTGTTTGTTTCTCCTTCTACCAAAGACAGTAGTGTTCAGGGTTTTGGGTGGATCAAGATCACCTGGAAAGAACTCAACCTACCAAGGGGTAGCGGGAGGGTCCACTCTAACTCATAAAATCTGGGGAAGGGGGACCCAGGAAAAGCTATTTTCGAAAATGTCTTTCAGGTGCTGAAAATCACTAGTTTACATCCTAATTTGTTACTCAAAGCCAAGTGATAACCCACTCACCTGGAAAACTTTAAAAAATAAATAAAGACTGCCCAAGTGGAAGAGTCTGCTGGAATAGATTCCCTATGGAGAGCCGATCTCTGTATTTAATACACTCCCCGGGGGTGACTTCTAGAATCAGACTGAGGAGCCACTGCCTGGGCTATACACACACATCAGGGAATATTAAGAGATCGAATACTGAGTATCTTTTAAGCCCTGAGCTAAGTACTCTATGCACAGTGCCTGAGTGGACCTTCACATCTGCCCATTTTGCAGATAAGAAAACTGAGTTCTTTTAATGACCTCAAGTCACACAGTAATGGAGAAATGTAGCTCTGCTAAGGTTCCCAAGAGTGAAACGATCTATGATTATATACCCCTAGGCCTTCAACCCTGACCCCCAAGGACGAAGCTGGGCATCTACTTTTTTTTTTTTAATTTTTGTATATTTAGAATAAGACCACCTGCCACCACGCACCGTGCAGTGCTGCGTCCTGAACGGCAGCGGGCGTACCTGGGCGCTGCCAGATGACCCCGCTTGACCCAGCGCGCACCCTGGGGTCCTGGAGCCCTCGCGATCGCTGCACACTGGCAGGCCCTGGGCAGGCCCGGGGGCGAGGCTGCCAGGTGCGCGCCCCCAGGTGCGCCCGCCCGGCCCCATGCGGCCCCCTTACTTGGCATAGTAAACCCAGCCGTCCTTGGTGGTTCTCTCCTCCCAGCCCGGGGGCAACTCGTCCTCGCTGTCCGTGTCGTCCAGGCCCGCATAGCGCAGGGCTGCCATGGCGGATGGAGGAGGTGATCGCCCGCCGCAGGTCTCCGGGTCCAGGAACTCACTCCCGCTTCAACCGAGCGCCGCGCGCGTCGGAACCCACCGCTCGCGCCTGCGCACTGCGCCGCCCAGAGCCGCGCCGCCGACTCCGCGGCGGAAATCCAGTCTCCTGGATTTTATACCTGCCGGCAGCAAAGGGGCGGAGCTTGAGGAGCACTGCAGCGAAAGCGCGGAGGGGGTGTGCGCTGCCGCTCGGCTGGAAGGAAAGGCCGGAGAGCGCTCAGCCAATCCGGAGATGGAGCGGAGTTTCGTCACCCTTATGACAGCAGAGAAGGGGCGTGCGCATCCAGTCACGGTCCAGGACTCCGCCTGTTGCCGGGCGACCTGGAGCCACTTCCGCGTTGTTCTGGCCAATCCCGCATGAGCCCTAGCAATCGGGCATTGTGGGAAATGTAGTCCAGGCCGAGCTGGACTGTAAAGTGGAGCCAAAAGGAAGGATTCTGATGCGGGTATCATAAATTCCAGCTCCTCCTTATTTTAGGGCCCTTTTGGAGAGTAAACTGGCCTGATTGGAAACATTCCAGGAGCCAAGCATGGTGGAGTGTTGCTGTAATCCCAGTACTTGGGAGACTGAGGCAGGAGGATCACAGGAAGGAGGCCAGCCTCAGCAAATTAGCGAGGTCTCTCAGCAACATAGTAAGACTCCATTTTGAAGTGAAAAATAAAATAGGACTGGAGGCGTTAGAATAGCCCTAGGTTTGCCCTCCAGTACCAAAAAATAAAAATAAAATACAGGCTTCACATACTTTGTTGGTGCATTTAAACGCAATGTTGTTATAAGTGTGGAGAAGTTAAAATGTAAATGCCCCTCTCTAAAGATCTCCCAGTCTCAGATAAGGTTCTTCCAGCCATGGCATGGTTCTGTTGATCCTAATGGCTAATATTTATGGATATGGTCATGGCTAGGCTTTCTTGGTCAATCTTTGCGCATACCCCACACCTCCGTGAAAGCTAGCCACCTAGGACGCACAATTAGAAGAAATCAGCCGGGCGTGGTGGCGCACGCTTGTCATCCCCGCGCTTGGGAGGCTGAGACAGGAGCATCGCAGGGGTTCAAGGCCAGCCTCAGCTACTTAGTGAGGCTCTCAGCAACTTAGTGAGACCCTGTTTCCAAATAAAATAGAAAAAAGAAGAAGAAAGCAGAGGATTCCTGGCACTTGAGACCCCATTGCTGTATTACTATTACTTACTCAGCTGTCTACTCCCAACTAAATGGACAGAGGACACTGCAAAATGCCTAGACCTGCAAGTTGATTGAATAAATAAATAGAGGAATGTGATTTTTAGGTTTGGTCCTCTGTGAATCGACCTAGGGAAAAAGAAAACTTAATCTGAATTAACAAAGTGAGTTATCTTGAATCCTCTCTCTAAACAAGTATTTTATTTATAAATTTTCTGTATCTAAGACCAGAAGCACATTTTCGATTGGCCTTGCCTAAGGAGTTTTCCAGAAACTTTCTTGTTTAGAACTTGCTTTCTAGCCCCATGTTATAGGGCAGTCCATGATTTCTCTGGCCTGGATCTTAAAGAATGCAAGCCTGCATCAGAAAAAAAGACATAATTTAAGGGTCAGTGAGGGATACTGACCGTGTTGATTTGGGACTTGAAATCTTAAAACTGATTCTTGCTAGAGAATTCCTGCATGCTTTTTAGGAGGAGATAAGCTTTCCCAAACATGTCTAACCAAAAGCTAATTTAAAGCACCGTTTAGTTTTATCAGGCTAGCTGTCCTATCTCGAACCTATGGTAATATTAGTGGAGGAAGTCTAAGAAATTACTAGAAAGGAGGGGAGAGCCTCAACTCAGGATACATGGGGGTCATGAAAGACATCTCAGAAATAAATTTAACGATGTGTCAAATATCCAGGTATTTATTTAGGGAATCAAGGGAGGTCGTGGGGTAACTATGAGAGGAAGACTCTCTAGGGGTCTCAGGCTCTTCTTTGATGAGGGATGGGCGTGGGAGAGAGGTGGTGATTACAACGGGCTGGTGATCACAGACAGTTTAGGGTGTTCAAGCTGTTTCAGGATTCTTAGGTTGATGTGGTTTCCAATATCTGATCAGTAGATAACATTGGAAAATCCCTTAAATTATAGACAGAGAGAGAGAGAGAGAGAGAGAGAGAGAGAGAGAGAGAGAGAGTGTGTGTGTGTGTGTTTACTAGGGACTGAACCCAAGAACATTACATTCTACGTCTAGGCTATACCCCAGCCCTTTTTCTATTTTTATTTTTTGTAATAAGGTCTCATTAAGTTGCAGAGGGCCTCACTTTGCTGAGGCTGGCCTTGAACCTGCGATCCTCCTGCCACAGCCTCCCAACTACTGGCTGGGATCACAAGCATATACCACCACACGCAGCTAATTATAGTTTTCTGAAAAGATTGTGTACCAGTATTGGGAATGGCTTAGGAAGACTTGAGAAAGCTCTGATTATTAATAGATATATTTCAAAAATAATTGTGTCAAAATGGCAGACCTTGAGAGAGAAAGATTTGGGTGAATTCATTCAAATTGACCCGGCCCCCGGTGCCATTTCTGAATGGCATGGGGCTTTAACTGTCTTCTGTATTTCTATCTTTTTAATAAACTTCTTTAATTCTTCAGCAAGAGTCCGGGCTAATGTGTATTTACCCTTAGCTCAGGACAAAAACCCGCAGTTTAACTGTTTTTGTTTTTCTTTTGTGTTTTGAGAGAAATTGTGTCTGGAACCCTAACAGGGGTCCTCGGGGACAGTTTCCCCAAAACCATATCATCTCAAACCATAACATATTGTATCTCTCTTGGCTCAATCTACTTATGGCATGGGCTAATTAACAGTGTACCCGGTTGTTTTCCTAAGTGAGTGAATTTCTAGTAACTAAGATTTATTTATTTCCCAGAAATCTGGGAGTGACTGGGAGGTGACAGGCAGGCCTGAACAGGCATGCGGGACTTCAGATTAAAATATTTTTTGTCTTGCTTTCTGTCTCCTTTTTGCCTATACTTTTTATTTCTTTTATCCTACTTCAATAACGTGACTTTTTTCAAATCTGCATAAAATTTTATCTGTTGCCATTCATCTGCTGCTCTTCAACTTTCTTAGCCCACGTATTCCTTTATGTGAATAGAATATTAGCTCACAGAGTCCCCTGATGATGAGGAAGGGAAGGAACAAAGTTGATCTGATTAGCCTCAGTTCCCCAGTGACCTGTGGCTTCTGTCCATGGAGCAAGAGCTTAGACTGATCTTGCTTTTTCCTGCCTGGGGCCTCGGCCGGCAGCGCTGCCTGTGACTTGGCCTGAAGCCACAGGAAACAGGGAACGATAATCCCAGAGGGTCTCCAAAGTGAGTTGGTGGTCCTGCTGGTAGAAGTCTAAACTTCTCGGTCAACTGTACCAGTATTAGAAATGGCCTAGAAAGATTTGAAAAAGAAGTTTGGCTATTAATGTATATATTTCAAAAATCGGGATACAAAAGATGGAGCTCAGAGTTGTAAGAGGAAAGGGCTTGGTTACAGCCAGGAATCAGGCAGCTGTTATAATGCAAATTACCCTAGCTTCAAACTTCCACATTCTTGTTTTGTTTTTTGGTGGTAGTGGGGTTCCTGGAAACCCTTCTACCTCTGGGCTTCGGTCCCAGATCTATTTTATATTTTTCTTTGGAAACAGGGTCTCTTAAGCCAGCTAGCAGCAAGATCCCCTTGTCTCGCTGCCCAAGCGCAGGGTTTACAAGCGTGCGCCCAGCTTGAACTTCCACATTCTAAAGACAGGTTTGCATATTCCACAAGAAGATGGGAGGAAGAGATCAACCTTCACTTTTTTGGTTTTTTTTTTTTTGGGGGGGTGGTACTGGGGTTCCTGGAAACCCTTCTACCTCCGGGCTACACTCCCAGACCTATTTTTTATATTTTTATTTGGAAACAGGGTTTCTTAAGCCAGCCAGGCTAGCTTCGAACCTGCGTGATCCTCCTGTCTCCACCTCCCAAGATTACAGGCACACCACCACACCCATGGCCCTTGACCTTGTGAATGTTAAGGTTTAAAAAAAAGAAACCTACAGCCGGGAGTGGTGGCTCGAGCTTGGGAGTCGGAGACAGGAGGATCGCGCAGATTCAAAGCCAGCCTCCCTGGCTTAAGAGACCCTGTTTCCAAATAAAAATATAAAAATAGGTCTGGGAGTGGGAGTGTAGCCCAGAGGTAGAAGGGCTTCCAGGAGCCCTAGTACCACCAAAAAAAAAAAAAAAAAAAGTCTCAGAAACCCAGATCTATCCTGGCAGTAAGTTCGGAGATCGCTAACTTGGAAGTCAAGTTGAGTTCTGCAAAGTTTTGTTGAAGGCCTCTCGGAGCCCGTTTCTGTGGCCCTGGAACCCTTCTGGCCACATCACGGGTGCTGACTGCAGAGTTCTGCAGCACTGAACTTGAGCACCTGCCTCTCGGATCCCTGGCCCCTCTGCAGGTCAGTGCATGGACCAGCAGAAACCTGGCTGACCAGTCCAGACCCCGATTATGAGCCCAAATGATAATCATAATTTCATCTTCTTCCCTGTCTTCTTATATCTTCTCTGCTATATTCGATTAGAAGATTAAAAACATAAGACACAGAGGCATCTGGGAACGTTAAGGGACGGAGTACCAGATTTCAGGGTCTATGTCCCTTTTATTTACCACAACACCTTTTTTTAGGCAGGCTTCTTTGATTAAAAGGAGCAGAGACTGATTCAAGCAGAAGAGTTTGTAGTGAGAATTCACAGGAGCTGAAATGCACCAGCGGTGATACACATGAGGAAGCCCCAGAAGAGGCCTGTTTGTTTTTTCTCTCCTGGTCTTGTGGTCCCTCCATCGAGCGCTCTGAACCGCACCCTGTGGGCTACAGTTTCTGCTCCCTCCTTACTGGGTCCCTCTACTTGCTGCCTGACTTGTGGCCCCCTAGATTTTAGCTTTCAGGCGACTTTCACTTTTTTCTAATAAGGATCTGTGCAAGGGCAAGCACTGTTTACTTGGCTGATTAGATTATAATGTGTTCTAGAAACCTCAAGTTTGTGAATAAGCCACGGTGCTCTAAATGTAATAACACTGAGAAAGTCTCAAGAATGGTTTGCGTTTGCATTTGAAGAGATGACTGAATCACAATGTTTTTTTTTTTTTTTTAGGGTACTGAGGATGGAACCCAGGGGCATTCTACCTCTGAGCTCTGTCCTCAGCCCTAGTTTTCATTTTGAAACAGGATCCTCTGAGTTGCAGAGGGCCTCACTAAGTAGATGAGGTTGTCTGCGAACCACAATCCTCTTTCTCAGCCTCCCAAATGCTGGGATTGCAAGTGTGTGCCACCTTGCCTGGCTACAATGATTCTTAATAAAGAGATTTTGAGATGAGAGAGAGAGAGAGAGAGAGAGAGAGAGAGAGAGAGAGAGAGAGAGAGAGAGGAATAATGGAAGATAAGATAATGTGTGTTTACACAGCTACACAGCAGGTGGCCCTAGCTACCCACGATTTTAAAGACTAAAGCCCATTTCCCAGCAAGGATTTCTATATTCAATCTCTTAAAAAAAAAAAAAAGACTTTCTGCAATAAGTAAATTGCACAATTTAAATATTTAGGATCACAAGATTGATACGTTTTTGCTGAATGCAATTTGGCATCACTCAAAAGAAATGTATGCAGTGAGCATAAGATTTGGGGAACACCTCAGGGTTCAAAATTCTCATAAGCAGGAAGAGGAATTTGGCTTGAGGTTTTAGCCAAATTCCTCATGCAAATGAGATCTGTAAAACTTTTTTATTCTTCTGAGGAGCCTCTCAGGGAGACGTGACTCTTAAGGAGCAATATTGAACAAGAGTCTTAGGGAAAACTCTCTCCTACTCAGTGTGGCCTTTATTGTTTTTTCTTTCTTTCTTTCTCTCTCTTTATTTATCTTGCAGTACTGGGGATAGAATCCAAGAGCATTCTACCTCCGAGCTACATCCCCAGCCCTATGTATGTATGTATGTATGTATGTATGTATGTATGCATTTATTTATTTATTTTGTGGTCTAGGGATGGAACCCAGGGGCATTTGACCTCTGAGCTACAGCCCCTGCCCTATTTTTTATTCTTTATTTTGAAACAGAGTCTCACTGAGTTGCGGAGGGCCTCACTAAGTAGCTGAGGCTGTCCACGAACCGCGATCCTCCAGGTCTCAGCCTCCTGAAATCTGGGATTACAAGCATGTGCCACCAGGCCCAGCTTTTTTATTATTTTTAGTTTTTATCTTGAAACAGCTTCTCACAAAGTTGCAGAGGGCCTCGCTAAGTAGTGGAGCCTGTGAACCTGCAGTCCTCCTGTCTCAGTCTCCCAAGTACTGGGATTCAGTGTGGCCTTATTTAGGAAGATGGGTTTGTATTTCATTTGTCTAAACACACAGTGGGTGTCTCAAATTAACATTCAATTCAAAATAACCAACCTCATAACAGAGAGGAAGGATGATTGATTTGCTCACAGTGTTTTAGAAATCTCAGAGTTTCAGTCCATGTCAGGTGGGGTTACCTTTGTGAATCTCAGGGCATGGTGGACAGAAGCAGAGAGAGGGAGAGAGAGGAAGGGAAGCAGAGAAGCAAACAAGCAGGGGATTCAAAGACCACAGCACAGTCCCTAAGGCCACACCCCCAGGGGGCCCAGCCTCCCCAGCCACACCCAGCAGCCTAGGTTACCACCCAGTAAATCAATCACAGTAACTTTACACACTGATGAGATTGCAATCCTTTTTTTTTTTTTTTTTTTTTTTTTTTTTGGTGGCACTGGGGGTGGAACCCAGGGGCTTTCTACCTCAGACTACACTCCCAGACCTATTTTATGCTTTATTTGGAAACAGGGTCTCACTAAGTTGCTAAGAGCCTCACTAAGTAGCTGAGGCTGGCTTCAAACCTGTGCGATCCTCCTGTCTCAGCCTCCCAAGCGCGGGGATTACAAGCGTGCGCCACCACGCCCGGCGAGATTACAATCCTTGTGGCTCGATTATATCAACTCTGAACATTAATACATGAACTCTCAGGGGACAATCTACATCTAATCATAACAGTGGATAAAGAAAAAAATGCATGATATCTGAGATTAAAAAAAACAACTGACTCCCTCCCTATATCCAAAAATCACAGTTGATTAGAATAAAATAAACGGACACCCAAAGAACTATAGTGTGAGTGTCTAAGACACAAGGGAGAAATTCAGTGCTAGGGTTTTCTATAATCTATCTTTGGAACTCAGCTGATGTCACTTACAGGGTGAATGATAGGAGCTGAGTCCTGAATTCCCCTTAGTGTCCTTGTCTGAGAGGGAAAATGATATCGGTGCCTGCCTCATAGTGGTGCTGGGAAATTACATGAGACAACACACATCATGAATGTGTCTATCAGGTTCCAGTCAGGAAAATGGGCCAGCATCTCAACCTTTGGAATTTAATAGAGGGAATTCATTACCCAGGGTATGCAAGAGCTGAGAAGAAAAAAATGAGGCTGGTGATGCCAATGAGAGGTGAGCGAGACAGGGTCGCAGGTTCAAGGCCAGCCTCAATAGCATAGCCAGACCCTGTTCAAAACAAAACGGGGCTGGGGTGGAGCTCAGAGGTAGAATGTGCCTGCATTCAATCCCCAGCACCTCCTCCCCCTAAAAAACAAACAAAAAAAATTAATCTAATTCCATTATATGACCCAGATATACCAGTCTTCAGTATCATTCCAAAAGAATTAAGTACAGAATGTATGTGTCAGGGAGCTGATTAGCCATGAACATACAGGGTTGAATGGGACTGGGGGCCTGAAGCACCTGAGGGGAGGAATAATAAAACAGACCCTTCAAAATAAGCCGGGCATGGACAGCTTGGCTTACAGATCTTCATTCTACTTCCAATCCTACCTTACTTCTATATCTTAACTCTATAAACTAATATCTTATTTTATATCCTACTTTCTTAATACTAATAGGGGAGAAGGCTTCTCTAACTAAATTCTCATGCTGGGGGGCGGGGGGCTCTTCTTCCAGCATTCCTACAGTTCAAAGCCAGCCTCAACTACTTAGTGAGGCTCTCAGCAACTTAGTGAGACCCTGTTTCTGAATAAAATATAGAAAATAGGACTGTGGGTGTAGCCCAGAGGTATAAAGCCGCTGGGTTCTATCCCCAGGAACCAAAAAATAATAATAATAAAAGTAAAAAAAGAAAAAAAGAAAAAAGAACACTTAAGCACTTAAGAATCACCCTTGGATACCTGGGAAGTATGATCACATTCCTCTCTGGCTTCCAAAAAATTTTGATCTTGAGACTCAGAACAGGGAAAGCAGAGAATCCATTAAGCAGGAGAACAAACAATTAAATTTTCAGCTTGAAGTCCTCCTAGGTGGAAAGGGATTGGGGGGGATTATCTCAGCCTCTAAGAGGAAGTCAGCAGAGCCTGTTGGGAGGAATCTAGCCACCTGGGAGGGCTTTGGTCTCTTTGGTCCTCCTCCTTCCTTCACTCTTAAGCCCTACCCCTGAGCCAAGGCTTTCTCCCTGCCCTTCACCATCTTCTACACCATGACTGCAAATTTCCCAGACATGTGCTACCCCAAAAGAAGTGGGATACACGTCACCCAGAAGGGACTGGACTTCACGCTTATTTCTGTGGCCATATTTTGATGTCTAAGTTATGGATGTGTGGGGAAAAGGAGTACTATGGATTGAACCCAGGGACAGTCTACCTCTGAGCTACATCTCTAGCCCAATTATTTTATTTTATTTTGAAACAGGGTCTTGTTAAATTGCTGAGAATCTTGCTAAGTTGTTGAGGTTGGCCTCGAACCTGTGATCCTCCTGTCTCGGCCTCTCAAGTGCTGGGATTATAAGTGTGCACCACCATGCCTGGCTTGATGCCTAACTATTGACAGTACAAAGTATATCTCTTGGGGAGCTAGGCATCTGCCACTCATTTGGATCATTCATTCAGTTTTTTGATTCATCACTTGAAGGTACATGTGATTGCATGTGATTGATCCTCCTCCTCCTCCTTCCTCTCCTCCTCCTCCTCCTCCTCCTCCTCCTCCTCCTCCTCCTCCTCCTCCTCCTCTCTTCTTCTTCTTCTTCTTCTTCTTCTTCTTCTTCTTCTTCTTCTTCTTCTTCTTTCTGTACAGGGGATAGAACCCAGGGGCATTCTACCTCTGAGCTATACCCCCAGCTCTATTTTTAACTTTTTTTTTTGGTGGTACTGGGGGTGGAACCCAGAGGCTTTCTATCTCCGGGCTATACTCCCAGACCTATTTTATACCTTATTTGGAAACAGGGTCTCACTAAGTTGCTGAGAGCCTCACTAAGTAGCTGAGGCTGGCTTCGAACCTGTGCGATCCTCCTGTCTCAGCCTCCCAAGCGTGGGGATTACAGGTGTGAGCCACCACGCCCGGCTATCTATTTTTATTTATTTATTTATTTATTTATTTATTTATTTATTTATTTATTTATTTATTTATTTTGCGGGTCTGGGGATGGAACCCAGGGGCATTCAACCTCCGAGCTACACCCCCTGCCCAATCTTTTTTTTTTTTTTTTAAACCAGGTCTCACTGAGTTGCGGAGGGCCTCACTAAGTAGCTGAGGCTGTCTGCAAACCGCGATCCTCTGGTCTCAGCCTCCCAAATGCGGGGATTACAAGTGTGTGCCACCACGCCCGGCTCTTAATTTTTTATTTTGAAACAGAGTCTCATTGAGTTGCAAAGGGCCTCACTAAGTAGCTGAGATTGTCTGCAAACCGGGATCCTCCTGTCTCAGCCTCCTGAATGCTGGGATCACAAGCAAGTGTGGGCTACCACGCCTGGCAAGAGAGCAGTATTCTTTACATGGGTGACAGTCTGGGGCTGAAAGGCAAGGGACTAATCCCACTTTCTGCCCTCATGGAGAGCCCTGGGTAACTGGTTCAAAGTATCTAAGGTGAGAAAGGCTAAGTGGCAGAGAAAGCAATGTCTTTGAGGAGCACAAAGGGTTTCCTATGATTTTGATTGAGAGTTTTACAGAAAAGAAAGGCACTCAGAACTAAATCTTAAAGTGGGAAAGGTGAAAGGCAGGAAACCTTTAGAACCTTGAGAAACAGGATTCCTTTTTCTGCCTTTCTTTTTAACAAAGCCTCTAGAAAGCCTATTGTCCCAGCCACTTCTCTAAGAACTTCATAGTATTAGCCCTTTCACATCAACAGGACCCCTGGGGTCACATTTACATAGCCTGTGTTTACAAGAAGTCCTCTTAAAGGGATTAAGTCACTTGCCCAGAGTTACCTGTGAATGGCAGAGCTGGAACTTGTACCATGCCCTTAAGTGTACTACAATGCTATCTCTACTCCAGGGTGCATTATACCCACAAGATGTGTTCCCCTTCCCAATCCCTCTGTCTCTCTGTGTATCCATCTGATGTAGGACAGATGAAATAAGTAGGTACAAAGGAGACAGACAGGAAGGAAAAGTAAAATAGAACCTTAATATAAGAACCTGGAGCTGAAGGGTTTCAGCCTTTACTCCCCAAATCAGTTCTCTTACCAAGGCCCGACTCTCTCAAATGCCTGGGAAATCTGTAGATCCTAAAGTTAACTAAAAAAACAAAGCTGGGCGTGATGGCACATGCTTGTAATCCCAGCATTTGAGGCTGAGACAGGAGGATCGCACAGGTTCGAAGCCAGCCTCAGCTACTTAGTGAGGCTCTTAGCAACTTAGTGAGACCCTGTTTCCAAATAAAGTATAAAATAGGTCTGGGAGTGTAGCCGGGAGGTAGAAATGCCCCTGGGTTCCAGCGTCAGTAACACACACACACACACACACACACACACACACACACACACACCCTATAATTACCTTGTGCATTGATAACAAGACAGGTATGACATTTTGAGAAACCTATAATTTAGGATATTCTCCAGCCTATCTGTCAGTCAGATAATGAAGACCCCCAATCAGCCTGGGGACCCTAACTAAGGATGACCAGACCACCATAACTGCCTCAGGATGATAGGACTGAGATCATCTTCCCTACAGCTGACCAGACTCTCAAACCACTCATAAACTGCCTTGGGGAGCACCGAACTGAGATCATGCACCCACCACCTTTAGCCCACCCCTCATGAAAGTCTCCTAGAAGAAAAGAGCCCTGAACTCCCCCAAATGCCGGCATTCTCTCTCGGTGCATATTTCTTTCTTTTTCTCTAAATAAACTTCTGCCCGTGTCTCTGACTAGTGCATGCTGGATCCTGAGATCTCGAGACCTGCAGTTCTGAGATCCCTGAGCTGAGGACTCACCCTGACAAATCCACCCATCCATTATCACACCGTCTGCACCTCCGCTCATCCTGTCATTCATAAACCAGATTAGGTCATTATTTAGAACTTTGTTTGGAAGGGTTAGCAATAAAGGAAATGATATGGTATAGTCTATATCCGAGTTCTTAGCCTGAGACCTAGAAAATAAAAATTGCAAATCTATTCTGATGAACCTCAACATAAAATGTAGCCTTTCCTTCCATTGTAAAGGCCCAGAAAGTTACCTCACAGCGTTTGTTATAGCAGATGTGTGCACAGGACATCAGACCTGAGGAGCTGAGCTCCAGGGACCTGGATCACATCCTGGACCTCCTGGAGGAGGCAGGAAAGGAAAAGGAAGAGGGGCTACTTCCTTTAAAACTGGGAAAATGTGCTCACAATGAAATGATGTATAAAAAAAGGAGAGCAAGAGTCAGATTTGGTGGTGCACGCCTGTAATCCCAGCACAGGGGAGGCTGAGAAAGGAGGATCTCAGGTTCTAGGGCAACAGAGTGAGTTGCTCAGCAATCCAGCAAGACCGTGTTTAAAAAAGAGGGGGTAGTGAGAGTGTGGTTGAGAGGTAAAATGTCTGGGTTCAATCCATGGTATCAAAACAATAAAAACAATGAAGGAAAGAGGGGGGGAAAGAGGAGAGAGGAGAGAAGAGAGAAGAGAGAGAAGAGGGAGGGAGACTAGGTAGCATCCACTGTATACATGGGTGTATCTGAGAAGGAGTCTGTGGACATTTTCTTACTGACTTCTCACAAGAACCTGGAAGGATAGATGTTCTGATAATTCCCATCTGCAGATGAGAAGCTGAGCCTTGAAGAAGTCAACTTGCTCATGTTGTTAACGTGGAAAAGTTTTCTAGTTAATTAGTAAGTTCAGAACCCCTGACTGAGTACTTGGGATGTTGAGACAGGAGGATCGCAGGTTTGAAGCCAGCCTCCACAACTTAGGGAGGCCCCCTCAGTAACTTAGGCAGAGGCGTAGCTTGGAGGTAGAATGCCTCTCGGTTCAATTCCTAGTATAAATAAATAAATAAATAAATAAATAAACAAGGAGTCCTTCATCCATACCTGGGTCTGTTTGACTTCAGAACCTCAACAACTTTTCTGCATTCCATCTGAGATTGAGGCTGATTATTCTCTCTGACCTCAACAGTCAACAACCTCTAAACCTCAGAAACCTTTTATTTATGGGCAGTTTAGGAAAGTAAATTTTGTTGCCTAAGGACAGAGTTCTTTTTAATTAGAGAGCTGCCAGCCCTAGATAACTTCCCTCTCCAGTTTGCTGATAGATATTTATTCGTACTGGGCTGCTGTTCATTTTAATTAGTTGCTTGGCCTTTGACCACCATAAAGTTCACCTGATTACAAAGTATGTCTTTAAGATAGAAAATTACCAACAAATACCAAAAGCTCTAGGTCAACTAAGACTGGCATGCCTAAATAAACAGCTGCAGAGTTCATAAAGTGTCTCTGTGTGTCCTTGGTAGCTGTCAAGGGACACTGGGGATTCCAACACAATCTTTACCACTGCTGGGTTATTGCTAATGTGTCAATCTCAAATTGAACATCAGCTTTGATTTTTCTCCTTTGGCAAAAAAACAATTTGAGCTTTTCATAAATTCTGTATTGTTGGTACTACACAAAACTTACTCAGTTTAACACACACACACACACACACACACACCCCAACTTTCTTGGTAAAATAGGCTTTTGAGAGGCTAATGTAATCCACACACTTAATATTCTAAATTACAGAAAGCAACAGAAATCGTCCATAAGGCATAGAGAAGGAAAGGCTCTCAAGATAGCAAAAAGAAATATACTGACTACAGTAGGGAATTTCCTGTCTCTGAAGTTGAAGGAAGTTGTTTGCCAAGAGTATCTTTGGCTGGCCTTGAACCTGCAATTCCTTCTTTCTCCTCCTCCTCCTTCTTTTGCAGTACTGAGGGGATAGAACCCAGGAGCATTCTACACCCCCAGCCCTATATATGTATTTTTATTCTTTTTTTTTAAAACAGGGTCAGGGTCTCACTGAGTTGCAAAGGACCTCACTAAGAAGTTGAGGCTGGGTGCAAACCCAGATCCTCCTGTCTCAGGCTCCCAAATGCTGGGATTACAAGTGTGCACCACAAGGCCCGGCTGTAATCCTTCTGTTTCAGCCTCCAAAGTACTGGGATTACAAGTATGCGCCACCACTCCCAGCTATTATGTAAATTTTTGCATGTGATAAAGCAGTATGACTAGAAGGTTAAAAGTCACTTTTTTTTTTGGCTCAAATGACATCATGCTAAATGATAATAGATATTCAAACCAAGAGTGTTCAGTTTTCTAAGGGAAACTTTAAGACTCGTTCCAGCTAAATTTACACCTTGGAAAATTACTGTCATTTTAATTTTCTTCTCATTGTTCTTTGAGTACTCAAGAAATTTATCTTCTTTTCTCAGAGCCACCTGATATTTAATTTTTGAGAACTTGCTTCTAAAAGATGAGGTCCTTCCCCTTCCCCCCAGTTCTTAGAAATCAGTCTTGTAGCTGGTGATGATAATTTTCACTCTCTGAGCACCTCCTCTGAGCAAGGAGTGTGCATGGGTGGCTCTTCTACCTGCATTGTCTCGTGGAATTGTCCTCAAAGATTAAATGAACTGGGAGTGTTATTCTACAGCCTAGGTGTTTTTATATAGTAGCTGCATTTTACAGATTAGGAAATCAAATCAACAAGGGGGGGGGCGCTTGTTCCCTTTTAAAAACCTGGATTGGTATCTTTGCCTTTGCCATTAGAGGACAGAAGGCAGCCATGTCCGTCAGCTGTCACTGGTGAGTGTCAACAGCTGAGGTGGGGATGGTCCCCCCTCACCTTGGTAGCCAGGAGAACATGGAAGCCAGGCTGCTGTCCCTTCCTCTCCAGGAGGCTGAGCAGGTGTTCCTGGAAAACAAAGACCAGGTGTAAAAGTGACCATGGCGCCAGCAGCCCTTCATGTCCTTGAAGCTCACCCCCATCAGCAGGAGGAACGGACGCCCCACCCCTAAAGAAGATCCTGTGCAATGTGTCCAGCACAAGCATCTTCAGCACCTCTGCGAGTGGACAGCAACCAGCACGCCCCCCCTCCAGCCCCTCCCTCTCTGCATGGACCACCAGGGGACCACCAAAGCCCATTCAGGCCACCTTGAACTGCCTGGACCGACTGGGTGTGTCCTGTCACCAGAGATCCTGCACTGCAGCTACCCCTAGGGGTAGTACCATCCCTCTGGCCGAGACACAAAGTCCACTGTGCCACTGGCCTGAACTCATGAAAGCCAGCGTGGAGAGGCCCAGGCACATGAAAAGATCCAGAAGTCTAGCCCTTCATGGGTGAAAGCTTTTGTCACCTTGAAGTCTGTCCTTTTTTTTTTTTTCTTTTTTTCTTGGTCCTGGAGATTGAGCCCAGAGGCAATCTACCTCTAAGGTACACTAAGCCTGATTTTATTTTTTGGAAACAGGGTCTCACTAGGTTGCTGAGAGGCTTGCTAAGTTGACAAGGCTGGCTTTGAACCTGTGACCCTCCTGTCTCAGCCTCCCAAGCACTGGGATTACAAACATGTGCCGCCACATCCAGCTAAGTCTGTGATTTTGATGTCTCTTTTTGAGGCCTCCTAAAACCTCATTCGTTGTATCCCCTACTTGATTTAAAATATGCTTGATATGTTGTGTAGTTATGTGTCCTTTGGATAATTTTTTAGGCAATGCTGATCTCCATGTGTCTTTTGTTATTGGTTGTATTTTTAGGCCTTAGCGCCAGTTGGATTTGTGTAATACAATTGACTATATACTAGAAGGCACAATAGTGGTACCTTACAATCTCTGAGATGACTTCTAGGCTCTCATCTGCATCCTATCTTTTTCCTAGATTAAATGAACAATTAGTATTTGTCATATATATGTATTTATGCAGTACTGGGGATTGAACCCATGGCCTACCACATGCTAGGCAAGTGCTCTACTACTGAGCTACATTTCTGACCCTTTTCAATTTATTTTGAGACAGGGTCTTGCTAAATTGCCCAGGCTGGCCTCAAACTTTTAATCTTTCTTTATTTTTTAAAAATTTTTGGTGGTACTGGGGTTCCTGAAAGCCCTCCTACCTCTGAGCTACACTCCCAGACCTATTTTTTTTATTTTTATTTGGAAACAGGGTCTCTTAAACCAGCACAGCTGGCTTCGAACCTGCACGATCCTCCTGCCTCCGCCTCCCAAACGTGGGGATTATAAGCGTGTGCCACCATGTCCGGCAAACTTTTTTTTTTTTTTTTTTTTGGTGGTACTGGGGTTCCTGGAAGCCCTTCTACCTCCGGGCTACACTCCCAGATCTATTTTTACATTTTTATTTGGAAACAGTGTCTCCTAAGCCAGCGCGCGCGGCTGGCTTCGAACCTGCGCAATCCTCCTGTCTCTGCCTCCCAAGCGCGGGGATTACAAGCGTGCGCCACCACGCCCGGCATTTCCGGCAAACTTTTAATCTTTCTATCTTAGCCTTCCAGAAGCTGGAATTATGGGTTTGCACTAGAGTTTCTAGTGAACTGTAACAACCACAATAAAAAACTAGCTCTGGTTATTGTTATATATTTAGTTATTTACAACTCAGGAAAGTACTTAGGGAGGTAAAATGATTTGTTCCAGGCTACAGAGCTAGTGAACATGGACACTGGGATTCAAACTCAGGACAATCTGCCTCTAAAGGGAGGGGCATTCAAGACATACCACCTCTGCAGACTGCAATGCTTTAAGAATTTAACACCATGATACGAAGTGTCTCCAGTTCTTCTTCCCCTTTGATTCACTCTTGCAAATTTATGCTAACAGGAAAGAAAATCTAAAAATCAAAATTAATCACACATGAAAAATTAATCACAAAGATGTTCATTAAAAATTGATCATGAAGTAGACAGGCGTGGTGGCACACATTTGGAATAGCAGCATTCAGGAGACTGAGACAGAAGGATCATGGTTCGAGGCCAGGCTCAGCTACTTAGTGAGGCTCCTTGCAAGTCAGTGAGAGTCTGTTTCAAAATAAAGAAAAAAAAAATAGGGCTGGGGGGTGTAGCTTGGAGGTATAATGCACCCAGGTTCCATCCCCAATACTACAAAAAAAAATTTATGAAGTTAGTCATTGCAGTATTATCTACAAAATAAGAAAAATGAAAAAAACAAATTTATTTAAATAAATGTGAAACATTTATATTTAGATGGTTAAGCAAAATTTCAATCATCAGTATATTCAAAACACTGCAGTCTTACAAGTGTTAAGTGAATACAAGTGCACACTGAAGAATTATGAAACTATGGAACATAGCAGTATCCAATTAATGTGTGAAGCAAATACCTCATGTCTATTTAGCAGTCCAGACCTCTCTCACACCTGGGGATGAGCTTGAACCACTAGCTCTAACCCATCGCAGTGGCATTCAGTAAGAATTAAGGCTTTTTCTTTCTCTCCTGGAGCCAAAGGCTAGCGCTAGCCTTACCCTTGCTGGGTCTAGCATGACCTTTGGTTACCAACATGAGTGATATTTGACAGAGCCTGAGTCTGTTTATTGGAGGACTTTGGTACGGTAAGGGTGAACCAAACCATCTCTGGCTTCCAGCTAGAGTCTCACTTTCCACTTCAGCCCCAGGCTTATCCCCAGGAAATGAGAAGCTTCATAATAACGACCTCTTTCTAGAAATAATGTCTCCAAAATGGAGCATCCTTCACCCAGCGGTAACCCGAACGATCACAGAAATCCATCAGAAAGGCGGGTCGAATGCTCTCTGATGATGGTGAGATCTTCTTATATTCCTCTCTACCTTGCTTCCATAATCTCGCTTGTCATTTCAAATAACATTTTTGCATGAATATTTTTTCCTTTCTTTTTGGTACTAGACATTGAATCCAGGGGCATTCTACCTCCACACTATGTCCCCAGTCCTATGTAACTACCTATCAACCTATTTATTTATTTATTTATTTATTTATTTATTTTTGTGGGTCTGGGGAAGGAACCCAGGGGCACTTGACCTCCGAGCTATACCCCCTGCCCTATTTTTTATTCTTTATTTTGAAACTGGGTCTCACTGAGTTGCAGAGGGCCTCACTAAGTAGCTGAGGCTGTCCGTGAACCACGATCCTCTGGTCTCAGCCTCCCGAATGCTGGGATTACAAGCGTGCGCCACCACGCCTGGCTTGCTTGCTTATTTATTTATTTATTTGTTTGTTTGTTTGTTCGTTTATGGTTTAGAAACAGAGTCTTGCTAGTTTGCTGAGAGTCTGACTACATTGCTGAGGCTGTCCTTGAACCTATAATCAACTCTTCCAACTTCCCAAGTACTAGGGAAGTACTGAAAACAGGTAGACCCCAGACAGAAATGGACTTAAATTAAGCATCCATAAAATAATGGACGGAGACTTTTCCTGGTGCCCTGGGGACGTGGAATATGTGATCATAACAGGAAAAGAACTAGATTAATAAAGTGTGGGCAAATACTAACTGCTGTATATGAGCATTTTTTTTTAAGTCCCTGCCATGGTTGAAATCACCTTTTTATCCCTCCAGAGAAAACTCCCAAAAGAAAAATATATAAAGTACCACATTTCAGTTTGAGAGTTAACATAAAGTTTTAGGCTATTTTTCTCTCTTCTGTGATCCTTCTTCTTATCCTAAGTTTGCTACTCAAGTAATTTTAGTAGTTTTGCTTGGAAATTTTTTATTTTAGTCCGTCCTAACCGAATGTAAATATCTGAGAAAGACTTATTTTCTTTAAAATTCAGGCCGCTGCAAGACTTAGATGATCTTAATTTGTTTCTTGTTTTGTTATAAAATATAATTTTGACCTTTCTCTCTCTGTTTTCATTGAGGGAAAGAGAATTTTACCTCAGTCCAAAATTTTCTGAGGATTGTTTTAAATTGTAATTTAATTTTTTTTTTTTTTTTTTTTTGCAGGTCTGGGGATGTAACCTAGGGGCATTTGACCTCTGAGCTATAGCCCCCGCCCTATTTTTTTTATTCTTAATTTTGAAACCAGGTCTTACTGAGTTGCGGAGGGTCTAAGTAGATGAGGCTGTCCATGAACCACGATCCTCCAGTCTCAGTCTCCCGAATGCTGGGATTACAAGTGTGCACCACCATGCCCGACTTAAATTGTAAATTTAAGAAAGAAATTAAGGCAGAGAAGAACCAGTATGTAGGAATGAAAGAGATATGAAAAAAATACATAGGTATGAGAATTGTTTTGGTAAAGAAGAATAAAAAGAAAGGACTATTTTGGGGATAAGAAAGGATCTTGTATACTAAATTAGACTTTATCCTAAAGATTGTCCCAATGGGAAAGAAAAGACCAGAGTGGAATCAGAAGGCTAAAAGCAAGTTGCAGACAGTTGAGTAAGTTATAGAATATTTGTCGAGGATGAAGCTGCTGAAAAGAAATTTTTATGGGTAATAAAGTAGTTCTATTTGAAAAATTAGAGGTTTAATAATGAAGCTTTATTACAATAATTTCCTGTGCTTTCTTTTGTCTTTGTTTCCTATAGTTATCTTACTGAGCCTAAATTTCACTTCAAAAGTAGAAGTTAACTTCTCTATAGCTAAGATGTTACATTTGCATTTACCAAGTACACAAATCTCTTCCTAAGGTTTTGTAGGTCTAGGACCATCAGATACCATGAAAAGGAAATTTTAGCATCTATGAGTCCTGTTCAAATTTTACAAACAAAAGAACCAACATGCTTGGTTTACAATGACTATACTGAATATATAAAAATCAAAACAAAGTGAAGCAGTCTCATCATAAGAAATTGTATACTGTGCTCCAGCGTCTGTACCACAAAGCTCTTTTTTTTTTTTTCAGTACTGGGGATGGAACCCACGGGCATTCCACCTCTAAGCTACACCCCACCCCTTTTTTTTATTCTTTATTTTGAAACAGGGTCTCACCAAGTTTTGGAAGGCCTCGCTAAATAACTGAGGCTGTCCATGAACTGTGATCCTCCTGCCTCAGCCTCCCAAGTCCTGGGATTACAAGGGTGCATCACCGCACCCTACTGAAAGGTAGATTGACCCTGGAGAAAATGTAATGTGTGTGGGCGCTGCTTCTGACCCTGACAGCTAATAGATAGAAGGGGACCTAACACCTGTAAATCTGAATACGAACAAAATCAAGGAAGACTCAAACATGAATTGTGTCCCTTTTGATAAGACACTGGCATGACTCTGAAGAACTAACTCTTAAAAATGCCTTGATTCCTTTGATAGGGGAGAATCTGGGCTCGTTCCCAAACTCTTAAGTTTACTGACTTCTCTGATTTGCTAGCAACTCAGTACATTTCTCTCCCCTTCTTCCCAAAGGTTGGTCATAATTATTTGATTTGGCAAATGAGGCAGGTACTGGGATTTGGTTACAGAAGCACAGGAGAGACATGAGGAGGAGCCATACAAAGGCTGGCTGTAAACCGTAGGTCTTCCAAGCATCCTGTTTCTGAGCCCCCAAGGGTATGTGGACACAGGTAGCTGGTGATCTCCAGTTGGAGGGAAAGGCATTTGGGTGCGTTGAGATTTTCATTCACTCCAAGGAATGTGTAAGTTTTTTTCCTGAGGGCTACTGCTGATTGTCACGTGGAAACACTGGACCTGGACCACTGTCCTTAGCAAGAACCCTGTGGGATTAGTGAGACCATTGTGGAGGAAGGAAGAGGAAGAGGGGCTGCTATGATTCCTTTGTCTCCTCCAAAACTCATGTCAAAATGGAGTTACCAGTGTGGTGTATTGGTGCACCCTTGTGATGGTGAGACAGGAGAGTAAGGGTGAGACAGGAGGATCTCAAAGGTTGAAGGATAGCCTCAGCAAGCAGTGAGATTCTCATCAGCCCAGCAAGACTCTGTTTCAAACTGTCTTTGGATTGAGAGACTTATTATTATATTGATTCTCTAAGATACTAATAAACCAATGAAGTGGAATAAAAAATAAAAATATAATAATAATAATAATGATGATGATGATGATGATAATAAAATAGGGCTGGGGGTGTAGCTTGGAGGTAGAATGCTCCTGGGTTCAACCCCTAATGCCTCCACCCCACACAAATTGAGTTACCATTTTTAATGATATTGAAAGGTGGGAGCTTTAAGAGGTTAGTAGACTATGAAGGCTCGCCCCTTGTGGGTGGGATTAACACCATTATAAAAGGCAAGTCCAGCCTCCTTCCTTCCTCTGTTCTCTTTTGACCTTCCACTGTGGGAAGATACATGTGAGCTCGTGCATGCGCGCACGCACACACACACAAAACACACACACACACACACACACACACACACACACACACCTCACCAGATGCTGGCCCGGGAATCCTGGACTTCCAAGCTCCCAGAACTGTGAGTCAGTCAATTTCTATTCCTTTATGCGGCCTGTGGTATTCAGTTTAGAAACTTAAGACGGGCTGAAAGAGAGACACAGGTGACTGGTATTCTCGATGCCTGGTTTGATTTGGGCTCATGGAACTGGCTCCTTATAGGCAGCTGCTGCTTGTCTGGAGACTAAGTGATTGTGTTGGAGGCCACGACTTTGGTTCTTAGGTTAACTTTGGAAGTCGAAGCTTTGTAAATATGCTGTAGGATGTCTTCTGAGTCTCGTCCGAGTAGTGGGTTGATGTTGTGTGATGTTGTTGGAAGAGGTCGCTTCCGAGTAGTGGGTTGATGTTGTGTGTGTTTGGGCTTTTGGGCGGTGGCATTGATGGCACCAGGTTAGAGGTAGTAATAGGAAGCATCACTTTGACAAAGATGTTGGTGTGGTGTGGGTTTTCCTTCGTGGGCTCTGGGCAGGACAACCCAGAGAGCTTCCATCTCAGCTCAGCTGTTGGTTGTTGAGCCCTGTACTTACTCTTTACCATTCAGCGCCAAGACCCTATCTCATGCTGAGGCACCAGGGTTGGGTTCTTCCAGGCACAGTTCTGATATACTTTGGCTGTTTTGTTATTGTTTTCTTTTTCTTTTCTTTTTTCTTTTTTTTTTTTTTTGGTGGGGTAGGGGTGCTAAGGAATGAATTTAAGGACATTCTCTGCCTCTGGACTATACCATCAGCCCTAATTTGTTTTTACTTGGAAACAGGGTTTTGCTAAATCGCTGAGAGCCTTACTAAATTGCTGAGGCGGGCTTCAAATCTGTGATTGTTCTGTCTCAACCTCCCAAGTACTGAGATTACCACCATGCCCAGATTTTATTTTATTTAAAAAAAATATTTATTTTTTGCCAGTCATGGTGGGGCATGCTTGTAATCCCAGCATTGGGGAGGCTGAGACAGGAGAATCGTGGTTTGCAGATAGCCTCAGCTACTTAGTGAGGCCCTCTGCAACTCAGTGAGACCCTGTTTCAAAATAAAGAATCAAAAATAGGGCTGATGGTGTAGCTCAGAGGTAGAATGCCCCTGGGTTCCATCCCAGTACCAAGAAATTTATATATATATATATATATATATATGTTGGTACTGGAGATGGAACCAGAGGTATTCTACCTCAGCCTCCCAAGTACTGGGATTACAGGCATGTGCCGCCATGCCTGGCTTTATTGTTTTTAATAGGCAAATAAACTTTTTAAGAATGCCTGGAGGAAAATAATAGATTTGTTCTAATAGAAAACATACACGTTTCTTTGGAAGCTTTACGCTCCTTGATTCGTGACTCAGTGGTGAAGTTCTTCAGGTGGTTTCTTCGTTAGTTACATAATGCTTAACGCCCCACTCAGAGCCTGCGTTGTTGCACTTTCTGTTTACCAAGAGGACTAATTACTTGCATTAACTCGTGTTTTCAGTCAACAGTTTCTCATTAGCCCCTACTAAATGTCAGACACACCTGTGCAAAGATAGCAATGAGAAGAAATGTCCAATTCCTGAGCTATTGGGTTTTAGGGTGTGGAGAGAGAGGTAAGTATAAGTGTAAAAAATATAGCTTTAAAGCTAAACATGCAGGAGGTATATGGAGCAGTGGGAATTTATAACAAGGATATTTTACGGTGGCAGAACATTCCTTAAGAAGACAAATTTCGATCTCTCCATCTTTCATGGTAACCGAGTCCCGATTTTGCTCAGAGTGACAAAATCCACAGCAAAAGCGTCACTTTCCCAGCCTTTTGTAGGGTTAGGGCATCCATGCAGCAGAGTTCTGACCTATGATTCTTAAGTGACAATCTGTGTGTGTGTGTGTGTGTGTGTGCACGCGTGCACGCATGCCCTACGGGGGATTGAGCCCAGGGCCATTCTGCTTTTAAGCTACACCCCAGACCTTTATTTATATTTTTATTTGAAACAGGGCCTCACTAGATTGCTGAGAGGCTCACTAAGTTGCTGAGGCCGTCCTTGAACTTGTGATCCTCTTGTCTCAGCCTCCCAAGTACTACAATTACAGGCATGTACCACCGTGCCCGGCTCTATGTACATTTTTTAGTGCTGTTGTGGAAGCTCAGAGAAAATTTCCCCAAAGGAATCTGGATTAACTGAGATTTGATGAATGGTTAAGGATTAACTCGATGAACAAGAAGAGAGTCTAAGCAGAGAGAAAAACAAGCATGCGTGCTTGTGCTAGGTGGGAGAGAGGTGCCTGCAAAGAGTGGCAATAAATTCTAGACCATGTATTCAAGCATTTTCCAAAAGCAATTTTTATTTTTCTAAGCAGTTGGAAAGCCATCGAAGGCTCTGAAGGAAGGGGGTAGTGTGCTCATACCTGTCCATTGTTAGGCAGATACAGTATGTGCTTGTGAATTATATAAGGTATTAACAATGCACAGAGGAATAATGTGTTTCAGGTGCTCAGGAAGGTCACTATTGTGCTGAATCTCTTAGAGGGAGAATTCCATCAGATACAAATGGGAAAAAAGGGCTCTAGACAGAGGAAAAAGAGGTACAAATAGAGTGTTTCTGGTATGCATTCACGGTGCGTTTCAATGCCCATAAAGTAGCTTAGTCCGTGTTATGGTTTAGATATAGACTGTTCTCTAAAGAGCTCATGTTTCGATGTTCAGAGTTGATCTGATTAAATCAAGAGGGTTGTAGGCCAGGCATGGTGGTGAACGCTTGTGATCCTAGCATTTGGGAGGCTGACACAGGAGGATCGTGGTTCGCAGACAGCCTCAGTTACTACTTAGTGAGGCCCTTTGCAATTCAGTGAGACCCTGTTTCAAAATAAGGAATCAGAACATAGGGCCTGGAGTGTAGCTCGGAGGTAGAATGGCCCTGGGTTCCATCCCCAGTACAGCAGGGAAAAAAAAAAAAAGGTTGTAATCTTATCAGTGGACAAATCCATCAGTAGATTTGCTGGGTGGTAACCTAGCAGGCTGTGTGTGGCTGGAGGAAGTGGGTCACTGTGGGTGTGGTCTTGGGACCTGTGCTCGTGCCCTTGAATCCTCCTTGCTTACACGCTCTTGCTTCTGGACTCCGTGAAGAGAGGGCAGAGCCTTTCTTCTCTCCCTTTTTCTACCTCCCATCACTGGTGGCCTGAACTTCACTGATGTAACCAACCTAAAATGGACTTAAACCCAGAAACATAAGTCTCCTTCTTCTAAGTTGTGTGGTCAGGCTTTTTGGGTCATAGAGGTGAAAATGCCGAGTAAGACAGTCTGACTCTAGGGTGGGGTCCTTCTATGGGAGGAAGAGAAGATGAAGCTTACGATGTAGGTGCTGGCAAGATGATCAGGCCTTAAAAACAAGGCAGGCCTGGGTGGTCCTTAGGACATCCATATAATTTATTATCCAGGCTGGGACCATTCGAGAGCTAAACGTGATGCTAAAGAATGCATAATTGTCATTCCTCAGCACTCCCCAGGGAAAGTTGAACAAAATGTGTAGTGACCCTACATGGCTGAATAAATATGTTGGACAACTGGAACAACTGGTTTTTAGTAAGTCAGAGTTTGTACCTGACCTCCTGAGAGACACTTAAAAATGAGTGTCCCGTCTCCCCTAGAAAATGCACAGATGCTGAGAACCTGCATTTGGGATTGCATGCCATATATCTGATTTGTAGAGCTCAACAGTGTGATTCTGACTTCCAGACTTAGAAGGGATGGTCTCTGAGCTTCTCTTGACCAGTTATGAGCTTCCCCCACCTCCTGCATTGCTCCCTAATTTTATCTTATCTCTATGAACACACTTTCTCCTTCAAAGGGACTTCTAGCCTCAAGTCTCTTCGTAGTTTGTATTTATCAGGGTTATTTTGATTGCCAGTGACATACCCAAATTTGGAAGGCATTATGCTGGTCACCAAGCATTCAGTATTTCCCCCTCCTGGATACCTAGTGGAATGCACTTGATAGTCACAGAAGGATGTGATATTTACCATTTTTGTCAGATCATTTAATGGCTGTGGCGACTCTTCAAAGCAGCTCTTGTCTTCCACTGCCAAGGATGACAACATTTCACACGGTTTTTTCCTCTGTCGTCTTGTCAGCATGACCCATGGAAGAAACTCCTTTAGGGCATATAGGGCTTGAAAGTAAGTGGGAAAAGTGAACCATTGCTGTTGAAAACCACACAGTGTCTTGATGGTTGTTATTGCAGCATAACCTAGCCTATCCTGGCTGATGGGCCAACTCAAAGTAGCCAAAACGCAAAGGAGAACGTGTCTTGTGTAGTGCGGAGGAAGTGTGGGGTAGCTCAGGGAATTTAAAGAAATAGAGACCAGGGCCTTGAGGGTTTGGAATGATGAATTGAGCATGAGGTGAGCATGTACACGTACATGTACACACACACACACACACACACACACACACACACACACACACTTCCTCCTTGCCACTCCCATCTTTGAAGACCCAAACACTGACACCAACATGTAAGCCTTACAAAGGCGGGAGCAGAAGCCACCTTTCTCTGTGAAGGGTGTCAGGACGAATGTTCTCTTAAATTCAGCTTCTTGCCCAAATTGTTAGGCTAAATGAGAAAATTGAGAAATGGATTAGAACTCAAGCACACCCTTAGCTCTAAGCGGCTTCTTCACCTTGTTACCACTGCCCCATGCTGGTTGCTGAGGGTGTAGACCCTGCATCAGCTCTGTGCGGCCCTGTCTCAATTCCACAACTTGCTGGTGTGTGCTTCTGACAACTTACCGCATCGCTCTATTTTATTATTTTTCTTTTGTAATATGGAAAAAGTGGAGAGGCTAATTTTCAAGGTTGTTCTGAAGAAGATAAATGAGAATCTTATCAGATTCATCACAGCACCTAGAATGTGATTTGACGGCATTGATGGCTGGGCTTGGTGACACACACCTGTAATCCTAGGACTTGGGAGACTGAGACCAGAGGATCGTAGGTTCAAGGCCAGCCTCAGCAACTTAGCAAGATCCTTCAGCAACTGAGACCCTGTTTCCAAATAAAAAATAAAAATAGGACTATGGATGTAGCTCAGAGTTAGAGTGCCTCTGGGTCTAACTTCTAGTACCAAAGGCGGGGAGGAAAGAATGTGCTAACCATTATGTCTACTCAATATTGTCATTGTCTTATGAAGACCATGCTTATGTTGGGGCTGGCCAGGGTCAGCCATATGTGATTGCAACTCCAATATATTTTAAAGTTCTCCATCCCCCAGGGTACACCTCTTTATTGCCTGGTAAAGTCTGTTCTCCAAATATGTCTGCACTACCAGTTTGATTAAATCCAGAATATTTCCTGTCAAATTCTGCCATTTACACAAATCAACCTAGTTTGAATAACTGTAATGAACATACACGTGCATCCACATTGACCAGAATTCAAGCTTTATTACTGTACAATAAACAGAACTAAAACTTAATTCCAAACATATGTAGATAAAAATTTTGCAGAGTGGGATATTATTCTGCACCCAAATATAAAGGCAGAGGGTACTTATATGAAAGACAGAATATATTTAGAATTGTTTGCTTCTAAAAAGCCCACTTTTTCCTGAGTCTAAACTTTGTAATTCCATCTTAAGCAATGAAGTTATTTTATACAATCGTGTTAATGGAAATAGCATCTGGCAGGATAAAAAGAAATTGCCTAGGAGTGTAACTCTAAAATAGTATTATTTAAATCTAAATTCCAACTTCCAAAGATAGGTGGCTTCTAATTGACTTAAATATATAATGTTGCTTGAAACAACATTTGAGTATATAAAGAAAGTTAAAAAAATTCCTCGCATATATAAAGGAAGACGGTAAGGATGCAGAGCAAATAGAAAATAGATTCCCCCTACCCATGTGCTTTTCCCATACAATCTGCCACTCTTGGTCAGCTGTAGAGTTACTCATATAAGCTAGAAGTCAGAATGTAATGTTGGGAGTAGAGTTGATCAAGTATGCTGCCTCATCTTTTTTGGGGGCGGAGGGTGATCCTGACTGGGAACTTTAAAAAACAATCTGGGGTCAGGGAGTCGGAAGAGTGCAGAATTCAATAGAACCTCTTCGGACAGTCTTGTTCTGATGGGGCAGACAAGATGCAGAGCTGGTCAGGGGATGAGCTACTGCTCACAGAAAGGGTCACGAGCTAACAAGGTGTACCACCGTGATGGAGCAGATCAAGCATCCAAGTGAAAAGGTTTTGGATAATGTAGCACCTGGAATCTCTGATTTAGGAACTTTTCATTCATTGAATACACACAGCCATGCATCTCATAACAACGTCTCTATCAGTGATGGACTGTGTACAAGAGGGTGGTGGTCCCATAAGATTGTCATGGAGCTGCAAAAGTACTACTGCCTAGATGCTGCACCTGTTCCAATGTTGTAGCACAAGGCATTACTCGTGTGTTTGGGGGATGTTGGTGCGAAAACCCCACTGCTCTGTCAGTTATATAAAGTATACACATATATAGATACACTGCATAATACTTGGTACTGATAATATACGATTGTGTCGCTGGTTTATGTAGTTACTATATGCTATGGCTGGAGGTCGTTTAATTTTGTCCCCTCCAGCAATTCCCAAAGTGGCGGTGTTGGGAGGTACTGTGGACATTTAAGAGGTGCAGCCATATAAGAGCTTCTTAGATCATCAAGGGCATGTCTTCTCAAGGGTTTGTGGACCTTGCCCAGCCCTGGTCTGGTGTGAAATGCCACCTTCCACTTCTACTTGAGTTCTTCCCACGGTCTGCCGTAATCTGCCACCCTCAAGCAAGCCAAGCCATGGGGCTCGGTAATCTTGGACTTTGAACTATCCAGTGATCTGGGTAAACCTCTCTTTACTTCTTATATAGCCTCTGTCGGGTATTTTATTACAGTAATGGAAAGCTGACTTATCAACTATTTTTATTGCTATTTTAGAATGTATTTCTATTTATTAAAAAGCAAGTCTATTGTAAGTCAGTATAAACCAATATGCCATGTTACACCAGCAGACTGCTCAGGCATCCTGTTTTCTGTATGTCATTGTATCATGAAGTCATGACATGTTACACCCATGTCATCTAGGTTTGTACAACTACGCACCTGATGTTCACCCAACATAATCGCCTAGTGATTTCTCAAAATGCATCCCTGCCATCCAGCAACAGATGACTGCACTAAACTTTTGAGAGAAAAATCTTCCAGGTTACACAAGCTTGGTTCTCTGGATTGAAGAAATTCATGGGTATTATATTTTTAAAATAGACTGAATCTATACAAGCCAGGAGAACAGAAAAGGGAGAAAGAATTTGATAGCTCATTTACAGAAGTCACTAATAGTGTGCACAGACCTGGATCACTATTTTCTGTTCCTTTATGTCCCACGGAAGGTCAAAAAACATCACAAATTTGGAAGCAAAATTATCTGACTCTGTATAGCCGTGGGACATGTTGCAATTTTGTAGTTATTAATTACAATTTTGACTTGCTCCAAGGGACCATCAGCCTATATGTCACCTCCGATCTTGCTTAGAGAAGGTCCCGTTAAGGGATGGTAAACTCACATATGTACCTCTTGCTGCTACGACAGACCTCGTCGCTCCATTTGCCCTGAGCTGATTGGGAAAACAGGACACAGTTTTCCCGCTTGCCACCATTGGGCTGTGCACGGTCCCAGTTGAGGAAGGAGACGGCAAACCCGTGGACATCAAGGAACTTGCCTTCTGTGACCATGTCGTTGATGCCCACCCAAAAGTCATTGATGCCTGGCAGGCTCCTCTTGCCATAATCTCGGAGGGCGTTGATTTCGTCAGCGTTCCTGGGGACCACCAGGGTCCCCCCCTTGGAAATACAGTCTTCGTTGGCTTCATGGAAGTGCTTCAAGCCTTCTGAAGCGAGGTAGCATTTCCTGTGAACCTTAGTGCCTCGGAGACAGACTGTAAAGGTGTGAGATTTGTTAAATAAGACAAAATATTAAGTTGTCTTTTGAGGGTGATGTGCTTAATACTGGATGTGACGCGTAGTGATAAATACTGGTGGAACGAAGAATGTGTGGGGATAATGAGTTAACACTTGCTGATGATTTTTTTTAAAGTGCCAGACATTGTGTTAAGAAATTTACATTAATAAACTCATAATCCTGAAAGCTCCGGCGAGTGGTATTTTATTACTCTCATATTATGATTTGGTTCTGGAATCCCCCTCCCCCCAAAAAAGCTCATATGTTGGCACAGCGGCAATATTCAGAGGTGAAATAATTGAAGTGTGAGGGCTCTAACCTTGTTAGTAGATTAATTCATTGGAAAGAGGAATTTGTTGGGTGGTAACTGTAGGCAGGTAAGGTATTTCTCTATGATCTACTTATATCTGTCTGTCTGTCTGTCTGTCTGTCTATCTATCTATCTATCTATCTATCCTCTCTGGCTGCCATGAAGTGAACACTTTTATCTGCCATAATATTTCAGTCTTGGAGGTGGCTACTGATCATGATTCCAACCTCTGAAATTTTCCTCATCTAAGTTATTATTGTCAGGTATTTTGGTCATAGTGAGGCAAAGCTGATGAATATACCCCCATTTATCAGGATACTGAGGCTTACAGAAATTGTAACAACCCAGCATGTCAAAAACGTAACTTGGCCGGGCGTGGCGGTGCACGCTTGTAATCCTCGCGCTTGGGAGGCGGAGACAGGAGGATCGCGCAGGTTTGAAGCCAGCCTTGCTGGTTTAAGAGACCCTGTTTCCAAATAAAAATATAAAAAATAGGCCTGGGAGTGTAGCCCGGAGGTAGAATGTTCCATTCCCAGTACCACACACACAAAAAAAGTAACTTGCATTGCATGTAAAATTAGGTCTGCATAAGCCCACGTCTGTTCCATCCTCAAAATATGACCTTAAGTTTCCTGCTTTGATATAAAGATGCATCCAAGTTGTTTCTTTAAGTGCTGAATTTCTGTGGCATTTTTTGGAATTGGGTGGAATTTCATAATCATTATTAAAACAAACAAAAAGCAAAAATATGAGTTTACATGTGGAGAAACTGTAGTTATGTTAAGCAGATAATTGAGACATAATGTTTTTAGGTCATTTGGGTAAAGCCAATAGAGTTTTCGGGAATGGTATGGAGTGTCAGGGCCAGGACCACAGAGCCCGGATTTCTGTTTCCTCTCTGACATCTACTAGCTGTGTAGATGACAAATTATCTGATTTCTCTGTGTTCCATTTTTCTCATCTGCAAAGTGAAGATGATCATCATAGCAGAAATTATTGGAATCAACCTAAGTCATTGGAGGAATGGTTTTCTAATGGTATAAAGTATCAATAGTATCAGATAGTGGTTTAAAGGTTGACAAAACTCTTTCCCCTTCTACATGGGCATGTGATATTATTTGAACTTTCTAATTTTGTACTCCCGGAAATCTGATAAAGGGGATATGTCATCCATTTACTAGGTATCATCGCTTTTAGAAGTGGCCCTGGATTGGTAACATATATCCAGCCTGGAAGTTATAAGTATTTGATGGAAAGCCATAACTTCAGTCATCCCCAAAGGTGGTACCTCGTACTTGGGCCGGTCTCTCATGAGAACCTGTAACACTCTGCTCTGGGAGTTGGTACAAATGATATTGGCTCCTAGTATATAAGTCTGGAAAGCTATATATACCCAGAGGAGCTCCTGGATAGTAGTCTGTGTGGTTATAGGAGGTGAGAGAAGAGAGCTCTTCCATGAAAAAGACAGGACACAGCCCAGTTGGCAAGCGGTGGCTCTGACCAGGTCTTTCCATGTTTCTTTGATGGGAAGCAAGGCCTGGGAGAGTCCTATGTGTGCAAACAGTTGAATCTCAGGGGCTTCCCCAATGGCGCTTGGTTCCTATCCAATCAATGCTTCATTTTACCCACTTAATACCTATATTACTCTGTTTTTCTGTTTCTCCACTTACTAGAGAATATAATTGTGGTCTGATTCCTAAACTATCCTAAAATGTATTTTTGAGCTATTGATTTTTATTTTTCTGCTGCCCATGCATAGTAGAAGGGGTTGGTAAATCAAGCTGACTTTTTTTTTTTTTTTTTTTTGCAGTACTGGGGATAGAATCCAAGAGCATTCTATCTCAGAGCTATAGCCCCAGACCTATTTTTTATTTTTAATTTTGAAACAGGATCTCATTAAGTTTCAGAGGGCCTCACTATGTAGTGGAGGCTGTCTGTGAACCTGCAATCCTCCTGTCTCAGCCTCCAGTGTTGGGATTACAAGTGTGCGCCACCATGCCCAGCTTCAAGCTGACTTTCTAAAACAGTCATCTACCAGCTTTTGGGTCCTCTGACTTAAGACACATCTCTGATTTATTAATGTTTCTTTTAAGCCATCACCCAGAACTCGACATGTGGCCTAGATGAATCTACACCACGGGCTGTGCCCAGCCCTCCTCCGCCCTTCAGGGTGAGGCACTGGTGGGGCGGGGGTGGGAGGGTCTCACCTGTCTGCAGGGCTTGCATCTCCTTCAGAGCATTGACTTCTCTCCAGAGCTTTTCAACCTGAGACTTGAGATCTACATCCTTTTCTGGAAGACATTGTAGGGTGGGGTAGATGGAAGGAAAAGCATATGCTTAAAATAAAGTTTATGAAAATTTAGAAGGCAGAAGCCAAGGCAACGGTGGCTTTGATGAGATCATGCATGAAAAACGAGAAGATTACAAAGGTCGTGCCTGAAAATAAGAGGATTCATAAGAGCCTGCTGAGGATGACAGCACTGGAAGGCCCTCCTAGGGATGGAGCTCTAGCCTCTCCCGCCAGGCCCCTCCCATGATGCTCCTCCGGGCATTGGGCTAGTTGGCTCTCAGACACTTGGGACAGCACACCCTGCCTCCTGTTCCTGGGTGTGTCCTCTGCCTGGATCCCCAAAACCCTCGTCTCTCTCCTTATCAAGGTCACCCATCTCCTCTTTTGCAAAGACTTTTCTGATTCTGCTCCACGTTGCTATCCCTTCTGCCAGTCTCTTATCTGAGTCTTATTTATTTTCTGTGGAGCATCTTCTCCAATCTATATTTTACCCATTTAGTTTTTTGCAGCACTAGGGATGGAACCCAGGGGGCATTCTACCTCCGAGCTACACCCCCAGCCCTATTTTTTTATTCTTTATTTCGAAACAGGGTCTCACTAAGTTGCAGAGGGCCTCACTAAGTAGCTGAGGCTGTCTGCGAACCTCCTGTCTCAGCCTCCTAAATGTTGAGATTACAAGCATGTGCCATCATGCTCGGCTTTACTCACTTAATTTTCTGTCTGGTTCTCTGTGTTATATCTGATGTCTAACATGAAGCTGGGTGACTATTTATGACATGTACTTTGTGGTATATAAAGCACTTTTATGTTATTTTAATGTGCTCTTCAAAAACAGCTCTGAAGGTAAAAACCTGGAACTGAGATGCTCATTAAAGAATGAGGATGGGCCCACTGAGCTAAGCGATGTGGCAGGTGTGTGCCAGGACTCATCGATGCTCAGAACGATTCGGGTGTCCATGTCTCCTGTCTCTAGCATCACTACATAACCAACACAGCAAGTGATCATGACTTAGAGGGGAGAACAATACAGGATTATGTAAAAAAAAAAACAAAACCTTCACCTAGGTTAGAGATTTGCCACTTATTATGTCTTGAACGTTCCTGGCTGGGGCTACGGATCTTCCTGACTGCCCTTGACCCACCGTGACTCCAAGTAAGTGACAGAAGATGAGCAATCTTGGCTAAATCGAGATTCTAGAACTGATGGGGACCGTCTTTGAGGCTGGTCCCTTGAGAACTCTTCAAAGGCAGGAATTAGAACAAATCATAATAAATAGCAAAAGCAAAAAAAAAAATTATTAAAAGCTATCGTATACTGTATTCCAGATAAATTCCTTGCAGAATTCCCACGAGATAAACATTATCATTATCTCTATTGTACAGAAGAAACACAGGCAAAGGAAACACCTGAACCAACACGCTGAAGGTCACCACACCAGGACGGTGCAGAGCTAGGGTGGAGTTTTGCCTGGCTCTTCCCGGCCTGGTCCTCTTTGTGCACTCTGATCGTCTCTACCTCCTTGGTCCCAGGCATGTGGCCTTTGACACAGCAGAGGCTTAAAGCATGATATGAACTGTTCCCAGCTGTCACTTTTGTGGGGATGTCATACAGAGGATATGTTTTGTTTTTTTTGTCCTGAGTCTTTCAAGATAGACCAAAATCTAAATGTATTAATCTGCCGTCCTCTTGAACATGCTTCACAAGCCTTGTTTCCACATTGGGGTTAGGAAATTGACTTCTGAGGTATCCCGGGCTCACCCCAGCTGAACATCAATTCTAAAAGCAGTTAACAGCTCAGCTCAGAAATACAGCAACCCCTAAATTTCTCTCCTCTCCTCTCCTCTCCTCTCCTCTCCTCTCCTCTTCTCTTCTCTTCTCTTCTCTTCTCTCTCTCTCTCTCTCTCTCTCTCTCCTGGGAATTGAACTCAAGTGTATTCTACCTCTCACTACATCTCCATCCATTTATTATTATTATTATTATTTATTATTTTATTATTATTATTATCGTATTGGGGATGGAACCTAGGGGCATTCTACCTCAGAGCAACAGTACCTGGTCTATTTTTTTTTTTTTTTTGGTGGTACTGGGGTTCCCGGAAACCCTTCTACCTCCGGGCTACACTCCCAGACCTATTATATATATATATTTTTTATTTATTTATTTTTTTGGTGGTACTGGGGTTTCTGGAAGCCCTTCTACCTCCGGGCTACACTCCCAGACCTATTTTATATTTTTGAAACAGGGTCTCTTACGCCAGCGCGGCTGGCTTCAAACCTGCGCGATCCTCCTGTCTCTACCTCCCAAGTGTGGGGATTACAAGCGTGCGCCACCATGCCCAGCTATATTTATATTTTTAATTTATAATTTTTTGTAGTGCTCTGGATTGAACTCAGGGGCATTCTACCTCCAAGATAAGCCCTCAGACTGATTTTATTTATTTTTCATGTGGAAATAGGGTCTCTCTATGTTTCTGAGAGCCTCACTAAGCTGCTGAGGCTGGCTTTCAGTCTGTGATCTTCCTGTTTCAGTCTCCCAAGTAATGGAGTTACAGGCATGTCTATCATGTGTGGCTGCCATTTTTATTTTGCAACAGGGTCTCACTAAGTTTCTGAGAGTTTTGCTAGGTTGCTGAGGTTGGCCTCGAACTTCCTGTCTTCCTGTCTCAGCCTTTTAAGTACTGGGATTACAGGTGCATCACCATGCCCATCTCAAAGATATTCTTGATGGCACCATTCAAACTGGAATAAATGAAAGGGCACATTTAGAATGCAAAATTACTGGGACCGGGCTCGCAAGCGCTGCCGAAAATGTGGTTTCAAGTTTCAAATTGTCAACTGGACAAATGTGATCCATCCCCCATCCCTCTCAGCTTCCTGCTCCATCTGTTTAAATAAGTGGCCTCTACTGGGAGACTATAAACATTGTAATTACCAGAAAGACACATGAATTAGTATTGAGCTCCTGGGAGATCATCATGGAAGTCATTATCCAGGTGACTTGGCTTCTATTTGCATCCATTGTTGCTGTTGTGGGTGAACAAAGGGATTATATTGAACAACACTTTCACTGTAAAAATTGCATTTTTCGCTGGGCGTGGTGGTGTACAATTGCAATCCCAGTACTTGGGAGGCTGAGACAGCAGGGTTGCAGGTTCCCAGCCAGCCTCAGCAACTTTTGAGGCTCTCAGCAACTTAGCGAGACCCTGTTTCAAAATAAAGAATAACACAGGGCTGGGCGTGTAGCTTGGAGGTAGAACGCCGCTGTTCAATACCCAGTACTGCAAATATATTATATTTTATTCATTAATGCAACACATCACTTTTTGAAAACTGTGAAGAGCCAGGGGAGTCCTGTGCTTGGGATCAAACAATTCAGTTGCCATTTTGAATCTCTTAAAAGCTTCTCTTTTATTTTTTGATGTCACTCTCCAGAATTGGATCTAGACGTGCAAAATAAATTTCCAGAAAAAGAATGACCAATAAAACCACAGTATGATGTTGGGTTATCAGTTGTGTGGGAATGGTTATTCTTTTACACTGAAGATGGACCATGGACTGCTACTATCATTTGAAGAGACCATTAGAGAGTCTGATTAGCCGGCAGTTTTTCTTTTAGAAATGTACCATAACATCCTAGCACGGGGATCAGTAGATGTGTACAAGGCATTCCTCGGGAGATATCGTATCATACTGAGATGCACTGGAAACCAGATAAAGGTTTACCAGGAGAGAAAGAATTAAGTCATGATTCACCCAAACAATAGAACAATATCCAGATGGAATAAAATATGCCTTCATTGATAGCTGTCCAAGATTGAATGGAAGGGATAAATTTGTTTGCCCACCAAATATTTTGCACAGCCGATATGAGAATATTATCACTTAAGAGTTAACAGTGAATAATGCTGTGCAGAGGCCTGGGAGCTTGCCTTTTTTATTTCGTAAACGTAGGAATTAGCCGAGCGTAGTGGCGCACGCTTGTAATCCCTGCACTTGGAAGGCTGAGACAGGAGGATCGCACAGGTTCAAAGCCAGCTTCAGCTACTTAGTGAGGCTCTCAGCAACTTAGTGAGACCCTGTTTCCAAAGAAAATATAAAATAGGTCGGGAGTTTAGCCCAGAGGTAGAAGGCCCCTGGGTTCCATCCCTAGTATATATATATGTGTGTGTGTGTGTGTGTGTGTGTGTGTAGGGGTACTGGGTGTTAGGGGTACTGGGTGTTGAATTCTGGGGCATTCTTTCTCCAAGATATACCCCCAGCTCTATTTTTTTATTTTTATTTTTTATTGGTGCATTGTAGTCATACATCTTAATGGACTACAGGACGGTGGAGGCATACATGCACGCATCACCTAAATAGCCCTTACCCAATTTCAACCCCAGGGTCTCGCTAGGTTCATAAGAGTCTCGCTATTTGCTGAGGCTGTCCTCTAACCTGCGAAACTACTGTCTCAGCCTCCCAAGTACTGGGATTACAGGTGTGCCCCACCATGCCCGGCTCAAGGTGCTTTAAAGTATTAAAAAGAAGCCAGGCATGGTGGCACACTCCTGTAATCCCAGTACTGGGAGCCTGAGACAGGAGGATTACTGGTTTGCAGTCAGCCTCAGCAACCCAGTGAGACCCTCAGTATCTTTGTGAGACTCTGTTTTAAAATGAAAAATAAATAAATAAAATAGCACTGGAGATGTAGCTCAGAAGTAGAACACCCCTGGGTTCAACTCCCAGTGCCACCAAAAATATATTGTATATACACATATATTTGAAAGGTATGTGAATAGGTGGGAAAAGAACTGCTTAGCAAATCTAGGCTTATTGCTGTAACCTCTACTTTCATAGACCTGATGGAAAAAATTATTTTGGGGAGGTCCTATTTAAGTATATTCAATCAGTAAAACAGATAAAAATGGGTGTGCAGAGAGAGAGAGAGAGAGAGAGAGAGAGAGAGAGAGAGAGAGAGAGAGAGAGAGAGAGAGAACATCCCCATACCCATCCTGCCTCCCTGCATCCCCGTGGGTGGTCACCACTCTTGGCTCCTTCCTGGTGGTGGAACCAGGTGGCAACACAAACATGCCACGTCTCGCCTCTCAGTGCCTCCTGTCCCTCCTTCCCCATCCTCACTGTCTGCAGTGTCTTACCTCTGCCTCGAGAACTATTTTAACTATTCATTAAAAGAGGGAAACAGGAAAGTTTTTTTTTTTTTTTTTTTTTTTTTGTACTGGGAATAAAATCCAGGGGCATACTACCTCTGAGCTATACCCCCAGTCCTATTTTATTCTTTGTTTAAATTTTGAAACAGCGTCTCACTAAGTTGTGGAGGGTCTCGCTAAGTTGCTGAGGCTGGCTGTGAACCTGCGATCCTCCTCCTGTCTCAGCCTCCCAAGTACTGGGCTTATAGACACGCATGACCATGTCTGCTGGGAAGTATACTGTTTTATAAGGAAAAGACTCTGTTTAAGAAGTCTTCCATTGGACCTAAAGTTCATAAACAAATACCCCTGGATAATCACCAAAGCAAAACCCAAGCCATTCCCCCTCTGGATCCTGTCTCATGTCAAATCTAGACCTTAACCAGGTTAATATTTTTTTTGGTGTGTTTCTTTCTAACAAAGTGAAATTGGTATTAGTGTCATTATATTTATCTTGACATGTCCTGATACAAAGATGACTAAGAGGATGAGTTAAAACTTTTCCCTGTGTCTTGATGCGCTTCTCTTCTGTTTTGGCTTCCACATCCAGCGAAGTCATCATTATCAGTCATTCTTTACAACTTAAAAAAAAAACAAAACTCTTAATCCTATTCAAACCACCCAAGTAGAGAATTGGTCGGAGAGAGTCAGTTTTGTGTCTCAAATGTCTTCAAACACTATACAACTTTGCATGTTGATGTGTTCCTAGGTTAAAGAGAGGTCCCATTCTCTGTTTATGCCATGAAAAATTAATAGATAGTAGATACTCAAGACTGCCAATTATATGGAAATATACCTACATAATAGCCAATGACAAAAAAGTCACAGTTAGCAGTAGTTTTATCCTTTACCATACATTTAATAAGATTATAGAGATCTTGCATATGTATGTGTGTGTGTCTTTTTTTTTTTTTTTTTGGTGCTAGGGATTGAACCCAGGGTCCCTCTAACTTCAAGCTATACTCCCAGCCCTATTTTATTTTTTATCTTGAAACAGGGGCTTGCTAAGTTGCCGAGAGCCTCAACTAAGTTGCTGAGGCTGTCTGCAAACCTGCAATCCTCTCGTCTCAGCCTCCCAAGTACTGGGATTACAGGCCTGTGGCTCCACACCTGGCTCTTACATAAAGGTTTGAATAGAACTATTCAATAGCTGGGTATGAAATGGAGCACCTACCTACCAACCAACCAACATGTTGGGGTTGTCCATTGCTCCTCTACCATGTTCCACGTGAGTTTCTTCTGAAGAGCATTGCACATATCTAAGCCCACCCAACAAGAGATAGGCAATCCAGAAACTTTTTTTACATTACAATGTTTTTCTTCCATTTAAAAAAAAAAAAAAGAGGCCCTCCACAACCTAGGTGTGGTGTTACATGCCTGTAATCCCAGTACTTGGGAGGCTGGAAGAGGGAGATCGAAGGTTCAAGGCCAGCCTCAGCAACTTAGCAAGGCCCTCCACAATTTAGCGAGACCGTTTCCAAATTAAAAAAAGAGGGCTGAAGGTATAGCTCGGAGGTAGAATGCCTCTGGGTTCAATCCCCAGCATCCTCTCTCCATATACACATGCCCTTCTACATGATTACTTTAAATATCACACTGTCCCAGAGAGTCAAAGGCCACTGAATCCCCTGCAAAGCCACACACACACACGCACGCACACACACACACACACACACACACACACACACACACACGCTGGCATGGTGCCAGGATCAGGGCCTGTCTCCTGGAGGGTAGAGTGAATGTGGTCCAGCCCTCCCCGCGCTCAGGACTCCTGGAGGTCTGCTGGGCCGCACAGCCCCTTACCTTTAACTCGGCGCTTGCTGTGCTTCCTGGCTTTCAGCCTGGACGCGTGGCTGGTGGTCTGGTCCAGCAGTAAGGTGATGACCAGGATGCAGATGACCAGTCCCTTCTTTGCCATGGCTCGGGCAGGCCAGCCAGGCCAACTCGCCAGCCCCTCAGAGGCAGCAGCTAAGGAGCTAGTGGACGGCACGGCTGCATCTTGCATTGCATGCCTGGGGCCAGCTTTATAAAGCCAGCCAGCCCAGGAGCTTGGCTGCCATCCTGCTGACGGGATGTTTGGATGCCTCCGCTGCCCACGGCACAAGGCGGCTCCTTGTTCCTGGGCTGCGCGTTGGGCTGCTTATTTATTTTTATTCTGTCACTTTTGCCTTCTCAGGGGGCATCAGAGTGGACCCAAAAATGTGTCTGCTTGCCTGTCTTTTTTCTTTTTAACTTAAAGTCTGGGGAGCTTGGGGTCTCCACAGAGACCCAATATGTAAATCTTTGGAGATCTGAAGTTTGTTAAGTGTTCTGGGAAATGGATTTGACTCTCTTTTAGAGTAAGGAAATCTGTCTGTCTCTCTATCTGTCTCTCTCACACACACAGTAACTTTCCTAGCATTATTGTTTCATGAATTGTGCATGTGAGAGAGAGAAAGAGAGAGAGCGGCCACAGCACTATGCATTTAAATCACTGTGTGCACACACTCATGGGTCCGTATGGTTTGTGCAATGGAATTTATGGAGGCGGAAGTGGATACTTCACGATAAATTTTATAAGGCCTCCCTCAGGGTTTTGTGAATGTACCAAGAATTACTTTCTTGGAAAATGCCTTAGAGTAAAAATAAAATTTAAAACATGAATTACTTCCATAAAAATTAATATATGAACAGTAGTTATTTTTCAAATCTCCACTATTCAATACTTTTTTCCTTGAAGCTATTCCAAACACATTAAACCTTCCCCTCCTCTCCTTCCTTCTCCTCTTTATTTCTCTTTCTTTCTTTCTTTCTCTCTCTCTCTCTCTCTCTCTCTCTCTCTCTCTCTCTCTGACTGAACTTAGAGGGAATTTACCACTGAGCTATATCCCCAGCCTTTTAATGTTGAGACAGGGTCTTCCTAAATTTCAGAGGCTGAGGGGCTGGGCTCCAACTGCGATCCTCCTGCCTCGGCCTCCCAAGTAGCTGAGATTACAGGTGTGTACCACTGTGCCCAAGGGATAAATCATATTTTCGAGTGAATTACGTAAATAATAGGAAACCATAATGCAAGGCTGTAATTATTCTTCTCTTAACCATAGGCTTAAAGAGCAAGTGCTTGGGCCAAGTGTTGCATCAAAATTAGCAGGCTGTTCTTACCAATAAAAAGGCCAAGATGGAGTGAGTGAGGCCCAGGAGAAGGCTTCTAGATATTCCACTTGGGTATGTGGGCAACCAGGTGCAGACAGAGGCTGCTGGCTGCAGAGTTAGAAGGAATGTCTAAAGGCCTTCATCTCACTCTCTTTTTTTTTTTTTGAGACAGTGTAGAAGGAGTTAGGAGACTGCAGTGTGTGTGTGTGTGTGTGTGTGTGTGTGTGTGTGTGTGTGTGTGTGTGTGCTGGGAATTGAACCCAGGGACATTCTACTTCCCAGCTATACCCCTGCTCCTTCCTATTTTTATTATTTTAATTTTGTTTTAAATAAAAATAGAGCCTTTCTAGGTTGCTGAGAGAGAGTCTTGCTGTGTTGCTGTCCTCAAACCTCCTATCCCCCTGTCTCAGCCTCCCAAGTACTGGAATAACAGGCACGAGCCACGGTGCTCGGCTCTCCTGCATCTTAGCGAGGATCCAGTCCAGACCCTCTTTATTTCCTCCCGACAAAGATGGCTTCATAACCTGTCTGTGGGTTAACACCCAGGGGAGGCCACTGATGCGGAAGTCTGACCTGGTTCAGCACTGCAAGGGTGAAATCACAAGTCCAGATGTCACCTACTATCTCAGTGAAGACGGGCCGTCTCTGAGCGGCTTTGTAAGTGTTCTGCAAGCAGGCTGAGCTTCATGTGCTAGCATCGCCAGCTCTGGCTCTGAGTCCTTGTGCAGGGCACTTCTGTGAGCCTTCTCATCTCAGCAACGGGGCCGGGAATGTTCACTTTCCTGTAGGAAGGTTTCCATGAGCTCATGGCTTAAAGCACTTGGCACAGTGTCTACTACTTAATAATAAGGTCCTCACCGCCCATCACGATGGATACAAGTTGTGGATGTCCAGTCATTTTCATCTTTCAGAAGACGATGGGTGAAAAATTCCCTCCATTTTATCTGCAATTGAAAATGAGCCTCAGTCGGGCGTGGTGGCACATGCCTGTAATCCCAGTACTTGGGAGGCTGAGATAGGAGGATGTAGGTTATTAGCCAGCCTCAACTACTTAGTGAGCCCCGCTGCAACTTAGTGAGACCCTGTTTCAAAATAAGGAATAAAAAATAGGGCTCAGAGGTAGAATGCCCCCTGAGTTTCATCCCTAGTATCATGCACACACGCACGCACACGCGCGTGCACGCGCACACATACACACACACACACACACACAGAAAATGAGACTTGAAATGTTCAGTAGTTTTGACGAGGATCCCAAAGGACTGAGTAGAAACTACAGTCTATTTCTGTTTTGTTTTAATTTTATTTTTTAATTTTATTTTTTGGTGGTACTGGGGTGGAACCCAGAGGCTTTCTACCTCTGGGCTATACTCCCAGACCTATTTTTTATATTTTTCTTTGGAAACAGGGTCTCACTAAGTTGCTGAGAGCCTCACTAAGTAGCTGAGGCTGGCTTCGAACCTGCGCGATCCTCCTGTCTCAGCCTCCCAGGCGCGGGGATTACAAGCGTGCGCCACCACGCCCGGCTCCTGTTTTGTTTTTGTGTCGGGATCTCTGTGTTTCCCGGCTTGGTCTCAGATTGTTAATCTTCCTATCTTGGCCTCCTGAGTTGCTGGCATTATAGGCATACACCGACATACCTGGCTTACAGGCTATTATTATTATTATTATTATTATTATTATTATACCCAGGGGTATTCTACTTCTGAGCTATACCCCCAGCCTATTTTATTTTACTTGAAACAGGGTCTCACTAAGTTGTAGAAAGCCTCACTAAGTTGCTGAAGCTGGCTGCGAATCTTTGATCCTCCTGTCTCAGCCTCCCAGTTACTGAGATTATAGACATATACCACCATGCCTGGCTATTACAGCCTCGTTTCAATTGACTCCAGAAGACCTGGGCTGTGAACGTGTGGTTTGATTTGAATATGGGGGAAAAATATTAATGTGTAAATCGTTGCTCTTACGATGGATAAAAATGCTCTTTGTCATCTTTCCAAGTTCTTTACCATAAGAACAAAATTTAAAGTTATAAAATGGTAGAAAGCCAATAATTTTTCTTAGAACTTTAATGTGTTAGGCTCAGATTAAACCTATAAGAAAAATGTCTTTTTTCTTCTAAATTAATCTATATTGTTTTAAGCCTCTTTTTCCTTTCCAGTAAGGCCTCTGATGACTTTTTGCTTTTCCCCCCTTTAGCCTGATCCTAAAGCCCATGCTTTCTTCTTTGTACATTAAAATAAACTAGTGTTTTGTTTTAGTGTAAATACACCAAACTAGTGTACTTTCAGTGCAAATACACTAAACTACTATGTTTGTTTAGAGCATTTTTTTTTGCGTGTGTGTGTGGTACAGGGGATGGAATCCAGGGGCATTCTACTTTTGAGTTACACACCTAGTTTGATTTTATTCTTTTATTTTGAAACAGGGTCTCACTACGTTGCAGAAGGTCCCACTAAATTACTGACCTTGAAACTGCCTTAGAGCCTGCGGTCCTCCTGTCTCAGCCTCCCAAGTACTGGGATTACAAGCGTGCATCACCACACCCAGCTAGAGCAGTTTTTAATTTACAGAAATATTGAGCAGAAAATACAAAGGGTTCCCAAACACCCCCTCTTCCTGCCCCACCCCCATAGTACTTCCTACTATGAACACCTTGAATTACTGGGCTGTATTTGGTACAGCTTATGAAAACACGTTGATATATTTGTATTTACTAAAACGTGTAGTGAACAGCAGGGTTCATTGTTAGTGGTGAGCATTTTGTGGGTTTAGACAAATATATAATGACATGTATCCACCGTCATAATATTCTATATAATGACTTCACTAAATCCCACTCTTTAGGTTCTAATTGAACATTTGAGAATTTACATCTTCCTGACATCTTCTGCCTGGTGCCCCTCAGACCCCTCTGCCGGCTGCTTGAGTCCCCGACCCTCTCTTTAGACAATTGGATTCCTTCTCCTGGTTTCAAATTCTCTATCTGGGACTCTTCCACCTAGCTCCCTGATTGGATCTCCTCTTTTTGGGCTCAGAAGTCCCAATTCTTCACTTGAAAATTTTAGCTGGATGTCTCAGAAACACTGCAAATCTATGATGGTTAAAAATTGAGTTCTGAGCTGGGCATGGTGATGCACACTTGTAATTCCAGTGCTTGGGAGGCCAAGACAGTAGGAACACAGATTTGAGACTAGCTTCAGCAACTTAGTGAGATCCTGTTTAAAAAATATTAAATAGGGGCCGGGCGTGGTGGCGCATGCTTGTAATCCCAGCTTTTGGGAGGCTGAGACCGGAGGATCATGGTTCGCGGACAGCCTCGGCTACTTAGTGAGGCCCTCTAAAACTCAGTGAGACCCGGTTTCAAAATAAAGAATAAAAATAGGGCAAAGGGTGTAGCTTGGAGATCCAATGCCCCTGGGTTCCATCCCCAGACACACACACAAAAAAAAAATTTAAATAGGGCTGGAGGTACAACACCCCTGGGTTCAATCCCCAGGACCCCACCCACCCATGCATACACACACCTTGAGTTCTGGATTATTGTCTTATGAATGCCCTATGAATTAAAAAGTCTCATTTCCCCCGAGCCTCCTCCATCACAGTGAACGTCTCCATCATCCACTCAGTGCGCCACTCTGAGTGTGTACAAATGACCTTACAAGGGTGTACGACCCTCACGCCCTTGCCCTCATCCCACCCAGAGGCACCAAAGCTTCTGCTCCACACCCATCTTCCTTCCGCTTCTGCTCAACTCAAATGAGAGTCCTGCACGTAGCTCACATGCCACCATTTTCCTACTTAAAACCCTCCAAATCTTTCCATTGTGCTAACAGCAAAACCCAGACTTCTTATTGTTTCTGTGGCCCTCCTACCTGCTAAGATCTTACCTGGTTCTTCCTGGTGACTTTTTCCCATTGCGGAGACTTTTTGCCATTATTTGAACTATATCTAAGTTGTTCTGGGACTTCCCAAATGCTCTTTCTTTGCCCCTCTACCCCACCCCTCTCATACTTGAACTCTTGGTGTGCATTAGTTTGACGATGACTGACTCCTTCTTTTTCTGCCAGTGTGAATTCCACGTCACCGATGCCTTCTCTATTTAGATGTTCTAGAAAGTTCTTACACTGCCGTTCGCCATTAGAATACTCTGCTTGGTAGTCTTGATCACGACTTGGTACTCCCGTAGAGGTGTTTTCTTATCTCACATGCTTGCTGGCTGTTGGTCTGGAAGCTCCTGGAGGCAGGGGCTCTGTCTGGTTAGCTTGACCAGGCATGTAACGTAGTATCTGCCACATCACATTTACTTAATAAATATCCACGGATCCCTGGCAGGACAGCTTTGACTTTGCTTCCCGGGGATCCTGCCTCCTTTCTAAGGCTCTGGCTACAAGGTACCAGACCAACCAGGGAACACAGAAAACCCATAAAAGAGTAGAGAGGCCAAGATTCGTGTGTGTGGATACGGGAGTCCTGCTAAGAAATGGTCACTCTCAGCTCTGGGATGTTCTCGTTGTCATGCAGGTGCTGGGCCCTGAGGCCAGGCAGAGATGGATACGTTCCTTCAACTTTTCTTTTTTTCTGTAGGAACTCCAGATCCAGCCCAGCTTCCTTCAGATAAAAAATATCACAGAAAATAAAAACCAGATGCTTCCCCTAATTAGCAAAAACTAGGAGGAAAGGGGTAACAGGAGCAGGTCGAGTTGTAGAAAGGGCCCTATAGCGAAGCAATTAAGGTGACCAATCAGAGGGGATGGGATGGGGGATGATGGAACCGCTTTAAAACTCAGGAGGTACGTAAACAAATGTATCAAAGATAATCACCAATCAAGCATGGGATGGAGGGAGGGGGAGGGAATGGGATGGGGATTGGATGATGTGTGCTTGTATATCCTCTCAAGTCTCGTATTCCAATGTGATGTATGATTACAATGCACCAAAAAAAAAGAAAAAAAAGCAGAAGAATTAAACTAAGTGGCTGGCACAATTGGCTAGGAGAAGAAACAGGATAGAAGTCTAGGGGGTTGAGTTGGACCTGAGTCCATTTTCAAGTTAAGGACTTTTGTCACAAAGACACCAGATGTATGTAGCCTGTCCTTATAGGTGAGCCTCTTCTCCCAAAACCTCAAAAGGAGAAGGCCACGGATGGCAGTGATCTGGGAAGAATCACATCAAGAACTACCCATAAACCAGGTGTGGTGGTGCACACCTACAATCCCAGTACTTGGTAGACGGAGACAAGAGGATCCCAGACTCAAGGCCAGCTTTTGCAATTTGATGAGGCCCTCAGCACTTTAGTGAGACCCTGTTTCCAAATGAAAAATAAAGTAGGGCTGCAATTGTATCAGAGGTAGAATGCCCCTGGATTCAAGCCCCAGAACCCAAGAGAGAACTCCCCACACATCAAAGATAAGAGGCCAGGGTGGCCCCTTCCCCTCTTTGTCCTTGGGAGGGGGGGCAGCAAGCCTGTGTTCTATCAAAGACCAAATAATTTCTTTTTGTGTGTGTGGAACAGGATGATGTCACCAGCCTGTCTCCCGGGCTGGACCTGAGCTTCTGAAAGAGCCATTTAAGAAGAAGTAGACATTTATAAGCCAGGGAAGAGGAACTATAAAAATATTACCTTTAGCCAAAACGTGTTTTGACGAGGACTTAAAAAGTGTCAGCAGGGCTCTAGTTTCTTTCATAAATGGTGACTTGCAACACGCCTCTTGACCACCCTGTGTAACTGGTGTGTTTATTCCACCGGTTGCTATTTTAAAGTTGCTCTAAGCTGTTTTCCAGAGTCTCGAATTCTAACTAACAAATCCATCCGGCCTCAGTGCTATTTGTCTATTAATACTCAAGGCTGGGCCGGCTGGACGGCTGTGTTCAGGGCTCAAGGGCAGCGTTTGGGGGAGGTCACAAGACTGAACTTGGATGGGGCAGCCGGAATGCACAGAGGAAAGATTTGTCACGGTATAGGCGCACAGTTGCTTTGTTATTGACCGTGGCTATTAATCGTAGCTGTGCCTGTTGGAAATGTCACGGGATTTGAAGCATTGGTGACTGGTTTTGGGGAAGAAGGTGACGAGACTGATAATTTGGGGAAACATTAAACAGAGCAAGAACTTGGATAGTTGGAGTTTAAATTTTCTTTTTTTTATGGTACTGGGTGGGGATGGAACCCAGAGGCATTCTACCTCCAAGCTACACCCCCAGCTCTATTTTTTATTCTTTATTTTGAAACAGGGTCTCACTGAGTTGCAGAGGGCTTCACTAAGTAGCTGAGGCTGTCCACAAACTGCGATCCTCCTGTCTCAGCCTCCCGAATGCTGGAATTACAAGTGTCCACCACCACGCCCTGGCTTGAGGTTGTCATCTTTTGAACCCTGGTGTCCTCGCCTGTTTTGCAGAACGGTTGAGAAAACTAAAGCATGTGTATATAATGTGCAGAGCCACGTATTGTCACAGTCAGTGGTCAGCTGGAGGGGGACTTGGCTTCCTTTGCTATCCTGTGGATACAGAGACATCATATCAACCCAAGGTTCTAAGACAGACCTGTGCTTTAAACCCAGCCTCACAAACTTGGTCTTGTTGATTCCACAGTGATCATTCTTCTATCATAGAACATCTAAAACATGTACTTTTAATTAATTAATCAACTAATTAATGTATTTATTTTTGTGATACTGGAGATTGAACTCATACACATTCTACCTTTGACTACTACCCTAAGCCCTATTTTAATCTCTATTTTTAATTTTTATTTTTGTTGTACTGGGGATTGAACTCAGGGGCTTTTTATCTCGGAGCTATAACCCCAGACCTATTTTTTTATCCTTCATTTTGAAACAGAGTCTCCCTAAGTTGCAGAGGGCCTCATTAAGTAGCTGAGGCTGGCCATGAACCTGCGATCCTCCTGTTTCAGCCTCCCAAGTCCTGGGATTACAAACATGTGCCACCATGCCTGGCTCAATTATTTTAAATGTATCTTCTCCTCCTGCCCCATATTTGACCTTAAACATAGACCCTGTCTTATTCTCTTCTGATTTTCTAGACTAGTACTGTCCAACATAAGTGCTTAGTAGCCAGGCTGCCATATTGAATAGCATAGTTCTAATGTCTGACAAAATATCTAATGCTTAGTGGGCCTTTCCTAAATGTCTATTACATGAAGTGGTTCAACCAAGAGGTTTTGTAATGGAGGGATTGCTAATTTAGATTCAGTGGCTCCTGGGTGTCCTGCTAGGATTTTTTTTTTATTTCATGTAAATCCAGTAAGGAAGTCATTATCCAGCTTTATGAGAGTGAAGTGGCTTTGCTTAGGCTTCTTAAGTTTTAAGTGTTGGTCCAACTTAAATCTCTCCTTAGTGCTTACTAAGAGGTGTGGTACACCTGGAGGTGGAGGGGATTTGAGTCTTCCTGGGCTGACCCAAAAGATCAGTGTAAATGTTTCTGGTAAAGTCAGAGTCGTGGGATAAGAACAGCCATCTCAAGTTCAGAAGAGATAGGCAGGCATCAAGCTGGGTCTGATATCTAAATTCCTGATGTATAATCCCTGGCAAGTCTCTGCGCCCAATCTTCCCATGATGGAGGATTTGACACCTGGCTAGGCAGCTCATGCCATTGCTAAAAATTTCTGCCTTGCCCAGCAGGATTCCTCCTCCTCCTCCTCCTCCTCCTCCTCCTCCTCCTCCTCCTCCTCCTCCTCCTCCTCCTCTTCCTTTCCCAACTTCTTAAGAGGAGTCCTCTTTCTTGACCACCTCCAAGGGAAGATTAAAGCCCCCAGTTTAATCCAAAAATGACCCTTAAACAAAGGTCACTTTTCCCTCTACCACAACACCACGCTCTTTGGATTCTCATGATTAATTACCCTCTGCACTCCGGTTGAGCTGCACACACCTGGCTATGGCTTTTCTGGACTGCTTTCAAATGTGTGATATCATCTTAAACTAGTTCCCTCTCCTTTTAGGACCAAGTGTTCCCCAAGCTTCTAACCCTGATGCCTGCTTGCAGGACCTCTGGGAGGCGGTGCTGAGGCCACTCTATCCTTGGCCCCAGAAAAACCAGACACCTCATTTATTTCCCCTCTATCCACACCAACATGCAGTAGTGGAAAGTGACCAGACGACATTACACACACTGGAATTGAATCACGGCTCTCTCATTGGCAAGTTCTGTGATTTGGGCAAGCTCATTGACCTCTCTGGGCTTCATATTCCGGTAGGGTTGAAAAAATTTCAAAAGATGCCCTGAAAACAATTAGCATAGTGGCTGCTACTCATTACAGATGTTTAATATGTGGACTTACTATTAATAAAAATATCATCATCATCATCATCATCATCATCATCAAAGAACTATCCAAGTACCCTTACCAACTCCACACACACTGAAGCTCATTCCTTTTCTACCAACTAACCTGTATCCATCTGGCTACCCCCATTTCCCAATCCTTCAAAAAGTAACTCCAATGAAAAGTCCACTTTTTTAAGAAGGCAAATATTGGGCTGATCTGTTTTTTCCTGGGTGTACAGACAGTTCAAATTTATTGTGCGTTTTGCCTGGTCCTGCTGCCAAGATAGTTCAAGAATACAAAAAAGTCAGTATTCACTAGCCTTCCTCCAAAAGCCCAGGCAGCCCACAGTGGAAAGACCTGCACAGTTCCTCTCTGTGGGTCTCCCAGGGTTGGACTTGGCGGAAATAGCTTTCAACCTTCAGGTGACGGGAACAGCAAGGTCCTTGTTCTTCCTTGGGATTCAGAAGCTTACTGACTTGCTTATATTTGGAGCAGAGTGACGAGAGTTTGCAGAATGAAGCATTGGGAAGGTTTGCCTTTTTGGGCAATAACCAATTTTACTTTCTTTCTCTTTTTTTTTGATACTAAGGATTGAATTCAAGTGCATTCTACCTTTGAGCTACACCCCCAGCCTTTTATTCTGGGGAAACTAAGAATTACTTTTTGGTTACCATTCCAGCAAATGCCTCCTGAGGCTAAAACTGAGCGGAAACGTGAGGAAATGTCCTTATGGGTAAACCAAGGAAACTGTGTCCATGACTCCCTGTTTCTTTATATCAGGCATATATGCTTCCCTTGAATCCGAGTTTAATAAGGATAAGAAAGAAGCAAAGCGGCAGATGAGGGAACAGAGGGATGGAAGCAGGTTTGGTATTGTGTAATTTGGCTTTGAGTTTTTCATGGGAGACTCAGCTATATGTGTTTAGCTGATGACTGGAAATAAAGGTTAGGCACTTGAATAATAGAAGAGAGTTGTGTTAGCCGGACATGGTGGCACAGGCTTGTAATCCCAGTTCTTGAGAGTCTGAGACAGGAGGATTGCAGGTTTGCAGCCAGCCTCAGCTACTTAGTGAGGTCCTCCACAACTTCCTGAGACCCTGTTTCAAAATAAAGAATAAAAATAGGGTTGTGGTGTAGTTTGAAGGCAGAATTCCCCTGGGTTCAATCCCTCATACTGCAAAAGAGAGAGTTGTGTTAAAGAAAAAAAAAATCACGTGTTACTAGAATGCCAATAAAACATTAATTGTGTGAAATTCTGATAATGAGTATAAAGCCGTGACTCTTCTTTCTTTCTCTTTTTTTGTGATACTAAGGATTGAATTCAAGTGCATTCTACCTTTGAGCTATACCCCAACCTTTTATTCTTCTTTTTCTTCTTCTTTTTATTAATTATTAATTTGGTATTGGGAATTGACCCCAGAGGTATTCTACCCCTGAGCTACACCTCCAGCAATTTTTTTTAGTGTGTGGTACTGGGGATAGAACCCAGGGATATTCTACCTCTGAGCTACACCCCAGCCCTATTTTATTTTTTACTTTGAAACAGGGTCTCCCTAGGTTAAGGAGTCTCACCACTTGCTGAGACTATCCTTGAACCCGTGATCCTCTTTTCTCATCCTCCCAAATACTGAGAGAACAAGAGCGTGCCACCTGTAATCACACCCGGCAACACTTTTTATTTGGAAACAGGGTCTTTCTAGGTTGCTGAAAGTCTTACTAATTTGCTGAAGTCAGTCTTGAACCCATGTTACTCCTGGTTCAGCCTCCCAAGTACTGGGATTATGGGCATGTGCCACTCTGCCTGGCTTGAAGTGAGGACTCTTAATATAGAGAAACAAGACTGCTCAAGGACAAATCCTGGGACCCAAATGTTTAGGGAGTGAGAAGAGAAAAGGAAATACATTCAGTCATGAGGAAAGTATTTTATTTTCAAGCAAAGATGAAGCTTTTTCGGAGAGAAAGGAAGAGACAGAAGAAGCAAACATGTCCAAGAAGTAAAACAGGAAAGATACTAAAATAAATCAGAGATTTTTGAAATTAGAAAGTTACTTCAAGAAATTTCTATAATGTATTAGATATAGAAGCCAGATTACAGGGAGGAAAAACAGTAATTAGAAGAAATACACTTAATTTTAAAAATGATAAAACGATGGTATAGAAAAACATTTTTTCTGAGCTTGGGGTGGAGAAGATTTTCCAAAAGAAGCCTTCGAAAGGAAAAAAATACAAAAAGGAAAATTAAGAAATTTGACTGCATCTGGACTGAAATGTTTGAGATGACAAATTTTTATTAAAAAATGAAAACAAATTAAAAAAATAACTGGGATGACTAGGCATGGTGGCTCATAACTGTGATCTCAGTACTTGGGAGCCTGAGACAAGAGAATCACAGGTTTTGAGGACAGACTTAGCAACATCGCAAAACTCAGCCACCTCATGAGACCCTGTTTAAAAACAAGAAATAAAATCTAGCCAGGGGTGTAGCTCAGAGGTAGAATGCCTGGCTCTTTATTTTTACCTTTTGAAAGAGCATTCCTTCACATCTCTCTATAACCTGTAATGTGAAAATAAAAGATGTAATATGCAATCATGGGTAGATAGTGATAAGGTTCTGAGATATAGGTTTGATTCAAGAAAGATACGTTTTTGGCGAGGGTCTGTGGTCCAGCCCAGCACATTGCAGAATTCTCTGCAGTGGGGTTTAAGACACATGCTCTGTACTAGCAAAGTAGGCCCCTTAGTCCATTCACCCCTTTTTCTAGTGCCTGGAGGGGGAGAGGGTTGCTTGAACCAGAGTTGTCCTCAGGTGCTTCTGTGTTCTCTAATCACGATGCCATTTCTTAAAGCTCTCAAATGCCACAATCACACATAAGTGTATTAAAAAAAGAAGATCCAGGCATTGTGGCGCACGCTTGTAATCCCAGCATTCGGGAGGCTTGGACAGGAGGATCCTGGTTCGCAGACAGCCTCAGACACTTAGTGAGGCCCTGTGCAACTCAACGAGACCCTGTTTCAAAATAAAGAATAAAAAATAGGGCTGAGGATGTAGCACAGAGGTAGAATGCTCCTGGGTTTCATCCTAGTACTGCAAACAAACAAACAAACAAAAGAGAAAAAATAAAAAAATAAAAAGAAAGGATATGCATGCAAATTTTCCCACTAAGAAAAAAAAATAGAGGTAAATTTCAGCTTTGTTTTCTCAGAGCTATGGACCATCCTTTAGACGAGGCATGCCTATGTGGGCTTAAAGAAGGGTAGTGCTGTCATCTAGAAAATACTGGCTTTTTTTTTTTTCTCCCCAGAAGCAAAAGTTTTCAGGGCTTTAGAAAATGAAGCAGCTTTTCTTTCCTTTCAGGAAACCACCAGCACAACCTTTCTGAATGTCTGGTAAACAGGGGAGGAGGCAATGTTCTATTAGTGTCTAGTTTTCATCCCAGGAATCCTTTCAGTTTCTGCCTTTCCCCACCATGATCAGCAGAGGGCCATCCAATTTCCAGTGGATGCTGGGTTTTGCTCAAGGGCTCCTTCAACTTGAAAACCAGACAGGAAATACTCCCAGAGCCTGGCTGCTTAGATGAGGAGCCAGAAAGTCCGGGGACAGGCTAATGCTTCTGAAAGTCCCCCATTCACCATGCCTCCCTCCTTTTCTAATTTATTCCTGCCTGAGGAGATTCGGCCACTCTCCAAAATATATACTAGATAGCCGAGACTGTTGTTGAGCGACTCAGTATTTGCCTTGAGTGTCTCTTATTGAAATAAAAGGGTAAATATCAGTCTTTGGTCTGAGTCTGTTCATGGGTGTTTAGGAGTCCGTGACATAATTATTTCTAATAACAAAAAAAAATCAAAAGAGGATTACTCAAAGGAGATTATTGTATTCATCTTCTAGTCTATTCTGCTGTGAAAGAACATTGATCAACACAGAAAATGCCCATAGAATATTGGAGAAGGAGGGAAAAACCAGTTGATAAAACAGGATGTATAGAATGGAAAGTCAGGAGTGATGGCGCACCCTTGTAATACCAGCATTTGGGAAGCTGGGACAGGTGGATCTGGTTTCATGGCCAGCCTCAGCTACGTGAGGCCCTCCGCAACTTAGTGAGACCTTGTTTCAAAATAAAGAATAAAAAATAGGCATGCGGGCAGGGCTCGGAGATAGAATGCTCCTGAGTTCAAACCCCAGTGCTACAAAATAAGACAATGAGCCGGGCGTGGTGGCGCACGCTTGTAATCCCAGTGCTTGGGAGGCTGAGACAGGAGAATCGCACAGGTTCGAAGCTAGCCTCAGATACTTAGTGAGGCTCTTGGCAACTCAGTGAGACCCTGTTTCCAAATAAAATATAAAATAGGTCTGGGAGTATAGCCCGGAGGTAGAAAGCCCCTGGGTTCCACCCCCAGTACCACCACCAAAAAAATAAAAAATAAAAATAAATAAATAAGACAATGTATGGGATGAGGAGTAAGGGCTCTGGAGAGATGTGGGCATCTGTGTATTAGAGATGGGACAAAATGATAATAATAGTTACTTTTGGGTGCAGAGATTATTTTTTTCTCTCCTGCATAAACATGTATTAACTATTTTCATTGAAATGAAATATACACAGAAGCATGCTCCAATTTGTGTGTGCATGTGTGTGCGTATGTGTGTGTGTGTTACTAGGGATTGAGTTCAGGGGTGTACTACTTCTGAGCTAAATCCTCAGCCCTATCTATCTATCTACCTACCTACTAATTTATTTTTTATTTTTCTTATTGCACACAGGCCTCGAACCTGTGATTCTCCTGTTTCAATCTTCCAAGTACTTGGGTTGTAGCCATGTGCCACCATGCCTGGCGCCCTAAGCATTTGACTTTCTGCTTTTTCATCAAATAAGCACACTGCGTTACTCATACTTAGGTCAAACAGGCAAAGCATCCCAGCTCCCAGGTGCTTCCTCAAGTCCAGGTTTAGTAACGACTCGCAGAGGGTCAACCGCACTGGTGGCTTTGGAAAGCTTTGGCTCAGGCCGGCTCAGCTTGGCTTCCCAGAATCCCCTTCTGGGAATGTTTCTGCTGATAGCAAAGCATCAGCTTTTCCAGTCTGGTGGCCACACGGTTACAGTAGAAGGTGGTGAGAGACTGATGAGGTACCAGCCCATACCCATGGGTCCTGCTGGTCTCCTTTCCCTTTCCCCCTTCCAGCCCCTGGACCTCAAGTTCCCCCAGTAAATGGGGATCTAGTAACCTTACATGGTTAACCAACTCTCACAATTATGAGAGGTCTGATCTCTGCCATGAACCCTCTAGTGTGTACACATATGTGTGCACATGCAGATACCTGTTTATCCCCCAATGGTTTTCCTCTTCTGATCAAATGCTCTTTGACACAGAACCAGAGGGTAGGCGATGGTGGACACTGTCAGAGTTGGCTCACAACAGCTGGACCTCATTCCTTGGGATTTGTACACTGGAGAAAATCTGGTCTCTTCTGCCACTGAACAGGAATGGCCGTGACCTTGTAGAAATTGTAATATTTGGAGCCCACTTTGCCTGTCTGCTGGTTAGAGCTGATGCTTGTACGTGGTTGTGTGAGGGTCAGAGGCAAGGGTAGACTAGACAGGAAGGCTATGTGCAGAAACTAAAATACTACCAAAATGGAGACCATTATCACGTGGAAAACTGGGTAAGAAGTTTGTGATGGGGTTTCTACTTCATGTCTGTCTGTGTGTGTATTTCATAGGGAATGCATGAGAAATATCTGTGAAGTTTATAATACAGTTTTACCCATCCTAGATTTTCTGAATATGAAACTTCAGGACTGACTGAACACTGGGATAGGGGTATGTGAAACCTTCCCCCCTCCCTCGTCATGAGTGAGATTTAGGAGAGCACATTGAAGGGGCGTCATCAGATGTGGGGCCGTGTATAAGTCACCCCACCCCATCCCACTCTCTGAGCCTGACTCACCATTCAGAATGACATTGCTGAGGATCTGTAGGGATCTTTTCCAGTTCTGTAAGATGAAGTCTTATTTACCTCCAGGGCCCAGCAGAGGGCCTGACAACACTGGAGTGCTAGACAAACTAGCTGGCTTACTTAAGACGTTTGGAATGAAGAGGAGGTTGAGATAAAGGAGCAGAGAGTCCTTAACTGACCACTAGGTGGCAGGAGGCTTAAAGCAAGTCCAAGCTGGGTTCCTGGCTGCAGGGTCTAGGGTGGGTGAACCGGACCTTCCTAGGGAGCCTAGACTGTCCTTGCTGGGGCCTAATCACAGGGCTGTGGGTGGACCTTTTTTATAGAGGGTTGTTTTGCACTTAGACTATTTACCTTGTCTTCAAATGCATTCGTTTATGTTGTCACAGAAATTCAGAGATAGGATTAAAAAAACTTTTACAACACTGTAGGTCCGTATAGCTTTGTAAATGTGACATTTGTAAATTTTAAAGAAAATGTGTGGACAATTCTAAAACAGAAATGGTGTTATAGTTTGGGGTTGGAATGTTCCCCCAAAGGTTCGAATGTTGAAAGCCAGTTCCCAATGCACAAAGGTTCAAAGGTCAGGCCTCACGGGAGGAGGTGAGCTGCGGGGGAGGGGCCCTTGGGGACTCTCTATGTCTCTGGTAGCTTCCTCTTGTGGTCTCTGCTTTCAGCCACTATGACCGAGGGCAACTTGCCTCCACCATGGTCCCTGCTGTGTGGTTTCTGCCTTGGATCCTGCTGGCCACAGACTGAACCTCTAAACTCATGAACCTAATAAACCTTTGTTCCTCTAAGTTATACTTTGGTCACAGTGATGAAAATACTGAGTAATACAGGCTGCAAGCTCTCCTCCTTTCTCTATCCCAGGCCCTCTGAATGCTGCACCCCTGACCTACAGGCTGGGTGCAGAACAGGGGCCTCCTTGCTGCAAAATGATGCTGACTTGTTGTAGGAGAAGCTTGACTTCTAGCAAGTATTTTTCAAACCACAGCTGGATCATCTGGGGCTAGTACGTATAAAAGTGCAGAGTCCCAGGAGCTACCAGATTCCCTGAAGCAGAGTCCGCACAAGTGCCTTGGTCTGCGGTTGTACTGGCTTTTCACAGGCTTCCCAGGTACAGTGGAAGTTAGAAGAACATGCCCTTAAGATTTCCCAACACAGCTGAGTGTGAGAGCACATGCCTGTGATCCCAGGTCTTGGGAGGCTGAGCCACAAGGACTGCAGGTTCAAGACTAGCCTCACCAACTTAACAAGACCCTGTTTCAAAATAAAAATAAAATAGGGCTGGGGTATAGTTCAGAGGCTTCCTTGGAGTCAATCCCTAGTACTACACATACAGCAGCCTTTCTGGGCTCTTGGTAGGCCTCTCAAAGGTCCAGAGGGGCTTCAGTCATCTTCAACTACACACACACACACACACACACGCATTTATGCAGAGGTTTTTTTTGTCTTCTGTATTACCTGCATGATGCATATTTATTATACAAATGCACAGATTATGAAAATAAACACAGAAAATAGAAATCTGTACTCTTTAGATCAGAGAGAGTTACAGTTAGTAATTGATATTTTATTGCCTCCAATCTGGAACTCTTTTCCTATTTAAGTACTAATATATAGCAAGGGATTTTATTTTATTTTTTTTACTCTAGAGGAGCTTCAGAAAGCAAAACAAGGGTGTTTACCACCATTTAAGAAATATATCCTGGCTTCTTTATGATAAAATCTAGAGATTTGTTTTTTCCGTCCTGAAGAAATCAAAATTGGATCCATCTCACTGTGGATCTGTGGTACTGGGGGGTCAGAATCTCCCCCCTGAAGTTGAGATAGGGCTCTGAATTTCTTTCAGGATTTCGAAGGAGGTGTAACAGAATCTGTAATAGAGGCCCAGTGACTTGTTTAGCACATTAGCCTATGTTATTGGGAAACGACAGAGTCCAAATTCTGGTACTTCTATGACACAGTTTCTGCTTTATAGGAAAGTTTAAAGTTTGTAAAATATATGCTTGTCATTGGGATCTTTTGAGCTTTCCCTCTTATACTGAGGTTGACACTCTGGTATGCTAATGAGTCAAGTTTTTTCTATGAGCCAATCATAAAGTCAAGTGCTTTGTGTACATGGTATCAACTAATCCTCTTGACAATTCAGTGGCTGGAGTTGATTATTATCTTCATTCTACATATGAGGAAGGTGGTATAATTATGTAAGATTATGACAAACCTGTCCAGGAACCCACAGGTGAATCATGATGTAATGTATGACATCCATACAATTTGACCTAATCTATATAGTTGACCTGACATTCAGTACTTTTCCTTGCTGCCCATGGCAAATCATAAATCTTTACTATTTTTTCCAATGGCAAATCATAAATCTTTGCTATTCTTTCCAAGGGAATATTAATAATCCTTTTTACTCATTCTGTAGAATTTCTCAATTCTCTCAACCTTATTGCAAGATGGGTGTTAGTCTTCTTGCCTTGCAGATAAAGGAACTGATGCTCAGATAGTATGATTGGCAGATTTTTTTTTGTGTGTGTGAAACTAGGGGTGGAATCCAGAGGCTTTCTACCTCCGGGCTATACTCCCAGACCTATTTTATATATTTTATTTGGAAACAGGGTCTCACTAAGTTGCTGAGAACCTCACTAAGTAGCTGAGGCTGGCTTTGAACCTGTGCGATCCTCTTGTCTCAGCCTCCCAAGCATGGGGATTACAAGCATGCACCACCACGACTGGCTTGATCGGCAGAATTTTAAACTTTTCTATTGGTATCCACACTGTGTAACCCCCCCCCCCCCCACCAAGTATGATTTGTTTCAACTCAATGGATTATATAAAACAAAAGTGAAAGGATTTTGCAAATATAATTAAGGTCTTTAATCTGTTGATTTCGATAGAACATTTGTCCTGGCTGGGACTGGCCTAATCTGGTGAGCCCTTTAAAAGATGGACTAGGCCTTCCCTGAAGAAAGAAATGTTGTTGGATGGCTGTTAGGCTCATGAGTGTAGAAAGAAACCTTGGGCTCCAGCAGGTAATCCAGCCTGCTGATACCTTGATCACAGGCTTGGTATCTGTTTTAATCAGAATTATCACTGCTATAATCCAAAATGACTGACCACACCACTTAGAAGGAGGCTGAGGTCTATGAATCTCAGGCCATGGTGGCAGAAATCCAAGAGAGGAAGAGCACACAGGCTGTGATCCTCAAATCACAGTGGCCTGCAGCAAGAGAGAGCCAGCCAGCAAGGGGATTCAAAGACACCAGCACGGTCCCTACAGCCAGCCCCCAAGGAACTCACTTTCTCCAGCTACAGCCCATCTGCCTAGGTTACCACCCAGTAAACCCACTAGGCTGGATTTGTCTACTAATTGAGATTACAACCCTCATGACTCAGACCAGTTTTTGAGCTCTTCAGGGGACATACTCTATCTAACTATAGATAACTATAGTATGCTGTGCAAAGAAACCAGCTCAGCTGTGTTCATATTCCTAATCAATGGATACCAGGGCTTAATATTTGTGCCTGCATTAAGCACCTTAGTATGTAGTCATTTATTTGGCAGCAAGAGAAAATGAATATGGAGGTGTTCTATGAATTATCCAGCATTCTATAGCACAGCTAAGGGGTGGAGTCTTCAGGTAGAATACCGTAGCATCAGAGAACCAGAGCTGATATCCAACCTTATGTCATTATCTGGGCCCTTCCAGGTGACTAGAACATAATAAAAAAAGTGCTGGATGAATAAAGCCAGAGTTTGACCCATGACTGTCTGTCTCTACAGAGTTGGCCCCGCCCCTCCCATCATAGTTCTGATCTAACATTACGAGTCTTGTTCTGCACTGCAGCTGTGTATCTGTCAAGAAAACATAGCTCACCTTTGAATTTCATCTATCAGTCAACACACCTGCAAGTATTTACTGAATGTGATTCAATTCTCTGCTGCACTTGGGGAAACAAGAAAAATAGGCCTGGAATGAGAGGAGTTTTTTTTTTTTAACAAAAGACCATGAAGCTGTATAATTACAAGATAATTACGAGATGGGGTGTGTTTAGGTGGTGCAGGGTGAGTGGAGACCATTTGCCAGGCTGAGGGTCTGGGGCTTCTAATTAATAGACCTGGTAGACCTCAGCCTCCTTCTAAGTGGTGTGGTCAGTCATTTTGGATTATAGCAGTGATAATTCTGATTAAAACAGACACCAAGCCTGTGATCAAGGTATCAGCAGGCTGGATTACCTGATAGTCCTGGTAGTCAAGATAGTGCTGTGGAAATTAAATTCTACATGTCCATTCATGTTTGGAAAAGGGAAATGAAAGAATTGCTGGGTGCAAGGTTTTCTTTTTTTTTTTTTTGGTGGTACTGGGGTTCCTGGAAGCCCTTCTACCTCCGGGCTACACTCCCAGACCTATTTTATATTTTTGAAACAGGGTCTCTTACACCAGCGCGGCTGGCTTCAAACCTGCGCGATCCTCCTGTCTCTGCCTCCCAAGCGCGGGGATTACAAGCGTGCACCACCACGCCCGGCAAGGTTTTCTTTTTTTAATGGTAGACTTTCTCAGGGTCTTTCTTCTACAGTAGCTTCCCTGGAATCTTCTGGAAGGAGTTCTAATACTCTGTGTGTGTCTGTGTGTGTACGCAAGTGCATGCAGTGCATGCACGCGTGTGCTGCAGATTAAACCCAGGGCATTATACCTCTGAGTCACGCTCCCAGCCCTCTTCTATATTTTATGTTGAAATAGGATCTCGCGAGATTGATGAGAATCTCACTATTTTCTGAGGCTGTCCTCAAATCTGTAATTCTCCTGTCTCAGCTTCTCAATTACTGGTATTATATAGACCTGTACCACTACACCTTGCCCCTGTTCTTTATAATCACTTGTGGGGTTCTCTGCCATCTTCCTAAAGCATACTTTACCCAACCAGCTGCCTCAAATTCTGAAATGATCTGGAAAGTGTTAGGTGTGTACACTTTTGTGGAAGGTTCCAGAAGATCTAGATCTCAATGATAGAGCTGATTCGTATAGCCTGATTGTTAATCTACTTATCTTCAGAGCCAGAGGTTGGGTTGTGAATTTGGGTCCTACCAGGTACAGAATTTCAAAATTTAGTAAAGAGAGATACAGAATGAATATCCAATTGCAGTGGAATTCAGATAAACAGCAAATACACTTTTTTATGTAAGTATGTCTCATATAATATTTTTTGGTACTAGAGATTGAATCCAGAGACTTTCTATCTCCGAGACATATCCCCAGCTCTTATTTATTTATTTATTTATTTATTTATTTATTTATTTATTTATTTTTGTTTTGAAACAGGTTCTTAATAGGTTACTTGATATTGGCCTTGAATTTTTTTTTATCTGTCTCAACTTCCCAGGTACTGGGATCACTGGCCTGTGCCACCACACTCAGCTTCGTGTAATATTTGGAATATACTTGTACTGAGAATACTCATTGTTTTGTCTGAAATTTCAGTGTAACTTGGGAGTCCTGTATTTTATGGGGACAACCTTCCGGCAAGCTGCCTATTTCATTTCCTGTGGGGTTGCTTAGTTTAGTGGTTGAGAGTTGTTCAGCACATGGACCTCAGAGACAGATGACTAGGGTCTAATTCCTGGCACCACACACTGGCTGTTGAACCAGGGGAATTATTGGTATTATAGGCCTGTACATTACGCCTTACCCTTGTTAGTTCTTTCTAATTGTTTGTGTGATTCTCTGCCATCTTCCTAAGGCATACTCCACCCAACCAGTTGCCTCAAATTCTGAAATTATCTGAAAAGTGTTGGGTGTCTACACTTTTGTGGAAGATTCCAAAAAATCTAGATCTCAATGATATAGTTTATTCCTATAGCAGGATAGTTAATCTACTTCTCTTCTGAGCCAGGGGTTGTGGCTCAGAACTTAACTTCCCCTGGTCTTAGTTTCTCTCTCTGTAAAATGAGACCATAGTCTCATATGATGCGAGAATTAAATAGAAGAATTCTTGCAGGTGGGTTTGCAGGGGACTTTCCTTTTGCCCACTGATAAATACTATTTGGGATCCCTAAGACTCTTCCCAGTACCACCCTAAAAATTTGATGATGTGGTCATGGAAGTTGATGCCAGTAAGATTTAGCCTTTGCAACATCCTGGGGGTCCATTTTGGGGAACCCTGTCTCAGTTCAGGGACCACAGGTGCTTGACAGCTGGAAATGAATCAGAGGAGTGGCAGACAGATGGTTTCTCTTTCTGTCAGAATCCCCTGGTGGGAAGGAAGCATAACTTCTGTCCCGCTGATTCTGTGGAAGCTGAGTCTAGCCAGTATTTAACTAGAAATGTCTGGCTATAGCCTTTAAAAATATTGTTGCCACCCAGAAGGGAGATGTGCTTTGGAACAGTTGTGGGAAAAGTGGATTTCTTAATGGACAAAACCAAGGTATTAAATTATATACACTGGCACAGCACGTTGTCTGTCAAGAATGCTGTAGGGAAGTCAGACTGCCCTGGCCTCAAGCCTTCCCCAGCTTCCAGCTGCTCAACAGAGCCTGTCTTCTGCAAGCCTTGTTTGCTGGATAAAAGTGTTCTCCAGAGTTTAATACTTATCCTCCGAGGCACACACAGCAACACTGGGGACCCCAGCGGGGATGCTATTCCCTCTCTAATGCTCTTGATTGCGGTGGCAAAGAGGCATTCTAATTTGATACGGGCATGTCTTTTAAAATCTTTCTCAAACTTGCTAATCTCTTTTTTATTAACAGGAAGCTGGCCTCAAGCGCAGAGACTTCAATGGCAATAGTTTTTAACAAGACATTCATATTTTTTGCATTACTTTTGTTGGGGTCTTTTTGGTGATTTTCAATTTTAATATAATTTCAAACTTAGAGAAATGTTGCAAAATTAGCATCAGGAACTCCTGTACACCTTATACCCCGACTCACCTACTGAGTAAACTTTGGCCCATTTGTTTTATAATTTTTATTTAATCTCTCTGTATTACTATTTTTTGAACCCAGAGAAAATTTTGGAGACATCATTCTTTATTGCAACTAAATATTTAAATGTGCATTTGCTAAAAAATTTCTTACATACACAAATATAATTATCAAAATTGGGCAGCATAATATTTATAAGATGCTAGTATATAATCTGCAATTCACCAAATTTTATCAATAGTCCTAAGATTTCTTCTTTTTCTTCTCCTCCTCCACCTTCTCCTCTCTTTCTCTTCTCTCTCTCTCTCTTTTTTTTTTTTTTTTCAGAACTAGAGATCGAACCCAGGGCTACTCTACCACTGAGCTACACCTCCAATCCTTTTTACAATTTTTATTTTGAGACACATTCCTAGTAAGTTGCCCAGGCTGACCTCAACCTTGTCATCTTCCTGATTCAGCCTTCTGAGTAGCCGAGATTACAGGTGTTCAGCACCACTCCCAAACCAATAACTTTGATCAAGGTTTTAATGTGCATAAACAAGTATTTTATGTGCATAAATTCACTGAAACATTTTTAGTTGCATATCATTATGGGGTATACTGTGGTAATTCAATACCCGTATATAACATGTAATGATCGCAAAAGAATGATTATCATCCTCATCTCCTTATCCTCTTCTTGTGTTCAGAGTCTTCAAACTCCTTTTCTTCTAGTTCTTAGATTTTATTTTTTATAAAATCTCTAATAAATTGTTGCAGCCTATGGACACCCCATAGTTTGTTGAACAATAGAACCAGGAATGGTCTTTAGAGTTCCACCTGCCACCCTGCCTCAGGCCAGAGTCCAGTCAGTATCAAGAGTTGCACTTGATTATCACGTCTTGTGTTGCCTTCCTCTCCTTTATTTGAGAACAGTCCTTCAGCTTCTTTTGGCTTTCTTAATCTTGCCATTTTTGAAGAGTACAGGCCAGATTTTTACATTTTTGAAAATCACTTTAGAATGTTCCTCAGTCTGGGTGTGCCTGGCATGTTTTCCTGGAAAGATTCAGCTGTGCACAGATGGGCAGGACTCCTCCAGAAGCAAAGCAGCTTTCCTGGGCCGTCACATCCAGAGCACAGCCTGGTGGTTTGTCTGGATGGCTGATGTCACTTGTGATCACTCAGTGACGGGATCGTCTGCCCAGTGTCCCCACTTAAAACTACCAAGGGTTCACTTTGCAATTAATAAGTAATTTCAGGGGAAATGTTCTGAGACTGGGTAAATCCTCTGTTTCTCAGTAAGTTGTTTTTTTAAAAAAACATTTCTATTTGTTTTTATTCAATATATTCAACTCTATCTGTAGACTCCTGAATTTTTATTTATTTATGGGCTATGTTTGCTATCATGATTTATTTTGATGCTCAAATTGCCTCACATCTGGCCAGGAGATCCTCATCTTGCTCCTTGTCTGTACTGTATTCGTTTATGATTTCCCTTTCCTCCTTCCCCTCCTCTCCTCCTCCTCCTTCCCCTCCTCTCCTCCTCCTCCTTCCCCTCCTCCCTCCTCCTCCTTCCCCTCCCTCCTCCTCCTCTTCCTCCTCCTCCTTCCCCCTCCTCTCCTCCTCCTCTTCCTCCTCCTCCTCCTTCCTCCTCTCCTCCTCCTCCTCCTTCCTCCTCCTCCTCCTCCTCCTTCCCCTCCTCTCCTCCTCCTCCTTCCTCCTCTCCTCCTCCTCCTTCCCCTCCTCCCTCCTCCTCCTTCCTCCTCTCCTCCTCCTCCTTCCCCCTCCTCTCCTCCTCCTCCTTCCCCCTCCTCCTCCTCCTCCTCCTCCTCCTTCCTCCTCCTCTCCTCCTCCTCCTTTTCCCTCTTCCTCCTCCTCCTTCCTCCTCTCCTCCTCCTCCTTTTCCCTCTTCCTCCTCCTCCTTCCTCCTCCTCTCCTCCTCCTTCTTTTCCCTCTTCCTCCTCCTCCTCCTTCCCCCTCCTCCCTCCTCCTCCTTCCTCCTCTCCTCCTCCTCCTTCCCCTCCTCTCCTCCTCCTCCTTCCCCTCCTCCTCCTCCTCCTCCTTCCCCTCCTCTCCTCCTCCTCCTTCCTCCTCCTCTCCTCCTCCTCCTTCCCCCCCCTCCTCCTCCTCCTCCTCCTCCTTCCTCCTCCTCTCCTCCTCCTCCTTTTCCCTCTTCCTCCTCCTCCTTCCTCCTCCTCTCCTCCTCCTCCTTTTCCCTCTTCCTCCTCCTCCTTCCTCCTCCTCTCCTCCTCCTCCTTTTCCCTCTTCCTCCTCCTCCTTCCTCCTCCTCTCCTCCTCCTCCTTTTCCCTCTTCCTCCTCCTCCTTCCTCCTCCTCTCCTCCTCCTTCTTTTCCCTCTTCCTCCTCCTCCTCCTTCCCCCTCCTCCTCCTCCTCCTCCTCCCCCCCCTCCTCCTCCTCCTCCCCCCTCCTCTCCTCCTCCTCCTTCCTCCTCCTCCTCCTCCTCCTCCTCCTCCTCTCCTTCTCCTCCTTCCCCCTCCTCTCCTCCTCCTCCTCTCCTCCTCCTTCCTCCTCCTCCTCCTCCTCCTCCCCCCTCCTCTCCTCCTCCACCTCCTCTCCTCCTTCTCCTTCCCCCTCCTCTCCTCCTCCTTCTTCCTCCTCCTTTCCTCCTCCTCCTTCTTCTTCTTCTTCTTCTTCTTCTTCTTCTTCTTCTTCTTCTTCTTCTTCTTCTTCTTCTTCTTCTTCTATTTCTTTGTGGTATTGGAGATGAAACCCAGGTCCACTATAAATCCACAATAGTAAAATGATAAAACCAAGAGTAGGTGTTTTGTCAGATGAGTGGATAATGAAAATATGGAATGTATACACAGGGGGATTTGACTCAGCCATAAAGAACCCGATGATCTAATTTGCAGGAAAATGGATGGCGCTAGAGAATGCTTTGCTGAGGGAGATCAACCAGTCTCAGAGAGCCAGGGGTCTTATCTTTTCTCTCATATGTAGAAGCTGGAACAAAACTAGGGAACGAAAGGGACGTTAGTTGAATGAGAGGGGAAACAATAGAAGTGGAAGGAGATGTGAGGAAGAAGGTGGGGAGAGGAAAGCTGAGAACCGAGAAAGAGAACAGTTCAAATAAGGTGATGTTCATACATGAAGGTGTCACTGCCAATCTCTCTAACATGTGTGGGGAGAGAGGCAGGGGGAGGGAGGTGGAATATGGAGGAAAAATAAATCAATAAATGTTCTTTTATACTTAAATAGTGAGTTGATTTAAAAAGAAATATTAATACGATAATTATACATACCATATAATTATATATAATGTGAACAAATATTAAATGATACTTGGGAATGAGGTATGACAAAAAAAATCTAGAAAACTTTTTATGCAAATAGCTGAAATTTGGAAAATGTTATTGCGGTATTTTATTGTGATTATGCCGGCTCTAGTGTTTTTTCTTTCTTACACTTCAAATATTTCACCACTTTGTCCCAACTGAAAACTTGGAATGCTTCAGAAGTATCTATATTCTGGCATTCATACTGTTTCTTACACCACTTCTTGTCTGCGATGCAATGAAAATTCTTCGCCAGCCTACATGTCCTGACTTTGCTTTATGACATAAAGGGTACATCTATATGAATGCAAGCAGGAAGCGGAGCCATCCCAGTGATAACCCAGCCAGTTATTCAAGGCACATTTCAAAGGAGGTCTTTTCGTCAGATAGGGCTCTTTGGTTGCATGCAACAGAAATCAGTCTAGTTAGCTTAAGTTTATAACTTAAGAATCCAATGTGGTCGAGAGAAAACAATAAAACTGGGAGCAGCTTTGGGGATCTGGGTATCAGGGACTCATGGGGAGTCTCTCTAGGGTACCACTTTCAGAATGAGAATACCCATCTGGCCTTCCCTGGGTCATGAGCCCATTTGGTTAGGGATAGGCAAGATTCCTTCTTTAGCAGAGTCATTATGCCAGGAATAAGGTCCTGCTCCAAAGCAGGATTGAGTGCAATGGATAGAAACCTCACAGTTTCTAGTGTTTGTTATGTGACAGGCACTTATTTAAGCGCTTTACACCTGCTGACTTGTTCAGTGTATACCACAGGCTGGTATAGTGAAAGGTATACCTGGTCTACCACAACCAACTTTAGTTAGAGGAAAATGTTGGCTTAGAAGTTGAATAACTTGTTCACGACCATGCAGCTGGGCACTCTAAATCTGTGCCACATCCCCAGCCGTTTTTATTTTTTTTATTTGAAACAGGATCTCACTGTGTTGCTGAGAATCTTGCTATGTTGCTGAGGCCATCCTTGAATCTGGGATCCTTCTGTCTCTGCCTCCCAAGTAGTGGGGTTATAAGTGTGCATCACTATGCCTATCCTAATTCTAAAATGTCAAGATTTAAACCCAAGCCTCTGTCTTCAGAGTCCAAGCTTCGGCTCACAGAGCTATAGCGTCCAGTCAATTCTTGGCAGGAAATCTGAATCCATTCCACTCTCCTCATAGACTTTCCTATTCTTTGCCTTCTTATAATCTCTCCCAATTTTAATTTTTTTTTGAGGTACTGGGAGTGGAACCCAGGGTCTTTTCTACTTCTGGGATATACTCCCAGACCTATTTTATATTTTATTTGGAAACAGGGTCTCACTAAGTTGCTGAGAGCCTCACTAAGTAGCTGAGGCTGGCTTTGAACCTGTGTGATCCTCCTGTCTCAGCCTCCCAAGTGCTGGGATTACAAGCATATGCCACCACGCCTGGCTCTCTCCCAATTTTACATGCCAGAGCCCCATGCATCTCTCTCTGCTAGCTCTCTCCTGGTGAAGGGTATCCAATCTCCCAGATAGTGGGCTCTTTGCCAGCTGTGTCCGGGCCATGTTTATCTCTGAGTCCTTCAGGACACATCAAGCAGAGCCTTGCATATAGCTGAAACACAGTAAATATTTGCTGTATTGATCAAATCTCCTTAATAATATTTGCCTTAATAGGGAGAGAGAGAGAGAGAGAGAGAGAGAGAGAACGCACTGTTTTGCTAGACTCTTAATTCATCTAGTTAATAATCATATGCTCTGAGTGTCAATTTGATGGTGCCCTGACTTCCTGGCATGCTGAGTGATTAACCTCAAAGAACTATTAGAGATTCCCAGACTTCTGCCCCTAAACAAAGACCATCATTAGAGTAGCTCATAATAGCAGCAGCCAACCTGAGGATCAGCTAGGGCGCAGTCACTAGACGTTTATGCTTGTTTTGCAAAGGGCGAAGAGACCAAATATATTGTATCTCTTTATATTGGTCTGATGCCATTTCCCAGCTCAACCTTTTAGCTCATCAGGGCTGCTGGGCTCCTCCTGCTAGCCTTGGCTAGAGTTCTCAGAGGTTGGAAAAAAACAGCAATAATCCCTTCTTACTCCCTGGGAAGGCTTTGAAAAACTGAGAAGGGCTGGCCCCAGAAGTCCTTTTAATTATGACACCAGCTTAGCTTTTGAATAATTTTTTCCGACTTAAGTGGCAGTATGTATTTTCAGTGACTTGGCTGTTAGAAAGAGAGCTTGGCTTGAATTCTGGGCCCGGAGTCTGAAACTCGGTCGCTAGCTGTATAGTTTGGGGTATTTAATTTAACTTCTCTGATCTTAATCATCAGTAAAATGAGGATGATAGCCTTACTTTTGGGGGTCATTGTGAGTCGTCGGTAAGTGAATACAAATGCGATCTTATTTGGTGTCCACTAAAGACAAGGATTTGGGTGAAAGTGGCTTATTTGGAATGTAATCTCAGGAAGGAGGAGTGGGGGGCTTGAAAAATGAGATAAGCAAAAAGAGAAAAGTCAACGACAAGGGAGATGCCATTGTGGGCAACCCGGACTAGACTCTTAAGATCCTACATGATCCATGCTTCCAAGTCATGGCATCAGTGCTACATTTGATTTTTACAGCAATTTTAGGACAATAGATGAGATTACTACCCATCTCATTGTAACAGAATGAATGCCAAGCCATGTGTGGACGCTGAGCCCTGGTTCCTCTCTATGTTGATATCGTGCTCATAGCCGCTGCACTGTGTGGGAACACGTGTCTGCTGTGCTGCTTCTCCAGTCACTCCTCCCTCTCCTACTCCTGGGTTTGGGTGTTTAGGATGCCAGTTTGAGTATTCCAGGGACATACTTCCAGCATCTTTGCCTGGCTGGCAAGAGGAGCTTTACTCATGGCAGAGAATGTGAAACATTTATTTTTCCCCCCACAAACAAATCTGAAAGCCAACATTGAGATCTATGTATTTTCAGTTATTTATGAAAGGAAGGAGGAAGTTATTGAGTAAGTCACAGGTATCTCATTCTTCCCAGCCTTGGCAGTGTAGGGTAGGGGAAAAAAGAATTGTGTTTACTGAGGGCTTAGTGTGTGCCTGGTCCTGTGATGTGTGCTTCAGGAACCTGAACATCATGGACAACTTTCAGTTACCTTTCTGGATTTTTCTCAAACAGCTCCTGCTCCATGTAGACTTTTCTTCTTATCCTCTTCTTTTTTTTTCGGGGGGGGAAGGGCGGGTGTTCCTGGAAGCCCTTCTACCTCCGGGCTACACTCCCAGATGCGTTTTTATACTTTTTTTTAATTTGGAAACAGGGTCTCTGAAGCCAGCACGGCTGGCTTCAAACCTGCGCGATCCTCCTGTCTCCGCCTCCCAAGCGCGGGGATTACAAGTGTGCGTCACCACGCCCGGCTTTCTCATCCCCTTCTTGATAGAGTTGATCTCTTGGTAGAGTTGATACTCTACCTCCCTATTATGCCCTTTATATTGAGTCTTTGAAGCTATGGTGTATATCTTGGTGTCTAATTCTGCCCTTTCTCTAGACCTGCCTGTCCAAAAGGGTAGCCAATAGTCACAGGTGCTCCTGGGCCTTGGAAGTGTGTCTATTTCAAACTGCTCTAAGTATAAAATCCATACCGTAGTCTTGGTATGAAAAATTAGTATGCAAACTATCTCATTATCTTTATGTTGATAATATGTCCAAATGATAACACTCATTATACATTATGTTCCACAAAATATATTAAATACAATTTATTTGTTCCTCTTTACTTGTTTAATATGACTACGAAATTTAAATGTTCTCAAATTATGTTTCCATTAGATAGCACGGCTATAGACTCTTGAATTTCTTGAGTAAGTGTTTTTGTCTCCCCACCCCCATGACGCATAACAGGATCCTGCACTTTGGAAATGTTCCTTTAAACCATCTTGGTAAGTCAGGTGTAATAGTACACACCTGTAAAGTACTTGGGAGGCTGAGACAGGAAAATTAAAGGTTTGAAGCCAGCCTCAAATTAGCAGGATCCTGTTTCCAAGTAAAAAAATGAATAGGGGCTAGCAGTGTACCTCAGAGGTAGAAAACCCCTGGGTTCACTCCTGAGAGGGAAACGTGTGGTACTCTAATAGAGAGCTTCACATTTCTTTTTCAGACCTTAATGAAGAAGAGACTTGAAATTTGGCAGGAAGACCCCAATGAGTTGACACATCCTGGTGAGATAGATGGGGAGACATTTTGAGTGTCTCCTCTAAGTAGAAACTCTACTCTTCAAGTGAAGAGACCAATAAACAGAACAAAATACAAAAAAAGAAAAAAAAGGGGGGGTGATCTGAGCTAACTGGATACCAGAGGAGGATAGTGACAGAGTTGTTAATAAGATTCGACTATAGCTTGAGTAAACCCTCAAAAGCTTCCTTTAGAATAAAAGTGAATTCCCTAGACAAGTTACAGCATGAGCTGTGGGCACTGCTTCCATACCCCTTACTGTCCTTGGACAGGCCAGCAGCTTCTTGTGGCTCCCTATCAGAGGCCATTGTCCAGCCATAGCAAGATGCTTGGTTCCTACTGGGGCCAAGACAGGAGTGACAGGGATGCAGGACCTTTGTTGGGGGTAGTTTTTGCCTGTCAATGTGGGAACTGATGACAAGGGTGACGTCCTTCTTGCCCATCGGTGGACACAAATCTGGCTCCAGGTTACGTTCTCCCTAGTGGTGAGTGAGCAGCTCCTCAGAACCCCCACGTGGGCTCTTCCTTTGGGGTTTTCCTTTCCTACCTTTCATCAGCGCTTCTAAGAGTTGATCTCTCAACACTACTTACATCCAGTTCTGTGTTTTGGTGTTTGATTTCGCAGGACCCGCTCCAGGGCAAGAGCAGTCAGGGCATTTGATGTCTGAGAATTGCAGCACATGCCGGTCAGAGACATAGACAGAGGTTTGTTTAGGAGGGTAGGAAATATATATTCAGGGGAGAATGGGAGCTATCTCAAGAGGGATATGCATTTTGGGAGTTCACGGCTCTTCTTTGAAAGGAGACATGTGAGAGGATGGGAAGGCATGTGAGGGTGAATTCCTTCCTGTAGTCTTGAGGCAGTTTTTTCTGGGCTGGTCATCCTTGGGGTCCTGGGGTTTATTGAGGTCCTCTAAATTATAGATTTCTCAAGATAACGTAACTATTTTGCTAACAGTACACAGGGAGATTATATTTTTATTATTAATTCTAAGATCTACATATTCCCCAGAAATTTGGGCGAGATAGGTCTGGGAAGGAGAAGTGGTTTGGGGAGTAAAGGTTGAGACGCTTTAGCATCAACTTCTTATATTAAAGTTATATTTTCTACCTATTTATTTCTTCCACATCATTCTTCCCATCTCTGCCCTGAGGCTTCAGTTGCTTAATCTTAATGGCTAGTGAGGGGTGAACTTCTGTCTTCTATAGCTGTTTTGGGCTGGCAAGGGATCAAAAGTCTTGTCCTAACTGATCTAAAAGAGACAGAAAGAAATTGGTCTCAGTTGTTGAGGTGGGTTCTTTACGGTTTGGTAACAAGTTAACACACCACTGAAGGACACAGTCTCAGGAATGTGAGGCCAATTTTTTCCATCTCCCTTAGCGCAGTTAGGGTCGATACACCACTCCTCGCCAACTTGAAGTAGGTACAGAATATAGAACTTTGGCCCTCTGACTCTAGATCCTCTTTGGGCTCGCCACCCTCCCCCACTGAGCCCTGCGTTTGCTCTTAGTGATCTCCTGCACGTCCCACGTCACACAGTTGCACATCCTCATTCCTTTGCCCAAACATCCCTGATTGTCTGCTTAGCATTAAAAGACTCTCAAACCTGGTACCAACATTTTTTTTTTGGTGGTGGTACTGGGGTTCCTGGAAACCCTTCTACCTCTGGGATACACTCCCAGACCTATTTTATACTTTTTATTTGGAAACAGGGTCTCTTAAGCCAGCACGCCTGGCTTCGAACCTACGCGATCCTCCTGTCTCCGCCTCCCAAGCGTGGGGATTACAAGCGTGCACCACCACGCCCGGCTGGTACCAACTTCTCAGTGGAGAAATCCACTGAGCTTCATCCTGAAGCTCTTCTATTTCTGCAACACTGTTTTCTACATTTCTTAAATATACCCTTCATGTTTCCCACCTCCTTGTTTTTACACAAATGTTTCCTTGTAACTCTAATGGCTTTTGAAATGTTTACCTCCATTATTACCCTAATCTCATCCAAATGTCTAACAAGGAAAAAGATAAAAGGATAAAAAAGGCCTTCTTCGTGGCCTCAGAGTTATTTTAAGTCAAGATGTGGGTTTCAGAGCTGGGCATGGTGGTGCATGCCTGTAATCTCAGTACTTGGGAGGCTGAGACAAGAGGATCACAGGTTCAAGAGCAGTCGAGCAGTCTCAGCAACTTAGCAAGGCTCTCAGCAACCTAGTGAGACCCTGTTTGAAAACAAAAAAATAAAAAGGACTGGGAGTATAGCTTGGTAGTAGAATGCCTCTGTGTTCAATTCTGTCTGTCTCTTTCTCTGTGTCTCTGTCTCTGTCTCTCTGTCTGTCTGTCTCTCTCTCTCTCTCTCTCTCTCTCTCTCTCTCACACACACACACACACACACACACACACACACACACACACACAGATTTCAATTTATATCCCATGTTTGTTTGCAGACTCTGTTTCAGTGTGGTTCAGTGTGGCAGTGCACCAGTATTGGTCATTTATATCCATGAGATTTATACCGAGAACACACGCATCACAGGAAAGTACAGGAGAGCCTCTTTAGGATGGTGACTTTTAAGAACTTCACTGATAATGTCGCAGACCTTTCCACTTTGTCAGTTCAGATTGTTCCAAGAGGCATTTTATCCAAATGGAGCCTGCTTCTAGTTTGTTGACTACTTGCTGAGAAATAGGTTAAAACACAGTACAGCTGCCCGGATGATGAATTTTTCTTCCGTGAGATCCTAGCCCTTGGAAATGTACTTTTATGTATCTCTTTGATAACCTTGAGAATTTTTGATCCTGCAAATGAAAACTGTTAAGATGTGTCATGGGACGCTAGGATGGAGGGCCAGGGAAGAATTAAGCTTCTTGACACACAGATTAGTTGCTACAAAGCGGAACAAATCTACAAGCATCACCTTGAAATCAAGGGATGCAGATTCCCTGAAGAACTTGCATTGAGCCAGGGGTGGTCACAGGAAATGATCGTCTTCTGCCCTCTTTGAAAGTGCAAGGCGGCGTATAGGTGGTTGAGAGCTTGAGTTCTGGTGGCAAAGGCTGGCTTGGATTGGTGGAGTTCCTGTGCCCGTCACTTAGGCGACAAGCAGAAGAGACCCTTGTGCTTTGGTCTTGTCAGCTGTAGATGGGCATAATGCTAGGCCTCACCTCTTAGTGCTCTTGGGAAGATGGATAGATTGGTACATGCACAAGTCTTCTGGCAGCACACAGTAGGTGCCTTTGAATGTTTGCCATTATGATCATTATCATTATTATTATTGATAGCTATATCATCAGCAGCAGCACATGATATTGTCAGGGCTTCTATTTTCTAACTGTTTTACTTTCTTGCTTGGGGGAAACTGAATGCCTTTGTGTTTAAAAATGTGTGTGTGTGTGTGTGTGTGTGTGTGTGTGTGTGTGTAAGATAGATAGATAGATACCGGTGAATTGAACCTACCTTTGTGCTACATTTCCAGCCCTATATTATTTTTTTACTTTGAAATATTTAGTGTCTAAGTTGCTGAGGGTTTTGCTAAGTTGCTGACACTATCCTCAAACCTGCCATCCTCCTGTCTCAGCCCCCCAAGTACTGAATACTGAGATTATGGTTGTGTACTACCACAATCCAGCTGTCTTCAAGAGTTTTTTTTTTTTTTTTTGGCAGTACTGGGGCATTCTACTTCTTAGCTATACCCCCCCCCCCCCGCCCTATTTTTTCTTTTTTCTTTGAAACAGGGTGTTATTGAGGTGCAGAGGGCCTCACTAAGTAGCTGAGGCTGTCTGCAAACCATGATACTCCGGTCTCAGCCTCCCGGATGCTGGGATTACAAGCATGCGTCACCACTCCCAGCTCTTCAAGACTTTTTAAACTGACAACATAATTGTATATGCTTATCACGTACACCGTGATGTTTGGAATACAGCCACACTACATACAGATTTGCATATTCTGATTCGCATATGCATCAGCTCACATACTTATTATGCTAAATGTCTTTTTAAAGGCGCCTCTCATTTCAGCCCCTGCTTCTCTGTGGGGTCTTTAGCTTTCACTTAGGGATGCCATCTCCTCCAGTTACTAGGGCTTGGATCATAACAGTGGTCTGCACATCCAACAACTTATTATTATTATTATTATTATTATTATTATTATTATTTTGTGTAGTAAATGATGTCAGAAGAGGTTATGCTATGCTGAATACTTTATTTATATCTTTTATGTAAACATAATTTGCTTTGTAGGCACAATATAACAAAAGCTCTAAAGCCACAAACACATTAGACAATGTTTCTGTCCACTCCCATCAAACAGAGAAGCCTTCACAGTTCCTTTAAGGCAAACTGAGACATTCCTTACTCTTCCTTCAGAAAAATAACCATGAGACAGGGGAGAAGGTGCTTGAACCGAGGGTGCAGGGAATGGGGGATTTAAAAGTCTCCTTCCCCTACTCTTCATGGTAGAAATTGTGTTACGGTCAGACTCTGTTTTCCTTATTCTGTCTTCTCAGGAGAGGAGGAATTTTTTTTTTTTTTTTACCAACTGGTATACCATGCGATGACTGGATTTATTTTGCTTGTTAAAACAGGTCTGGGGAAGGTGACTATTCATGTCTCTTGTCTACTCTTAAAAAGGACCAATCTGGATTCTGACTGTGGCCAGGTTGCCTCTCCCCTGGGGAAGGAGATCCCTCTTAGGGCCAGGGACTCTTGACCCTCTAACCCTAGAAAATGACATCTCTGTCCCCCTTTCTAGGACTGTCATTGGGATTGTGGTTCTTATGAACCCATTTTCAGCAGGGCCATAGGAGAAACATGACCCATAAAAGAGTGTTTGGCAAAGATATTGGAGGATAAGCAGCCCATTATTTCTCTAGACCTTTCTCTGGAGTTTAGGGTAGGAAGAGAAGGTGAGATTGGTATTCTCTTTTGAGAGACTCTCCTGACTTGGCCTATCAGCTGGCAGCAGCCTTTCCTGTCTTCATATTTTACATACATTCACAGTGAGGAGGGAATCCTTTCAGATAAATATTTGGCATAAATAAGTCCTCATGACAAGCTTGGAGCGAGGGGATCGTGATGGACGGGGTGATAGTGGCTACAACAGAACTTTGGGAACCAGATAGGTCATTGTTGAAACGCATTCATTCCCATCTCTAGGGGGAAGGATGGGGTCCATTTTAAAGCTTGTTGGTAGAGGACCTGGGCAAGTCGAGAGCCCACTGACGTCTCCCCAGATGCAAAGAAAGTTGGCTTGCTAATTACAGGGTCACATGGGAACCCACTTGATCTTTCATAACACAAAATATCAACAACTAATTGCATGGGCTCCTTGTGTTTCTGGCTTGGCTTGTGACAGGTAGAGTTAACCATTTGGCTGAAAGAACTGGATAGAGGGAATGAGGAGTGTCCTTGGACAGGCACTGGGACTTTTCTTTCTCCAGGGTAACTGTGTCCACCTCTCAAGCCCAGTTAAACCAGGGAGGGCTGGGGTTTCTGAGGGGTTTAGGAGCTGGCAGATTGAACATACAATCAAGCACGTAGGTCCCTGATTTCCTTTGAAAATCAGGGCCCAGCAGAATCCACACTTCAGTTTTTATGTATGGGGAGGAGATTGCACATTTGGTGTCAAATACTCAATGGCAAAAAGTTTTCTTTACATGCTGGAACATGCTTTGGCAAGACAGAAGATACTCACTGATTTTTTTCCCCCCAAACAAAGAAGCTCTTCCTTGGGGGAAGGTGAGGAGCTACAAATACAAGAGTTGGAAATACTGATACCGAGTACAGAAACGCAGTGAGTCTCAGCGATGGCATCTGAATTAGTCCTACACGTGCTAAGTTTTCTGAAAACAAAAACCTATATGGTGGTGAGAAGGATTCTGCTCAAGAGATAGGGCTTCAGAGGAGAAATCTCTGTTCTGGTCCTCAAGTGCAATCGTTGACCCATCTCGTATTATGAGAAATCCAGACCTGGCCCCCTGTATTTATGAATTAGGACCAGCAAAAATATGTACCGCCAGAGGGTCAGAAGAGTATAGCCCAAACCTTACAGTCTTGAGTGAAAAGGGTAAACATAAGGGCTTTGCTTTTAAAGGGAGAGAGAAAAATACTGTTGGGGGCGTTTGTAGAGTCCTGGGCTCATGAATTTCTCTCCTGGCCTACCCTCTTTCTGCCGGCCAAATTAGCAAGTGCACTGGGCAGAGGCACGGGTGGCTAGTGGCAGAGAGTGTCATTGGCCTGGAGTGTGCTGGGCCTGGGTAGTGTTCTGTGATGACAATCTTTTGATCCAAATTCATCCTCGCCTCATATCCTGTCTCTTAGGCTTTGGGCCTGGGGACTTGCATTATTTTGCAAGGCTATTCTAGAACCATCAAGCAAGACCCAAAGATGGATGACCATTATTCAAGGGTGAGTGTTAATGCACAGACCGGGAAGGGACATAATACCACGTGGAATGGGGTTGGCACTTAATTCCAAATAACAAAACAACACAAAACAAAGAAAACACAATAGCGATCAACACAGCTTCTTAGCTCAGCTGACTGCAGACAAACACAACACGCACTCGACTACGGCGTTTGTTCACTGGGGCACAGAGGGGTTTTTGCAGCCGATCCTCTTCCTTCAAATGGTTGCTCACGTTCTCCCGGTCGGTCGGGATCCTGCGTTACTGGATGAAGGGCATCCGCTCCTTGTTCTCACTGTCGCCCTCGTGGTCCTCTTCCTCCTCCCCGGCCTCGCTGGTCTCTGTGCTGTCATTGGCCATCTGTAAACCAATGGAGAGCATTGTGGAATGGACATCGGTGAATCAACAAAGGACCTTACGGGGGGCTCCACTACCCACCGACACCTTTTCTGAGCATCTTTTAAAGTCACCCAGGGAGGACTTCCTTGAGAGTGGTCACTCCCGGAAGAGGAAGGGCCTCTAAAGAGCTCTCCAGAGCCAGGAGTAGTAGTACACACCTGTCATCCCAGTACTTGGGAGGCTGAGACAGGAGGACCACAGCTTTGAGGTCAGTCTTAGCAATTTAGTGAGATTTTTAGCAATCTAGCAAGACCTGGTTTCAAAACAAAACAAAACACTAATCAAACAAACAAACAAAGAAACAAACATTAAAATGGCTCGGGGTGGTGTAGCCCAGAGGTAGAATACCCCTGGGTTCAATCCCTAGTACCACAAATAAATAAAGGGCCCTCCAGTCCTCTTCACCAATACCTGCTGAACTGCACAGGAAGTCACACATCCCTGTGAGCTTTGAAATTGTGCAATTGACGTGCCCATCAGATACTAACTCTAGTAGTGACCTCACTGGCCATCGTGGGTCTCAGGATGTTGTAAGCGAGGCTGACTTCCTGCCTACCCTCCCTCCAAGCCTACTTTTTCATCTTAGAAGGGCTGTGGCTTCTCCACCCTAAGCGTGATGCTAAAACCTATCCTATATGTCACTTTGTTCAGAAATTCAGGCGTGGTGACACACAGGCTTGTCATCCCAGTACCTGGGAGGCTGAGACAGGAGGACTGCAGGATCGCAGCCAGCCTTACTTAGGAAGGGTTTTTCCTTTTTTTTACACCCAAGTATTGGACCTCTATCTTTTTCAAAAAAGAAATAACTAGCATGGGATGGTGGTGCACACCTGTAATCCCAGGATTTAGAGGGGTCATCTGCCACTTAAATCCTGTTTCCAAATAAAAAATAAAATAGGACTGGGGGTATAGCTTCTAGGGTTAATGGCAGAATGTCCCAGGGTTCAGTTCCCTCACCACACCTCTACACTCAGTCTTTAGAGGTTCAGAAACAAGGACAATAATGACCTACGTCTGGGAGGTCCCCAATTCTTAGCCTAAAAGGTGGGCTTTTTAGCACCTGCTGTGATGAGAAATCCCAGCATGATTTCATGTGTAACAGAGGGAGTGCCTCTGGGGTCGAAGTCAGTACCAGTGCCCATTACTTGGCTTAAAAGCAATAGCTGGTCCAGGATGGCTTTAGAGCCTACCTCCAGCTACGGGGAGGCTGAGACAGGAGGGTCGCAGGTTTGGGGACAGCCTCAGCAACTTAGCGAGACCCTGCTTCAAAAATACATGAATAAATAAAATGGATAGGGCTGAGGGTGTAGCTTGGAGGTAGAATGACGCTAGGTTTTTTATTTATTTATTTATTTTGTGTGTGTGTGTGTTTGTGTGTGGTACTGAGGGTGGAACCCAGGGGCTTTTCTACCTCTGGGCTACACTCCCAGACCTATTTTATACTTTATGTGGAAACAGGGTCTCACTAAGTTGCTGAGAGCCTCACTAAGTAGCTGAGTCTGGCTTCTAACCTGTGCGATCCTCCTGTCTCAGCCTCCCAAGCGCGGGGATTACAAGTGTGCTCCACCATGCCTGGTAGAACTGGGTTTTGAACCTACTCAATAAGACTGTGCGTGCGTTGAGCAGTACCCTACACAGCCTCCCTCTAGCAGCCCTTGCAAGGGCAGATGGGCTGAGATGCTTCTCTCCTAGTGGTCCTGCCTGGATGTGTAAGGGTTTTATCCTCACAAAAGAAAACAGAATCAATGGTATCCCAAGGGATCATCACAGAGGCAGCATCATCATTCTGTAGGGTGCATGGATGTGAATTTCTTAGAACTTACCAGGACCCCTCCCCTTTGGCGCAGTCGGGAGATGGCACCTGCAATAGGTCTGGTCCCCCCCCCCCCCCGCCCCATCTTTTCTGTCTTTGCCCTTAGACTGCTCTTAGGATGCTCACACCAAGATATCTGCCTACCCTCCTTGGCCTTCCTCTCACTTTCTCATTTTGGAAGCATCTGAGTACCCTGGCCTCCTTCCAGCCCACAGGCTGCCTCTGTTCCCTTCTGTTCCAAGCGTGTCTGTACCTGATAGCCGCCCTGATCCACCTCTTAGGTGGAGCTGAATGATGTCCTCTGTTTTTTAACTCACCAGTGGAGTCGGGGTCTTTTCTACATCCAGAATCAACTTCCCGATGTTCCCTCGGTCATGGATCCGCTGCATGGCTTCCTTTACCTGAGAAAAACAGGTGAAAAATAATACGTAGAGAGATGCCGCCCAGGTGCAAAAGGGCCTGGGGAAGTCAAGTCACCAATTTCCCACCAGAGGGCGCTGCGGCACAAGCTGTTTGTCGAGGCGCAGATAAATTTTAAGTGTGCAGTTCACACACTCCGGTCTCGGGCACGTTTCTCCTGGGTTTAAAAAATGGGAGCGGTTGCTTCTGAAACAAATTAACGAAAACTTCTTGTAAGAAAAGGGTAGGTGGAGGGAGGGAGGGAGGCTCTCTGGAAGTTCCTAGAGTTACCTGCTACAGGGTGGCCGTCTAAATCACAAACTTGTAAAGGAATCTCTTGGACTGAATTTTGAGCAATAAAAGTATTTTTTAGTGTCTCTCAGCCTCGCTTCCTTCAGTGTCATATAATTCTGATTCACAGTTTGGCTACATAAACCCATTGCCCAGGGCTGAAGTACACTCCAGCAATTTTTCATGATTCTTAATTATTGGGAGAAACTTTGTTTTCACCGAGGAGAAGTAGCCTTCAGAACCAGGATTTAGAACCTTAGAAGACTGTTTCTTTTCCTATGTCGAGGATGTCTCAGATCACTGGATTGTCTCCTAGAACCCATGAAAGAGTGAGGGAGCACACAGTCCAGTTTGTAGTTCATGCTGGGATTGTGCCGAAAACGAACTGTAGGGGGCGATATGGGGATTCAGTGAGATACAGAAAGGTCAATGTCAGAGCCCAGTTCTGGGAGGGGGTAAGTCCTCTGTATCTTAGTGAAATCTAAATGGAAACGAAACATCTCTCTATTATAAAAAAGGAAAGCATAATAGATCTAGCCCAAATATTTTTATGTAATGAGTCTAGCCCTATTTTTCTCTTAATGCCCTATATTTAAAAAATTTTTTTCTTAATTCATTCAGTCCACATGTATTCAGTGAATGTGGCTTCTAGGCTAATTTAAATTTTTAATTAAAAATATTAAAAACAGTAAGCCACAGTGCCCGCCTTTGAGGGGCTCAGCCAGTGGCGGATAGAGCAGCCTTTGTTTATATAAAAACAAAACCTGCTACTCCTGTAGATACATATTTGATAGAGCCACGAAAATGTTTGTATTTGGGTTGCTTTTCCAGAGACATGATTCAATTTCTGGGGGGAAATACCACCTAAAAGATATCCTACCACAGCTACATCTTTTAGTGGCAAAGCTCTGAAATATCTCATATCTCACAGAGTAAAGGGATGCTTAAGCAAACAATCAGCTCCTTCGTTTATCTGCTGAATGAAAATGTTATGTAGCTGTTAAAGAACATAAAGTTATCCACAGCTAATCGTAAAGAACGCACAGCGGGATCCAACACGCTTGTAATATTGCTAAATGAGAAAACCGACAGGCATATTTTTATATGCATCTCTTTAAAAAGATGGCTATTCTAAGATAACTGGAAAGGGATACCCATATGGGATGAAATGGCACGTAGGGGAAATGGGTGCCTGGTAATTCTAGTGTCCAAGCATTGCTATTTGGTGGCATGTTCTCAAATCAACACTTAACATAAATGCAGTCTTTGGATAACTTAGCATGGGTTCGTCTCCACCTCTGTTTTACAGACTGATAGTGCTGTGTCATTGTTAAAATTTCTGATTCTAATACCCAGTCCCGTAGAATCCCAGGGATTCGATTTCTTTTCTTTTCTCCTTTGCATAGGGATGCTTTTAGACCTTTACTGGTTCATGGCAACTTTACATCATACTGAGGAAGAGAGTGACGGAATACACAGGCGCACCGCTCTTGGGGTGCTTTCTTCCAAATCTCGCCCTCTCCCGCCCCTTCCCAGTACCCATCATTGAGATTAGTATTGATAATTTCAGCATTATCTAAACTGTTACCTTCATTACATCTCTAGGCCTCCTTCTCCATCCCCTGTCCCCCCTCTGTCACTCCACTGGAGTCTCTATTCCTTTATCTGAGGGATCTCTCTCCTCTCTCCTTTCCCCTCTCTCTCCTCTCCTCTCCTCTCCTCCCCTCCCCTCTCCTCTCCTCTCCTCTCCTCTCCTCTCCTCTCCTCTCCTCTCCTCTCCTCTCCTCTCCTCTCTTCTCCTCTCCTCTCCTCTCCTCCCCTCTCCTCTCCTCTCCTCTCCTCTCTCCTTTCCCCTCTCTCTCCTCTCCTCTCCTCTCCTCTCCTCTCCCCTTCCCCTCCCCTCCCCCTCCCTCCCTCCTCTCTCTCTCTCCCTCCCTCTCTCTCTCTCTCTCTCTCTCTCTCTCTCTCTCTCTCTCTCTCTCTCTCTCTCTCGATACTGGGATTCCTGGAACCCCTTCCACCTCCAGGCTACACTCCCAGACCTATCTTATACTTTTTATTTTTTTAATTTGGAAATAGGATCTCTTAAGCCAGCGCTGCTGACTTCAAAATTGCGCGATCCTCTAGTTTCCACCTCCCAAGCCCGGGGATTACAAGCGTGCGCCACCACGCCTGGCTCTGTGGTGACACTTTTGAAATGCTTTTAGAGCCAGCCGTGGTGGTGCACCCTTGTAATCCCTGTGCTTGGGAGGCTAAGACAGGAGGATCGCACAGGTTCGAAGCCAACCTCAGCTACTTATGAGGCTCTCAGCAACTTAGTGAGGCTATGTTTTCAAATAAAGTATAAAATAGGTCTGGGAGTATAGCACAGAGGTATAAAAGCCCTTGGGTTCCACCCCCAGTACCACACATACAAGAAAAAGAAATATTTTTTATAAAACTCTATAAAATATTTTTATAAAATTTTAAAAGTTTTTAAAAAAACGTTTATGTTTGGCGACAGCAATAGCTGTCCTAATGTCCTCCACTATCTGTGGGGCATTGGTTCCAGAACTCTCCGTGGATTACAGAATCCGTGACTGCATGCCCCTTGTAAGAAATGGCAGAGCATATATTCACATGTAGCCTACACACATTTCTCCATGTACTTTAAATCAGCTCTAGATTCCTTACAGCACGATGCCAGTGCAAGTAAATAGTTGCACTGCTTAGAAAATAATTACAAGAGGTAAAAAGTCTGTACCTGTTCAAACAAAGTTTTTTTCTTCTGGATATTTTCAGAGAAAAATCTGGCGGACTTCGTAGAAGAAGAGGACTGGCTGCATGTGGTGGTGGCAGTTTTTAATGGCTCTGTCACCACTTCCCTTCCTTTACTCGTGTCCACGTGTAATCCTTTCCTCCTGAGTATAGGCTGGGCCTAGTGACCAGTGTCCAGCCAACAGAACACAGCGGGCCTGGCCAAGACCAGGTGGTGGGATACTGTAGCTTCCATTCTGCAGCCCCCTCCTTCTCTGTTTCTTCTAGCATTTCACTCTGATGATGCAAGCTGTCATGTCGCGGCTGCCCCATGGCCCACGTGGCAGGGAGCCGAGGGCTGACTCCAACCAAGAAGGATCAGAGGCCCTCATCCCCAAGGGCCTCCAAGAATTGAATCCTGCCAACCCCAAGGGAGCCCGGAAGCAGATCCTTCTCTGAGTATCTCTAAAGGAGACCACAGCCTGGCTGATTCAGGGGTGACAGTCTTGTGAGAAATGAAGGGATCCCCCCCCCCCCCGACAAAGCCAGCCAGGTCCTTCTCTATAGATCTGGGAAATCACACATACTATTTAAGTCACTAAGGCTTTTTTTTTTTAAATTTTATTTTGTGGTACTGAAGATGGAACCCAGCGGCATTCTACATCTAAGGTATACCCCCAGCCCTATTTTTTATTCTTTATTTTGAATCAAGGTCTTACAGAGTTGCAAAGGGCCTCAATAAGTAGCTGAGGCTGTCTGTGAACCGCGATCCTCCTATCTCAGCCTCCTGAATGCCGGGATTACAAGAGTGCGCCACCACGCCCAGCCTAAGTCACTAGGTTTTTTTAGGAGATAAATGCTGTGCTAGATATTTAATTCTTACCTTGCATATAGAATTCTTAGCTTGAAAGATGCATATTATCCCCACTTTACAGATAAGTATCCTGATGCTAAAAAATCCAAGCAAATTACCCAAAGATTATGTGGCTATAGGTACAGGACTGGGATTCAAAGTCAGGCTTTTGGATTTCAAAAGTGATGCTTTATGCCGGGCGTGGTGGCGCACGCTTGTAATCCCCGCACTTGGGAGGCGGAGACAGGAGATCATGCAGGTTCAAAGCCAGCCAGGCTGGCTTAAGAGACCCTGTTTCCAAAAAAAAAAAAAAAAAAAAAGTATAACATAGGTCTGGGGGTATAGCCCAGAAGTAGAAGGGTTTCCAGGAACCCCAGTATCACAAAAAAAAAAAAAAAAAGAAAAAGAAAAGAAAGAAAAAGAAAAAAAAAAGTGATGCTTTGTGGATGGTCTTGCCTATACTCCTAGTACCTGGGAGGCTGAAGCAGGATCATAACAGGTTCGAGACCAGTCTTAGCTACTTAGTAAGAACTCCAGCAACTTGGTGAGATCCTGTTTCAAAATAAAATGGGCTGGAGGTAGAGCTTGGAGGTAGGGTGCCCCTGGGTTCAATCCCCAGTACAAAAAAAAAAAATCCAGAATAAAACAAAACTTTTCTTTAATTTTGTCCAGACTAAGCGGCTCCATTTGGATCTTAAAGGCAAAGGAGCCCGGCAGGTAACACTTCACATAATGGCTCCCCACAATTCAGCTGTTTATTGTCCTGGCAAGTCATTAAGCATTTGGAAATTCCGTGGAGATTAGGGACTGTTTTTTAAGCTGTTTGTCTAATAAGATAGAGCTCAAGGAAACAGAAAAGCTGTTTTCTCACCAGTTAGAGCTTATCGTGAAGCTAGGAAAGCCCCCGGCAGGGCCGCCTCTAATCTGCATATTTGGGGACATTTCTTTCTGAAGGCAGCTGATTCCTTCAAGTTTCCTGCTCTAAAGATGGATAAAGGGCCAGCAGTATGGCGCAGGGGCCCTTTAATGAGTCCTCCCTCTCCAGTCATGCAGTTAGAGTGTCCATCCTCTTTGGAGGCTGCGTGCAGATGCGAAGGAGCCTTTCTGATAGCAACTTAGAGGGAAAGAAAGCTTTGGTTTTGATCGATTCTTTATCGGGAAGGGTGTGCCGTGTTTTATGGGTGTTCCCGAGTTATTCCACACAGGGCCTCTTAGGAGAATATCGGCATCAGCCCTTCACAGGTGAGGGATCCAGAGACAAGACACCCCGGGGATCTGCCCCTGACCACCACCTGAAAGGAACCCTGAGGCTAGGGAGAAGGCAGCTCCCCCTTTTCAGAAGTCTGGACAAAACCCAGGCCAGGCTTCTGCTAGGTTCACCCCAAAACCCAGGCCAGGAATCTGCTGGCCACAGCCCCAAACTGTCCTCAAATGGCATCCTGAGAGAGTGAAACGTGCAGACAGAGACTTAGCTCCCCAGCTACCAGTTGATAAGAGGGACCCTGGTGGGTGACATCACTCAGAGACAGGCTCCAGACAGCTCAGCTGCACACGGAGACGGGAGAGACTTGTCTCCCTCATACTGTCAGAGAGGATTTTATGAAGTTTCCTTCTGCTACCAACCGTCCCCCTGGTAGTCAAGAGGGAAGCCTGGTAGACTCACTGAGTTGGCTTTCAGGACCAGGGTGCTCCAGGACGAGAGCTGGGCCATAGTGGAGGACCCAGGGGGCCACTCCAAGGCCGCCGGTCACATGTGCAGCCCAGCCCTGGAGTGGGATGAGGTGAGTACAAATCGTCGTGTGCTCTCAGGGAACAATATCCCCAGACCTCAAAGACCTGGTGATCGCAAAAGAGGACACCAAATGGGTCAGCAGGGGTTGCTGACAGAGATTAAACGTTGAAATGACATTTAAAATATAGTAGATCAAAGCCTGGTGTGGTGGAGCACGCTTGTAATCCCAGTACGTGGGAGGCTGAGACAGGAGGATCACAGGTTTGTGGCCAGCCTCAGCTAGTTAGTGAGGCCCTCTGCAACTTAGTGAGAACTTCCTTCAAAATAAAAAGAATTAACATAGGGCTGGGGGTGTAGATCAGAGGTAGAAAGCCCCTTGGTTCAGGCCTTAGGCACATGTATGCACACGCACGCGCGCACACACACACACACACACACACACACACACAGAGGATCAAATAAAGCATATCAGAGTTAATTTCTCACGCTTCTCTGAAGGTAGCTACTGGAAGATATTTTTGGATTTTTAATTTAATTTAATTTTTTATTGGTGCATTACAGTCGTGCATTTTAATGAAATACAAGGTGTAGAGGCGCACACGCACACATCACTCATTTAGCCCTTCCCCAAATCCCTCCCCCTTCCCTCCTTCTCATGTTTGGCTTAGTGACTGACTTTGATATGTTTGTGAACGTACGTCATGTACATTAGGGAGTCTCCCTCTCCCCCTCCCATCACACTCAGTCAGGTCATTCATTCCCCTCCCCAATGATCATTTTCTTCTTTATGGATTTAAAATAATGAGTGTCTGCGGGGACTATGGCTGGGCTGGGTGCTCTAGGAGCTGAGGTCTGCTGTGTCTGTGGCTTTACTGCTCCACTCCACCCTCACAGCCCCACCCCACCCCTCGGGATGTCTCTGAGCCCCCCCCCCCCCTTCCCGCCGGTCCTCGACTATGTCCCAGCCCCCTTCCTGGAACACCCTGGTCCTGAAAGCCACCTTGGGTTTGCCCTCAGCCATTGACTTAGACGTGAGCTCGTCCAGTCACTGGCCAGTAATGTCCCTTCACCCTCAGCCTTGAAACAGAAACCTCCGCCTCAGCCTCTCCTCTGCATTGCGAGTCGGCGGAGCCGCACCATCGAATACAAATACGAAGCGAACCGTGAGTGTAACCACAACTGTTCTAGCTAGCCGCACGAAGAAATGTGAAAAGAAATGATGAAGTGCGTTTTAATCATGTCTTCTCTTTAACCAAACAGATTCCCGTTTGCTTTGTAAGGTCATGTGATTTCAGGTCCTAGTGATGGAGAGGTAAACATCTCGGGGGACCATTATTATGCCTTTCATGGGTTTATATCTACCCCGTAGACAGGTGTTAAAATCGACGGGGATGATGTGCGCTCGGCGTTCGGCATGGTGATGGTCACAACATAAACAGACGGTCCCTAATGGTCACCTTCTGTCTGCTCAGAGCAGATACTTTGTTCTCCATTAGGAGAACACCTGAGGACCAGGCCTTCTACTGGATTTCTGAAAGACATCCATGTTCCCTTCTTCTTCAGCCCCAAGGTTATTCCCTTCTTTGTGGAATGCCCCACCCACAGTATGTCCAAGGTCACTTAATAAGATGTCTACTTTAGCTGGTTCATGTCTGAATCCACAGTCAGAGAGAGGCTACACTCTGAGGCCAGGCACCCCTCTCTCTGGCCTTTTCCTTCCTGCAGTTCCAACGGCAAGGTTAGAATTCTATGGGGCCAGAGGCACTGCCACCCAAAGCCAAGGTTAGGATTCTATGGGGCCAGAGGCACTGCCACCCAAAGCCAACAGCTTCCCACCAACAGACGTACTTGTGGTCCATGCTCTGGGTTCCTGAGTTTCTAGAGTTTTCTGCCCAAGTAGCTTCTGAACCATGGGGACTTTCCATCACATTTCTTGGCGGTGAAGGTGGGGCCGGAGGGAGAGGAGAGAAGGGAATGCCTGTGGGCTGGGCCTCCATGTGCACTCTAGTAGGCCTCGGGTCCTGCGATGTGACAGGCAGGTCTGGCACTGGACACAGTGTTTGTGTAGTTTGACTAGCATGACCTGATGGCCGAACACAGAGGCTGAGGGCAGAAAGACTTGAGGATAGCTCACAGCTGACCCGCAAGAGGGTGATGCGCTGAGGTGCTAGGCTTGTCAGAATGGAGCGCCCACTGACGAACTTGTCACGGTGCGAGGTTAGTGCTGGGGTTAATAATAATCTATTCTGTTTAGTGCCCCCACTATTGTCCTCGAACCCTTTTTTGGGCACTGGAGATGGAACCCAGGGGCATTCGACCCCTGAGCTACACCCCCAGTCCTATTTGATTTTTTATTTGGTAACAGGGTCTCACTAAGTTGCAGAGGGCCTCACTAAATAGCTGAGGCTGGCCGCGAACCTGCGATCCTCCTGTCTCAGCCTCCCAAGTGCTGGGATTGCAAGCGTGTTGCACCACACCGGGCTTGTTCAGGTGATTTAGTGAGGGCTGAAATGGCCAAGTGTAATGGACAGGAGCTAGGTCACCATGCACCAAGGACAACAGCCCTCTGTGGACCTCCTGGAACTACCATCTTCTGCATCTGTTGCCCCATATACTCACACCCAACAAAGACTCTTGTTCAGCAAGCCCATCCTTTGTGCAAATAGTCTCAGCTGGTTCCTTCAAGGTTACAGTTAAAGGCCCCAGCACAGAGGTCACAGCACCCCCACTGAGGCTCATGGAATAATTTAGTTAAATGTCTTTGGCTGTGTGTAGACTCATTAATGCAGAGTTCCCGGTTTCATTTGGCCCCGCAGCAATGCTGCCCAGCACGGATGGTCCTGTGTTGTTGGTTCATGGTATTAATGGGGTCTGCTGAGGTGCAGTGCTCAGAGCGTGACCCGGGGGAAGATGTAGCTGGCTCACATCTTGTACGTGGAGGAGCATGGTATGGTCATCCTCATTTCTGTCTGCAAGGGAACTAGAAAGGAAAGGGTTTGCGGAAGCCTGCGGAAGGGTCTTGGGCTGCAGTCTTGGTGTTCTGGTTATTTGTGGGATGTGGCTCTAGTCTTCCATCCTGGGCCCTTCTCCTGCGAACTTTACCTACTGGGCCCCTTGTCCAATGGCTTCCAGTTGCAACTGGCTGATGAGAAAACCTGGCAGATGACCAGAGGGCTGGAGGAAGAGCCCGGGTATTTCCTTCTTTGTCCTCACCTTGACACAGGTATCTCTGTCACTAGAGCTACTGCCTGGGCCCAGCTCCCACTCTGTCATCGTTTGATACTTCTTCTCATGTCTCTTCAGGTCCAGGGTGGGTAAGACCTTCCTACATTTGCTAGTTTCTAGGCATCTCAACATCCCTGTTGATTCCCTTACTACCGAAACTTCTTGGATACGCCCTTCACTGAAAATTCTTCACAACATCAGTTAAATGTGCTGCTTGTTACCTGAAAAAACACCGATCGATACACCAAATCACAATCTTCCTTTTTTAATTCAGCCAGTGTATTGGGCATGTACTCAGTGCTAAGTGTAGTAAGAGGGTGTTGAGGGGACCAGACATCTGTAAGATCCACTGTCCTGTTAAGCTTGGTCTTTGGGGACACAGGTTGACCTAAATAAGAAAACGGTAGACTCTAAGACCACCACTTGATAATTGATGATCGCTTAGCTGGTATTAAAAGAATAAAAATTCACCTATGGCACGAGGGAAGAGAGAGACTGTTCTAAGCAGCGGGAGAAGAATATTCAAAGAAAACCTGTTAGAAAAGCCGATGGCAACCAGGTGTGATGGCACACGCCTGTGATCCCAGTACTTGGGAGGCTGAGGCAGGAGGATTGCAGGTTCAAGGCCAGTCCCAGCAATGTAGCGAAACCCTGCTTCAAAAGTAAATAAAAAGGGATGGGGGTATATAGTTTGGAGATAGAATGCCTCTGGGTTCAATCCTCAGTACCAAAAATAAATAAATAAATAATAAAATTAAATATAAATAAATGGCCAGTGGCCTTGGGGACCAAAAAGCAAACGTGAGTGTGAAATATGATCCAGGGAAAGCGGGCTGTGGCCTTTGGAAATTCATCCCTAGTGTTGCCAAGGCTGTAGCATACAAATTTAGAATAAAGGTGTATCTCCACTCCCCTCAAACTTAGTGGTTCATTCCTTTATACTTGGGCAATGAGGGTTAAGAGTCCTCAGTCTTTGTTTGGGGTCTCATTGAATGCTTTCTGATACTCAGTGTCCCTTTAAATGGGTGTGAAAGACACAAAGCCATGAGGGTACAAACAGCACCACTTAATAAACATAGCACTCGCCCTGTGTGATGGATTGTAATAAGCACCGCCATCGGAAATAGGAAAGAAAATAAAGAAGGATAATTCCACGGATCACCGTGCCTATTAGATGACAAATTAAAAGCTTGGAAAACAAAGCAGCGGGTAATACTATAATTAAGAGGCACATCTACCAAAGTCATTTGTGGAATGTCACTCGTATTAACAATGTCCATCTCTGGGAGCGACTGACAATCGCTTAAAATCCAGAGTGGGTGTTTAAATGTAACCGGTTCATTTCAAGTAGGCTGGGAATGTGGAATTTCTGGGTTCTGCTAAGTAGCTGTAGGTGTCTTGAAGGTAAATGAGCTCCACGATTTTGCTGGAAAAAGAAAATGTTGGGCCCATAGATTGACTCATTGGGAAAAAAAAGGGAAGGATTCAAATACTCTGCTCCTTTTTGGGAAAATTGACTGTGAGGTCTTGGTGATAATGCAGGGCACAGACTAGGGTGGGCCAAGAGAGGAGACTAGGGTGCAAAATTTAAGGAGGTGGTAATTCTCAGAGTCCTGCAATGTGGGGGCAGCGTCTGAAGGCAAGTCTTGTCTTAAAGTTTGCACCTTTATTGTCTCTCTTAATTTTCTCTAGTCTTGGCACTTCAAAGATATCTATTCTTCTTATTTACTTTTAAATTTTTTTTGATACTGGAGATTGAACCTAGGGGCCTTCTACCTCCAAGCTAGATCCCCCAGCTCTATTTTATTCTAAAACGAAAACTTACTAAATTTCTGAATGCCTCGCTAAGTTCCAGAGGCTGGCCTGGAACCTACAATCCTCCTGTCTCAACTTCCCAAGCACTGGGATTACAGTGGCCCACCCTGCCGGGCTTTGACTATGAATCTTAAAGGAAGGGAAGAGTAAGGTAGCTATTATAAAGGAAGTCTCGACTTGGGAACAGGACAGCTGATAGAGTTGCTTCAAGAAGGCTTTCAAGGGGCCATTAATAGGAGCATGGACTTAGGAGATAGAAGGCACATTCTGAGAATAAGAGAAAAGGGAAAGCAAAAATCAGGCAAGACAGTTGGGATGGGGTAGCTGGTTCTTTTGCCCTGGGTGGCTGGAAGACACCAACTCTCACACTCAAATATACATCATAGTCATAAGATGTTCAGATAAATTAAACACTGAACACAAGGCAGAGGATTCTGCAGAAGCCTACTTAGCCCATAGGCAGGCCAAAGTGTACGGTCTTGTCCTAACTAAAGCATCAGATGAGAGAAAAAAATTCTAGTGAATCACCCCCAATATTTGTTCTGTTGGCAATGTTTGATGATGGTGAATTTGGATGGCTGGATAGGACTGAAGTAGACACTCACTGGATGTTGCCTGGTGAGGATAAGGGGTGACATGGTGCTTCTTCTGGATTCTCCACCTCTCAGAAAGAACTGAAGAGGAATATATTTGTTGTGCAGGTTTTTGTTGGTTTGTTTGCTGTTTGCAGTGCTGGGCTGGAAACCAGGGCCCCACACATGCCAGGCAAGTGCTCTGCCACTGAGCTGCATCCCCAGCTAGTTGTGCAGTCTTTAGAGAGATGCTCAAAGTCTCATGGGCACAGGAGAGAAGGCAACCTGTTTGGGGTAGGAACCAGAGAAAGCTATGGAGGAGAAGGATCTTTGAGGCTGGGACTTGAAGGTAGAGTAGGAGTTTGTCACTTAGCCAAATAGAAAGATAGAAACCATTGAAGGAAATACGGCTCTTCTCAGAAAATGTGGGGTTAAAATAATAACCTGAGCTCCTACTGCTCGGGAAATTCCATGAGACATTAGGAGGAGAACTTAGAGAATATATTTTAACTTGTTTGTGCTCTGAATCTTCTAGAACAATCTTCATATCAGAGAGAGGGATGCTACATTCCTGCTTGGAAACCTCAGTTTCTTACTAATGATGTAACTATCTTGTTTTATTTATGTTGGTTTTATTTATTCACAGATTAACAATCCTGTCATTTTATGATGCCTAAAGATTTTTATTTTTACTTGGAATTGTCGAATGTGAGAAGGTATGGAAAGGGTTGAAACTGGAAGGGGTCTGAAGGCCTTGCAAGTTTCCAAGTGGGTCCTCATCTTTGAAAGGGTGACGGTCAGACCTAATACTTGGAAAGGCCAATTTAGGTGACTTTTCCTAAGACTTGGGGGCAAAAAGGGACGGGATGGCAGAGATTTGGGGATATTTAGTACGTAAGAGCATTAAGATATGTCGACTCTGTCACTTAAACATAACTAAATACAAACAGCATGTCACACAGACATAATGGTAGGGTAACTAGTATGCAGAACGGAGGCAGATTTCAAACCTGGCACCAGTGGCCCGGGAACTGTGGAATGGTCTAAAGTATGGAATGGAGACAGCAGAGTGACCCTGTTTGCCTTAGAAGCATTTGCGACCCAAGTGCTCCTGTAGGAAGCGGGTCCTCCCTGCATGGGGTAAACAGAGGGTTCCTACTGGATCTTCCTGCTTGGAGAGGAAGGATGGAGCGGTTGAGAGACTCTGAACCTAAAAACATAGTCTTATGAAAGTCACCACCTGGCCATAGGTTGCAGAAGAGAGCTGAACCTTGAAATCAGGTAAATGTAAAGGACAGGGCAGGGGCGGTACACCCAAGGTTTGCTGGAGGATTTTCTCATCACTGTCACAGCAGCTGACATATGACAGGTGCTCAGCAGGTGCTGTCACCAAGCAAAGCCCCTTCTCTGCATCCTCTCTTTTTGTTACATCAACCCCGTGAGACAAGTGGGAGTTTGTCAGGCTGTCAATCAGGGCTGTGCACAATCATCCCCCCTCTTCTTCTCGAGTCTCTGTTGCACATGGAGGAGAGCTAAAAGAAGAGAGAAGTCTGGGGAGATGAGTTGCTCATCCAAGGTCAAACAGTGGAGTAGGAAGACGCTGGGCTTCCAGCCCAGCTTTGTGCAATGAATGGTAGCGGTTCAGGTACTATTGGCTTATGAATGGAATTGGGAGAGGAACAAAGCTTGTAGGATGCTAGTACCACATCGCGGGACCAGCAGTGCGCAATATCCTCTGTACTTTCGTATGTGCCACGAATATTCCTGGCTCATTACATGTGTTCTGTTTCTTCTTGCATGAGCACTCAAGTCAGGTAATTCTTTGTCAATTCTTTGTCTTGGGCATCACAGAATGTCTAAGAGCATCCTCAGTCTGTGCTCTCTAGATGCCAACAGCAATCTTTAGTTGTGATGAACAAAAATGTTTCCAAGCAATTCCAAATGTCCCTTCGTTGAAAAACTTCCTTCAGGTGAGAACTAGTGTCATGGGGACGTTTTGCCCATCTCCATCCTTTCCACGGGCCTGTGGGCTCCTCGCGGACAGGTGCTTACCTCATCTTAATCCCCACAAGTCACTGTGGTCGTGGTCCGGGACTTGGCCACAGAAGATTTGGTTTTTCCCTGTCCCCAGGGCTAAGAGGTGGAGACACACACAACTCACAGCTCAAAGGGTGCTCAGTACAGAACACAACTTGGCCTCTGACTTCAAAGTGTTCCTTGGTTAGATGAGTTTTTCTCAGAATATGGGCTGAAGGCTGCTCATATTAGAATCTCTCATGCTGCTTTAACCAAGTAACAAGCTGGTCTCTCCCAAGGCCCCTTTTTTGAGACTGGTAGGTGGTTCATTTCCTTTGAATTTATCATATACTGACTGCCCACCATGAGCAAGGCACTGTACCTAGCTGACTTAAGGGAGGAATAAGAAGATAAGCTCCCTGCTAAGATCCCCGAGAGGGTGAGGTGATCAGTATCTGGATAAGGTCTAGTTTAATGACTGGCTTAGTATTATACCATGTTGGAAAATAGCAGAAAACCATAGTTACAGCTCCTTCCACCCCAGGGCACCAGAGAAGGAATCTCAACTTTGGTGCCTCACAGACAACAAACAATTAGGTTTCTGCTCAGTGTACAAAGAAACCCTCAGGATATTGTTTTACTATTAACTAAACCCACTCACTGTCTATGCATGGCTCCTCCAGGGACCCGGTAGCTGAGCTTCTCCTGCTTATGGTTTGGGGGGACTGATCCCTGTGATGCTGGAGTAAAAGGATATGTGTGTTAAGTTAGAACTGGAGAATTACTAGAGGAAACCAGAAGTTATGATCCAGGTCATTCTGTGTTGTGAGTGGAAATATTAAAAGCAGAGCTGCATGCTGGGAATGCAGCAGGGTGGCCTGTCTCCTTTCCAGGGAGGAAACAGCAGGAGCTAGTGAGCCAATAGCTGCTCGAGATGCAAATTCTTAAAGTCAGAAATGCAAATCAGTGCCTTGCCAAGTGCAAAAAGAAAGTCCAGAAATAAATTTGTATTTGGCTATCACAATGACTAGGTAAGTACTTGTTTGCACATAGACAGGGTCTAGAAATAATACCTTGAAAGTGACACTCGGTGTAGAGCTAAAACACATCATTTGTTTCATTTTTAAAAAGTTATGAGCACAGGTCTTTCAGTCTACATCCTTACTGCTGCCATCCAAAACAACTGACCACTGCAACTTAGACAATGAAAGATTTATTTGCTCACAGTCCTGGAGATTTCAGAGGTTCAGTCCTGACATGGTCAGGTTACATTGGTGGCAGAAAACAGAGAGACAGATAGACAAAGAGAGAGAGAGAGAGAATGCTCAAAGGCTCTGCCTCTGCTTTCACATCAGCTATGAAAGCCAGAAGCCAGACAGAGCAAACAAGGGAAGGCAGGACCACCATATATAACCTCCAAGACCACACCCCCAGGGTCCTCTACTTGGCAGCCAAGCCACACCCAATCTGTCTAGGTTACCACCCAGTATATATCCATTACAATGAGTTTATCCACTGATGAGACTACAACCTGCATGATCTAATTATATAAACTCTGAACATCAATACCTGAGATCTTTCTGAGGGCATTTTATATGTAAACCATAACAACATGGTAATATCTGGGAAGTATATTGGTCTCCTAGGGCAGCTATAGCAAAGTACCACAAACCAGTGGCTGAAAATAACAGAAATTCATTCTTTCAGAGTCTGGAGGCCAGGTATTGAAATCAAAATGGCAGCAGGGCAGGTTCCTCCTGGAGGCTCTGAGAGAGGCTCTTCCATGTTTCCTCTCTAGTTCCCGGTGGTTGCTAGCTCTCTTTGACGGGTCTTTGGCTTGCAGATACATCTATCTTTATTTTTACATATTTTTCTCCTTCGGTCTGAGTTTCTCTTCTTCTCACAAGGACGCCAGTTTACTGTCTGAAATATCGCCACATTGAAACACATTTCTAATGATTCTCTTTCCAATAAGGCTATATTCTGAGGCTCAGGGAAGGACATACACTTTTTTTTTTTTTTTTTTTTGGTGGTACTGGGGTTCCTGGAAGCCCTTCTACCTCCGGGCTACACTCCCAGACCTATTTTTACATTTTTATTTGGAAACAGGGTCTCCTAAGCCAGCGCGCGTGGCTGGCTTCGAACCTGCGCGATCCTCCTGTCTCTGCCTCCCAAGCGCAGGGATTACAAGCGTGCGCCACCACGCCCGGCAGGACATACACTTTTGAGGGACCGCTACCAACCCAGTGCGGGGAGTAACGACTTTCAAAGTTTGTTTTCTTCTAATTTTTTTGATTCTGTTTTAGATTTTTAAAAAATCTTTTTATTATAAAATAAAACCTGTGTTTTATTTTGTAATAAAAAGTTATTTTTACTTTATAACAATAAGTTACATAGCACAAAACAGAAAATATGCAACATATATAACAGAAAACATACAACAGAAAACTACACAAGACACATACCTAGTTTGTAATCACCCAGGTCAAGAAATAGAACTTTGCTAGCCACCAAAAGCCCCTTGTGTACCCTGCCCTGCACCTCGCTCCTGCTCCTTTCTGAACGCCTCCACTGTGATCTGAACTTTGATGGCAATCAATGCCTTTGTTTTTTTAACTTTCACCCAATTGTGCGTGTCCAGGCACATACCATAGTTTTGTCCTGTATACACACACACACACACACACACACACACACACACACACACACACACAAAGTTTTAAGTCCTTTTAGATCTATAAGTTCTTCCATTTCATTGCTGTCCCTTACAAACTGTACTAAAAAGCTCAGGTTGTTTGATTCATGGAGTTTCCCAACTCTGCAGGTAGTGGGTGGCAGATGGCCAGTGAAGTCCAACCTGCCCCCTGTCCTCTGTCTTTTCTCCAAGTCGGTAGGAGTTTTGATCAGATGAAAAAGTTCCTTTTTACCAAGCCCATAGGCACTCTTGTGTCCTCTCTCCAAGGGGCGCACAAGAACTGGATGGCTCTCTTTCCATGAGAATAGCTTAGTATCTAGATCCATTAATTTATTTGGGTTTGTAAAAAGTGATATTATAATTCTAACATTTTGTTTACATGTATTAGCTGTAATAATTTCATAAGACATCAACTCTCCTTTCATTCTTTATTTGATTACAAGTGTTATACAGTTCATATAGGAAAGGCAGGATGGGGAATTGATTATTTCTTTAATGTTTATCAGTAACAACTGCCTTTTAAGTAAATAAGAGTGATGGAGTAGGTGAGCATGGTGACACATGTCTGTAATCCAAGTATTTGGGAGGCTGAGACAGGAGGATTGCAGCTTTGAGGACAACCTCAGCAACTTAGACTCTCACAAACCAAGAAAGACTCTATTTCAAAATGAAGGAAAAAATAGGTTCAGTGTTTATCTTGAAGGTAGCATGGTCCTAGATTCTAGTTCCAGTAGCAAAAACAAAACGATTCAAGAAATAAAAAAACCAAAAAATTTAAAACGTAAAACAAACAAAAAGAATTGTGGAGTAAAGTTTTATGAGTAAAACATTCACTAATAGCTATTTCCTTATTTGATATTTGAAAACAATGAAGTGGGAGCTAAATTTTCATCAGGAGCAGGACAATTCAGGGAATTACAGGATATTCTTGTAAGATACCCCTCCCCATATCTTATTGACATAATTATCAGAATACTTGTATTTTCAGGATGGATCACATCTATGTAAAGTATACATAAATACAAACAAGAAATTGTGTCAGCCTCATAACCATGGCTATATCTGAGTGGTAGGATTAGAGCTAATCTTCATTTCCTCCACTTTAATTTCTCTGTGCTTTCAGAAATGCTCACAATGAGCAGGTGTTCATTGCACACAGTTATTAAAGGGCGGTGAAGCAAACATGAACCTCACTTTGCTGGCTGGGTTGCAGAGCTGGGGCTGAGGGAAAGCTCACGGAGTAGGTTGGTTTGGAGTCTTTCCTAGGGGGATGTGTAATTAACTCTAAAATAAAACCAAGATCCAGCCTCCTGCTTCCTAAAGGGCATAACAAGCATCCCCGTTTTCATAATCTATGGCCTTAGGTGCCAATTCTCGTTTGTAGGATCTCCCCTACCTCCTCTCCCCTGAACTTACTCTCTTTAGGCCACCAGAATCTAAACTTGACCTAGTGTTTAGTGCAGAAGGATGTCTCCTGCTGCAGTCAATTACTGGGAAACCTGTGCTCGAATCCCTGAGCCTGTGTTTTCTCTACTCTCTGTCCCTGGCTGATTGAAGGTCTCATGATTGCTCTGCAGAATTCTCCTTCTAGCCTCCTCCTTGGTCCACGAGGTCCCTGCTCCTCCACATTCCAATCCGCCCCTATTCTGAGTCTTGATCCCTGAGAGCGTCTCATCGTCTTTCATGTCTCAGATGCTTTGGACTGTGCTATAAAGTCAGTAGTACTAGTGCTAATGTTAGTGATTGTTATGGCTCATTCTGACCATTCCTCACACCAGCCGGGCAGGTGCTGTGGATGCAAAGTTTCTCCTCTTACTGGGCTCTTGTCCAGTAGATTTCAACAAATGCAATCCAAGAGCTAAAGAAGGGCATGGAAACATGCGAGTTTATTTGTAAGGCATGGAAAGATGGAAAATAGAGAGACAGACTAGTTCTCACACAGAGGAGGGGCTCTCTAAAGGGCGTAGCTGTTGAAGATCTTGGGAGGTGAGTGTTTGTACTTTCTTCTGGTTCTCCATCTGCTCTTTCATTATTGACCAGAATTGGGTCTGGGGGCCCAAAGCCTTTTGCCTCATTTCAATCCTTTGTTTGAATCGCCTTATTGTCATCTTGTGGGCTGGTGGGCTCTCATTTCCTGGTGCCACTTGTCTGCCCACCCTTACCCAGATCCTTGTTTACATAGGTTGTCCTCAGGACACAGCCCACAGAATGAGTTGAGATTTTTTTTTATTTCAGTAGTCTTTGCTGGTCATTGTTACCCTTATAGCTTATTAATGCTCCCTGTTTTTGTTCTTTATACAGATGGCCTTTTTTAACCCTTCCTGTTCCTGGGTCTTCTGCCCTGCCCCACTGGTAGGTGGTCAGTGTGCAGTAATCCATGTGTTCCTCATTATACTGCTGTGATGGATGTAATAAATAATAATAATGATAATAATATATGACTATAATAATTCTCACTTTACATATATAAAAAGTGAGGATCAGGGAGGTTAGCCTGTCTATGGTCATAGAGATATTAGGTAGAAGGGCTAGAATTTATTGGGCTTGTATTGATTATTAGTAAGAGCTGTATTAACTGCTAATAAGAACAAGCTTTCACACTTAGGCAGAACAATAAAATTATTTTCTCTGCCTCTAAGCTGTCAGCCAAGAGCTGCAGTCAGGATTGACCTTGGTCAGCTAATACTTGTCTGTTAGCAAAGCTGAACACTAGAATTATATGAATTTTTACAATAGTTTAGGCTAAAGTTAAAGATGAAAAGGCAAGCTATATTAATACAATATTAATTACTAATTACATAAAATAGTTGTAGCTCAAAGACTTCGTACTTTTAAAAAAGACTATATTCCTGTGTCTTTCTTTTCTTTACTGTAAGACAAGTTTTTAAATGTAATAAACAACTTTTAGCAGACAGAGATAGGAAAAGGCTAAAAACTCACCAAGGACATAGGTGGACAGTTACATGCTTTAAAACTAAAAGTCAAAGCGGGCTTCTTCCATGTAGCCCCTTGACCTTGTTAACCAAGTAACACATTTTGATCAGTGATGTCAGACCTGTCTGCCCCTATGAGGTTGAACAAAGGCTAACATAGAGGGCTTGCACAGCAGAGATAACTGGCAGGCTTGCACCTGCATTTGGTGGGAAAAGATTATTGGCTAGACTATGTAAAAAAGAGAGATGGTGATTTCTTATAAAAAATGCTACATGTTCAGAGACTTCAGTGTCTTACCTTCAAGGCACTCCACTATGTTTTCTCTGACGTCGTGCTTTATGGATCCCTTCTTTCTACTTTTGTAATAATAAACTGTGCTTAAGTCTGCAGTAGTATAGTTCTGGCTGTTTTTTCTAAACTAGCTAAGAACAAGAACCCACGTCAACATCTCGAACTGTTGCAGATAATGATATATGCCTATAGTAATTCTCACTTCACGTATATAGAAAGTGAGGATCAGGGAGGTTGGCCTGCCTGTGGTCATAGTAGGTAGAAGGGCTAGGATTTCAACCTATACTGTTTATAAAATATTTACAAGCCAACCCTGGTGGTAAATTCCTGTATTCCTAGTACTTGGAAGACTGAAACAGGCCAACATCAGCAACTTTGCAAGACCCGCAGCAACTTAGCAAGACTCTGTTTCAAATAAAAAATAAAATAGGACTGGCATGTAGCTCAGAGATAGAATGGCTCTTGATATAAACCCTTAGTAACTCCCAAAGTGCAGATGAAATGATATTTTATCTGAGATTTACCCTACAATACTCCAAAAAAAAAATTTAGTGAGGACAGGAAGACAACAAAAGAAACACGAATGTCCATTGCGTTAGGGACCAGGTGATGAGGACGTGATGTGGGAAAAGGGGAGTGTATGTGGGGGGCGTCAGTATCCTTTTATTGCTTTTTTTGAGTAGGTTTGGGATTTTCCAAAAAGTTTACCAAAGGTGAACTTTAGATCTTCTTCTCCCAAACAGCTATAACAATCACTTCTAGCATCCAAATGTTCAACCCTTCTATGAGAGTGCCAGGGATCCAGTATATTTGTTGGGGGAGGAGAATGTAACACATGGAGGGCTTGGATGTCTTAGGAATTTGGTGCTGGAGAAGTTCAGTGTGTTCCTTCCACCTCCTCAGACAGAAGAATGTATCCTTTCAGCCAAACAGCCCACCTTTACAAAGGGAAAATCATCTGCCCACTGAGAGCCAGGCAGCCTGCAGAGGTGAACACAGGCAGCCCCTGCCCTAGAGTAGCCCACAGGCTGGGAGAGGAGAGGAGGGGACCAGGGAGGCAGGAAGTTCCCGTAGAGCGTGGGAAGAGCTGTATTGTAAGTATGAATGAAGAGGTACATGAGACCAAGGGAGGAAATGACTCTATGAGAGAAGAATGGCATTTGCGGTGGGTTTTGAGGAGTGGGAGGCAGTTTCCCAGAAGAGAAGCTGTGCACAGGGAACTCACGCACAAGAGCAGAGTTCTGAAGGGAAAATGGCCGGTTCATTCAGGAAAAAAGCCATTAGTGTGGGTGCCACGGTGGACCCGAGGACACTGCTCAGAGTTGCAGCTGTGTGGGTCATTTTCAATTGCACATCGAGGGCGTGATCCAGGAAGACAGCCCTGAGGGTGGTGGTACAGGTGGACCCTGGGTGAACAGAAACCTGGAGACCCCTGAAAATTGAGATTCAGGGTGCTGGCCAGGTGGAGTTGGTGTGGGCTATGGAAGCCCAGTGCATAGTCCCACTTGATTCAAAAGGGTCATTTTAGGCTGTTTGGAAGTCATATAATTCCCTAAAGGGTGGAAGGTCCTGTGCCATAAAGGATTCTCCATCAAGAAGATCAGAGATAATTTGATTTATCCTCATGCATTTTAATTAGCATTGGAAACAGATGGGCCTTCTAGCCCTGAAACCTTCCTCTTATTCCCTCTGTCAGTGTCTGTGTGACTCTAAAGTCTGATTTTTAATTACCTCTGCCCATTTGTGCGGGCATGGGAGGGAATCAGAGACACACTAATCTTTTCTTTCCCGAGTCTTTCCTACTTACCTGTCAGCTGAGTTTTTTTTTTTTTCCCAGACAGCACTGAAAAATATCTATTAGCCTAGAGGTTGTGTTACCATGGTGATGAGACCAAACCAGGTCCAATATATAGAGAATTAAAGCAAAGAGTAGAGGAAGATGCTAGCTTCCAGAAACTTCCTATTCCAGCTCAGAGCCCAACTGGACAAAATGTTTGGGGGGCATGGCCAGGCTCCAGCTATTCTTGTTCCAAATTGGGGTTCATTAGGTGGTCAGATTGGGCTGATCTCTGAGGCATGGTTTAATGGACAGGAGTCAGACCCTCTGAATTCTGTGAAAAGATGAATCTAAGAAGGTTCCCATAGCAGACAAAAGTTTGGTAGAAGAAGACAGGGGAGGTGGGTGGTAATTCACCCACAATAATAAGACACTGAAACTATATCTTCTCTGAGCAGTGTAGAACATGTTTGTAGAATCTTTAAAGGGTCTTCAAAGCACCTTGCAAGATCCTTAGAATTCTTAGACCTAGTAATTCTATTTGAGAACATATTCCAAAGAAATAATCTTCCATCTGGAATGTTTCTTTTTAAAGAAAGCTTTATATTCAAAATGTTTGCAGTTACAAACATAAAAATGAAACAGTAATCTAGATGTCCAGAAATAGGGAGATGGTTAATTAAACACTGCTATCACCATTAGTTAAAATGTTATGGAGGACAAAGGCAACAAGGATTCTGACAGGTGAGCCTTCTAGAAAGTTCTACTGGCATAGATAGAAAAAAAGAAAATGTAGCCACTATAGTATAGAATGCTTAAGAGAGTACACAAGAAGAAAAAAAGCAGTTCACAAAATTAATACATAGTATGATTATAAGTGCTTGCCTGGCAAGTGTACCACCTTGGGTTTGATCCCTAGTCCAAAAAGACAAAAAAAGACCCCCTTTAAAATATGTCAAACCCTATTGTTATCAGATCTAGAGTGGTCCCTGAAGAGCAAATGTATCAATGCTCAGTAATCTCATCAATGGGTAAATCCACTGTAATGGATTCACTGGGTGGTTACCTAGGCAGGTGACAGTGGCTGGAGAAGGTGGGTCCCTGGGGATGTGACCTTAGGGACTGTGCTTATGTTTTTGAATTCCCTTGCTTGCTGGCTCTCTCTGGGTTCTGGCCTCTATGATATGAGAGCAGAGCCCTTTCTCTCTCCCTCTCTCTGCTTCCTGCTGCCATAACCTGAGCTCCGTGGTCCCCGGCCTCACATGGACTGAACCCCAAATCTCCAAGAAAACCATGAGCAAATAAATCTTCCTTCCTCTAAGTTGTGTGGCCAGGTCTTTTGGATTATAGCAGTGTGAATGCTGACTGAGATAAACCCTAAAACAGAAGCAAAATCGAATCCTATATGCACACAAATAAAATGTTGGAAGAAAACACAGTATCTAAGGGTTATTGTTAGTAATGGTAATGCAGGCACATTTTTTAACTTTTCTTTTTTAAGGGAGTATAGTTTTAAATGCCTCTGTATTCTACCTCTGAGCTAAACTTCCAGCCTTATTTTTTATTCTTTATTTTGAAACAGGGTCTCACTGAGTTCCAGAGGGCCTCACTAAGTAGCTGAGGCTGGCTTTGAACCTGCACAATCCTCCTGTCTCAGCCTCCCAAATGTTAGAATTACAAGCATGCGCCACCATGCCTGGCAGCTACGTTTTTATTGACCACCCCCAGGAAAATAAGTACTCCAATTTGGAATTAGCCATATTCCCAGGTGAATAAATTTATGGTATTATTAGGTACAGATGCCATAAACCATTTTTCTTCTATGTACCAGGCTTTTTCTAGGCATCGTACAAGATACAAAAGCAAATGACATGAATCGAATGGTGCAGCTGGGTCATATGGTGACTCCGTTCCTTGTCCTTTGAGGAACCTTTATACTGATCTCCATAGTGGTTTTCCTAATTTACAATTCCACCAACATGTCTTCACTCCTCAGTATTTATAAAAAAGAATTGAAGTCAGCATGTTATAATGAGACACGTGTACCCATTGTAAAGGCACAATTTACAATAGTCAAATGAAGGAACAGGCTAGGTGGCCATCCATAGAAGTATGGATAAAGAATATGTGATACACACACACACACACACACACACACACACACACACACACACACACACACTGGGATTTTATTCAGTCATAAAGAAGAACAAAATTGTGTCATTTACAGGAAAATGGATGGCTCTGGAGAACATCATTACTAAAGGAGGTAAGCCAGACTCAGGAAGTCAGGAGTTGTATATTTTTTCTCATACTGGAAGATAGAAGGGAAACAAGGAAAAAAAAAAAGAAAATGGAAAAACATAGTAGACTAGGGGAAGGGTGTCAGGGAAGAAAGGAAGGAAGAGAAATGAGAGAATACAGGGAAATGAAATTGACCAAATTATGCTTTGTGCCTATACAAATACATCACAAACACATCACAATGAATCTCACAAGTATGGATAATTATAATACACCAATTAAAAAAAAGCAAATGATAGGGTGTCTTTGCCCCCATAGATTTGACAGTCCTGATCGGTTGGCTTTGGGATGGTTCCAGATTTGAGCACTCTGAGTGGACTTTAACTCAAGCCAGATGATCTGTGTGAACACACAACAGACAGGTTTTTCTAAAACACTGGGTCTATATTTAGCCTCATTGCTCGCTCTTCATTCTTTGGTATCCCAAGCAGGCTTTAAAGAAATGAACCCCTGGGTGAAGCGAGCTTGGGAGAGCATTCTGTTTGTCTCTGTGTTGTAGATGGAATTAGCAGAAATCTGCCCCCGTGAAGGTCCCATCTGCTCAGAATATTTTCCTTTCCTTAGCAATCAGCACTGAGTCTTAGCACAAAGAATAGACAGGTACAGGTGCCTCTCAGCCACCCACCACTGTCTAAGAGACTGAAATAGACCTAGAATAATGGGGTTGATGCACATAACTGTTTTGAGCTCTGGGGATTGTAGGCGAGAGTAATAATGTTGATGGTAATGACTGTGTTTACCAAGCACCTACCCCATGCCCGCAGCAATTGGTTAGCTGGTTTACAGGTCTCATATCCCCTAATCTTCACCATAACTATCTATGAGATGGGTGCATTATTTTTGTTTTAAAGGTGATGAAATTGAGGATCCTAGAACTTACTATGCCCAGGGTCACCACGTGCCTAAAAAATTGAAGAGATTGAATTTAAAAATGGTCATCTGTTAGGCACAGTGGTGCACTTGAGTACTTGGGAAGCTGAGACAGGAGGGTTGTAGGTTTCAGGCCAGTCTTAGCAACATTTAGTGTATCTGGGCATGTGCTGGGCCCTGGGGTAGGGCAAGTTTAGTAGAGACATAGTGTCTTTGGAGTTCAGTCCCAGCCTCCTCTTATCCAAACCGGGGAACCTTCAGTAGGTTGCTCAAACTCTGAGATAAGGGGGTAAAGCTATAAACATGTAACCTGGCATCTAAAGGTACTTAATGAATAATAGAATATTATTACAATATGCTCAAACTCCGAGATAAGGGGTAAAGCCATAAACATATAACCCGACACCTAAAGGTACTTAATGAATAATAGAATATTATTACAATAGAATAGAATATTATTACAATAATAACTCTCCTCTTTGCCTCATAGGGGAGGAAAGCTCAATGTCATGGCCAAGACAAGAGTGAGTTTCAGTAGCAGGGAGATGACTGGGGCTTCCTGGGAGCTTGACTTTATTAAAGGTCTGGCAGATAAAATAGTTTTTCTTTCTTTTTCCCCTTAAGTCCCACTGGGGGTGGGTTTGGATCAGAAGATGAGTATCAACAGGGAATTAAGGCCAGATGGGCAGGGCTTCAAGTGCCATAAAGTGTCTCAGGCACAGGTGGTAGAGGGGGGATGCTACGCCCTCTTATCTGACAGGATGCTTGAGGACCATGCACAGGCAGCTCTGGCATGGACCGGGGGCCAGACTTGCTAAGCCCTGCGTTCAGACTCCACCTGTGTTGATTATCAGCTGTATGACCTCAGAAGAATCCTATCTCCTCTCTGCTCTACAATGACCTGTCTGCAAAATGTTGATAACCATTTTCAGCAACCACAGCCTTGGGTGTTTGTGTGAGATGACGGGTAGACGTGCTCTGCCTGGTGCCTTCTGTGTGTTCCCAGACCTAATGCAGGCAGTGGCTGACTCCAGCGGTGTGCTGGAGCCGTCCACTCCACGGTGATGTGCTGTTTCTGAAGAGCTGACCATGCACATTTCTCCCCAATGCCGAGTTCAGTGCCGCCAGGTTGGCAGCTTGAAATGAGCCATGGAGGGAATAGGGATACCACGGAAATTGGCAGGGATTCAAACCAGCAATGGATACAAATGAACACATGCTGGAACATTGCTGTGGGGATATAAATCTGGGTGGGCAGGAGATGACCAAAGTAGAGGCAGCTGGTATACCTCACCTGCTCCCGGGCCACACTCTGTACCTGAAGGGCCCTAAAGCACACCCCTTAGGAGGCTGAACCTCAGAGTTTCAACTGCAAGTGACTTTCTACACCCAGGTATCACCTTAGTAGAAGAAGCATATTCAGTAACAAATAAATAGATTTTTTTTTTTTTTGTGGTGGTGGTGGTACTAGGAATGAAACCCAGGGGTATTCTACCTCTGAGCAACACTCCTATCCCTATTTTATTTTTTTATTCTGAAACAGGGTCCAAGTTGCTGAGGCCTTGCTAGCTAAGTTATTGAGGCTGGTGCCCAACCTGCAGTCTTCCTGTCTCGGCTTCCCAAGTTGCTGGGAGTGGGGGTGCGTTCCTAAAATCGAGTACTTCAGAGGCTAAGACAGGATGGCCACAGAATTGAGTCTAGCCTCAGCAACTTAGCAAGGCTCTCAGCAACTCAATGAGACTCTGTGTCAGAAATTAAAAATAAAATAATAGCCGGGCGTGGTGGCGCACGCTTGTAATCCCCGCGCTTGGGAGGCAGAGACAGGAGGATTGCGCAGGTTCGAAGCCAGCCGCACGTGTTGGCTTAGGAGACCCTGTTTCCAAATATAAAAATGTAAAAGTAGGTCTGGGAGTGTAGCCCGGAGGTAGAAGGGCTTCCAGGAACCCCAGTACCACCACCAAAAAAAAAAATAATAATAAATAAAAATAAAATAAAATAAAATAAAATAAAGCTGGGGATGTAGTTCAGAGGTAGATTGTCCCTGGGTTCAATTCCTAGTACCAAAAAATAATATAATAATAAATAAATAAAATCTGGAAATACTAGTAACATGCTTGCTTGCTTATTTATTTATTTAACCCAGGACATTCTACTCCTGTGCCCTATTTTTTATTCTTTATTTTGAAACAGGATGTTACTAAGTTGCAGAGAGCCCCACTAAGTAGCTGAGGCTGGCTGTGAACCTGGGATTCTGTCTCAGCCTCCTAAAGTACTGGGATTACAAGTGTGTGCCACTGTGCCTGGCCTAGTAGCATATTTAAAAGAAAACCCTCCCCTACTTCCATATTTGAAAAGAAAAATCAGCATTATTTTCCACAAAGAGCTCAACACAGAAAATGAAAAGAAGCAATTTTATCATATTCTAGCTGGATACTGTTGCTGGCCCAAGGACTCTGAGCCTGAGGTCTTTTTTCTCTGTTGAAAGGAAGAGGGAAAACATTCAAAAGGCATTACGGGCTTGATGGCATATGCTTGCAATCCCTGCCAACCAGCCTATGCCCCACAATGCTGGCCACTGAATAGTAGGACTTCTCACAATGGAGCAGTGACATTTTATGGTGTTTTACCACAAAGCACATGGTTTTATAAAAACATTCAAGTCAAAATATTCGTTAGAAGTGATTCAGAGATCCCAATCCATTTTCCTATTGTTTCATACTTCACAAGTCTAGAATATGTAGGAAAAGTGGATGGCTTGTCTTTTAAAAAAGGGGGGTTATGGCACCTTCTGGAGACTTTACTCTTGATGTAATCAGGAGGAGAAAGGGGGAGAGGAGGGAGGGAGGGAGGGAGGGAGAGAGAGAGAGAGAGAGAGAGAGAGAGAGAGAGAGAGAGAGAGAGAGAGAAAGAGAAAGAATATCAATCTTCCTGCCGGGCATGGTGGCGCATGCTTGTAATCCCCGTGCTTGGGAGGAGGAGACAGGAGGATCCTGCATGTTCGAAGCCAGCCGCTCTGGCTTAAGAGACCCTGTTTCCAAAAATAAAAAGTATAAAATAGGTCTGGGAGTGTAGCCCGGAGGTAGAAGGGCTTCCAGGAACCCCAGTACCACCAAAAAAAAAAAAAAAGTGTCTTCCTCATTGGTATGGACAGTGTGAAGCATCTCTCTTTGGGAAATACAGATGAGATGTTTGATGCTGAGAGATTTGAAGGCAGTGAAAATCCATTAATTATTATTATTATTATTATTATTATTATTATTATTATTTGAGCATGGATGTATCATTGAGCTGAATGCAAAATTTGTATTAACACCGTCTCCAAGTCAGTTTCTGCCTTGAAATACCTGGCTCATACTTGCTCATGAGAACCTACAGTTAAATTTTCAGGAAGCTAACAAGTCCATGGATAGCATGTTGGTGACTTGAAATTGTCCATGTGGGAATCTTTACACTTCAGGAATCATCAGACAATGCTACAAAGATCTCTACTCTTGAGATCTGGTTGTTAAAACAGTCACTAGCATATTATGGCTAACACTTTCATGCCATTCGAGCTTGCTAACAGGCTTGCGGCTATGGCCTTGCACTTAGAGTTATGCACTCTCTTTCTCCTGCCTTGGGAGACTTTGTGTGGACCTACTTGAGATGCACCCAGTGACTTCCTTAGAGTCTCATTATCTCATTTCCATTATTGCATCTTTAAGGAGAATGATAGAAATGACTGCTGAGAAATGTGCTGTAATTGATTATTGCAGATAAAGTAGGCTAACCGACCTCCTTCTCAGCCTGCTCTTTTTAATGAGCTACCTTAGTGCTGGCCCCGCTAAATGTTTGAGATTTATTGTACCCTGGAAACTCATCAATTTCTGAGGGTTTAATGACAATTAGGCGGAGGAAAAAGAAAAAAAAAACCTTTAAGATAAGATATAAGACAATTGACTGCGGACATTTAAAACCCTATTTGTATTCTCTCAAGTTGCTGTTATTTGATTTCCAGCCTTTCTTTGCATCTATGGCCTAGAATCTTAAACTTTTCAGTTTCTATTCTCCAGGAAGCTCAGGTTGATGGATATCAAAGGAGAGGTAGGCCTTTGGAATTATGCTCCTGTGTGATTTTGTTTTTTCCTTTTTTAGCACACAAATGTCACCACTGGCGTGACGGTGAACAGGATCTCTGGGTAGGAAGAGCCCTATTTGTAGCACTTGCTGACACATTACAGTCCTTGGTGTAACTGCTCCCCATCCTGAAGATTTCAAGCTCTGAGATGCATCACTGATACATGGCTGGAAAGAGATGTACACAATCGCCCCTCAGGCACTAGTGTATTCTGGCTCGCACACAGCCCTGAACATGGCTCAAATAAATCTCCAGTTTTCTCAGGGCTTCAGATAACATGTAAGCGCTCCAGTTTTCTCAAAGTTTCAGATAACAGGTACCAAGAGATGCAGGTGGGTATTTCCCCAGAATTGTCTCGGAGAGGTAGAGACCAATTCCAAAAGCCACGCAAAGGTTACCTCCATGGTGCCCCAGCAGAAAGCAGGAATGTGCACGCAGGGCGGGAAGCGGCCAGAAGGAGGACAGAGCCCTGGTCTGGGTCTGAGCAGTCCTGGTGGGTGCAGGTGGGAAGGGGTTGAAGCTGCATTTCAGTAGCTGGGAAAGGAGCAGAGACACCAGCCAACACAGTCTCTTCTTAGGTCCCCCCTTACCTTCCTCCATGTTTTCCTTAGCATTGAACACAATTTCTTTTAAAAAGGTGACAACTTACCTACTCATTATGTGAATCCCTATTTTTCTCCCATTTACTTACCCCACCTGTGACCTTCCCACTTGTCCAGAGTAGAATAGAAGCTCCCCCAAACAGAGTCTGTTTTTTTTTTTCTTCTAGTTTCATTGATGAGTATATCTCAAGTGTCTAAAATAGAGTCTGAAAACTAGTTGCAATTCAGTAAATACTCATCAAATCAGGATCCAAGAGGCAAGAAGGACATAAGATAGGAGCCACCAAGGAGCGGTTCTTGACTCATGGTATACATTAGGGCCACCACGGAAGGCACGTTAAAATGAAAGTCTCCCTGGGCATGGTGGTGCATGCCTGCCATCCCTGTACTTGGGAGGCAGAGGCAGGAGGATTGCAGGTTTGAAGACAGTCTTAGCAACTTAGCACCCTCAGCAAGCTAGCAGTACCTTGCTTAAAAAATGGTTAGGGGTGCAGCTTGGAAGTAGAATGCTCCTGGGTTCAACCCTAGTACTAAGGAAAGAGGAGGCGCTAGGGATTGTCTCAGGACTTCTGAATCCTTAGCTCCAAAGTGGAGCTTGGGAACTGGCCCAGTGGCCCGTGCTTGGAGGATCTGTCTCTGTAGCCAGAGGGTGTACCAGTACAGTGGCCAGGGCTCGGAGAAGTGGGCTCTGCTTTTCATGCCTGTTGTACCCTTTCTGGGCAGTGTCAGGAGGCCGAGTGGCCCCACCAAGAATACTCAGTCAAACAGGCGAGTCACGTTGTGATCTTTGCTTTGGTTGGGTTCAGGTCTCCTTCAGTTATTGGTCGGTGGCTCTTCTGGTCTTTCCCATAAACATTAAATAGACTTGCTAATAAAATATCTGACCTCCCCACCTGTTCTGAACAGTGCTTTTTATTTGCACCTTTTGCCAATTCTTACACCTTCAATGATTTGCTATCTTCTTTCAAAGCACTATGAATCTATCTCGTGGCTATGAACAAATTCCCGTAGGCAATTTCCAACTCTGTTTAAATATCTCCTGAATCCTCACTTAGCAAGGCATCATGGTTAGTTTAAGGCTCAGATTGTCTCCTGCCTTTATGTAACTCTGGGGAGCCAACATGCCTCATTAATGAGAACTTTCTCCTGGCCTCAGAACTTGAAACTGCTTTCTTTCTTGTGCTGTTGTGTGTGTGTGTGTGTGTGTGTGTGTGTGTGTGTGAGAGAGAGAGAGAGAGAGAGAGAGAGAGAGAGAGACAGACAGACAGACAGACAGACAGACAGACACTGGGGGTTGAACCCAAAGGCACTCTATCTCCATGCTATACTCTCAGCCCTTTATTTATTTATTTTTTGTTTTGAAAAAGGGTCTAGCTAGATGGATGAGAATCTCACTAAGTTGCTGAGGCTGGCCTTGGACCTGTGATCTTCCTGTTTTAGCCTCCCAAGTACTGAAATTATAGGCATGTGCCATTGTGCCTCATTGTTTTTGGATTTTACGTAACTGTGGGTGCCCCATGCAATGTGGCAGAAACAGTTGCCCAAATGGTTATTTAAGAAGATCCAGGCTTCTCTTACTGGTTTAATAACCCTGGGCAAGTCATACAGCCACTCAAAGCCTCAATTTTTTTCACTCTAAAATTCAGATACATATTGTCCCAGAGGGTTTGTGAGGATGAAATATGGCTACAGAAATAACAGTTCTCTGTAATCTGAAGTATCAATATAGCAAAATAATGTCCAACTTTCCCCTCTAGACTATGAGGCTGGAAGCTGTCAGTGCCCAGCAAGTCTTTCCCCAGTCAGTCCAGTCCATGAGAAAAATGTTAGGCTCTACTGGTTATAGTGGCACACATTTACAATCCCAATACTTGAGAGGCTAAGATGGGAGGATTGAAGGTTCAAGACCAGCTCTGCAACTTAATCAGACCATGTTTCAATATAAAAAATAGGGCTGCAGGAATATTTCAGGGGTAGAATACCCCTGGGTTCAATCCCCAGTACTTAAAAAAATATTTAGGTGCTAAAGATCTCCCTACAACTTTATCATGCCTTCCTGACTCTTCTTTTATTTCCAGTCCCCCTCTCCTAGGCATATATCATGGAAGAAAAATATCAAGGAGAATTTGGAGAAAGAAACAGAGGCAGGATGCTCTGGAAAATGAAATTAATACTTACTAAGCACTTACAATATTTTGGATAGTCCTGAGTACTTTTTATTTTATTTCTGTGGTACTGAGATCGAACCCAGAGACATTCTAACTCTGAGCTACACTCCCAGCTCTATTTTATTTTGAAATAGGGTCTCAATAAGTTGCTGACGGTCTCACTAAGTTGTTCAGGCTGACCTTGAACCTGCAATCCTTCTGTCTCAGCCTCCCAAGGACTAGGATTACAGGTGTTCACCTCCACATTCAGCTTGGGTGCTATTTATCATTATTATTATTATTATTATTATTATTATTATTATTATTATTAATTATTATTTTGGTGGTACTGGGGTTCCTGGAAACCCTTCTACCTCTGGGCTACACTCCCAGACACCTATTTTTTTATATTTTTATTTGGAAACAGGGTCTCTTAAGCCAGTGAGGCTGGCTCCAAACCTGCGTGATCCTCCTGTCTCTGCCTCCCAAGCGTGGGGATGACAAGCGTGCGCCACTACGCCCGGTGAGCTTGGGTGCTATTTAGATACATGATCACATAAGAATTTCCAATAGCTCTGCAAACAGGTATTTTTATTCTAATTTGAGGGATTAAAAATATCCAAATCTCAGAGGGCTTAGACATTTTCTTCGTGGTCATACTGAAAGTTTATGCCCCAGGTAGGGGGCTCAGATTTTGTCCAGCTTAACATCACCGCCAGAGCTGACTTCCTGGGTAAGTCTTTCTCCGGTGATGACGGTGTACAGGACCCAATGTCTGAACCTCTTCACCTTCCTTACATCCCTTGTGGATCCTCATTCCTTCCCTCATCTGCATCCTTCTCTGTCTCCCTGAGACTTGGGATCAGGCTAGATTTTTATTCACAATCATCACTGAAGGAAGAGTGGAGGAAGTGCTGATGACGAGCTCCTGCTTCCAAGAAGGTGTTAAGAGAAACAAACGAATAAGTACCCGGTGCTTCAAAGAGACTTCTCACTTCCCCCAAAGTCATAATTCTGTAGAAACATCAGTTCTGTGACCTGCACTGCCAATTAATTTCATTATCCCTAATAAACAACAATGACATTTTCTAATTGCACTCCATAAAAATCTCCACAATCACTTGAGAGAATCATGTCCGATTAGATGAACAGCCATTTCAGATGATCAGAAAGAAATTTCACTCCTTCAAGTGAATATTTTTTTCTATTTTTTCCCCGAGATGCTACATACCCTAAGAGTCATCTTGCTGGCTCCAGTAGAGAGTCAGAACCAAGTGGATAAAGCTACATTTAGTGGTGTGAACCGAGAGAGAGGGAAAACGCCTGCCTGGAGGGCCCCAGGGGGACCAGAAGCCACGAAGACTTTTTCTCTCCATTCTAAGATGAAAAGTAGACCCATCCCTTTTAGAGGCAAAATGAGACTTATATCCACTGAGCATTCATAAAATTGTTCCCCAACCTGCAAATTCATTCACCAGAAAACCGATTGCTCTTCCTCTTTGGTATTGTTTGGTTTTTGTGGTACTGGAGATGAAGCCCAAGGACATTCTATTTCTGAGTTATACCCGAGCCCTAATTATTTGGAAATAGGGTCTTACTAAGTTCCTGAGGCTGTCCTCAAACCTGCAATCCTCCTGTCTTGGCCACCCAAGTACTAGGATTATAAGTGTGTACCACCATGCCAAGCTTTACCTGCTCTTTTAACCTCTACCATCTTAGGCAGGACCTGCCATAAATTGCTACCTTCTTTTTGTCAGTGAAACTCAAGATATCACACATTTCAGCACTTTACCATTTTTTTTAAGTAAGCAGTAAAGTGCTCTCATCTCCCTCTGTCCTCTTTGTTGTAATTCCTAGTTCTCCATGGGGGTCCCTTGTGTACAGTGTTTTCAGGTTCCAAAGCACTGCTCCACATTCCACTGTATTAGTTTCTTGTTGCTGCTATGACAAAGTACCACAAACTTAGTGCTGACACCAAAGCTTTATGATTTTCTCATCTAGGGGCCAAAAATCCACAGTGGCTTTTACCAGCCAAAAGCAAGGTGTTAGCTGAGGTGTGTTTCCTCTGGATGCTCTAGGAAAGAATAGATTTCCTTACATTCCACCCAAAGCTCCTGGCTTCTTCCTCCATCCTCAAAGCCAGCAGCATCTTCAAACATCTGCCTGGCTCTGGCTTTGTGCATCCCTCTTTAAAAGACCCTTGTAATTCCATTGGGCCCACCTGGATATTCAGGATAATTTACTCATCTACTTTATCACAGCTGGAAAGCTCCTTTTGCCCTGAAAGGGAACATATTTATTGTTGCTAAGGATCAGATCATAGAAATCTTTGGGGACCATCAGCCTAGCTACCACAACCATTATTCTGCTTCTGCCATACATCCTGAATAGCAAATGGTACATGTAAGTTTTTAATAACCATCTGACCAAATGAGTAGATTTCTTATTCCATCAATCCTGCAAAGTAGATGCAGTGCCTGGAGTCAGGAAGATATGGCTTGGGTTCTAGCTTCCTGAGCTAAAGAAGCCATGGGCAAATGAGTTAACCATTCTGTACAATGGTTTCTTGATTGACCATGGGGCGCTCAAGTGCACTTCAGTTTCACTATAAGTTGAAGTGGGACAGAGCAGGTAAATTTCAAGGTGTGATTACTGGAGTATTCTGCTACATTAATCTCCTTCTCTTCTCTTGGTGACTGAAGTTACTACAAACTCAGGGGCTCAAGGTAGAGACAGTTACCCATATCTGGTTCTTTTCTTCCTCTTGGACACTCATGAGGACTACACTTCCCAGCCTCCCTGTGGGGTCATGTGGGGGTCATGTGACGAGATATAGCCAATGAGAGTTGTGTGGAGACTATTACCCCAGTCCCTGGAGCCACATCAGACTGCCCTTATTTGTGTGAAGTTCTAACACTCTCGGGAGTCCTAGCACTCATTATCCTGTGAGCTTTCCGAACACTTCTGGCAAACAAAAACTCCTTTAATTTTTCCTCTTTGGAGGCAAGAATTCAGTTTGTAGGCAGAGCAGAGAGAAGGGTTAGTTTGGGAGCTGCGGCAGCAAAAAGATTGGCCATATCTCAGGGACTGCTTCATTGGAGGCAATACTGTTTTCTCTAGATACTCTGCTTCTGCTGCGGATTCCAAGTAGTGGAAGACTGTCCTCTTTATATGTGAACTGTAAAACTTCCAGGGCTTGACAATTCGATGGTATACACCAGAATTCCATGTTTGCCAAGAAGTCAGTTTTCCAGAGAGTGTTCCAGGAGACACTAGCACTGCTTGGCATTTTATTCAGTGAGATATTACTAAGAAAAAGAATCTTCATGGTCAAATAAGTAGAAAAATGCTGTATAGTCTATCAGCAGAAAGTCCTGCAGGAAAGGAAACTGTTTAACCTAGTGTTTGTTTAGACTTATTTCAAGTTTGTAGGCTACATTTACTGCCTTCCTCTTCCCACTTTGCAACAGAAGAATGACAATCCAAACATGTCCAGCTATGGGCAAGTGAATAGAAACCGAAGGCATGATAAATCACAGCGGACCCCTTAGTCAACCGGGTAGAACAGAAACTCAAAATTATCATAGTAAATATACCAATTTGTTAATTAGGTCAGAAGACTCACATAGCTCTATAGATAACATTTTACTAATAACTCGACCATGTTCCAGGAATGTTCACTAAGACCCATATATTTCTTTTAGCTATGTGATTTTCATATCCCTTTGGGGGATTGTAAGGTGTAACACAGAACCAGGCTCTATGATTTCCTGCTAGAATTCCACTGTATGACATCCTATACTTACATGAATAAATCATTTGCCTCAATAAAATCATCTTCTAAAAAGTATAATAAAAAGTAATTCTCTTGCATGCAGTTTCTTTTTAAAACTGGGTTAAATCTCATAGAACCAGTGATTGATTGTTATACATCAGCAAATGTAGAATTTGATCCCCAAGCCCTTCTTTTCCTTTTTCTGAAGTATCTTTTAATAACTTTCTGTCCTTAATCTTCCATGGAGCACATATATTAGAAAAATCCGACATAAAGTTAACTCTCAGTAGGTCACTGTTGGCTTGTTATTTATTTATTTATTTTAAGAGATAAAACCTCTGATATCAGCCACGTTATTTCTTCTCTCTGGGTCTCAGGTTCCTTATAAGGAAAGGTTTGTTGAAATAATGAAAGCCTAGGATCTTTCCCTCCAACCTTTGTTGATCTGTGCATGCTGATGTGATTCTTCATGATTCTACATGCCCCATACTCATCCACCTGTCTCCACAGAAGAATGTTCTTTTAAGATAATAATTGTGATCTGATAGGCAATTCAATCAAAGGATGGATCTGTTGGCCCTAGAGATGTTCTGAGTTCAAGCTACAGTTCCACCATGGATTGGCTGTGTGCTCCTGAGCAAGGGACCACGATTTAGACTCATTTGCAAAATGGGGGTAATTCTATTACCCACCTCTAGAGTCCTGAGCCTTAAAGGAAATCGAATTTAAGGTTCTTAGTAATGTGCCTGGTACATCACAAGATCTCAATAGATTATGTTGATTATGATGTGTCAGGATGAGTCATGGCTAAGTCAGAGAGAATGCAGTAACAGAGACCAGCTCACCTTTACCAACCTGCTCTTTCTAGAAGGACAAATACAGCCAGGCGTTGTGATGCATGCCTGTAATCCCAGTACTTGGGAAGCTGAGACAAGAATATGGCAGGTTTCAGGCTAGCCTCAGTAACTTTAGACCCTTAGCATTCTTAGTGAGATTGTGTTTCAAAATGAAAGTTTTAAAAAGGGATTGGGGTATAGCTCAGAGGTAGAGTGCCCCTGAGTTCAACCCCCAGTATAAACAAGCAAACAAGTCCTCTAGGAGGGAAAGAGAAAGGGTGCCCATCTGCGTGTTTCCTTGGGCAGCTCTACTCTAGGGGCAGGCCAGTTGGAGATGCATGTCTCCTGGGAACAAGAACAAAGGGTTTTCTTAACCATCAAGGGTTTTAACACTCCAGGATTGGAAAGTCTGCATACAAAAAAGGTAGTCTATGCCTTGCCGAAAGTTTTTTACTGGCTACTAGGAATTCACCCTGATATGCAAACAAGACAAGAACTGGGAGCCCTTCTTGAACATGGGATCAGGGTTAGGGGCATGTTGCTGACATACCACCTCCTGGGAACCTCTCTTACCAGCCAGAGGGCCAGATTAGACTTTTTTTTTAATCTGACAAAAACAAATTTAATCCTTCTTAAACATGGTGGAGCTGCATGGATTGAGATGCTAATATAGCCCTCTGATAAGGAGGGCCAAATTAAATTTTTAATTTGGCAGAGGGCCAGAGTCAACATTTTTTTTAAACCCTGTATTCTGTGGTGAGAGAGATAGGACTGATGGATGGAGTAGGAGGAGGAGGAGACTACTGGGGGGTAAACAGCTGAGCCAGGGCTCCCAAAGAGCCCATCAGTGGTGACAGTGGAGAAAACCTAGTGGCTGCCACTGGGGGAACACATGGCCAGGGAAGATGGGCACTGTGGGCTGGGTATAAAATTCGGTGGTTCATTCCAGAAACAATGAAGAGTATGGGCTAGAGGGTGGGTGTTGGTGGTTCATTCCAAGAAGGATAGAGAATTGAGGCCACAGGTCTGGTTTCGAGGATGATTTGAAGCAAAGCCACTTTTCTGGGAGGAAGCATGCTATATTGTCTATGAGTAGTGGAATTGCTTTGCCGATTTGCATTGCCAGTTCTACTGTTTACCAGCTGCGCCTCCTCTGTCCCCTTGACTCCTTGTCATTCTTAAGTTATGGAATGAGAATGGCCCTAGATCCTTCCTTTGTCACCTCTCCTGTAGTGAAGCGCAGAGCAAAGGTGTCTTTGTTTCTTTCTGTACCTGGGGAGGGGTGTGTTCTAGCTCACCAAGAGTACCCATCCGACTCTCTCTCTTCCTCCTTCTCCATTCAGAAAATGGCATCAGCTTGAAAAATGTCTAGTATCTGGGAAAATAGGTCCCTTTCCTTCTAATCGAAAATTGCTTTTATATCTTAAATGTTCTCCGGAACACATCCATAATTTGCTGGTGCTGAGAATTGCCACTAAGGCTTTATTTATGAAGTCTTAAACACTGGAGGAAATTCACCATGTTCTGAGGCTCCTTAGGGAATAGCACAGATCTATGTACTTAAAAATGCATCCACAGAGAGCTGGAGAAACGTTCTTTCTACCCATGTTGAAAAATGTCACTGGTCCTCCCTCACGGATGATTTCCTACCTGGAAGAGAGGACTCCATTGTTTAGGTGGTGCCAAGTCAGGAGTATAATTATTGAAGGAGAAGGAGGGGAGTTTCTGGAGAGAAAGAACCAAGTCACGTTCTATTGATCTAAACAGATGCAGAGTTCACGTAAAGAGCATTCAAAGTGCATCAGCATAGCATGGCATAAAAAATAAAGAGTACCTTGCCTTTGCAATCCAGAAGCTTTCAGTGCTCATTTGTAAACGCATTTCTTGCTTCCCTGACTCCTCCATCAATTTAAGATATTTTACGCAGCTGCTTTTGTAACTAATTTTGGTGAATCACACCAAACACGTCACTGAAGAGGGGTTTTCATTTGAGTCGTACTTCTTCATTCGTAAAGATTTCTTTAAATAAAAGCCCCCTTTTCAAATGTCACACATGGGGGGGGGACTGTCCCCCACTGGGATGCTGACTGTCAGCTGATCAGGACAGGGCAGTGTCTCTGGGTAGAAAACAAAGGATTAGTCAGAGATCTAGTTGCAGGAGCTGGGTTTTTGTAATGATGATTGAGGGTGAGGCTGGATGAGGGCTGTGAAGGTGACCTTATTATTATTATTATTATTATTATTATTATTATTATTTTTAATTCTGAAATGCTCTTTGGAAAACCTGGCTCCATTTCCATGCGGTTAATTAGCCCACCACATCTTTGAGTGTTCTGTTTATCCCCCCCCCTCCCTTTATTTTTAATGGCGGGCCATTGGCAGGAAAGGATCAAAGGAACACGAGCCATTGATCATCAAAGGGCCGAATGAGGCATCTTGTCAGTTTCATGGTCAAGGGCTTTCAAAGCAAGAAGGGAGCAGACTTAAAGAAAGAGGATGCTTCTGGATTTTTATGTTGTTTTAGAGATTTCTGCAAAGGCACCATCCTGTGACCCAGCCGCGACTCTGCAGGCCCGCAATCTATTTTATTTTTTCAATTTCTTTTCCTTCTCCTCTTGACTTGACGTCATCCTCCGGGCCAAGGGAAAGCATAATTGATTGGAGGCAGAGAAACCGTGAGAGATGGTTCTGCACCAGTCTTCTCTCCTGCTGAGTTCATTTTATTAAATGAAGCAGAACAAACACTAGTACCTGGGAAGCTGAGATGGTCCCTTTTTTTTATACGGACTCTGGGCAGAGCAAAGCAGCGTTTGCTGAATGAAATTTGCTGTGAGCAGAGGGACAATTTAAATCCCCTTGACTTTCCTTTCCATGAGGTTTGATTAGCCTCATACTATACAGAGCAGGCTGAAACTCAAGCAATTTGATCAAGGTCAAATAGCAGCTGTTTGTTAAATATGGGTCAGATTTACATCTGTCAGATTCAAATCCCAGAAAGTGCAGACAGTGGTAGGCAATCTCGTCACCAGGCTCAGGACTGGGGTAAGACAAGAAAGAGACTGAGGTGTGCAAAATGAAAGGCGGGCCAAATTGAAAAGGTGCAAATTGTAAAGGCTGGATGGGAACTTCAGGGTGAGACTCTTCCTTAAATCGTGTATCCGAGGCACCCTGAATTGGCCTCACCCTGGTCTTTCCTGGATGTGAACCCCGAATGCTGGCAGGGGAAGAAAATTAGCTACTAACTTTGAATACCTCCCATGAGCCAGACACCCAGCCCACACCATCACCTTGACCAACACCGGTGAGAGGGAGCAGGTAAACAGGTGATTTGATAGAGAAAAGTTTATACATCAGAGTTCCTCTTATGGGGAGGACCTTATGTTTGGAAAAGCATCATTTAGCAAAATGAAAAAGGACAGAGACCGAGTCTCCTCTGCATAACCAGCTCGTAGGCTGCTCAGGGCTTGGGTGCTTGCTGATTCCAGGTCAGGAAAGGATGAAATTGCTATACAGAAGGAAGTGACTTTGAAGATCTTAGAGGCTAGGTTAAAGGAATCTGAAAAGAAGAGGAAGTGGGTGGCAGCTTCAAGAAGGCTGAGTGTGTGTGTGTGCGAATTAGATACATACATATATATTATACACATACAAATACATATATATTGTGTGTGAGTTATATACATATATACATACATATACATTTATATACACTATTGTGTGTGTGTGTGTGTGTGTGTGTGTGTGTGTGTGTGTGTGTGTTACTGGAGATTGAACCCAGGGGCATGCTGCTGAGATACATCTCCAGCCCTTTTTTAAAATTTATTTTGAAACCAGATCTTACTAGGTTGCTGAGTCTCATTAAATGGCTGAGGTTGACCACCAGCCTGCAATCCTCCCGTATCAGCCTCCTAAGTACGGGGATAACTGCTATGCTCATTTTGCTGTGATCCCTTTCTGCCCTACGTGTAGGGCAACATTGAAATGTTTGATATGTGTATTTTTGGGGGGATCTTCTGGGACATGTGTTAGGAGTTTGGTGCTGAGGTGGTTCTAGGTGCAATGGAGAGCCTATCATTTTACAGATTAGGAAGCTGAGGATCAGGGGAGAAAGAAAGCCAGGGGACCCTGTAGGAGGCTGGCTCCTTAAAAATAATAAAATCAGAGATGTTTCCTCAGAAGATGATTCTGTAAAGATGATTCTACAGAAACCTGACACAGGAGGCACTCAGCTAGTTATGTTAACTCCAGTTAACATAGAATCCAAGGTGGTGTCTGTTTGTGTGTTTTTTTATTTAGTTTTATTTTTTTGTGGTACTGGGAGTTTGAATCCAGGGACATCCAATCTCTGAGCTATACCCCCAGCCCTATTTCATTTTCTTAACATTTTCAAACAGGGTCTCTCTAGGTTGATGAGTCTCATTACTTCCTGAGGCTGTCCTCAAATCCAAGATCCTCCTGTCTCAGCCTCCCAAATACTGGAATTACTTTTTTTTTTGTGGTACTGGGAATGGAACCCTTCAACCTCTGGGCTACACTCCCAGACCTATTTTATATTTTATTTGGAAAGAGGGTCTCTTAAGCCAGCGAGGGTGGCTTCGAACCCGTGCGATCCTCCTGTCTCCACCTCCCAAGCGCAGGGATTACAAGCGTGCGCCACCACACTGGCCTGGAATTACTTTTTAATGGGTGCGGTTGGCCCTGCCCCTAGTACCCAGCTACTGTTACTGTTGATTAGTAAACCCACAGCTGCTCTTTCTCCTAGAACTGTCCTCTGGAACCTGAGATCCAGAAGGTCATGCAGGTTCCAGGAGCTGCTGGCATCGAGGGAATGTTCACTGTGGCCAGGCCTGCCAGCTTAGAGGGGCTGCCAGGTACTGGGCAGTAATTCTCAAGATTTAATACCTGTGGAAATCAACCAAGATTCAGAATGACTAGGTCCGGGTTGGGGCCCCGACTCTGCATTCTAATACTCCCCAGGAATTGCAATGCAAGAGGCTGCCAGGACACAGTGTGCAGGTTACCCATACAGTGACGGTCACGCAGCTTGGGAGGACAGATGAAACTGAGTCTGAATTCCAGCTCCTGCGGATGAGTTTCAACCCGCTACACCTTGGTTTCTTCACCTCCCAACAGGAAGTATTTTGGGATGTGCAAGCCACGTGAGGCTTTGTCCGCAGTCCGGTACCCAGCAATAGCATAGTCCACTGTGCCCGCCCCCTCCCCGTGCCCCTGGCTTCCAGGCTGAATTTTCCTTCTCCCTCACTGAGTCCCGTCCACGCTGTCACCTGCCCCATCTCCCTGCTCTCGCTAACACTCCCAGCCGTGACAAGCTGCCAGCAGCAGCCTGTCTTTTCTTTATAAAGAATTCATCTCCTTTCGTTTGGAGGTGAAGGCAAGTGAAGAATGCCCCCCTATAGCCATTAATAAGCTGTGCATTTTTTTTTTTTTTTTTTTTTTTACAATGGCTCAGGTTTCTTTGTCTGTTCAATGGAAACGTGTCTAGCCCGGCTGCCTGATGGAACTGGCCTGGGTAATTACTGTAATTCTTTATCTCTGAGTAGGTCATCTTGAACAAGTGCCTTTTAATTCCAAGGCCTAGTAAGAGCTGCATGAACCTCATGCGTGCATGTGTGCGTGAGCACACACAGATTCACAGAAACATGAACATACACACACATAGGGAAAGAGTCTTCATTTATCAAATATAGCATTCCACATGCTATATTTCCCTCAATAGGTGCTAATCTTTTTAAAAAACGTTTTTCTAAAATGCATGCAAAGTCTTGGTCATTATTTATTCAAGTAGGCTATATATTTGGTACTGGTACTGGAGATTGAACCCGGGGCACAATACAACAAATGATTTGCAAGTACGTGCCCAACCCTCTGTATTATTATTATTATTATTTTTGTGTGTGTGTGTGTGTGTGTGTGTGGTACTGGGGATTGAACCCAGAGACATTCTTCCTCTTAACTCTACCCCTAGTTCAATTTTTTATTCTTTATTTTGAACAGGGTCTCGCTAAGTTGCAGACGGCCTCAAAAGTTGCTCAGGCTGGCCTTGAACCTGTGATCCTTCTGTCTCAGCCTCCCAGGTACTGGGTTTACAGGCCTGTGCATCAACTACCCCTAGCTCTTTTTTACTTTTTGTTTTGATACAGGGTCTTGCTACGTTGCTCAAGTGGACCTTGAACCTGTGGTTCTCTTGGCTCAGCCTCCCAAGAACTGGCATTACTGGCATGTGCCACCACACCCAGCTACACTGTGTGTGTGTGAGTGTGTGTGTGTGTGTGTGTGTGTGTGTGTGTGAGAGAGAGAGAGAGAGAGAGAGAGAGAGAGAGACAGACAGACAGACAGACAGACAGACAGACAGACACTGACTGGGGATTGAACTCAGGGATATTCTACCTCTGAGCTACATAATCTTATGTTTTGTTTATGAAATGGGGTTTCTCCAGGTTTATGGGCTCACTCCATTGCCGAGGCTGTCTTTTAACCTGCAATCTTATTCCAGCCTCCCACGTACTGGGATTACGGGTGTGTGCCACCTGCCTATCACCACTCTGTATTCTTTGAGACAGGGTCTTCTTATGTTGCCAAGGCTTGTCTCAAACTCATGATCTTCCTGTCTCAGCCTTCTAAGTTGCTGGCATTATAGACATGCATCACATTGCCCAGCTCTTCAGCTAGGATTTGTGATCTTTTAGAAAAATACAAATGTCTAAAAGTCTCAAATGAAATGGTCAAATGAGAACAAAGAAACTATTAACAGAGGTATACAGTTAGGTGGGGGGTCAAGTCAGCAGGTAGGATAACTGCAAAGGAACCTGGGTCTGCATGCAATGAGTGTATAAATGCCCCCATACCCAATGCAAGGAGCCATTCAACTGTATTGCAGGATTTGTGGAGCTCAGAAAACTGGAGCAAACCGGTTTCTCAAGAGAAACACAGTTCTCTCTCTGACTGGATATATTTCTTCCACAGGTCCTTATAAAGAGAATCTCTGCAGCAGATAATGTTTTCAAACTCCCCTATGAGATACACAAGAGATTTTTTTTTTTATTGCAGTACTCCTCAGTGCAAGATAGGGAAACCTCAACACACCGTACACTAAAAGCAATTCCACGGGGAGTCCAAGCAATCATATCTTGATTTATAGTGTTCTTGGGCTCTGACTTGCTTAAATGAGAAAAGAGCAGGAAGCCTGCCTTGCTTCTGTGTCGAGTGCCATGACACTCATACTTATCAGTCATGGCCCTTCTTACGACAAAGCAAAGATTGACCTTAGAAACTTTCCTAACACAGATCTGCAGGTTGCACTAGCCACCCACTGAAACTGACACGAGATAAAACTGACTGCTACTTCCGATCTACTGCAGTAGGTATTTGTGTTAACTGCATGTCTGTGTGCATGTGTGTATATGTATTAACATTTTATATTACTGTCATGTCCCTTGAACTCATGTATTAATATATTCAGAGTTGATATAATTAAGTCATGAGGAATATAATCTCCTCAGTGGATAAAGCCATTGTGATGGATTCACTAGGTGGTAACCTAGGCAGGTGTAGCGTAGCTGGAGAAGGTGGATCCCTGGAGGCGTGGTCTTGGAGACTGTGCTTGTGTTTTTGAATTCCCTTCCTCTTTTCTTCAGCCCTGCTCTTTCTCCCTCTGTCTCCCACCTCCAAGCCCCGAGCTCTGCTGATGTAACGAGCCTGACATAGACTAAATCTCTCAAATCTCCAGAACTCTAAGCAATTGAATCTTCTTTCTCCTATGTTGGTCGCTTGTTTTAGATTGGAGCGGTGATTATAGTGATTGAAACAGATAATATACATCCATATATATATATATGTACAAACAGACATATTATGCACAGACACATACATTTAGAGGCTCCGTCTTCTGAGTCAAATTCAGTGGGACTTTTCAAGCATTAATGAAGCACATGGCACTACCTAGCGCCCACTACAAATGGCAGCGGTGTCTTGGTGTGTCCCTGTGAGGGCACTCTGAGGTCTGCTCTGCTTCTTCCTGCTCCCTTCCTGGGCTCCCGGGTATCACTGTTGGCAATGGCAAGTGAACCTGCTTCTATCAGTTTGTTTCCTCTGCCTTCTGAACCTCATATGCCATATCATATCGGCTTCGAAGCACCCCAGGCTTGCATCAGCTAGAATTGTGCAGAAAATCAAAGTCCCAGTAACTGAATAGGGTCTTGCTTGACCAAGCGTGGGTTTTGGTAGCTCTGTGCGGTTCCCAACAGAGATAACTTTTGGTCTTCTTTATGGAGTTTGGGCTATGTCTGGAGAAGGTTTGCTTTATATTTAAAATGAGATATATTAAGCCTGTTTTCCTACTATCTCTTACCTTCTAAACTCTCACCTTCTGAACTCTTGCTCTGCATACCGAGAGGCATAGGAGACTTGGGTAGTGGAGGGTATTTCATAATATTTTTCTCCGTCACAGCCACCTTTCCTCTATTTTACAATACTCCCTTTATCTCATGCTACCTGAAAAGCAGTACTTGAAAAAAATGGGGTCTGAGAGGGCAGTTCAAACTCGCATAAGAACACTCAACTATTCCCACATCCTGCCCACCTTGTCCCAGCGCCGTGAAGCTGGGAATGGGGTGTTCTTCCATTCCTTGTATCTCTATCTCTTATGAATCTTAAATTGGATGCCTGTCATTGCTGTGGCAGAACATTTCATGTTCCAGCCCCCACCTCTATTTCTGTGAATTGGAAAGTGTTTCCTTTCAAAGAATCAGCCCAGCATCCTTTCCAATCAAAACAGCAACCTACTCTAGGTCCAACACCCACCAGTAGAGGAAATGGTGTTGATTGCAAATCAGGAAGCACGAGGGCTTTCTGCTTCCCCCTAGACACCCTAGGCTGCAGGCAAAGCGTTGAGAAATACAAGCATGTGCACGCGCGCAAACACACACACACACACACCTCAAAGCTGCAAAGAGACTAATTTTAGTCTTTTAGTAATAACTGTTTTCAATGCCCTTCCCCTCCTACACCGGCATAGCCTCTGCTAGGAAGCAGGGATGGATGCCTTAGCATTGTGTATTTAACCAAGGTTCCTCTTAAATAAACAAGAAACTAGGTAGGAAGGAATGATGGATGATTCTTGCCTCCTGCTCAACTTAGTTTTAACTAATAGCCATACTAAACTCACAAGAGAAAGAACTTACTTCATAGAACAAGCATTAATTGGGAGCCTGGCTATACAGTCTGGACCCTGAAAGAAATGAGGGAAGGCTTCTGAATCCCAGGAGCTCTGGGATGGAAATAAGAGAAAGATAGGCAGTGTAAGAGGTCCATCTGGTCAGCTTGGGAGGAAGGGTGCATCTCCTTCCCATTTTAAACCCATCTGTTCAGGGACGAGGCTGGATGTTGAATGACCGGAAGAGGAGCTTTCCTATCCTCCCTACAACATGGGTCCGCCAAGTGCATCTTGGAAAGAGCCTTTACCCCAAGTAGGTGCTGGGTCCTAATGATCCAGAGTTGGTCACAGCAAGGCAAGGAGAGGAAGGGGTCAAGAGAGGGGGTGGAAGGCATGAAGACAAGCAAGCAGTGAAGGGACCCAACAGGGAAAACAGTGGTGGCATTGCAACAGCAGCTGCAGATAGAAAGGGCCAGATTCAAGACGCATTTAGAGGGAAGAATAAATAAAATATGCACTCGACTACGTGTGTGCAGGGAAAGAGAACCCAGCCTCGGTTTCCTACGTGGATGGTCGCACCATTAATTGGGATGTAATGAGAAAAACATTTCCCGGTATCTCCACCAGGGCTTAGCTTACTGAGCTTCCTGTATCCACTTTCTCTGGATTCTGAGACAGCACAGAATAATGAGCTTGCTGGGCTAGCGGGTTTGAGGAGAGCCAGGGAAACTCCTTATTTCTTGAGCCAATTAGCAACTTTCCCAACGCCTTTGCTTCATAGTTCCAGAACTCACCATCCACATACTTAGTGGACATGGAATTTTTCAAAGCGCATCTTTTGACAGAGGACATTCTGGCGTATCTCTTCTATTTCTCTGCCTAGCTGGGTGCCACATAATTGGTGGTTTCCCAGTGTGATGGGGAGGAACAGCCCAATCTAGCAAGTCTCCTCTATCAGAAGTTCTGTGTCGGGCTTCAACTGATTTCAATTCCTGGAACTCCCCAAGCCTAAAGGCTAAGGGCATCAGGGGATTTAGAATTCTTCCAAACCAGCTATCTCCCCCTCAAAGGCAGAACAGATCATACACCCGCTTCATCATTCCTGAGTGTTCCTTGATACTAATCTCTCCTACTTTCTGAGAAATTCATTGCAAGCAGAAAGGCAGGATGACCGAGCGGAGAAATCCTTAAATATTTTAGCTGAAGTGCAAATTTCTGCTCCACCCCTATCAATTATTTTTGAGCCTCAATTTTATTAGCCACGGCCCTGTGAGCTGCCTCATAATGGATGCGATACACAAATCAAAACACAGGTTAGTCCTCTGAGCTGGATTGGAAAGTACCTTCTTAATTACAACAATTTGAAATCAAACAGGGATCTTTGGGACTGAATTAGGATGGATTTAATTATCTCTGATAAATTTGCTGTGGGACCCGAGGCCTTTTAGTGTTTTTTTTTTATTAAAGGGGATATGATTAAAGGTAATGCTTTAATGAAAGGTAATACACTGAAATTACAAGGTAGGTTATTTTTTTCCGATAGCAGTCACATCTGAAGAGTTGGGGTTACTTTAAGCCCCCCTTTTCCCATCTCTTTTCTTCTTTTCTAATTTTTTCTCCCCTTCTGATTCCACCTCCTGCCTCTCATCTTATTCCTAGCCGGGAAGATGAGCTTAAATTTCTTCTGATCTAGTCCCCTTTCGACTCCTCTCATCCTTCCAAATGAGTCTTTAATTAATGAAGTGGGGCTTCCAGGATGACTTGTGAGTCACGGTTAGATTTTAGTCTGCATTGGGCCAGGGAGACAAAAGGCTCTGTCTGCACTATCATTGAAATCCTTCCGGTGCTGAGGGTGCGTAATAAACTTTGATTCACCGAGTAATACACAAAGTAGATTTTTTCTTTTAAAATCAAAGCAATGCTTGTCAGAACTCAAGTGTGCAACAGGGCTGTTACCATGCGAGTGATTTATATCTCTGGGAGAGCAGTCGGCACTGATCACAGGGTGTTCAGTGCCCAGGATGCCAACAACCAGGGGAAAAAATGACAGAGCTCACTTTGAAGAGGTGCCTTCCTTATAAAAACCAGAGCAAAACTCAGTCTAGCATGGGGAGGGCGCCTTTGGGGGTAGATGAAAACCCCAAACAAACCGACTTTGCTGTAGATCCTTCTGAAAAATCTTATTCTTTCTTTGTTGACATTTTGACATGTGATAAAAATAACAAAATGCTCATTTATAAAACACCTTTGTATATAGTCTGAAGCTCAAAACAACTGTATGGGGAGAGTGGAGCTCTTCTGATTTTACAGAAGAGGAGGCAACAGGAACTTCATAGTCATGCTGCTAAGTGGCCTGGGAGGACTTGAACTCTTGTCTTCTGACCCTCAGGCCCTTGCGCTTTCTGCTGGCCCATGCTGTAGGGATCCCATCGCAGTGAGAGTTCTAGGAAGGCAGCATTTTCCAGGATCCTTCTGTTCTTGAGAGTATGCAGTGAATCCCTAGTGTCTGGGGCACTAAGCCCACGCTGGCTCTGAGGACAGTGGAAGTCACTCCATTGTACTGGACCCACAGCCAGCTGCCATCTCTTTATCTGGGTGCCTTCCTAGGCTGATGCTGCCCCACAGCAGGTGAGGGGGCCAGGGCACCAATATTCCCCACACTGGGGACAGCTCTCGACCAAGGACTGGCGAGACTTAATCTTCAATTGGCCAGCTCCCTCATCCCCAGATGGGACCGCTCACAGCTGCCTCTCATGGTGCCCAGTGGGGCCGAGCAGCCACCCACAGGAAGATGGCTTCATGATGTCCCTCACGGCGGTCCTGCCCCTTCCTTTGTCTAGCTTTCCCATCCCTACTTCCAGGTGCTCTGGGGCCCCAAATATGCATTTTGCATTCGAATCCCTGTCTCTGGGTCTTCTGACTTATTAGACCCTCTTTCTAGCTCCCTCCCTCCTTCCCTGCTTCCCTCCCTCCCTCTCTCTCCTTCCTTTCTTTTTCTGTTTGCTATTTTTTTTTTTTTTTTGGTACTTGGGATTAAACCCAGGGACATTATACCTCCAAGCTATACTCCCAGTCCTATTTTATTTTATTTTATTTTATTTTTTGCAGTATTGGGGATGGAACCCAGGGGAATTCTACCTCTGAGCTACACCCTCAGCCCTATTTTTTTTTTTTTTTGTTTGAAACAGGGCCTCAGTAAGTCACCAAGGGTCTCACTAAGTTGCTGAGGCTGGCTTCTAACCTGTGGTCCTCCCGTCTCAGCCTCCCAAGGACTGGGATCACAAGTGTGGTCACCACACCTGGCTCCATCTCTCCTTTTCACTTGCCATTAGATCTTCTCTGGTTTGCCCACTGCCACAGGTTCCATCCTGGCATTTACAAAGTGCTGAAATGCCAAGAATGTTCTCTGCCTCAGGCCTTTGCATATGCCGTGCCTACCCAAGTTCTGAACCTGTCATCTCCTCTTCTTCCATTAGAGCTTTGCTAAAATCTAGTTTCTCTGTGAGGCTTTCCTGGGTGCCAAGGATACACTCACCAGGCCTTCGGCGGCATTTCCCCGCCTTAAACACGAAGTCATATAGTGCCTAGTCCCCTTCAAATAACATTATATATTTTCTCTTCCTCTAACCCTTCTTTTACCTATACCGTTTATTCCCCCTCTAAATCAACTTTAAGCTTCTGTGTATCAGGATCATGTTCACCGCCAAGAGGGCATAAGTAAACATTTAACCAGTGACTCTCTGAGAAAAAGGATCCATATACGTACATACAAAAGTTTATTACAAATTTTATTGACATGGAGATTGCGTAATGCACGATGTACAAATGATAACAAAATATACAACGCTCTTATTGTACTACATGGCTGATTTATTCTCAGAAAAGACTTTTATTGATTTTTGCCCAAACTCTTTGATCTGTAGCCAACTTATGGGTACAATTCAATCATGACTTGACAAATTGTGTTACACCCCAATCCAATAACTCCTTGCTCAAGAAATTTGATATTATTAAATTTGATATATAGCCGGTCATGGTGGCACATGCTTGTAATTCCAGTACGTGGAAGTCTGAGACAGGAGGATCCCAGGTTCCAGAGCAGCCTCAGCAACTTAGTGAGACCCTGTCTCAAACTAAAAAGTAAAATAGGGTTGGAAGTGGAGCTCAGAGCAAGAATGTCCCTGGGTTCATCCCTAATATATACATACATATGTATATATGATGGATCAGATACCAATCACATATCAGCTACATATCAACCATATATCACATCTGGTCCATGGTCAAGCTATATCTCACCCTCATCTGTTCAGCACACTACTGAACAGGATTGTGCTGCGCAGCAGAGACACATGCAGGGATTGAGATTACTCAGTTTCAGCACGAGACACGGCAGATTTTAAAGTTTAATTTGCATTATTCACCTTTCCCCCATTACTGTTTTACGTCTATTAGAAAAAAATCCAAATCATAAACTAAGCCCCGACTGTCGTGCATACCAATTTCCATGGTGTAAATATTCCTGCTAGCTATGGCTGATTTTCAAGATACCAAAGTGAATTTCTTGAGCATCACTTTGTAGCTAGGATGTGGTGCACGGTAGCAACCAGGGTACCACACTTCCATGTAGATACAATAGATGCAAGTAACAAGAGCACAGTCGAATGTAGTAAAATAATTAAAAAGTAATGAATTTTAAATATTAAAGCACTATTATTACCTTGGATTTTAATAAATAATTTAAATGATAAGTTTATATACTTTAATGTTTTACCTAATAGCCTGGCTGAATAGCTGGCTCACCAAATTCCTGGATATTTAGCGCTGGGTTCTTGTGAGACGGTGTGAGTCTGCCTCAGCCCCAGCACACCACTGTGTCTGCTTTAAAACTCAGAGTGTCTACTACAGTTCTGGGCTGCAGAAAAACTCTGTGAACCCTTGCTGGGCGAGTGAGCAGCTTTAGTTTTCAAAAGGGCAAAAGAACAAAGAGCTTGAGAAAATAAGACTGCTTTCAGACACTTTCTCAGTAGATGGTGTTACTAAATCACTGGCCTCTACAGAGAGGAAGCCCTCCTGTGGCTTTCTCTTCCTCAGGAAGCTCATAAACCTGTTTCTCAGTTGTTGTTGTTTTTATTTTTATTTTTTAGCTTCACCTACCTTACAGCCCCAAATTCATAGCATTTTGCATGCACTGGTTTACCTGATTTAATATCTTTCTCTGTTTCTACTAGGGATTGAATCCAGGGACATTCTACGTCTAAGATACACCTCCGGCCCTATTTGTTTCTGTGTGTGTGTGTGTGTGTGTGTGTGTGTGTGTTTGTGTGTGTGTGTGTGTATTTTACTGAAGATTGAATCCGGGGCATATTACCTCTGAACTACATCCCCAGCCTGATCTTTTTATTCTTTATTTTGAAACAGGATCTCACTAAACTGTGGAGGGCCTCTCTAAATAGCTGAGGCTGTCTGCGAACCTGCATCCTCCTGTCTTAGTCTCCCAAGTACTAGAATTATAAGCATGAGCCACCAGGCCCGGCTATTTGTTTCTTTCTAAATTTTAAACAGGGTCTTGTTAAGTTGCTGAGGGCCTCACTAAGTAGCCGAGATTAGTCTTGAGTCTGTGATCCTCTTGTCTCAGCCTCCTAAGTTTTGGGATTAAAAGCATGTGCCACCACACCTGGCCTGATTCAGTTTCTGACTATGGTCTCAAACTTCTTGCCATCGTGACCCAATGTCCATTCTTGTCTTGGGTAACTGCTGACTTGTTTCCTTTGTTACAATGGACACTGACACATTGACCATGTCTTCTTCTAGCCTTGCTGGGAGGAACCAGTGCAGTCTGTAATGTTCCCATAGGAGTTGCCCTCAGGAGGAGATTGAGCATGCGGGACTATGTTGAAGGGAAGAAACAAATGCAGGCCTGGAGACTGTTAGCATTTCAGTGACGTGGTTCAAATCCTGGCTCCATCACTGAGTGGATATGTGATCTTGGAGGTTCCACCTTCTTACCTAGTACCCTTGGGCTGGTTGTGAGTCCATCACATGACAATTCAGCACTTAGCGCTCCCCAAAATGTTACTAACCTCACTGCAGAGAAGCAAGAAAGAAAAGTACAGAAGGAGGTAGGACTTAGATTTATAGAAGGTCTTGAGAAAGCACCGTCACTGCCTCATTAAAAACAGTTGCTTAAATTTAAGTTATCTTTTGTGTGTGATACTGGGAATTGAAGCCAGGGTCATTATGTCTCTAAGCTACACTCTAGTTCTCTGTGTGTGTATGCACATGCACGATATACTGGAGATTGAACCCAGGGTCATTCTACCTCTGAGCTCCACCCCCAACCCTTTACCATTTGTTTTTAAATTCTGAGTCTCATGAAATTGCTCATCTTGCCTTGAACCTGCTGTGACTCTGTCTCAGCCTCCCATAAATGTAAGTTATTTCCTTACCTTTCAAATCTGTGTTACCTGCTGGGTGTGGTGGCGCACGCTTGTAATCCCCACACTTGGGAGGCAGAGACAGGAGGATCGCGCAGGTTCGAAGCCAGCCGCGCGCGCTGGCTTAGGAGACCCTGTTTCCAAATAAAAATGTAAAAATAGGTCTGGGAGTGTAGCCCGGAGGTAGAAGGGCTTCCAGGAACCCCAGTACCACCAAAAAAAAAAAAAAAAAACACCCAAAACCCCCCCAAAAAAACAAATCTGTGTTACTTTGGTCAAGCCATTGTTTCTCTGTGCCTATTTTCTTAGTTGTGCAACAGGGATAAACAATACCATCTGTTTCCTATGATTTTTGTGATGATTAAATAGAATATGGTGCCAGGTGTGGTGGCACATGTTTATAATCCCAGTAGGGTGAGACCAGAGAATCGCAGGTTCAAAATCAGTTTCAGCAACTTATCGAGGCTCTCTATATTATAGTAAAACCCTGTTTAGAAATGAAAGAGTACAATAGGGTGTAGGGGTGTAGCTCAGAAGTACAATGCCTCTGGGTTCCATCCCTAGTAACACACACACACACACACACACACACACACACACACACACACACACACAAGAATATAGTCCACATAAGGTGCCTAGAACAGTGTCCAGGATACAGCCAGCGTTAATGTGTGTTGACTATATTTACTAACATCATCTCTGCCCACATCCTTCAGTGCTCCCTCAGTCACTTCTCCTTTGCTTGTTTTAAGCCCTTGAAAAACCATGGCTGCCTACTCTTTTGTAGGTTTAGCAGGTATTTCTTTTTTCTTTTCCCCCTGAACTCTGACAGCTCCTGTTTCTGGGCTTTTCACTTGGCAGCTAATCACGGGGAGCCTTGTGATAGCTTTTCTCCTGTTGGTGAAGCTGCGACTCCAACCTTTCATTGCTTTTCTGTGCTTTTATTACCACTCTCCCTATGCAGGCACTAAAATCACGGAGAGTGAAAGATACAACCCTGGGCTTTTGCTTTCGCAGATGTAAGCAGCCCAGCTCAGGGTCCCCATGACACTTGGCACCACTTAGTACAGCACCGTGGGCGAGGAGGAAGTGAGGAAGGGGGTGGTATTTATGAGGCTGCAGGCACCTGAGACTGTAAATACAACGCTACAGATATGAAACTGAACACGTTGTTTGTGCCTGCCTGTACAAAGCTTAGAGTTTGGCGGGAAAGATGGACAATAAAAAAGGCAATTATTCTCCATGTCAAAGTACAGAGCATTGGGAAGATAGAGGTGGGGCTGGAGCTTGGGGATGGGTGTCCAAGAAATGAGAACTAAACAGAGACCTAAAGAATTATGCGGAAATGAGTCGGGTGTGGTGGCGCATGCTTGTAATCCCAGTACTTAGAAGGCTGAAATAGGAGGATCTCAGATTCGAAGCCTGCCTTAGCAACTTAGTGAGGCCCTGTTTCAAAATAAAAAAACTAAAGTTGGCCTGAAGATGTAGCCTCGGGGTATAGTACCACTGGGTTTAATTCCCAGTCACTCACACACACACACACACACACACACACACACACACCCCTCTAGAATCACCCCCAAATGGACTTGAGCAAGCCTGAAGTCTGCAGATGCTGAGAGGTTCTACTTTAAAAAATAGTTTATAGCCGGGTGTGGCGGCGCACGCTTGTAATCCCTGTGCTTGGGAGGCGGAGACAGGAGGATCACACAGGTTTGAAGCCAGCCGCGCTGGCTTAAGAGACCCTGTTTCCAAATAAAAAGTATAAAATAGGTCTGGGAGTGTAGCCTGCAGGTAGAATGGTTTCCAGGAACCCCAGTTCCACCAAAAAAAAAAAAAAAAAAAAAAAGTCTACAGCAAACCTTTTGGAAAGTTCTAAGATTGTTTCTCCCAGTTATTTTATACCGGGTGGTCAGTAAGAAAAGTAACCAGGGTGTTATAGTGAGATATAAGATGTCCCCCAGAGGGCTCACTTATCAATATTCAGGGCTGATATAGTGGAGTCACAAAGGGTGTGATCCCAACAGTGGATAAAATCCATTGAAATAGTTTTATCTGGGTGTTGGCCTGGGCCAGCAGAAGGTGGGTCCCTGGGGGTGCGGCTTTGGAGTTATATAAATGGTAAATGGTTCTTCCTCCTGCTCTCTTTCTTGCGTCCAGCCTCCATGATGCAAGCACAGCCCATGTGCTCTCCCTCTCTCCGTTTTCTGCCGCCATTCCCCGGGATCTATGGTCCCCGGCCTCACATAGACTAAACCTGAAACCCGAAGAAAATAAATGTGCTCTCACCTAAGTTATGTGGTGAATCTTTTAGCTTACAGCCGCCGCAAGAATGTTGACCAGAACACAGGGTTTCTGCACACGGTAGACTAGGAAACATGAGCTCTCTGCCTGGGGAAACGCACCACCTAAAAGCTCATACTGTCTGGCAACCCTGCAGCACATGGCTCCTGCGGGGCTTCTAGACACTTTAGAGGAAGCACACGCGTGGATGAGGACAGTTCAAGAAAGCGGGTAAAATTTGCAAACACAACACAACAGAGAGAGAAGTACCCACAACAGACTCAGCAGCCCTACGTGGCATCTGATGGTGTCAACAGGGACTAAAGGTGCAGGGAAGCCCGCCAACCCAGGAAACAGCACACGGAGAGTCAGCCTCAGAGTGAGGGGCGCAGAGGACACTGGAAGAAGGCAGCCCAGTGGAAACCAGAGCAGGAAAACAAGAACACAGACATGGACCCAGCTCAGCCATCTCAGCGGGACTAGCGGGAGGGAAGGGAGCCCTGCATTTGCTCTCAGAAGCTTTCTGCAGGGAACCCTTGACGAAACCTTCTTGTCAAACTGTGCGGCATAGAAGAAAAATTAAGGCTAGAATCTTGACAGGAGGAAAAGGTCAGAAAGAATAACTTCAGGCCTCTCTTCTCTGCTGTTATTTTTTTCAGTCTTGATGTGGCCTTAAATTCTTTTTTTTTTTTTAAAGGAGAAGTTGTTGACAACAAACTCAATACTATCTCTCCCTCTCCCTCTCTCTTTTAGCCATAGGAAACTTATTTCCAGATTCATAGTACATAAAACTTTTTTTTTTTTCAATATCAGGGGTTGAACCCAGGGACCTTCTCCCTCCGAGCTGTACCTCCAGCCCTACATTTTATTCTTTACTTTGAAAAAGGGTCTCACTGAGTTGCAGAGGGCCTCACTAAGGAGCTGAGGCTGGCCAGGAACCCCGATCCTCCTGTCTCAGCCTCCCGTCTGCTGGGATTACAAGCGTGGGCCACCATGCCTGGCTTAAAATGTTTTTCCAAAAATACTTTTATTGGCTGGGCGTGGTGGCGCACGCTTGTAATCCCCGCGCTTGGGAGGCGGAGACAGGAGGATCGCGCAGGTTTGAAGCCAGCCGTGCTGGCTTAAGAGACCCTGTTTCCAAAATAAAAATACAAAATAGGTCTGGGAGTGTAGCCCGGAGAAGGGTTTCCGGGAACCCCAGCACCATCACCAAAAAAAACCCCAAAATCTTTTATTGGTGCATTGTAGTCTCACAACATAATGTAGCTCCTGGTGATGGTGACGTCCGCGCACACAGCACAGGCGGGCTCCCCCGCTCCCTCCCCACACGCCTTCCTTATACAGGATATTGAGACCGACACTGGTGTTCTCACATGGGCACAATGGACGTGATTCCTTCCTTCATCCTCCCTCCCCTCCCCTGAACCTCCTCCCTGCTCCATTGGGATTTTTTCTCTCCATTACCGAAAGTCCCTCTTGTATCCTGATTACTCCCAAGGGTCAGCATATGAGAGAAAAACATGTGACCCTTCACTTTCTGTGACCGGCTGATCTCACTTAATATAATGTTCTCTAGGTCCCTCCATTTTCCTGTAAATGGCATGACTGTGTTCTTCATGGCTGAGTAGAATTACAGTGTGTGGGGAGCCCATCATTTTGTAACCCAGTCTTCTGCGGATAAACACCTAGGCTGGTTCCATAAGTCGGAGGACCTAAAATTTTTCATTGTCCTTACAAATTGCCAATGAGGGGCATGTTAATAAAGTCCAATACATGAACAGAGAGAGGGCAGTTTAAAAGTATCTTTCATAATCACATAGAGCTGAGTTGACATTCTTTTATTGGCCACTAGTATTTATTTATTTATTTATTTATTTATTTATTTATTTATTTATTTTTTGTGGTACTGGGGTTCCTGGAAGCCCTTCTATCTCTGGGCTACACTCCCAGACCGATTTTATATTTTTTATTTGGAAACAGGGTCTCTTAAACCAGCGAGGCTGGCTCCGAACCAGAGAGCGGGGATTATAAGCGTGCGCCCCCACGCCCGGCGGGCCACTAGTATTTCTTTTTCTTTTTTTTTTTTTGTGGTACTGGGGTTGCTGGAAGCCCTTCTACCTCCGGGCTACACTCCCAGACCTATTTTTTACATTTTTATTTGGAAACAGGGTCTCCTAAGCCAGCGCGCGCGGCTGGCTTCGAACCTGCGCGATCCTCCTGTCTCTGCCTCCCAAGCGCGGGGATGACATGCGTGCGCCACCACACCTGGCAAAGCACTAGTATTTCTGAAGATCCTCTTTTCTTATTGAACTTGCAGCACTGTGTGTGTGCGTGTGTGCGTGTGTAGAATGAGGTTATTTTTATTTCGCTCTTGCTGGATCATTTCTCCATATCAAGTGGACAGTTATCCGCTTAAAAAGAAAAGAAAAGAAAAGAAAAACAACCAAAACCATAGTTCTCACACTCTCTTTGGTTTGGGAGAGAATTATTACTGAATTTTAATTATTGATGTGCACTTCTACTTGACCAGCGGTGTTCTCCTTGTGGGTCTTTTGATTTTCTGTCTCTTCAGAACCTTGCCCCAGGCACAGAAAACATGGGGTCAATAAAGGCGAGTGGGTTTACAAGTGAATGAAAAAAGCCCAAGCGCAACTATATGCAAAACTGGAAGAAAATAATTTCTTAAGTTAAAACAAATGGGCCGAGGAATGATTTCATATGTCGTCCCAGTTATGTTTATTGTACATTTCTTTATCCAAAATTCTTATATTAGCTTGGAAGAAAACAAGGATGAATCTAAGTCTCTTCCTAGGGAATTTCAGAAGTGTTATAGATTAAATGACCGTGTTCCTTCCGGTTCATATGAGCAAATCCTAACTCCCATTAAGAGTATTTGGAAAGCGGGGTGTGGTGGCGCCCGCTTATAATCCCAGCATTTGGGAGGCTGAGACAGGAGGATCATATTTAAAGGACAGCCTCAGCTACTTAGTGAGGCTCTTTGCAACTCAGTGAGACTCTGTTTCAAAATAAAGAATAAAAAATAGGGTTGGGGTATAGCTAAGAGGTAGAATGCCCCTGGGTTCCATCTCCTGTACATACAGAATAAGAATAAGAATAAGAAGGAGGAGGAGGAGGAGGAGGAGGAGGAGGAGGGCTGCCTTGGGAAGTATGGGTGAAACTTAGGGTTCAATGAAACCCCAAAGGTGGGGCTCTCGCAATGACTGACTCAGTGCTCTGCTAAGAGTACATCCCCCCAATAAAATAAAAAAGAATACATCATAGAGGCAGGTATGGTGGTGAACACCTATAATCCCAGTACTTGGGAGGCTGAGACAGGAGAATCACAGGTTCAAGACCAGCCTCAGCAACTTAGTGAGACTTTCAGCAACCTAGCAAGACCCTGTTTCAACCGACCAACCAACCGACCAAACAAACAAACAAACAAACCAACAAAATTTAAGAAGGGCTGGGGGTATAGCTCAGAGAGAGAATACTCCTCGGTTTAATTCCTAGCAGCCAAAAACAAACAAACAACAAAACAGTATACACCAGACAGCTCCCCTCTCCTACTCCATGTAATCTAGAAGCCAGACAGAGAGGCCCCATCAGGACCCTCATCAGCCCTTGACAGGGGGCTTCCCAGCCTCTCTAAGTAAGAAAAACACATTTCTATTGTTGAGACCACCCGGCCCATGGTACTTTGTTATGCAGCCCAAGCAGAAAGGAAATACAGCAGCAAACCCCAAACATTAAAACTAAAAGCAGGAAGGAAATAAAGCAAAAAGCCCCAAACATTAAAACTAAAAGCTCTTAAAAAAGCAGAATGTAAATGAATTCAACCTCAGAAGCGATAAACCACATCGATAAACCATTGGTGCCATTTAATAAAAGAAGAGAGCAAATCAATAGCACTAGAAATAAATAATACATACCTAAGTGGGGTTTTAAAATGGGGAAATAGAGTTATTCTGTTACATGCTAGGAGTTGTTAAATGTAGTGGAACGGCGTGATTGTTTTTAAAACTATAAAATATTTGTGCTGACCTCCAAGGAACTGGGATTTTCAAAACTAGCTATAATAATTTTAAGATTTATTTTTGCCGTCTCTGGTTTTTTTGTGAGACATTTGTACCTGTGTTGTGGTACCGGCCCCCAATTTGTGAAAACTATGACCTGTCTAAATGCCTGGCTTAGAATACATATTCAGTAAAGAGCGGAGCTATTATTTTAAATATCTGTCATAAGTGTTGCATATATTGATTTTCTCTTTCGCAGAAGCTCACAGAGGTGTCATATACGCAAGCTACTCATTGCAAAGCGTATCTCCAAAATTGGTTTATTAGGCCTCGGATTTCAAATTAAAAAAATTACATTTTCTGCGCGTTTGCTCTGAGATAAGCCTGTTGTCTTGCGTTCACAATTAACGGGTGAGGAAACTACAGCCGAGTGAAGGTTCATTTCCTGCCCCCAGAACTTACTAATAAATAGGTCTGAAACTAAACTCAGGATGCCCATATAAACATAGATGCGAGATGTATCTCAGTGGCAGAGCTCTTCCCTAGCATACGTGAGGCCCCGAGTTCGATCCCCAGTACTGCAAACAAAACAAAACCCAAAGGAAAAATATAAAGTCTTCTTTTTTATTTTTTACTTTTTTTTTCTTTTTTTTTTTTTTTTGGTACTGGGGATTGAACCCAAGGGCATTCTACCTCAGATCTGCATTCACAACCTCGTTTAAATTTTTATTTTGAAACAGGGCCTAAGTCGCTGAGGTTCTTACTAATAAATTGAGGAGGTGGGCCTTGAATCTGTGATCCTCCTGTCTCAGCCTCCCAAATCCTGGGTTACAGCATGGGTACCACCACACCCAGCAACAGAGAAGCATCATTCTTGAAGAAATTTTTAAGAAAGAAAATGCCTCACATATAACAATATCATGTTACAAGAGTCTGGGGCATGAGCTTTTATTCTTTAATGTGTTTGTTTAGTTACTTTTTATGTGATTATTTTATAAATTATTTCCTTCCTCCCTTCCTCTGTCCCTTACTTTCTCACTACTGTTTCTCCTGGCATGGGCTGTCTTCACCTTATATAGCACATTGAAAATCTTATAATTTTCCACTAAATATATTTTTTGGCGTTTTGGTTTTAAATTATCTTTTAAAGCATTTATTTTTTTTCTTTTACATTTTTTATTGGTGCATTATATTCATACAACATATTGGGTAAAAACCTTGTGTGTACAAACATGTACTCATCACTGATTTAACCCCTACCCAATTCCCACCCCATTCCCTCCCCGTCCCTCCCTCCCTTGCTTGGCTTAGTGGTTGACTTCGATATGTTTAAGTACATTGTGAGCTTTAGAGATTTTCCTCTTCCCCCCTCCTTTCTCCTGAGAGTTAGGGAGAAATGGGTCATAGGAGGAACTCTTTAAAGCGTTTATTAAGAAAAAGAAAAGATTGCAGGTTGGAAACCAGCCCCAGCAATTTAGTGAGACTCTGTTTTCAAATAAAATAATGAAATAGGGCTGGGTGTGTAGCTTGGAGGCAGCTTGCCTCTGGGTCCAATCCCTAGTCCTGGAGAGAAAAAAAAATAAACTTAGTGATTGAATTAAAAAAATAGTTGTTGCATTTCACCAAATGCGTCAGCATCTATTGAGATAATTATACAATATTTTTATGAGAATGTGTCCAGTTATATAAATAACTGGATTCACTGTTGTCTGCTGTTGTGCACAGGTGATGTTAATTACTGAAAATGAATATTATCATACTTTTCTTATTTCATCCACAGTCCCTGATTTTTTTTTAGCTGATGAGAGAGGACACAAAGACAAGGAATCAGATGAACTGACCAGCCAGTAACCTATACAATGGTGTACACTTTTTGCCCTCTACTAGAGAAAATTCTAGAAAGTTATATATACATATATAATATATTATATATAAAATATATGACATATAATACATAATATATATTATACATATAATATATATGGTCAGCTCTCTGTTCCTGTGGGTTTCACATCTGCAGATTCAACCAACCATAGACTGAAAATAATTGCTCTGGTACTGAATGGATACAGAATAGTTTTCTCATCATTTTCCCCTAAACAGTACCTCAGAACAAATAGAATTTATACTGTCTTAGGTACTGCATGCAGTCTGGAGATGGCTTAAAGGATGCTGCAGGGGTCCCTCGGAGCCACCCCCCTTGGAGACCAAGGAACAACAGGACAGAAGAAACTTGGAGGCTTTTAATACATTGTTTTCAAGCCCTAAATTATGACTGGTGTTTATATTGTGAACACGCAAGATTAGAGTTTGAAGAATTGTGAATGGCTGTAGGCTAAAATCTTGTGGCTGACTGCTTTTCAAACGTGGCTGCTATGACAGCTGCTTCCTCGGCAAACTTTAAATGAGGTGACTTATCCTGGGGAAGATAAGGGTGAGAACATCGGTGGGAGTGCTTCTGGAAGCTGGCTGCTTTTGCTCAGCCCACTTTACCGGCCTAGTGACTTCACGGTTAGGGGCAGGGCTGGCCAGTAGCATTCATCTATTGCAGCCCCGTGGAGTGCCAGTGGTCGCCTGGAGTGTTCAGCTAAGAGGGCTGCCACCAAGATGGATCTAGTGGAAAAGACTGAGGCTGGCTAGGCATGATGGTGCATGCCTAGGATCCTAGGACTTGGGAGACTGAGACAGGAGGATCACAGGGTTGAGGCCAGCCTCAACAGCTTAGCGAGACCCTTGGCAATGTAGTGAGACCCTGTTTCAAAACAGAAAATAGGCCGGGCGTGGTGGCACACTCTTGTAATCCTAGTATTTGGGAGGCTGAGACAGGAGGCGTGTAGGTTCGTGGCCAGCCTCAGCTACTTAGTGAGGCTCTCTGCAACTTAGTGAGACCTTGTTGCCAATAAAAATAAAATCAGGCTGGGAGTGTAGCTCGGAGGTAGAATGCTTCTGAGTTCAATCACCAGCACCACACACACACACACACACACACACACACACACACACAAAAGAATGAAAGAAAAAGACAGACAGACAGAAAGAAAGAAAGAAAGAAAGAAAGAAAGAAAGAAAGAAAGAAAGAAAGGACAATGGTTTAGTCTAGGGTAGCATGACTGTAAGTGATCGTTTTTGTTTATTTCCCTTTGTCCTAAATGTTATATGTTGTGTTTTTATGATATTCGTAGACTTTATTCTCGTAATTGCAAGAAAAAATATGGTGGGGAAAAAGGCAAACACATAAGCAGAGAACATATCAAACACAACATCTATATAATCACATATCCACAAATACACATATACACGGACACACACAAATACAACATCTATACAAACACACACAGTCACAAATACACATATAAATGGACACACACAAACACAACATATAACAAACACATGTAACCACACATATACATATAGATATACATGGACACACACAAACACACATACACAAATACACATATACACTAACAAATATAACATCTATAAAACACAACACAATATATAGAAATGAACACAAACACACCACATACACAAACACATATGTATAGAAACACACATAAACACAATATATACACAAACATAAGCACAAAATATATATATACAGAAATACAACATCTATACAAATACCAACAAACACACATAGACACAAACACAGCATCTACACAAATATAAATATAGCATATATGCAAACACACAACATAACATATGTACAAACACATTCATGAATACAACATATACACAAACACACATACACAGATATACATATATACAAATACAACATATACACAAACATAGCATATACAGAAACATATACACAAAGACAACATCTATACAAACACACACATCCACAAATACACATATACAGAAACACACACAAACACAATATATACACAAACATAAGTGCAGTATATACATATACACAAACACAGCATCTGTACAAACATCCACATACACAAATACACATACACACACAAACAGAATATATATACAAACACATACACAAACGTAACTTATACCCAAGTAATATATACACAAACACACAAAATGCATATAAAGACAACACATGTACAAATATACACATACAAAACTATGTACACACAAACATACACAAATGCATACAAACACCACATATACATAGCCACATACAAATGCAACATAGTCACAAATGCATGTATATATATACACACAAACACACATCTGCACAAACACAACACACACACATAGACGAAGTTCAGAATAAGAAGCCGGGCTTGGATTCCTGATTCAACTCCATTGAACAAATCTGTCTTTGTAAAAATCTGCCCAGTGGTCTCTCGGCGCTGGCCGGCTGTGTCCCGGGTCCCCGGGAAGGCCAGTGATGCGCTGTGCGGTGGGAGGCCTCTGAGCACAGAGCCCTCGCCCTGGCTGTCCAGCGCAGCCGTGCTGCAGCAGCATGGGCGGCGGGGGCTCATCGGCCGTGCCCTCAACTGCCCTGCAGTAAGAACGCAGCGGAACTAGAACTCAGCGGGTCGGTGGGGCGCAGCCACTGGGGCGGAGGACGAGGCTCAAGTACTGGCCGTGAGTCCAGGGAGCTCGTGCGGCCACTTAGAACGGCGCGATCGGAGGAGGCAGCAGCTCTCAGCATCGCGTCTTCTCATCCGACATGTGGGCTGAGCTGAGCCAAGCTGAGTGCTGGGGCTGCGGGCTCCTGTTCTTGGCAAGGAGGCTTAGTCTCCTCGTCCCCAGCCTCACCCCCCTGGTGTTGTGCAAACTCGCTGAGTGATCACACATGTGAACGTGTAAGGGAAACTGTGAAAATGGCACATGTTTTGGAAGAGAAAGAAAAAGGAATAAACTAAAGTTGCTTCAAGCACCTCTGTGGCACTTACAGGGAGCATGCTGCTGGCAGCTTACAGGGTGATGCTTGCAACAGGCGCTGCAAAGGGCAGGGAGATCCAGGGTGATTCCCATTTTATTGGTGCAGAAAATTAAGACATAAGATGCAAGGTCACTTGAGTGTGCTCAGGGAATGTTAGGATGGATGAACAGGGTCTTGAAGCCTGGTCTTTTTCCATTATGGTTGGCTGTAGAGCTAAAGAGCTCATGTATTAAGGTACAGGGTTGACATAATTACGTCCTGAGGGCTGTCATCTCAACAGCGGGTAAATCTGGATTTGCTGGGTGGTAACCTAGGCGGGTAGGGTGTGGCCTTAGGGGTTGTGCCTGTGTTTTTGAATTCCCTTGCTTGTGGGCTCTCTCTTCTTCTGGCCTCCATGATGTGAGAGCAGAGCCCTTCCCTTCTCTGCTTCTCACCACCATGTCTTGAGATCCGGAGACCCCGGCCTCACATGGACTGGACCCAAGATCTCCAAAAAACTGTGAGCAAATAAATCTTCCTTAGTCTCTAAGTCGTATAGCCAGGTGTTCTGGATTTTATCAGTAAGAATATTGATTGAAACACCCCATTAAAACAAAATGCCCCCAGTCAGGGGCAAAGTCTTATGGCCTCAGAGCAAAGTCATCCCCCACTCTTGGAGTATCTGGAGGGCAGAGGGCTTGGGTGTGAGCATGTCTGCAGGAGAGAGCAAGACAGAGGCAACTTTGGGCTCTGCTGCTTCTGGGTGGTGTGATCCCCTTCCTCCTGGTCACTTATCCCTCTCTCTGAGCCCCAGTTTCCTTCATCTGTAAAATGGGGGAAATAATAGTCTCTTCTGGCTGGGATCAAGGATGCTCATAAAGCGCTTGGCACCGGGCCAGGCTCGGGGGCCAACATCACACCTCAGCGCCTCCCGTTACTTCGTCACTGGTCCGGAGTTCCATGGGCAGCTGCTCACTTGGTGTTTGTGAAATGACTAAGCAGAGCCTGGTACTTCCCTGGCAGCTTGTTCCCCAAACAAACTCACGGCTTAGTAATCAGAGACGGGCTGGCTGGAGGAAGGAGGAATGCAAACACCAGCATGTGTTTATCATTTGTGCCGTGAAGAGCTTCTGTTCAACAGCGCGGATCGCAGATGCCTTTGGCAAGGCCTGGAAGCATACGGAAAGACCACCAGAAAGCCTGGTGGGAGCAGCCGGTAGCAAAATCATAGAGGAAACTATGAGACCCAGAGATCTCAGGGCAGGACAGCAGACACACCCCTCCACTTCTCAGGTCATAGTGGGGAATTATTTCCTTTTTTATTTTTTTGGTACTGGGGATTGAACCCAAGGACATTCTACCTCAGGCTATACCCCCAGCCCTTTTCATCTTGAAACACAAACTCCCTAAGTTGCTGAGACTGGCCTTGAACCTGCGATTCTCCTGTCTCAGCCTCCAAAGTACTGGGGATACAAGTGTGTGCCACTGTGCCGGTCTCTCATGTCTCTATTATTTTATACTTTATTTTTTGGCGCGCTGTAGTAAGTTTACACCATGTTGTGGTCTAGAGCAACAGTAGCATACGTGCACAAAGCTCTTGGTCTACTATCTCCACTTTCCATAGAGAAAGCAGATGCTCAGAGAGGAGGATTGATTCCAGAAAGTGGGGCCAGAGGCAAGAGCCACGGCGTGTTCACCTGCCAAGACGTGACCTTTATTCCTGCATTCTCCAATTCAAATGCATGTTCTAGTGTTCAAATGACTCTCCGTCTGCTCCGCAGCCCTCCATTTTATCTATTCTAGTGCTTTGGCCAGGATCAATGACCAGCCTATCAGTACAGATACTTAATACCTAAAAATGGTCCTCTGTTGCCCCCTTGCAAATAAGATTCGTGAAGCAACTTCTCCAACAACTTCAAAGGCCAACTGAACATCTCTAGCCATTGGAAGCTGCAAATTGCTGGCCTGGGCATTTTACAAACACAGCCAAGAGCTGTCTGTGTCAGCAATGTACCTGGTTCATGAAGAAGTCCAGTCTTGTGATATATTTTCATCCAAGAGATGTGCATGAAGGCAAGAGTGGTCATTTTCTTCATTACAGGGATGTGTTCAGAACTGAGCTCTCGGGTTCTGAAGTAGATGCACTGGGCTCTGAATAGCCCGAATCCTGCAAGGCACTGTGCTCTCTGGTACAGATAGAACTATTTGGTTCCAGGCACAGTGGAAGATGCTGCACCAGGCTGATGGGAATGCACACCCTGAGGCCCCAGAAGTCTTTTGCAGGCTACCTCCTGTGTTCTTCTTGCTTGCTGCCTTGTGGACCAGCCCCTGCCCTCAAAGATCTCAACTCTACAGGGAGATACATTTGCAATGCACTCTAATGATATTGCTAACTTTGATCCTCCTATCTGTCAAGCAGTAGGTTTGGCACCTGTGACACAGGACATTGCATTTCTCCAATTAGGAACTGAAAGAAGGTGCCATTATCCTTTCCATTTCTCATAGGTGATGGTCTGTGGACACTTCAAAGAGGGAGGCAAGCCTGTGGGGTACAAAAGCAGAGCTTTCTGACCCAGTGCTGGGGTAATGGTGGGAGAGAAGGGTGTTTCTACAGAATTGCCACCATCAACATACCTGAGTCTTGAAAGGTGACCAGGTATTTTGCACAAGAACCAGGGTAGGGGGGGGGATCATGGGAGACAGGGTTAAGAGGAGGGACAAAGCCAGAGAGAGCCAGGACCACACATGTCCAGTAAAGCTGATAAAAGGGAGGAAGCTGTACAACTGGCAAGAGTTCCTATTGTCCTGTCTCCTGTCCCCTCCTCTCAAAGTTGGCCTCCCCAGCCTCCCCATTGCTCTATGAACTGGATGATTGTGACAACTTGTCTCTTCTCTCTTTCTCCAGCTCATAGGCCCAGCTGTGTGCTAAGCCTGGGCCTCACCTCCACCCTCACCCAACTCTCTTCCTTCATCTCTCTTCCTGTGGTGCAGCTGCCTGGCTGATCTCTCCTGCCATGGCACCTGCACCTTGAAGGCCCACCTGGGCCTCCTCATTTGCCATTGTGTTTTCAAAGCCCAGCCAATGGCTGCTGTACAACCAGCAGGCACTGAAGAAATAGTTGTTAAATGGATGACATATTAGTTTCCAGTTGCTGCTATAACAAACTACCACAGATATAGTGGCTTGAAGCAAAACAGATCTATTTTGTTGTAGTTCTGTAGGTCAGAAGCTTGAAATGGGCTAAAAGAGCCAGGCGTGGTGGCGCACCCTTGTAATCCCCGCGCTTGGGAGGCTGAGACAGGAGAATCACACAGGTTTGAAGCCAGCCTCAACTACTTAGTGAGGCTCTCAGCAACTTAGTGAGACCCTGTTTCCAAATAAAGTATAAAAAAAAATAGAGCTGGGTGTGGTGGCCCATTCTTGTAATCCCTACTCTTAGGAGGCTGAGACAGGAAGATGGCGCAGGTTCGAAGCCAGCCTCTGCTGGCTTAAGAGACCCTGTTTCCAAAATAAAAAATATAAAATAGGTCTGGGAGTGTAGCCCAGAGGTAGAAGGGTTCCATCCCCAGTACCACCAAAAATAATAAATAAATAAATTTAAAAAAGGGCTAAAAGCAAGACATAGGCAGGGCTTGTTTCCTTGCCCTCCCCAGATCTCATGGACTTCTCTCTTTCCTTGTCACATGGCCCTTCTCACATCCCTTTTCTTTTAACTCTGGTCCCTGGCCTCTTTACCAGGAATCATATGTTTTACATTGGACTCATTTCGATGATTCTAGGTAATTGCCTTATCTCCAAATCCTTAAGTAATCCTATTTGAAAGGTTCCTTTTTGACATAGAAGGTGATATGATTTGGATTCTCCTAGACCTCATGCCCTAGATAAGACAGACATGTTTGGAGGCAGGTCTTGGTTGCTTCTGAAGTGTTCCCAGGAGTATGGCCAGGGATGGTATTTTCCCAGGCCAGCTGCTGCAGCTTCCTATTCCTGTATCTCTTGTTTCCATGAGATCACACAATCTCCTCCCCTCCCCCTCTGCTTCCTGCCAGGATGCCCTGAGGACCTGCAGCTTTGGCTCCAACATATAAGCTGATATAGCATGGACTGAAATCTCCCAAACTGTGAGCAAATGAAATTCTTCTCCCTCTAAGTTTCGTGTGTCAGGTATTTGGGTCACAGCAATGAGGATGCCGATTAAAACACAAGGTGACATAATCAAAGCCTCTAGGGATTGGTATTTGGGCATCTTTAGGGAGCCATGATTCAGCCTATTACAGGGCAGTAAGTGGAACCAGAGCTGTGCTCATCCTAGGCTGTTGGAGAACGCAGAGCAGGGCTCAAGCAAGCTGGTACATGGTAGGGTTTGGGGTTGTGATGGTGTTGATGTGTTTGAGCAGCAGAAAACGTGTGTGACTGGGACATGCTGGGAACGTGTGCCTACAAATCAGGAATGTGTGGGGAGGGCAGGAAGATTATGTTGAACTGAACACACTGAGGATTCCATTTGAGAAACAGGAGAATATGCAGAAAAGAAACAAGGGAGAGTAGGGTCATGGGGCAAGCAGAGCAGCTGCTTTGGAGCCTCTGTTTCTTCATCTGAAAACTGGGGGGATGGACCAGTTGCAAGGCTGTGCAGCTAAGATATTAGTAAGGACTGGGGCAGGGATCTAGACTTGCCAGATAGTACCTCTTCCTAAGACTCCCCTCCTCCCAGTGCTAAAGAGCCTTTCAATCACTTTCTTTCTCAATGTATAATATAGTGTGTGCGTGTGTGTGTTCGCATGCATATATGATATCTATAATGTTAAGTCTAAATATAACTGACGTACCGTACAAGTCACCCATTTAAAGTGCAGTCCAGTGACTTCTAGTGTATTCACAGAGTTGTGTTATCATCACCACTTTGAGTTTTAAACAGTTTTATCCCTCTGAAAGCCAATCCCACACTCTTCAGCAGTCCCTCCCTATTCCTCTCAATCCTCTCATACTCTAGGCAAACTCTAATCCATTTATTTATTTATTTATTTTTGATGCTGGAGATTAAGCCCAGGGGCATTCTACCTCTGAACTTTACCCCTCAGCCCTTTTTATTTGGAAACAGGGTCTTGATAAATTACTGAGGGTCTGGCTAGGTTGCTGAGGCTGGTCTTGAACCTGTGATCCTCCTGTCTCAGCCTTCTAAGTACTGGTACTGCATGTGTGCACCATTGTGCCTGGCTACATGAACCTGATTTTTAGACAGCGGTCCCTTCAGGCCACTTCCCAGGCATCTGTCATGTTCAGTGCCAGGTAGAAGGGCTCTCTTGCTTGGCTGCCAACCTGTCAGACCCGCACATTCTTTCTCTGACCTTTTGCTATCACACTTCTGTCCCCATTTTTCTACTGAAATGGTTTCCAAAAGGTCCACGTGAGCTCTGTGCCCAGCCCAGAGGTTTATCTTCTATGTATTTCCTGACTCTACGGCAGCAGCTGACCCAGGGAGGGCCAGAGTGGTCCCCCTCACAGTGCCTGCCTATGCGTGAAGGGTGGGATATTGGGGTTCTAGCCTTTCCCTCCATGGTCCTGGGCATGGACTTGAGAGTCAGACTCTCCTGGTGTCAGTTCCCGCTTGCTATGTGCTGACTGTGTGGCATCTGATTCATCTCTGTAATCCTTCACTTCCCCATTTGCATCACGGTGATTGTAACAGGACCCACTTCTCGCAGATGAACTAAGTTAATTAATGTTAAGAGCTTGATGAAGCACTTGATTCAGATAAACCTGCGACGCTAAGTGTTTGCTAATAGAACGATTTTGCTCCATCTTTTGTTCAGTGAGTTTATTCATTGCCATTTTTTTTCTCCTAAAAATTATCTCTGTGTTAGACTTCCCTGGGGTTCCAAAGCCTACTGAATTCAATTAGAAGCAGGAACTTTGGGCAATTAAATCTCTCCGAAGCCTCATCTTTATGATCTGTGAGATGAAAATAATAGAACCTGGGTCTTTGGGTCACTGGAGAGTGTAAATGAGTTAGAGCATGAAGAGCTTAGCGTCCGGCCTGCAGCAAAACCTCTAGAAACATTAGCAGAAGCAGCTATCTGGACACCTTCTCTGACCTCTGTGTGCCCGTGGGTGTGAGGTACCTGGAGACATATCCACCTGATGCTCCAGCATCACCTTAAACCAAACTCACGTCTAAGCTCGTCATTGTGTTCATGGCAGCTTCTGTCCCTGTAAACGAACAGAATGCTGCTGATACCCCCGCCCCAGGTCTCCCAGGTTAAGAGACTCTCGGTCGCCTTTGACTCTTGGTTCTCCTTTGTCCTGTATTTCAGAATTTTCTCATTTTCAAGAGCCTCTGATTTGCTTATTTTGCCTCATTCCACTGTCCTTACTGTAGTCAGCAGCTTATCGAATTCATGCTTAAATATTGCCTCTGCCTCCTGGCTAGACAAGCTGTCCCCAGAACCTCCTCCAGTCTACTGTGTACAACATATGTGGGTGCTTTTTGGAGTATTCGTGAACAATCTTCTCACCTGTAATGATTTGGATTTAGGATGCCCCCCTACCCTCACAGTATCATGGTAGGAAAGTTGAAAGTGGGGGTCTCCTCTCTCTCTCTCTCTCTCTCTCTCTCTCTCTCTCTCTCTCTCTCTCTCTCTCTTTCTCTCTCTCTGTGTGCGTGTGTCTCTGTCTCTGTCTCTCTCTCTCTCCCCACCATGCCCCGAACTCTGCACACCTAGCCTTACATGCACTTAACCTGAAAATCTGCAGAACTCTGAGCAAATGAATCTTCTTTCCTCTGAGTTGTGTGTGGCTAGGTTTTTTGGATGATGGAGGTAAGAATCCTGTCTGAGATGCTACCCTGTTCCTCGGAAGGAGCTCTCAAACCCTTATTGAAGCTTGTTATCCTCTGCGGTGATTATAATGGGCTTCCTTAAATCTTTGCTGCTTAGTTTGGGTTGGGGCATCTATATGAGGCAATTGTCTTCAATCTCTCTTAAGTTCTCATTTTGGTGTTGGAGTTGAACCCTGTGGCTACTTTAAAACTGACAATTACCCCACCCCAGCAAAGCCTTGTCTCCCGGGTCATGCCGTCCTCTCGTCACTGTGCTCCGCATCAATCTTATGCTTTCCCAAGTCTCCCTGTTGTCCCGAGAAGAGGACCAGCCATACTCAGCACCACATTTTCGCCTTTGTTGATTCTTCTTAGACAAACCTATCTTCGTTTAGGATTTGCAGTGGCGTAGAATGAAAGACAAATATAATTTAGATGTAACTGTTAACCTGGAGGTAAAAATACAGGCATTGCATAAGGAGAGGAGATTAGGGACACTTTTGGCAAATGAATGGCTGCGTTTGGGCCATGGCCTTCCTTGCAGTCAAGGCAGAGATGGATATACAGGAAAAGGTGTAACTAATGTAATGAACATGATTCACTAAGAGGAAATTGTGCCAGGATACCAGGAAGACACATTACCCCCACCTTCAAACAGGAGGGGGCATTCTCTCATAGACCAGCTGTACTAGAACTTTCTGCAGTGATAGGAATCTTGTTATATAGCTCTGCTGGCTTGTAGGGCAGCAATTAGCTACGTGGGATTTTTGACTTGAAATGTGACTGGTGTCACTAAAGAGCTGCATGTTTTAAAGGGACCTCATCTTAATTCAACTTAGTCTTATGTGATGAGTGGTACCACACTGGAGAATGTAGTCAGAGACTTTTATGTAAACAATGTCATAAGATACTACACAGAACATCTTCAATAGAGGGTTTAAGAAGTTACTAAGGTCTCCACGCCATCCTCGGTGTGCTGAGGTGGCATCTGTCTGTAGGCAATTGCAAATTGGAGGCCACAGTGGTACAGTCTGGGCACTGATATTTACAGGGATGGTATGTAGAACCAGGGTAGCCTCAGGGAACTGAGAGAAAGGGTATGTTCTACTTAGATCACACTGTCCCTTCACCCAAAATGTCAGCTCAAAGTCCCCTGTCCAGCAGCAAGGGTGTACGTGATTTGACTCCATCAACCAAGCCAACCTCATTTCTTCTCTGTCAACGCTTCACCTCCCCCTTCTCAGTCCTTTGATTTAGTTCACACTGTCTCTCCAGCTTGTAATATCTTTTTCTGCAACTCCAAGATAATCCAAAATTTCTATCCTTACAATATCAACCTAAGCTCTATTTCATTTTTTCTTTCTGGTACTGGGGATTAAGAGGCATTCTACCTCCGAGTTATACCTCCCTAGCCATATTTTAATTTTTTTTGGAAACAGGATCTCACTAAGTTTCTGAGAGCCTCACAAAGTTTCTGAGGCTGGCTTCAAAACTGTGATACTCCTGTCTTAACCTCCCAAATACTGATATAACAGGCCTGCCATGCCCAGCTCATTCTTGAAACTATCTCCAAACATTCTTAATAGATAGTGAACATTATGTCCCAAACAAGGTGCAGCCACTTTTATAAAACAAAATCTTTGTGGCATTAAGTCACATATAGATCCCAACACAATAATACTGGGAGATTTCAACACATCTCTCATTCCACTAGACTGATCTGCTAGACAAAAGGTCAGTAAAGATGCCTCAGACCTAAAGAACACCATAAACTAAATGGACCTATTAGCCATATACAGAATATTCCACCCAACTGTAGCAAAGGTCACATTTTTCTCAGCTCCTTACGAAACCTTCTCCAAAATAGACCACATCCTGGGCCATAAAGTGAATACTAGCAAATTTTAAAAAATGTAATATACTCCCCTGTGTCTTTTCAGACTACAATGGAATGAAACTAAAAATCAGCTAATAAGAAGACGAAGAGTAACCACAGAAACACGTGGAGACTGAACACCACATTGCTGAATGAGGAATGGGTCATAAAAGAAATAAGAGGAGAAATGAAGAAGTTCCTACAAACAAACAAAAGTAGAGATACAACATATCAAAACCTTTGAGACACCTTGAAGGCAGTATTAAGAGAAAAATTTATAGCACTGCGTGCCCACATAAGAACAGAAAAATCTCCAAATAAGTGATCTAATGACGCATCTAATTTTCAGATCCAGTGGAAACCAATCCCTCATGATGGATGATTAAATTATCTTCTAATTGTTTCAAAGTCCTAAGTTTTGTTTGAAAACCTAAATAAGCTCAGCGGCAGGGAACATATTCAAATGACTTTCATAGCTTTGATAGCCACATGTAGCATTAGTACACATTAGGTGCTCAACAAAGTTCCCACTAATTGGTTGAAAAATTCAAGTATTTTTCCATGTGTTTCCCACCTCTATCTGTGAAGTTAACTCCTTTCAACTTAATGTACAGCTGCACAGTTAGTATCTAGAAGCAAACCTGAGGCCGCAGTATCCCTGCTCTTCTTTGTGTATTAAATTTACAATCAAGTCAAAGACAGATGGCTAAAAAGAAACCTTAATCGTCTCCGAGATTATTAAATCTTCTAGTCTGAGGGCTCAGAGAGCCCAAGAAAATTTTCTTTTAATCCCTGTAGGCTTTATATTCCATAGATGGAGTTATAGAGCTGGACTGAAAAGCAATTTTGTGTAATCATTTACCAAAGGGGAGGGAGAAAAATCATTACTGTCCTCCTCCTGAGGTTCGCAAGTAATAAACGTGCTCTACTCTCTTTAAGCCCAGCAGAGCTGTGTGGGCTTGATAAATAGCCATGTTTGGCTTAAGTGCGGCTCTAAACAGCTGTCTGTAAATATTGTAGAAACGAACCCTCAGAAAGTCTGTGGGTGTTACAAATAGTGGCTGTGCATGCTTTCGTTGGCAACCACCAGCAGCCGTCGTCTCACCCTTCCATGGAGGACCAGACTGCGGTAGTGATTTGGAATTCCTTTACTTTGCTTTGCTGGGGACTGTAGCAACCATCACAGCTTCTTTTAGAACACTAGTTATCAAGTAGGGTGATTTTGTCTCCAGTTCTTATCCCACCGAGGGGAGGCATCTGACTATTTTTGTCCTGTCCCATCAACTTGGCAGCAGTTAAGTATTACTGGCAGCTTTTGGTTAGAGACCAAGGGTGCTGATAACCATCTCACAGTGCACAGGACCACAAATCCACCCCAACAGAGAATACTCAGCCCCAAATACCATTTTTTTTTTGGCAATACTGGGGATGGAACCCAGGGGCATTCTACTTCTGAGCTATACCCCCAGCCTTATTTTTAATTCTTTATTTTGAAACAAGATCTCACTAAATTGCAGAGGGTCTTACTAAGTAGCTGAGGCTGTCAGAGACCCCATGATATCCTACTGTCTCAGCCTTCCAAGTACTGGGATTACAAGCATGCACCACCACACCCTACTGCAAATACCAATCTTGCTCAGGTTGAGAAATCATGACTTTTTCTTTTGGAGAAAACTTGTGTTAAAGTAATACCATTCTCTCTCTCTCTCTCTCTCTCTCTCTCTCTCTCTCTCTCTCTCTCTCAGCATAGCTTGTTCATCCATTTGCAGATATTATTAAACCACAAGAGTATCCAACTACTCATATGTCTGTGTGTTGGTGGACTCATTAAATCATGCATACAATCTGAATTTCAGGAGTACAGACTGCCAGGCACTGGGGGCTGGGGCATGTAGATTGGTTTTTTTTTATCACCCAGAATTTACATTCTAGTGGAGGCAAGAGTTTAAACAAGTCAGCAAATAAATGCACATGACATTTTCAAGCAGCAGTTAAGTATAATGGAGTGCATCAAGCAGGCAAAAGGGAGAGAGAAAGAGTGACCAGGGCAGAGGTGGCATCTTTTAAGAGGTGGGGTTGGGGTAGGGCTCTGTGTATACTTCATAGTGAAGCTGAGGCATGAGGAACAAAAAGAAAGTAGACTGGCAGAATGCTGGAATAGGTGTGTTCTATGTAGAGCAAGTGGCTGACTCAGAGGCTCAAGACAGAGAAGGTTGGGTGGGTTCAAGGACCAGAACCCTGGACACTTGAATAGAGGGGAGGTGGATGTGGTGAGCTTGTAGAGATGGGCAAGAATTACGACAGGGTCTCAAGATCTGAGTAAGGAAGTGAGCCTGTATTCCAGGATCAGAAGGAACCAAGGAATTTAGGAAGAGCAGAGCATGAACTGGTTTAGGTATCATTCAGTACATTTTAGAAATTGGCCAGAGAGCCCCAGAGAAGGCAAGAAAGGAATGAAGGAACAGCCAGGAGGCTGCATACAGGATGGAGTCCAGTCTGAGTGGAGGCAGAAGGAAGTGTGTGGGTTGGAGGGGAAATCACAGACTTCCTTGCACGTGATCCTCAGATCCATCAAGAGAGCTGCCAGCATAGGTCCAGAGGGCCTTTGCTCTATATCCACAGTGGAGTCCTTCTTCTCTCAGTCCTTACCTACAGTCAACCTGTGTGGAACTCAGGTGTCCCCAGCAGTGAGCATTGTGCTGGGTCCCGCCGGCATGGAGACCCTCCCTACGGAGACTGAACTCCTCACTGTACCACCACGAGGCCTGCGGGCCAGAAGCTCAGGGCGCCCTTTCCAGTCCGTAAATGGATTGAGGTCTTGAATACCATACTTCTGTACTTGCCCAGGACTCTGGCTAACCATCCCAGCTTCTCCCTGGTGGATGATTCCCTTGCGATCCTGACGTGGCAGCCCCTGATCTTGACACATCAGCAGCCTCCCATGGTACCTAGGGTAAAACCGAATTTCCATCTGGCCCTCCCTTGCTGACCTGTCAGGCTCTTCTTGCGCCGCCCCCTCCTGGCTCATAAGACCCTCATGGAAGTCACCCAAGTGCTTCTTTCCTTTCAAGGGTCCCCCTGTCTTACATATTCTTCCTTCAGTCTTTGCCACCTTTGCATCTCAGAGTAAAGAACATGGCTCTAAGAAGCCATCCTTCTTTAGAGTATCTGTGCAACAGGTATTGCCAACAGGCATCATCTTGCTCCAAAGAGGTTGGTCCTTGGGGGATGAAAATATCTTAGTATTTTAATGCAAAAAGCATAGATACATAGAACATAAAAACACAGACACACATAACATATGTGTGTGTGTGTGTGTGTGTGTGTGTGTGTGTGTGTGCATATACTCACATATAGTATTAACTTCATGGAGGGGTTTATTAGGCAAAAAATATCTAAAAAGGAAGTTAGGGGAGCCATGAGGAAAAAGAGGGTTGTGAAGCACCTCTCTGTGGTAACTAAGTCTCCCCACTGCACCAATCAATATACTCCCTTCTTTATTTTTTGAATTGGAGATTAAACTCAGAGACACCTCTGAGCTACAACACCAGCAGTCCTATTTATTTCTGGTTTTGAAACAGAGTCTCACTAAATTGCTGAGAATCTCACCAAGTTGCTGAGAGTGGCCTTGAACCTGTGGTACTCCTCTCTCAGCCTCCCAATCACTCCAATCACTGGGACTACAGGCGTGCACCCTCACACATGGCTACCAACGTATGTATATATCTCATCTTCTTCCAAGAACTTGTTACGATTGGCAATTACCCTGCATATTTTTGCTTACTTCTTCAGCGTTTTCTGCCCCTTTCCATTCTCCTGAAGTCCAGGGATCTTGGTCATCTATTGCCCATTGTATCCTCAGCATTGATACAGTACCGGGCACATAGCGGCTCTTCAGTCAATATTTGGTGATTTAATTAGCACTGTGACCAAAGAGTGATTTCACATACTAGAACAAGCTCACTCACTGAGCCACCTGGACCCCTGCTTGGATTTCAATTTTTGCTTAAATGCTATTAGATTTGTTGGCTACCTGGGGGCAATGAGTTTAAGCTTAAGTCTCTGCTCTGTGGATGAGTTCATCTCTATGACGGGGAGTCTGGGTTGTCAACTTGACTGTATCATGGAACACCTAAGATTGTGCACCTCTGGTTATATGGATGAGGTGATTAGCTTATGGGATAGTAGATTGAAGGGCAAGTCCTGCCCTGAATGTGGGTGGCACAGTTCTGATAGGTGCAGGACCTGAATAAGAGGAGAAAGCTGAATGAAAGGACCCATGGTTCTTCCTAAAGAAAGTATATCTGCTCTCATCTGCAATATCAGCCTTCAGCTCTTCAAACTTGACCTTCATCAACATCTCTCCAAAGAGATTTCTGGCCTTTCTATCTTGGACTGGAATAGAATTAGTGGTGGCTCCGATTTTGCGACTCCAGCTTTCGGACTACTTGACAGCTGCTGGTCATCCGGTTCTCTGTGTGCAACAAAACACTGCTTTGGACTCTAAGCTGATTTGATAAACCTTACCACATACCTTTCCTCTGAGCTCTGTTGCTCTTATGATCCCCATCCAATACAATATCTTAGCTCTGGTCTTGACTACTCTCCGGGTTTCTCTACTTGACACAGAATCCTGTCCCCATGTAGCTCAGCCCCTCTCTGTTCCGCGGAGATGCCACCGTGAACACATGGATGTCTGACTCGTTAAATAACCATTTTCAGAAAAAAAAATGGTAACGAAAGGCTAACCGTTTTGGAAATTACACAGCGGAAGGCATGCGGGATTGTTAACTGATTTAATCTAGCAGTAAATTGAATCACGGCAAGCATCTGTAATAGAACAACAACAAAAAAAGACTGGACGGAAGCAGAGAGAAATGGTAATGCCATTATCCTTCTCTGGAATGTGGGCTTGTCATGTATTTTCTCCTTATGTTTCGAGTTAACTTAGGAATTTCCTGTAGTGTGTATGTATTTCTTTTATCAGGTACAAATAAGAGCTTTTTAGTGGCCATCCGTGATGCTTCAGTATTAGACATAAGATAGACACATTTGTGGTACGCAGATCCAAGACTGGTTGTATTTCATTATGCAGTTATTCTTCCAACCCCATAAAGCCTTTTGGGGGTGATTTTTGCACTGGGGTCGACTTAGTCCATCAGACAATAGTAACGACAGTTTTGTTGGGTCAGAGAAGCCGACCCATTCTCTGTTCCACAAAACTGAATGTTTGCTACAGGTTGAAAGGTATCTGTGACTCTCCAAGTCACGAAAATGTCCTCACATCATCAGGCATCATGCCGAGGAACAAAACAGAAATGAAACAAACAAAAACCGCATCTCACGTATTTTAAGGTATTTTCCAAGGCCTCCATGAAGCCAAGCTTATAGACTCCCAACCTGGGAGTATTTTGCAGTGAAAGCCCTCTTGACGCTCACGCCACATCCTTCATTTCTTTCTACAAGAAGTTGCCATGACCCAGGCCCCAAGTGCCCAGACCTTCCTTCATCCTGAAGAATTTTCTAAGTCGTGCAAATTCCTTTGCAAGTCCCACATGAACCTGTTCCATCAGTCCATGCTTCAGCATAGGCAAAGGTTACACTCAGGGTTTAAAATTATTATTTTTTTGCGATCCCAGAAATGCTGCCAGATACCACTTTTGCCAGGTCCATCCACAAGAGTCCACCCAACAAAAGACCTCCTAAATTTAGCAAGAACTATGATGTCCGTCGTGACAGCTGACAATGTCTTCCAGGGGCTCAAACATCTGGAACTCAGCACACAAATCATTTCAGCTCCGAGCTACTGTCTGCCGTGACCATGACATCTTATATACTGACAAGGCGTCAATAGACACGGCACTGTGACATTGTGCATGCCCCCTCGTAAACCACGTGAGTTCTAGACCTCCGTCCACATTCAGTGGTCTAGTTTGGAAGAAAGGGTTCATACCCAGGGGGTGTGGCTAGGCACGACATGAACAAACTACTGAGGAACTTAAAGTTGTTGGCTCCAGATTCCAAAGCTCTGAGCCACAGGACAGTGACTTCAGGACTCTTGTTTCAAACAAGCCTACCTAGAGAAAAATCATGAGTAAGATACTTAAGATACTGCATTTGGCTACGTAGACCTGCCCGGATGAAAGAGGAGAAATCCACCACTCTTACCTCCTCCAGGGCCCACAAGGAGTCCACCACGGGCTTGATCTTCTTCTGGTTGTACAACGCGAGGAGTTTCTCCACCACTCCCCGAATGAGGCCCGCCCGGCCCTGTTTGAAGAGCAGGTTTAGGAGGGAGAACCCTGCAATGACTTTGTTCTCCTCGTACAGCTTGATGGGGTTCACTTTCTCCACCTGCCACCACTGGAAGAGAAATGGCGCCGGGTTACAAAGGCTTAGTACCAGGCCCTGTTCACAACACCCCCGTGCCACCGAGTGCCACGGGGGGCACGGGCTGTGGCTAGGA